>NC_053146.1:42016325-42708253 GCF_016808335.1 Panicum virgatum | reverse complement strand
TTTCGCAATTGGCTTATCAAACTCTACAGGTTCTTGAACCTTCCTCTTTACCAACTGGTCGGTGCTGATCCTTCTTCAGCGTTTCAGCCTGACAACGATGGGTTGTTCCCGGTGCACGTCGCTGCCTCGGCAGGCAACCTGGTTGCTGTCATCATCCTTCTTACCAAGTGCCCTGGCTGCGCTGGATTGCGTGATTCTCAGGGCAGGACCTTTCTTCATACTGCTGTCGAGAAGGGGAGCCATAATATTGTGAAATTGTGCGCATGAGACCACAGTTTAACTCGATCCTGAATATACAGGACAACCAAGGGAACACTGCTCTGCATCTAGCTATCCTTGAAGGACATTTGTCCATATTCCAGACTCTCATCATCAACCCACATGTTCGCCTGAACTTGCCAAATCATGAAGGAAAAACCCCCATGGATCTTGCCGAGAGCAAAGCTCCACCAGGTTTTTATTTGGGATGGTAAGTAATTCATCGACTACTACTATTACTCTTTATTTCTCATTTATTTAGAAAATGGAAGAAAGCTCAATTTAGTGTTTTGTACTAATTGTGGTAATTTTAAGCCACTTGAAAATTTGCTCTTTTCTTCTCAGCCCTAGGAAATACTATAGTGCCACACAATGTGAAGTTCCAGTAAAAATTACCGCGAATAATGGACCTTTACGATTTTTTTTTCTTGCAGCATGCACGGCGTAGGATACTTGGTACGCTGACTTTTGTAAATGCTCAGAATGGCAACTGTCGCCGTGATCATTTCAAAAAAGCTCGTTCCGAAGCTAAACAAGGATGAAGAGTCAAAAAAGATAACGGGTTTGCGCAGATTGTGGGCATCTGCTCGGGTGCTTGTCGCGACGGCAACATTCGCCGCAGTCTTCACAATGCCCGCGGTCTCTGTTCTGAGGACACGAGGGGTACCCCAGGGCGCCCGCCGCTGCGCCGAGCCCAGTTGGCCCCATTGGGTACGCCTATCATGGCCGGGAAATATGCTTTCAACGGGTTTGTCCTCGCCAACACATTAGCATCAGCTGCTCGGCTATAGCCACCTTCAGTCTCGTCTACTGCTGGATGGCTGCGGTTGACCTAGAGAAACGCATCAAGCTGGTTTCTATCTCGCTAGCACTGCTGAACGGTGCCGCGAGAAGCTTCTGCGCTGCCTTCGCATTTGCGCTCTATCTACTCCTTTCTCCGGTGGCCCCGGCGGACCGCCATCGCCACGGCCACGATGACGGCTCTTGTGTTGCTCGACGCGCTTCGCTTCCTGTGGCTACTGTTCGTGACACAGTCCATCGTCCTCAAGAGAAGGGGAGGCGCGGTGCCACTGCTCAAGTTAACAACTGCATTCATTGTCAACATGGTGTATCTCTTCTGGCCTTACATCATAATCTTCAGCCTGCTGGGAGGTCATAATAAGAGCCCGTTGCACCCAAATTGACTCCTCTGCCAGCGTACATGTGATTGAGGACAGCTGTACGTGGTGGACCCATGACACCGTGCCAAGACTCCTTGCCCGTATTTAATTTTTTCTTGAGAACAATTCTTTGTGAGCCATTTCAGTCTATAGTCTTAATTTGTACGTGTCTGTGGGTCGTGGGTGTAAGCAGCTCCTATACTCGCGCTCCATTTGTTTGTTTCTAAATGGACTAGATATATGCCCGTGCTTTGCTACGGGTTGCAAGAAAAAAATTTCATAACAATGCACAAAGTACGAAAAACATGGTGTTATTAATGGCATATCAGCTGCACGTAGGATACACCAGCATGTGAGGATACATCACATACAAGGTGCAATGTGACAGCTTTTTATTTAAAAAAACACAGCAAACAAAATAAACTTCCCGTGGTGAATTGAATTCTCCACACTGAACTACGACAACCAAATAACGTTTGCAGAGAAGAGTTAAACACATACACTCAATGCAGGATATGTATAGCGCAGTTGAGAATATTGCCAACTCCATGTACATATATAATCTTCATCAAATAAATGATTGCTCCAATTGGCGTTCCTAAATTCGGGCACCCGTAGCGTGTAAGTTTCAATGGTCTTTCGCATCCTTGCAGGCCACGTTGCGTCTCCTTGCTTTCCAGCGTGGCCTTCTTCGATCAGCTAGCTTATTTCGTCGTCGTCCGGCCGGTTCTTCAGGAGAGAGCTCCGTCCTCCAGCCAGGTCGGCTGGCTGGTTCTGCCCTCTTTGGGTTTCAGATCGGACGACGCGAAATTAGTTTTGAGAAGTAGTTAGTCTCTGTGTTTCCTGGGTATGTACGCATGTGCTGAGTGAGCGAGCTGCGCCTGTTGTAGGCTTGCATAAGAGCATGCATGATAGCAAGATTAGCAAAAAGTTCACGTGCTGGAAAGTTGATCCTCGGAAAGTACTAGACACTTCTTTTTCTTTGATTACAAAATATACTAGTAGACACTTGTAGTACTAGCTTGTACTGACTCTAGTAGTATATAGTACTAGCTTGCTTTGGTTCCTTCTCTCGTTTGGTTTGGAGGTCGCGGAATCGAATACTGGGAAATTACTATTTGTTTGTGTGTTTCATAGGCACGCATGTGCTGAGCCAGCTGCGCCTGTTGTAGGCGAGCATGCATGATTGGAAATTTGGCAAAAGTCTCGTCGTGTTCGTGTTCTGGAAAGTTGATCCGCGGACACTACTAGAAACTTCTTTCTTTTTTTTTCTTTGATTGATTCTAATATACTGCTAGTAGATACTTGTAGTACTATTAGCTTGTACTAGTTCTAGTATACTAATAGCCTAGACCGAATCCTAAATCCTTGCAGACATTTTTTGTATAATTTTGCGCCGCATCTGGATATATGGTGACCCGAAGACGCCGACACAAACGACCATCGTGGTGACTGGTGAGGACCGGAGGTGGAGGCGTTGGTGGCAGCTACCGCTGTCTAGGCTACTGGGGCAAAGCACCGGCGAGTCGGCGACGCAGCGGCTGAGCGGTAGCGCGGCGCGGCGCACGAGCCGAGAGCAAGCAGCAAGCGCAAGTAGTGACCGGTGAGACGAGGGGCGCCCCTTTTGAGGCGGGAATTCTGCCGCGAACGCCAGAAAAAATACTGAACAATAGGCGAGACGAGAGAGCGGTCAAACACTGAAAACTCGGGGCGCCCGGCGACTTCGATTCCCCCGGCCGGCCATTGCGAGCTGCAGCAGGCCAGCGCCGGCCTGATTGTTTCAGGAATTCAGGCTCCGGCAGCCGGAAGAGGCCGTCGTTTTCGGCCCCCTCGTCGGCACGGTGGCTAGCTAAGCTAGCGTACAAGTCAGTGGTTCAGCGCACGATGCCATCAGCGACCGGCGCCTGCTCCGGTATCATGTTACAAGAGCAGACACGTCTACCTGGTCGGCTCGGCATGGTCCGGGACTCCTGGTCCGGTTTTGTTTGGCGTTGTTCAGTTCCCAAAAAATTTTGCGCAGTACTCGTCACATCGAATTTTCGAACACATGCATAGAGCATTAAGTGCAGTTGAAAAAATAAATGATTATACAGTCTAACTGATTAGAACTGATTAACATGAGCTGAATCTTTTAAGCCTAATTAGTCTATAATTGGACATTATTTGTCAAATAACAATGAAATGTGATACAATACTAAAATCCAAACTTTTTCACCAACTAAACACACTCTTACATTGCTCCTTGACCGGTCCCAACCCTTCTAGTAGGATGTCCATATAATTAATAAGGGTGCTATAATAAATAAGAGAGTATGACATAAGAGTTAATAGAAAAAAATAGATATAATTTCTTATGCAAGACACCATATTTACACCAGAACCAGGAAAGAGAGAATAATGATAGGATAAGGCAAGAAAAAAGAAAAGAGAGAATTAGATGAGATTTATTTTCTGTATTTATGTTAAAAACTATGTATTGAGAGGTAGTGTCCATAAATACTTTCTTACTCTCTTTTTTCTGTAGACAATACGACACTCATTTGGCTGGTGGCTGATGTTGATTTGTTATAAGAAAAAATTATTGGCTGTTGCCTGATCGACTGGACACGACTGCATCGTCGCCGTCACCCCTCCCCCCCCCCCCCTTCTTTTCTGAACGGAGCGCTATGGGATGCTAATCAGGCCGATAATTGCATGCATGCGGTCAGCCTAAACCACCCCAGCTCTATTGATTAACCCGAATATAATTTACGGTCTTCTCGCCGCGCCAGATGTTCCCACGCGTAGGGAGAAAGGGGGGAGAAGGAGAACATGGACGGGAGCGTTCGCCACCAGCAGCTTTATTTGCGCCACGTCAAGCACTCGCCGTTCAGGGCATGGTCACTCCACTCGGCAGCCGCGACATGGCATGAACAATGATTTTTTTTTTGAGGGACATGAACAATGATCCCAGCCAGGCCAGCACCGATGTGACGCGTCACGACTGAGCATATTCGCTCTCTCCGTGCGAGAGGATAGGGAACTGTGCTTTCACACGCCCCTGCTGCTGCTGCAGCAGCCGGTGTGTTGTGTACTTGTGCTGTGTTTTCTCCAACTCCGACTGCTCCCGCGCCGTCACCAACAGTAGTTATTCCAGCCGGTGCAGAAAGCCGAGCCCGTCGAGGAGACAGGTCGTTGCTTGCATGTCGTATTAGGCTCTCCGCACTCGTCACTCTCTAAATTCATTTTCTAAAAAAATATTCTTGCCTAGTCATCAAAATTCTCCTTTCTATATTCAGTTTCTCCGCGTTCATTCACTCTCTATATCACTCTCTATACCAACTACCAGACCGTGGGGCCCACGTGTCGTAATTTTTTTTCCTTTTTTTACCCCCGCCCTCCCTCCCCGCTCTCTCTCCCCCGCAGCCCCTCTCTCTCTCCCCCTCCTCTCTCCCTCCGCCACCGCGCCACTCCTCCCCCGGCCACCGCCGTGAGCCTCGCCGAGCCACGCCGCCCCCTGCTCCGAGCTCCGCCGCCCCTGCTCCGAGGCCCGACGGCGCCCAACGGACCGGAGCTCGCGCGGCGCGGGGCGGCGACGGCCCACACGGCGCGGCGAGGCAGGGCGGCCTCCGCCGGCGGCCATGGTAGACCTGTCCGCCCAGAGCCCGCGATACGGCGCTGGGCTCGGGCTCTGTCCGCCCAGGGAGCTCGCCGCCGCCCCCTGGACCTCGGCGCGGCGGTCCCATGGAGCGAGCGCGCGGATCTCGGCGGCGTCGGCGAGCGCACCTCCCCGGTGGCCCCTCCCTCTTGCTGCTGCTCCGGGCGGCTTGGGATGAGGCGAGGCGGCGCGGCCACGGCGAGCGCGCGCACGAGGCGGCGGCCGCGGCGAGCAGGGCAGGGCGGACGTGGCGAGGCCAGGCCGGCGAGGCGAGGCAAGGCAGCCCCCGATGGCGCCGCGGGCGGTGCTCAGCGCAGCCCCAGGGGAGCACGGGCACTGCACCCTCCCTTGGCGGCCATGGCGTGCGGCCCGCAGGGTGGGGGCGGCCGGCGCACAGCACGGAGGGGCAAGGGCGGCCGGCGCACGGCACGGCGGGGGCAGGTGCGGGGCCGAGCGGCGGATCTGGGCGGCGGGCAAGGAGGCAGCAGGGGTGGAGAGGCAGGGGGCGGTGGCGGTGTCGAGGCCGTCGCCGCACCAGGGCTTGCGGCGGGGCAACGGCGAGAGCAGGCGCGAAGCCCATGGCGGCCGGCGAGCGGCCCGACCTCCCTCGCCTCCCATGGCCGGCGCGGCGGACCGGGGCAGCCGGCGCGCGCCAGCACGACTCCTCCACTCCGCGCCGCCTTCCCCATGGCAGTGCGGCCTCGGCGAGTCCAGGCGACCATGGCGGGGTGGAGCAGGGCCGGGATGGGCGCGCGGGCCATGGAGCTCGCCGCGGCGCCCCCTCCTCGTCGGCTCTTCGAGCTCCGCCCGCGGCGGCGGGGCATGAGCTCGTCCGCGGGCGGAGCAGGGGCGGAGGAGCAAGGGCGCGCACGGCAGAGAGCAGGGAGCAGAGCGCGGCCCTCGCGGTGGCGGCGCAAACCGCCCTCCTCCCTCCTCCTCCTCTCTTCTCCCTCCTCCCTCCATTGCCGGCGTGGGGCCATGGCGGGCCGCGCGGCGAGACGGCCGCCACCTCCCGCGTGCGTCCATGGCCGGCTTGGGGTGGCGGCCGTGCTCCTCCGACGTGGACCGTCGGCGGGGACGGTGGCGGCTCCTTCCGGTCCGAGCCGCGGCGCGAAGGCAGGGTGGTTGGGCCGGACGGCAATAGCGCGCTGTCCGTACCCGCGCGCTGGGAGTTGCGGGCGGGAGGAGCTGCGCTAACTTAGCGCAGCATTTAGAGAGCCCCGCTGCGGGAGTTTTCTCTCCAAACTCCAACTGTAAAATGCATAGAGAGTGGGATAGAGATCCCAGTGCGGAGAGCCTATTACTGCATCAGCACGATCTGCATGCCGACTCTCCAGATCAGGATAATGTACAGCAATCAGGCCGTTACTACTACCGCCTGAAACCCTGATAAGCTACGACTTTGCAACAACCGTGGCCTCTCGGCGACTGCTTCGCTTGCTCCACCTTGTTGTCATCTCGGCATCTCGCCTTTTGCTTTCGTAGCAAAATTGAGTGTTTATTGCCGGCTCGATTCAGCCCTGTTCGTTTGGCTGTGGCTGGTGCAGATTTATTATGAAATAAAAATACTACTGGCTGACTGATGGTTTGTTGACGGGTGCTGATTTGACATGAGAAAAAAACACTGCTACTGGTTGGCTGACAAGCCAAGTGAACACATTAAAGCCGTGCTGAATCCAAACCAGTGGAGTAACCAATCATGTCAGGGCATGGCAATGAACGGCCGTACAATAAGACATGAATATGCGTGGGAGTGGGACCAGCATGCAGCATCCTGTACAGTTCAACGGCCAGGGTAGAGCATGATCTCCGCTGACACTGATGTGACACAACTGAGCGGATAGTCAGCCAGTGCTTTTGGCACCAAAGAATAAAACTATTTGGCATCATGGCATCATGGCTGGAGTTGTAGTGGGGAAAAAAGGGCAGCAAGTGATCGGTGCATATCAAATGAATCCAATTAGCAGATCAAATTTACCTGACAGACAGCACAAAAGTTTCGACTTTAAACCAAATGGTTGGCATTTTTTCCACTTTCAAACTGGAAGCAATGACACAGCAAGTACTCGTCGAAGAACACTAGTATTGGTTCATGTAGGTTGCTCAACTGACAGGCCGCCTGACAGAAGAAACATGCACACAGGTAAGCTACGATATTTAGTAAGTTTACCCAGTACAGCGTGTTAATATGACATGCCAGCATCTGTTCTTGTGTTATCAAAAGTCATGGAACACCATGAGGGACTCATCATGTCTAGTGAGAGCTAGGATCAAAATGTTCTTTCTGTTCCGAAGTTTGGTTTCATCCTTTGTACCCTGAAATAAACAATGCATGAGGTTCTGATGCGCAGCAGTGTACTCTAAATTGTCTGACTTTGCATCAAGATCAATTCTGGCAACAAGATACAGCAAACATGGGATGCAAGCCCAGGAACTTACATTGCAATTTGTATTCTAGATTAAAGAATGCGACTTCAAGTATGGCAACTTACTACAAGGAATTATTGTAATTGCCAAAGATGATTAATAGCTAACCTCGAGTAGAAGTTCAGCCATACAATTGACCATCTGGCGCAAGTTTAAAGCAGCATGATAAAGATGATCGATGTAGTGTTCCCGATATGTATTTTTCACTCTCCAAACAAAAAACTGTGCATTTCCTGTTCCTGATGCCGCAGAAGGGACTCTCTGCAAAAATAATTGACTTATATTCCCAGCAGGAGCAGTTCTTTTGTTGTGTCCATTTAAAGTACAGAACAATATTGCTTGCAAATACTTAACTCACTACTACTCTACTAAATGCGCGGCAACTGGCAAGTGTAACAGTTCAGCAATTGTCTTCACTGCTGAATCCATGCTTGGCTTAATCTATCGATCAGGTAGAAGTATTCTGAAACTTTTGCTCCATGAAAATAAAAACTGAACTCTCCATAAAATGGTATTATATTTGGCAAGGACTATGGTGGTACGGCTGATATGTTCCGAGAAGAATAGTTACTTTGTACTAGACTCTTAGACTAGTAAATCATTAAGAGCAAGCAAAAGCATAAAGAACAGGGGTAATATAAGCATATAAAGTTTTCCTGTTCTGGCCTTCAGCTTTAGGAATTGGCAGTTGCGTAAAATCACTTCATATAAATTATTTGTGTTTACCTAAATTATTGATTAGCTAAATATGTAGTTGCTAGCAGAACTCTCCGTGTAGGTTGAGGAGTTAAAAGTTTAGTTTTCAAGCAACATTCACAAAAGTGAGCCTCCTGGAGATGCAATGGCTAGTCCATGGGACTCACACTAATTCAGCACTTGGTTGTTGGACCTTGGGTCAAGGCATTTTCTCTGCCTCTTCTGACCCTGAGAAAACTCAGGGTCGCCTTGTAACCTTAGATCTCAAAGCATATTGTAAGTAATATGTAAATCTGCCCAATCAAACCACCATCACCACAAACACCCACCCACCCAACTGGCAGATGCACATTAACAGCCTCCATTGTGCCAATCATGTGCACACTGAAGATTTTTGAAGATGATAATGTAGCCTGTCTGGTAGCATCCATCGATGTATAAGTACACCAATGTTCAATAGACATGGAAGACAAAACAGTCTGAGATTTTCTTCATTCCAAACTAATCATTCTATTTGGCAATATTTTTTCCAGATATACCACTCAAAAACCCAGAGGTCAGTAAGAGAAGGTTAGCAAGAAATGTCCAGATATGCCCTATTAAATGACATACTAAATCAGTCAACCCCTTTCACATCATTAAAGTAGGGTAGAGAGCAAAAACATTGCAATAAGTAACTGTTACTTTTTTCAACTGAAAACTATTTTGAAGCAGCAACTCCAAAGTAAAGGGACAAAAGTATTGTTAAAAAGATGGGAGTAGACAAAAAAAATTTGTCGAAGCAAGAAACGCTACATGTGTAGAGTTTATGGAACAAACCTCTGAATCTATGTATTCATCCTTCCAAAGTTTGTATAAAGTTTCATGAACAATCTGCTTGTCTAGAATTGTCTTGTCAGTAATCTGCAAATTTCGATGGAAGTCTAGCATCATGCTCTGAAGTTAGAGAGTGAATAATAAAAAAAAACATGAACACACCAGCGTAATGAAGATCAATGCATCATTGATGCATATAAAATGTGTCTGAAAACATAGCAGAAGAGTGCAATTTCCTTGGCATAGAAAATTACTTACTTCATCGGTCTCAACGGGACCGGCTTGTTTCAGCAATAACCTAAAGATTGTATAAGCTTCTTGCCCATGTTTCTTCTTCACAAGAGACTCTACCTATACGCACAAAGAAGAGGAACCAATATGGGTCTGATTTTAGGATATTTTAGTAACCCTAAACAATAAAAGGATGAAACAGTAAAGCATTCACGTACCTCATCGTTTCGACATGTCTCGACCAGTTTGTTTAAATCTGCAAAGAACACACAACTGTCATGCAAAAATCTTACATAAATAGCTTATAATGTCAAGGCTGATAGTGTCATAGTGGAAGTCCAAATCAAGAATTACATCAGTGTTCAAGAAACGCTACATGGTAAATAGCATGTTAAGTCAAAACCACCAGCATTAGGTCAGAAACCTCACAAGAGCAGAGTTAAGGTTGTATTACCAAAAAAATGATACCAAACTGATGCATTAAAGTTTCAAGCAGAGAGGAATTCAGATAACTAGACAATTCATGTATACAGTGATACAACAGTACAGTCTCCAGTTCATGTACAACAAATAGTTAAATACAAGTCTTACCGAAAGTGAATTGTTCTGGGTCCCTAGTGGTAGAAATGCACTCCAGATCATTCAATACACTTATTATCTGATCCACTGTCATTGATGAACCTCCTTCCTTCTGTCCTACTCTCTCCAAAATTCCATTCATTGGTGATGTCACTGCAAAAGTCGGAAATTCATTACTAAAGTAGTTCATCTCATCAAAATAATTGAAACTTTGCCAAAATACAGTCAAATTTGATACTTTTTTCATCAAATAGCTTTCAAAATTTTTAGTTTGGAAACCAAAAAAAATAATCATATATGCAGATCACATAAGAAATGCCGCCACCCCACAGTGCCCCAAAAGATCGCAACATTTTTATTGTGTATAGTAAAGTGAGGATGCATTAAGGATATGTACAAAGATGCGACGACGTTTGTCCGGACATGTGATGGAAACACCACTGACTTTCCTATTAACATAGGCCTACACCAGGGGTCAGCATTGAGCCCTTATTTATTTGCTTTAGTGATGGATGAGATCACAAGGGATATACAAGGTGAGATCCCTTGGTGTATGCTCTTTGCTGATGATGTGGTGCTAGTTGACGAGAGTAGGGCAGGGGTTAATAGGAAGTTAGAGCTGTGGAGACGCACGTTAGAGTCGAAAGGGTTCAGACTTAGTAGGACCAAGACCGAGTACATGATGTGCGATTTCAGCGCGACTAGGCATGAGGGGGGAGACGTTAGTCTAGATGGGCAAGTGGTGGTCCAGAAGGATACGTTTCGGTATTTAGGATCGGTGTTACAAAAGGATGGCGACATTGATGAAGATGTTAGGCATAGAATTTCAGCTGGCTGGTTGAAATGGCGGCAAGCTTCTGGCATTCTTTGTGACAAGAGGGTGCCACAAAAGCTAAAAGGCAAATTCTATAGGACAGCAATTCGTCCGGTGATATTATACGGTGCTGAATGTTGGCCTACAAAAAGACGACATGTGCAGCAACTGAGTGTAGCAGAGATGCGGATGTTGCGGTGGTTTTGCGGGCACACAAGGAGGGATAGAGTCCGGAACGAAGTTATTCGGGATAGGGTCGGGGTGGCACCAATTGAGGAGAAACTTACTCAGCATTGGCTGAGATGGTTTGGACATGTCCAACGAAGGCCTCCTGAGGCGCCGGTGCGTAATGGGATCCTTGAGCTAGTCGATAATGTAAAGAGGGGTAGAGGTAGACCTAAACTGACGTGGGATGAGTCGGTTAAGAGAGACCTTAAGGATTGGAACATCTCTAAAGAAATAGCTTTGGATAGGAGCGCTTGGAGACTAGCTATCAATGTGCCTGAATCTTGAACTTATTTCTTTCGGGTTTCATCTCTAGCCTACCCCAACTTGCTTGGGAAAAAAGGCTATGTTGTTGTTGTTGTTGTATAGTAAAGTGAGGATCAAATAGGAAATGAAATTTAGGATTTAGGGAGTCAGGAAAATGATAAAACAGCACAACTTCATCTAAGGCCATACCAGTGTTGAATTAACTATTAGTCACTTCATAATAGTTTATCAGTTTATCGGGCTTCCTCATTTCAGAACAGTTATCCTACAGAGAGATCAACATTGCAATTATTACTGTGTTTTATATCCTTCATCTCTGCTACTGATGATGCTAACAATAGAGTGGCCTCTTATGTCAATAATAATGGTCTAATGTCGTTAGTTATTCACAAGAAGGGCAGGCCTGGTGCAGCGATAGAGTCTACCATCTGTAACTGGAAGGTTCCGGGTTCGATTCTCAGCCTCTGCACATTTGTGCCGAAAAAGCTTGGTGCTCCCCCAGACCCCGCCCAGTGCGGGAAACCTACGGCACTGGGTATGCTCTTTTACCATCAGTTATTAACAAGATTTTATGCCTCTTTGGTCATTGCATATAGAGTAGCATTTTGAAATGGACTAGCATTGCGCCCGTGCGTTGCTACGGGTAATATAAATTTTACCCAAACCTACATGAGAACACAAACCACCAATTTTGTGCTCTTTCACTCCGTGTACAAGTCGTGCCACGACCGCATGAGGTATTGATTGTTCTGGTTCCGATTGGGATTCGGATTGATTTGTTCGGGTTCCAATTAGGATTCCGATTGACGTACAGAGGAATCATTGCTTGCTTTATAAATAGTGGAGATTAAATTTATGACATGCTCCAAATTGGTCCATAGAAGACCCTTATACAGATAAAAAGGTTCAAAATTACCAACTTAATGAACAACTATCACATTGTGGTTTACTATAAACCTAGCTATCAGTGTTTTTTAGCACCGGCTAGTGATTCTTTGTGGATGCGCGTTTGTGGGCGGATGGTAGTGCATGAAGATGCAAGGATTTATACTCGTCCGGGCCGCCGCAAGGCATAATACCCTACGTCCAGTTCGTGTTGCTCGTGTATCTTGCACTGGTTTGAACTTTGAAGTAGGGGGTTACAAACGAGCGAGAGAGGGACCGGCGTCCCAAGTCTCTAAGATCGGTGAGGTGGAGTGTTCGTGGTTCTCGTCTAGTTAGGGCAGCTGCCGGCGGGTTACAAACTGGCCAGGTGCGTTTCCTCCTCTGTCTGTTCGTTCGCCTGACGAGGCGGGCCCGCCCAATAGGTCGGGTGGGAGGCGCGCCCCTTAGGTCGGGTGGACGCGGCCCGCCCCTTGGTTCAGACGAGGCGGAAAGCCCTCCACGTAGGTCGGGGCTAATCAGTGACACTATCACGCTGGCTGATGAAGCGTCTTAGCCCTTAACCCTTAATCTCTGGATATCCGGTATATTTATACCTAACACTATCAATTATGCTCGTGCATTGCTACGGACAAAGTTGGTATAGGTATCGGATGCGTATAGGTGCCCATGCGTTAATTTTGTGAGATCTACGTGATCGAGTCGTGGACGGAGGGGGCTGGTCCGACACGCATACGGGATGGACTAAGGTTCACCTGTCAATGACACGAGACAGACCAAACCAAACGGACCAAACCTTTAGATGAAACCTTACTTGCTTTAGAAATAGGTATAGATAAAATTTATAGTAAAGCTCTATTTGGCACGGCTCCAGCTAATAGCTCCATGACAGATTTGAGGTTGTAAGCATAGTCACCGGGTTTGTGGAACGAGGGTGCGTTCCACGTTCCAGGAACGCTGTTCCGGGGACGGGAACGGGGAACATTTTCGTTCCCGCAGTGTACAAATCAATCCCAAACACCGCTCCTCGTTCCCCGTTCCTCATTCCTCGATCCATTGTTCCGAGAACTTCGGTGACTATGGTTGTAAGCTAAAATAAATTTGACTAATATATATTTTTATCCTATCGTAAAACACTTGCTGAGTACACAGAACTTCAGCCCCACGAATCTGGGGTTAGGAATACACAGCTCCAAGAATTCTTCGAGCTGGAGCTGTGGACGCACAGCAAGTGTTTTTTTTTTTTTTGGCTTGACAGCTCTGCAGCCAGCACCATGAGGCAAGACAAAAACAGATGCACATTCAGAACAGAGATATATGATAAAAATAGTCTAACTTCATGAAATATGCAGGAGAGCTATTAAAAAAACAAAAGCTGGATCAAGCTAGGACCAACCATGTGGCTTCATATTATATACGAAATAGGTACCCAAATTCACCTTGACAAGGATTGAACTTGGTTGGTGTGGATAACATCCACATCCGCAACAAACTGAGCCAGGCTCAATTCCTGGTAATGTGCATAATACTTATATTTCATGGTCTAGTATTGAGAGCATTTGAGCAAGATATTGGATGTTACCAGTCTTGTTGTCATTGTTCATTACATTGGCCTCAAAAAATGCTTCCCATATAGCAAGGGTACCAACCTTCAGCTTTGCTTTCTTTCGGTCTGCACAGAACTTCAGTACAAGAAAGTATAAGCAGTAGGCATTGACATAGTTCAAGGTCATGCTTCTCAGACCTGCACTTAGCATGTATAGACAAATAAAATGTATAACAAATGTGCTGTTAGTATTTGTTTCTTCTTTTTCTGTACCCCATGCATGTAGAGACATGATATATATAAATTGTGAAGCTAACAGTTTTGAATTTTCCTTCAACTTAACTTGTAAAGTACACCCAACTATGTGCCACAGATGATAAGCTTCTGCAAGATGTCTTTACATAGAGAACCGAGCAATGGTTTGGTTGATAGATCCTCCAGTTAAGAGGCCGCCCACTCGGGCTCAAACCCAGGTGCTCGCAGGGCATGTGAGTAACTTCTCTATAAGGGTTCAGTACTCCCTTCTCTAAAGGCACAGCCAAGGGGACGTCTCTACCGGTGGATGGTTCTTTTTTCTTTCTAGAGAAGCGAAGTTCGACTTACCTACATCTGATGTGAAATTAACATATATGAACTTTTATTTTGGTAAACCTTTTTTTTCTGTAGTTCCAATCCGTTCTTAATTCTATTTGTTCCAATGTTCGAGAAAACGTTAAAAAACGTACATTTACTCGCGAGTAAACGGTAATCGGACCCCCAGCGCATCGATTATGCCCTGTGCGGCGATAAAAGCGCTAGGCGCGCCTAGGCAGAGCGATTATGTGCGCGGCGGAGTTTAAACGGTGAGGAAACGGGTAAAATGTGTCGCGATGCGTTCAGCGGAAGGGCGGGCGACCGGCGGGAACTTTCCCGCGCAGGGGAAAAGAGCGCGCGGGCAGGTAAAGGGCTGGCGGCTAGGTTTTGCGGGCCGCACCCTGCTTCTCGCGCCGCTATTTCTCTCGCCGCCACCCCTTCCTCCTTTTCCCCGAGCCCAACCCCGACCCCGACTCGCCGGGCGCCTGGATTCCTCGGGTCCCCGCCGGGCACTGGCTACGACGGGAGCAGCAGCCGAGGCGGCCCCTCCCAGCTCCCGGCGGCGGCGCCCTCCAGAGGCGGCGCGCTCCCAGCAGCTGCGCGCTCCCAGCGGCGGCGCCCTGATCCGCCACTTCCCTGTGTCCTTGCCTCAGGTGATTTCTTCAATCCTTTGCATGAAATTGATTGCTTTGTGTCATCTGTTGCTGTTTCCCCATCGATTTGCTTGATTTCTTGATCTGATTTGAGCAATTTGGGATCTATTTAGTATTTACTACAACATGAATGCAATATTGCTACTCTGCTGGTCTGCTGTATGCCTGTATCTGTCTCCCTTGTTTGAGTTGTGCCCTGCACCTTGCTTTGCAGGATGTCGACACCTGAAGTTACTGAAGTTCCTGCAGTGACAGAGGATGAGAACAATCTGAAGAGGAAGTCATCTGACATAGGATGGGAGTGGGGACGGCTCTGTGATCCAAATGACAAGAACAGGGTCAAGTGTCTTCTTTGTGGCCATGAGAGTGGACATGGATAGTGAGAACCAGGATGATGGAGATGAAATTCAGAACATAAGTGCCTATATGCCATGAGGAATAGTGGGAACCTTGCTGCCAAGTTATCTACTCTAGTTATCTTTAATTTCTGTTGTGTCATGAACTTAATTTATTATCTTGTTTGTTGTCTGTTGTGTTTTGTGAGATGTGACTGACTTGTGAGAGAAGTCAGCAATGCAACTTATGAGTGATGTACTGATGTCTTTAAGATATATTTGTGGTTTCTGAGCCTTTTCCCTTTTGCATTATTGTGGATTTGTGGTGCTGTTTGGAAGATTGAATGGACTGACATGTGCAGCACTAGATCTGTCCCTACAAGACAAGCTTCTACTCTTTTTCCTTCTATTATTGTTGAATTATGATTTATGAATGTTTTCAGATTGCTAAGTACTATCTCTTTGATTGACAGGCTTTTGCAATCAGCTGTTTGTTGAATGTAGGAAGCCAAGGAGGAGCAAACATGAAGTCAAGAACAAGTGTGCAACAGCAGGTAAAAGTCTCTACTTATGTGCCTTTACAATTCATCATTTTGGCCTTCTGGTACAGTATCGTATTGCGCCCAGTAGTATAAAAAAACATGCAAACGTTTAATCGCGTTTAATCAACATTTACTCAGCCTAGGCGCTAGTCAGTGGCCTAGCGCCTAGCGTTTTCTTGAACCTTGATTTGTTCATATAATTTCGAGAAGACTCGCCCCCCCCCCCCCCCCCTGAAATTATATCTGGTAAAGGTTGCACTGTGCTTGTATATAGGATATACTACCTCCGTTCTTAAATATGACACCACTGACTTTGTTCGTTCATTTGAATTTTCATCTTTTTTCTATAAATGTTTCAGTCAATAGATAAATTGCAAGTCAAACCAAAAGTACATGCATTTGATGATAGATCTAGTGGTACTTGTTTTACTTTACTTAACTAATTTGAGGAAAAAAATCAAAGGTGTCATATACTTAAGAACAAAGGTAGCATTAGTTAGGAAAAAACACATAATTAGAATAAATTGGCTTGCAATTAGCTAGACTAGGATTCTGCTTCAATAAGTCCCATTTGCAGACATGGAAGAGTAGGTAAGCACAAATGCACATGGGAAAAAACATGAATACATGCACCTACATAAATTTGCTATATATAGTAGTGCTACGAGTACATAAGCATGTTCAAGAGAAAAAAAAAGAGTACTCACTTTCTTCTTTAAACAAAATATGAACCTCTCAAAATTTGCCCGCCAGAGTACTTCATTTTCTGCAATTATTGAATCCTCTTCATCTACTTCTAGGGCTTCATGTTTCCGCTGAGAAAACAATGATTAAGATAATTAGCAGATGAACAGAGAAGCATATTTCATACATTTCAAACAGTGTAATACTATATAATGAAAACGAATGATGCATGTTTTGAAGCTTTCATGAAAAAGACTATGATGTAAATTCTAACAA
Source organism: Panicum virgatum (assembly GCF_016808335.1). NCBI lineage: Eukaryota > Viridiplantae > Streptophyta > Magnoliopsida > Poales > Poaceae > Panicum > Panicum virgatum. Next base: position 42,691,652 of record NC_053146.1, on the reverse strand, counting down.
AGAAAAAGTTACATCTAGTGCTCGACTAGGTGGATCACAATGATGATGTGTGGCAGAAATATCTCAGAGAAGGAGAAGTATTGCAACTCATAAAAAGGGCAAACATCTGTCCAAGATTTGGTGGATTCTAATTAAGACTACATCCGCACCATTAAATGTGTTTATCCGTAAATGATCCAGAACTTAATTTAGCGAATCTTCAGTACGACTAAACGGACACCAGAAAATGTATTGTCTGGGAAAGATTTGAGCTCAAAATAAGAAAGGAGTTTGTATAACAAAGATAACGCTCATTTGGATCCATATTTAAGTAAAATTTCAGTTTTGGCATTTCACAAGCCTATATATCCTGAATACCATGCAGTGCAAATGTGTCTGCCAATCAACCTAAGTTTTTATTAACGAAATAAGTAAATCTATACCACTAAAATGTGTTATCTGGGTCAAAAAAATCGCTAACATGCAGGAATATCATCATATTAATGAAGAAGGTATCTAGCAAAAATTAAGCTAAAAAATACAAAAGAGGTGTGGACAACAAAAACATCACTCATTTGGATCTATGTCTAAGTAAGAATATAGATTTGACATCTCTCTAGGTCTATATATCATCGTTTTCAATCACAATAACCTGAATATCATGTTGCTTTTTCAAGTTTAACACAAGGAAGGCAGAATCAGGATCATCATAGACATTTTGTTCAGTAAGCATGAAGCCAACAAATGACAAAATAATGATAAGCTATAACTGAAAGAGCATAATACCTTTCCACCAGCAACAGCATGATGATCATCATCCTTTGCATTCGATGACTCTTCCATGGAGTATGGAATCTCAGAAAATTTTTCAGCATCAGATAAAGCTGCAGTACGGACAACTTTTTGCTCAAGTGAAAGAACCGTCTCAACAGCCTGTCCCAAAGATATATTTGTCAGCTCACCCAGCCAATCATGATGTATATAACATGTAACAAGATCAAGATGGTGGTATTAGGGGTGGAGACAAAAACCAGAACATGAGAAACGTAGTTAATGGCAACATATGTTTTCATCAGCAGCCCAGGATCAAAACAAGATGTACAACTCCTTTTCATGTGGGGGCAATAGTATGCTATTCCCTTTTTATCCCTGCTCTCATCTACTTTCAGTCTGTCAGTCATGACACTCCTTAACCAGTGATCTAACAATCTGGTTTGAATGCTCTATGGCTACATCTAGACTAGTCAACTTTTATCAATTCCTTCACACATCATCAGATGCAAGTATTTTGTAATACAGGTCCAAGCCAGCAATGCCCACAAACAAAGGAGGTACCACATCAAAGACATTCACATTACATGGTATCGGACTATGCATGCCGCTATCAAATGCCTTCTCTACTACAGTATTAAAACAGGGGCACTCAATGGGCTTTGTGAAATAACAAATTCCATGAAAATAGAATATTATTGTAACACAAAACGAGCATCAATCATTATGGAGCAAGGTAGAATGTGTCCAGAACTCTAAACACTACAAACTAATACCCATAATGGCCAATAAGGAATAAAAGTTACTCTAGGAGCTCGCTTCCTTGTGGACGTAGGCTGCTCATCTATAAGCGGATCAAAAAAAGGTTCTGGTTTTGGGCAACGTTCCACATAATGCGCATATACAAGTTTGTTGAAGTTCATTCGTATTTCTTCCCTTGTTGGTTTGGGGCTGCCTGAAACATGTACTGACCCATTAATAGGAGGAATAAAGTTGAAAAACAAATCATGCCATTGAAAAAGGCCAAAGTTCAGACAATAAAAAAGCAAACGAGTAAATAATGGTCAGATAACCACTTCAATAAAAGACATACCATCTGGTATTTTAGAGATTGTTCGCCACACAAGTTGATCAAATGTTAGCCTGCCATTCAGAAGTAATCCTTCAAGAAGAGCTTCTGACTGCAAGTTGTAAAATGTCATCAAAATGCAAACGATAGCTAAAATATGTTGGGACCTAGGGCGTGTTTGGCTGCCACTTAAGGGTACCGCGCCTAAAGTGTGACAGATGAAACGTTCACCACACCTATGGCGAGCTTAGGCGGTAAAAATCAACTCGTGTGGCAAACTCGTGGTGCCAAACAAACATTGAGGCAGTTCATCAAAGCTTCGGCATGGCAAACTGCAGCATGCCTAGGCGGCAACCAAACACACCCCTAAAGTTACAGCACACTATTCTTTCTGATAGATAACTAGATGAAATGAAAGTCATTTCAGTGGCAGAAATAGCACAACAACTAAAGAAAAGTTGTATGTGAAGACTTAAGATCATGTCCGTTATTTCTCTTTTCAACTGTCACAGACCAATATCATGCGCAGGAGGCAGCCGCACACCTTCTGCGAAGGGGGAATCGAGAGTGCGGGCGTTAGGTCACCGCATTCGCGCGCGCGCGCGGTCGCTCCGCGAGTGTGCGAGGAACGAGGGGGAGGGGAGGAGGAGTAGAAGGAACGGAGGCGGGCTTACCGATACGAGGGGGCCGAAGTGGTCGGAGATGATGCTGACGGCAAGGAGGATGCCGTGCTGCGACACCATGGCCGCGCGCCGGGCGGCGGCGAGGGATGCGCTGGGGTTTTTCTGTGCGAGATGCGGTGGGCGGTGGTGGACTGGTGGTCTCGCCGGCTCGCCGCGCATAAACCCTCGTCGACGGGATGGGGGGGGGGGGGGGGGGGGGGGGGGAATTTATGTGATGGACGGCCAGGATCGGGCGCATCTTGAATGGCCGGTGATTGAGGAATTGAGGAGACAGCAGAGTTGGCGTAAGCCACCCGTATAAGGCCGTCTCGAGCATTTTCAGCGTGTCCACTGTCCTCTACAGTTCTACTTCAGCCTCTATATAAATCTATTTTGAAAAGTAGAAATTAGAGGTAAAAAATCCACTCTAGCAGAGATCCTATCTGGCTTCTTTGAGTAGGGAGGCTTTCAAATTCCTCTCTCCTAACTCATGTCTCACGGATGCATATTGAGGCCTCTACTCAACCGCACGCCTAACTTTTTCCTCCCAACCATAGCCTCTACTCATCATCCTTGTCCTTTTGCTATGGCGGGGCCGACGCCGACCACCACCACCTCCACCACAATGACACCAACTGTGTGTTTGGTTTCGGGACGCGATGGGTTGGGTTGATTCCATCTCTTGTTTTGGGGATGGCTCCAACTTCTACTATGTTTGGTTCATTTTTAGTTTGGGTTGGGTTGATTCTAATTTTTTATTTGGTTGGTGGAGTCAAGAAACAGAAAACGGATGACGTTAGACGCTGTTATACCACTATTCACTGTACCCCATGTGTAAGGAATGGACCTACATGTCATCCCCCTCTCTCTCTTTTTTTACTTTTTCTTCTCCCTTATCCTCTTCCTCCGGTCCTCCCTCTCGCCCGACCTCATCTCCATCTCCGCCCAAGCCCGCCGGCGTCCACCTCGCCCGCCGGCCCCGCCTTCCCGCCGGCCGCCACCATGGCCAGGGCCGCCGGATCTGTGCGCTGCCGCCGCCGCGCGCTCGGCCCGCCGGCCCCATCCGCCGCCTCCGCCAGTCGGCCGACCACGGCGCTGCCCTCCCGCCGGCCACCGCCATGGCCTCCGCCGCCGGCGCCCTCCTCCGCGATGCCTCCGCCACCGGCGCCCTCCTCCACCATGCCTCCTCCGCTGGCGCCCTCCTCCGCCGTGGCCGCCGCCGGTGCCCTTCTCCGCCCAGGCCGCCGCAGCAAGCTCCCTCCTCCGCCGTGGCCGGCGCCGGCACCCGTGGCGTCTCTTGGCCGGCGACAGAGAGACGGGAGAGAGATGGGGGAGCAGAGTGACGGGAGAGAGACGCCACCGTCAAAGCATAGCGGAGCGGACTCGTCCGCCAGATTTCGTGGGATGGAGCGAACCCGCATCTCCATCGAATATTCCCCTCTTGGGTCTGCTCCGCCCCTTGCTGCCTCCATCCAAACACTGCAAAAAGTGGTTCGACCCATTCGGGTTGGACCCCTTCTCCCAACCAAACACACAGCAAGTGCAGGGCTCCACGCCCATGCCCACGCGTCCTGCAAGAGGGCACTAGTGGTGGTGCAGAGGAAGCGTGCCGCCGGCGCATCGAGCCGGGCGGTCTGGATGAGGAGAGAAAATGAATGGAAGAAGAGAGAAGATGAGCAGATAAGTTTGAGTATTGGCCCCCACATGTCATAATGGAAAGGGTGGAGGGAAGACTCACAAGTGGCTTCCACATGTCATAATAGAAGTAGAGGCTGAATAAGAAGATTGTTGCTGGAGTTGACGGAAAAAGATACAATCCCAGAAATTTAAGACAACTTCTGCTAAGTAAGGGCAGGAAGTGGTGGTGTCGTTGGAGATGCTAACGCGCTAGCACTCGCTGGATGACGGTGGGATGCTGCGATTGCGTTGGTAAATACTAAATGGCTAAATGCCGTTTTGTTGGGTTTTTTTTTTTTTGCGTTTTTCCTTTTTACCGCTTCCGCTACTCCTGAAGGATCTAGCTGTTTTTTTTTAACCAAAGATCACTTTAGCCTTGCTTTGTATTGGAAGCAAAATAAATTTGGTTGGAGACCTGGAGTTGCCAGCACTTCAGACTTCACTTTTAAATGAAAAAGATTCTAGGCTTCAGAAAGCCGCACTCAAAACTACTATAGGATGATTATAATAACTCTTTAGGAGGCATTTTGTTAAGGAAAGCAAAGTTTTTTTTTAATCTCCATCTAGTTTGATTGTACTGTCGTGTCTTTGCGCCAAATAATACATATGCGCAAGCTCTTGGTTGCATTGATTTATCTTGTAGCCCTGATCAATCTTTGTATTTGGGTTGATCCATCTCAGTAACTCTGTTTAGCTATTAGCAGGATTGGAGACGGAGACGAAGAAACTTGAACAGTGACAGTATTGTGCTTCCTTTTTTTCTTTCATCTAAAGTATGCGGGCAGCCAGGCATGAGCCGATCGATGACTGGACCGGGAGATCAGTCAGTCGGGTCGGCCCTGGCCGATCATTCCTATCCACTCCAGAACGGTCTCATCCTCGCCTGTTTGTTTATACTAGTGGTTATGCACGTGCCCTGTTTATTTCGTGATTTTGCACATTTCGAGTTCTATGTTTAAAACTAATTCTATATATAACTCTACGGAGCTACATAATATACACTATTGTGTAAGAGTTCCGCCAAATAGACAAATCAATCAAGAATATGTAAATCACAAAATTCAACAAAATAAAATTAATAATTAATAACAATAATAATGTAGCATAAGAACTTGTCTCAATCCATTAATGTTGATTATTGACTGATATGGGAATTTAAAATATGGCCAACACCAGCATACAAGACTTAAAAAATGTAGCAAGATCCATCCATATTTCTTGCTCAGATCAGCCATGGTATGGCATTAATTTAAATAGATATATTTCTCCACTCAGGTGTTACATATGTTCTTTAGAGCTCCAGCTATATCTTCAGGAATGTTAACTTGGACCTCGTTCCATAACCACTTCAGTAGATCTATGACCAACCACTTCCTTAGAACTCTCACATTCTGGTATACAATACATCACCACAACAAAAATTTTAGTTAGATAGCTAATGGCATAGCATCATCATATCAAGAGCATTTAACTTTGACGAATAGTGTTAAGAGTGTTACAGACTTCCTAGGTTGTTTAGAATGTTGCATCTTTGTTGAAGTAGATATGAACTCTTGGGCCACCTGAACCGTATCCGTCTGAGTGAACTCGAAAATGTGCTGGTTCCTCTCCGACGAGATGTTCCAGGCAGTGTACATCATGAGCGCTATTTTGGTTCTTTTCTGTTTCCTTGGCAAGCCTGAAAGTTCCTGTTGCTATCACATCGCAATGGTAGAGCTCTGGATAAGATCACGCAATGTCCACGTGACCAAAGTGAATTAGGTGGCAACCCTAAAAAAAGGACACACTGAAAACAATGAATATGGCAAACTGCTGTTGAGAAAACAACACATACAAGTCGAGTTTTCACTTGCATCTTTCTAAAGAAATTAGTGGAGCATACATGATACATGGGAAATCCCATCCAGCATGGATGATGGATTGATGGACAGTAATTAAGCAATCTTTTATATCTTTTAAAAAATAAGGAACGAAAAACACCACCGCCACTATTCAACTGAAACATAGGAAAAATGCAAGGGAGCAATATTTCCAAGTTCTTTGACATACCATCTCAGGAAAAAAAAAAGTTCTTTGATGTACCTCTGGGGAATTGAGCAATGCAAATAATTTGGGATAGACTGCCGTCGTTGGTGGCCTAAGCACCAAGTGATTCTATCTTGCGAGCAAAGGTGCTCTTAATAGGAAAACACCACCACGACTTTATTCTGCTTCCTCATCTCATCAATTTTAGTTTTGTGGTTATATGATAAGCCAAATCCACCAAAGAGCACAGTTTTGACCACAGGCCTGCACCATGAATCAATCACACATTTCACTGGATAGTGGATAGTGATGTCCATTTTAATGCCAAGAGCCCTAACAATTATTATAGCTATGAACATAACACAATAAAATGCAGAGGCCTAAAAAGATTCAGACTTTCAGAGGCATAACAGTTTTGACAACCATCAACTGGGTCACCAGAAATGGGCCAGAAACCATTTTAGATGTGACTAATATACCTTGCTTGGATACTGAAGCAAGCATTTGTTCATTCAGCCATATAAAATTTTTACACCAGGGGTCAGCATTGAGCCATTATTTATTTGCTTTAGTGATGGATGAGGTCACAAAGGATATACAAGACGAGATCCCTTGGTGTATGCTCTTTGCTGATGATGTGGTGCTAGTTGACGAGAGTAGGGCAGGGATTAATAGGAAGTTAGAGCTGTGGAGACGCACGTTAGAGTCGAAAGGGTTCAGACTTAGTAGGACCAAGACCGAGTACATGATGTGCGATTTCAGCGCGACTAGGCATGAGGGGGGAGACGTTAGTCTAGATGGGCAAGTGGTGGTCCAGAAGGATACTTTTCGGTATTTAGGATCGGTGCTACAAAAGGATGGCGACATTGATGAAGATGTTAGGCATAGAATTTCAGCTGGCTGGTTGAAATGGCGGCAAGCTTCTGTCATCCTTTATGACAAGAGGGTGCCACAAAAGCTAAAAGGCAAATTCTATAGGACAACAATTCGTCCGGCGATGTTATACGGTGCTGAATGTTGGCCTACAAAAAGGCGACATGTCCAGCAACTGAGTGTAGCAGAGATGCGGATGTTGCGGTGGTTTTGCGGGCACACAAGGAGGGATAGAGTCCGAAATGAAGTTATTCGGGATAGGGTCGGGGTGGCACCAATTGAGGAGAAACTTATCCAGCATCGGCTGAGATGGTTTGGACATGTCTAACGAAGGCCTCCTAAGGCGCCGGTGCGTAATGGGATTCTTGAGCGGGTCGATAATGTAAAGAGGGATAGAGGTAGACCTAAACTGACGTGGGATGAGTCGGTTAAGAGAGACCTTAAGGATTGGAATATCTCTAAAGAGATAGCTTTGGATAGGAGCGCTTGGAGACTAGCTATCAATGTGCCTGAACTTTGAACTTATTTATTTCGGGTTTCATCTCTAGCTCACCCCAACTTGCTTGGGAAAAAAAGCTATGTTGTTGTTTGTTTGTTTGATATAAAATTTTTAAGTTTAATGGCAACAACGGATATCTCATATAATGATTTACTACATTTTTATTAAGTTTAAAATTCTGTGCCCTTAGGCTCAGCTTTTGTTATGCCATACATCCATATCAGCCATCCCATAAAATGCTTATGACTTCCAAGTCCCGGCAAGCAGGTGTTTGAATGGCTATAAATTTTCGCATCAAAATTATCTATTGCTGAGAAAAGGCCAAGCTGAAGTTAAAAACTGAGAGAAGAATATTACAATGGAATGGTCTGGACATCTGATGCAGCTATCTCTACCCAACACCGGGTCATCAATTCTTCTTGCATCCATAAGTTTACCAGATTGACCTATTGTCAAAACCACTCAAAATGATTCTTTTCTTTTCAAATTACTGAAATAGTATGCATGCTACGATAATTCAACAAATAGGGGATCTGCATGATGACTACCTGTGGTCTGTGGATCCTCGACAAATGGCGAATATTTTTGTTTTGAGTAAAGCACATTCTATCTGGGTGCGTCCTTGGGTCGACCGGCTGGCGAAGCGGGTCACTTTGGAGGATGCTCAAGCGGTGGTACTTGTCACTGCAATTTCCAGCAACTCACCCGGCGTAGGAAAGTGCGCTCACCTTCTTCCTCCGAGATAACTGGAACATCTTCGCATAGAAGTCCTCTGACATGCCAGGAGTCCTGAGGGAGGAGGCTGAGCACTTCTTAGATCTCAACAAGAAGGTGCGACCCGTCAAGCAACGGCTTCGCCGCTTCGCGCAGGATCGAAAGGAGGCAATTAGGGTAGAAGTAACCTGGCTCCTTGCCACTGGTTTTATCCGAGAAACCACGCACCCAGATTGGCTGACAAACCCAGTCCTTGTAAAAAAATGGTGAATGGAGAATGTGTGTTGACTATACTGATCTCAACAAACACTGCCCTAAGGACTCCTTTCCTCTACCTCACATCGATCCGGTCGTTGACTCGACGGCCGGATGTGTCCTTCTCTCTTTTCTTGATTTCTACTCAAAGTACCATCAGATCTCCCTAAAGGAGTCGGATCAGGAGAAGACGTCCTTCATCACCCCCTTTGGGGCTTACTGCTACAACACTATGACGTTCGGTCTCAAGAATACAGGTGCCACCTACCAAAAGGCCATCCAGAAATGCCTCCAGGGGCAGATCGGGCGCAACGCCGAGGCCTATGTCGATGACGTCGTCGTCAAGACAAAATGTAGTGATCAGTTCATTACAGATATCTCGGAAACATTTGAAAATCTATAGAAATTCAAATGGAAGCTTAACCCGACCAAGTGTGTGTTTGGTGTCCCGTCCGGAAAACTACTCGGCTTCATAGTCAGCAGCCGGGGCATCGAACCCAACCCCATAAAGATCAATGCCATCAGGTACATGAAGCCTCCCAGAAGCAAAAAGGATCTGATGAAGCTAACTGGGTGCATGGCAGCCTTGAGCAGGTTCATAAGCCGGCTCGGTGACAGGGGCCTACCCTTCTTCAAACTTCTCAAAAAGTACGATAAGTTCGAGTGGAATGAGAATCCAGTGCATTCCAGCAGCGCACCCCTCAGTCTTCTTTTCCGCCTCCGCTCGTCGGCTTGTTGCCAGTCTAGTCACCTCGGTTCCTCTCCTCGCCCAGACGGCCATAGCCCACTCGCCCTCCTCCTCCGCTCGTCGCCAGTCTAGTCGCCTCGGTTCCTCTCCTCGCCCAGACGGCCATAGCCCACTCGCTCTCCTTCTGGTCGCCTGCACGAACGGAGGCTCGGAGAGCAGAGCTGAGCAGGGCCAGCGGCCAGCGCTGCAGCGCGTGATGGAGCCGGATGGAGGGCCAGCTTGCCGCACTTAGTGGTTGATGTACAGTATGTTCATTGAACATCTACTAACTAATGCCTAATATTTTCGTACAATTGCGACTCATGATCTAATGTATAGTAAATTTATGCATATTTTATGGTTATATTTTTTATACAAATAAATAATGATAGATTCGCCTTAGGTAGATTTTAATCCTAGCTCCACCACTGGGCCAAAATGAAACTCGGGCGATAGTTAGATGATCAAAAATATATTTTTTTTTTCATTTTTCTAAGCTAGCAACAGTGACATGGCTTCATCTTAGCCTATTCCAAACGCTGAAGTTGGCCTAATCAGCTACCGTGTCACATCACCAGTTCATCATGCTGCCTTGGACGTGGTATGCAGGGTAAAGCAGCAGGAGTTCTAGCCTTACGGGAACAAACCGTTGCTCGACGCCAAGCATCATATTAGAATAAAGGAAGACCTGCTAAGCACGCTTAGGATAAATTCTGCTCGGAAGTGTCGGTCCAATAATCACGTAGTTAGCGATGTACGGCACGAGCTCTACCTGAACTTTAATTTAGCGCACGCAAGGGTGAGATGCTGGACAACGTCGTCTGCTTTTTTATTTAGACAATGGATAAATCAAAACCCTATATATATATACATCGATTCACTCACATCTAAGCAGAGTGAACCCTCGTACTCGTATATTGCCACCATCGATCACATTCACAATCCAAGCGTGGCGTGCGTCGTAGATGGAGCCAAGCAACAGTTCGAGGCCACCAATCGAACATGATAATAAGAAAGGCGACGGCGAGCGCGTGCAAGACCTCGCCGTGGTCCGCCGACCGGAGCTCCTCAGAGCGGCGAGCTCGGGCCAGCTGCGGCTGCTGGAGGAATTTCTCAGCAAGGAAGACGGAGGATCGGCTGCGGCCACAGCGTTGGCCCGGGAAGTCGCCGTTCATCTGGAGGTGGAGACTCCTGCACTCTACCTACCATCAGTGGCCACGGAGGGGGCCTCTGCACTCCATGTGGTTGCGGCCAGTGGAGACAGACCAGGGTACCTTCAGGTGGCGGAGGCAATCTGCAGGAAGGCCAGCCAGCTGCTGTTTGCCTGCGACGGTAACGGAGACACGCCGCTGCACTGTGCCGTGCGGGCGGGGAACGCTGAAATGGCCTCCCTGCTTATTCGGCAGGCTGACTGCTGCGACCGGGAGAAGATCATGCTGAGGATGCAGAACAAGCGCGGGGAGACGGCTCTGCACGAGGCCGTTCGCTTTGGCCACAAGAGAGGCATGCGAATGGTCGAGGTGTTGATGTCCCATGACAAGCAGTTGGCCAGTGTGGTTGCAAGGGATGGTACATCGGTGTTGTACCTGGCCACCTCGCTACATCATAACGACATTGCTCAAAAGTTGATTTTTGAGGACAGGGAGCTCGCCTACTCCGGCCCACTTGGACAGAATGCGCTGCATCCGGCTGTTCTGCACAGCAAAAGTAAAGTACTCTTCACCCTTAAATTTAAATCTATTTAGGATTTTCTGCTAACATTAAAGTCAAATTTGAGCCCTTGGATTATGTGTTTACATAGATAGTGCCACAGAGTAGCGTGATGCTATCAATCCTTTTTATATTAGTTGTGAATTTAGACGGTTATACATACAGGCAAATTAAAGTGATTATATGCATTTTTTTAATAAACATATGAATTTCTCCTGACAAATTTGAAAATGATTATGATGACTTTGGTTATGTTTGGATTGCTAAAATTGAGTGCTAAAGTTTAGCACCTATTAGCACTTATATCATTGGTAAAGTTTTTATGTCTTGGCTAAGATTAAGCCCACCAAATTAGCATTTTTATTTGGATGAACTAATGCTAAAGTTTAGCACTTTTAGACAATAGCACTTTGATCCAAACACCCTTTATTCATGACTGGCTGGAAACATCGAGGCCCATCATTTCTGACCCTTGCTGGTGACGGACTTTTGAGGTCCTAAAAGAAAGTATTATGAGGTGATGTAAGCGGGCTAAATGGAGTATCATATTATATTTGTGCTGAGTTGGAGGGGAGAAATGGTGAGGGAGAAGAGAAGCGGGCTGCAAGTTTACAACCTGCTTCCAGCCTGCTGCAACACAAACTCCAATAGTGGTGAGAGAATGAGAGAAGTAAGATAAATTATTAATGTTTCAATCCAGCTATACAACTAACTATTATATGGGCTGGCTATTAGATACATACCAAAAATCCAGTTGTTTCTTGTCGTATGCTGTTTTTTCTCAGAGGAAAAGAAGAAAGAATATGTGCTATTTGTACAATGTACTGCTGTTCTATTCTCTTTTGCGTTTGACTAAGTGATTAAGTGTACCTGCAGTGATGACAACAGCTCTACTGAAACTGAATAAGGACCTGACCAAACAACAGGACCTCTCTGGAAGTACGCCGACACACTTCGCTGCATCAGCAGATGATCCTTCCCTTGAATTTCTCCTATATGTCTTTATGGAGAGGACCCTCGAGTTTTACTCATTGGGCATCTATTTCGCACGGAAAAATTGGCTTATCAAACTCTACAGGTTCTTGAACCTTCCTCTTTACCAACTGGTCGGTGCTGATCCTTCTTCAGCGTTTCAGCCTGACAACGATGGGTTGTTCCCGGTGCACGTCGCTGCCTCGGCAGGCAACCTGGTTGCTGTCATCATCCTTCTTACCAAGTGCCCTGGCTGCGCTGGATTGCGTGATTCTCAGGGCAGGACCTTTCTTCATACTGCTGTCGAGAAGGGGAGCCATAATATTGTGAAATTTGTGCGCATGAGACCACAGTTTAACTCGATCCTGAATATACAGGACAACCAAGGGAACACTGCTCTGCATCTAGCTATCCTTGAAGGACATTTGTCCATATTCCAGACTCTCATCATCAACCCACATGTTCGCCTGAACTTGCCAAATCATGAAGGAAAAACCCCCATGGATCTTGCCGAGAGCAAAGCTCCACCAGGTTTTTATTTTGGGATGGTAAGTAATTCATCGACTACTACTATTACTCTTTATTTCTCATTTATTTAGAAAATGGAAGAAAGCTCAATTTAGTGTTTTTGTACTAATTGTGGTAATTTTAAGCCACTTGAAAATTTGCTCTTTTCTTCTCAGCCCTAGGAAATACTATAGTGCCACACAATGTGAAGTTCCAGTAAAAATTACCGCGAATAATGGACCTTTACGATGTTTTTTTTTCTTGCAGCATGCACGGCGTAGGATACTTGGTACGCTGACTTTTGTAAATGCTCAGAATGGCAACTGTCGCCGTGATCATTTCAAAGAAAAGCTCGTTCCGAAGCTAAACAAGGATGAAGAGTCAAAAAAGATAACGGAGTTTGCGCAGATTGTGGGCATCTGCTCGGTGCTTGTCGCGACGGCAACATTCGCCGCAGTCTTCACAATGCCCGGCGGTCTCTGGTCTGAGGACAACGAGGGTGACCCCAGGGCGCCCGCCGCTGCGCCGAGCCCAGTTGGCCCCATTGGGACGCCTATCATGGCCGGGAAATATGCTTTCAACGGGTTTGTCCTCGCCAACACATTAGCATTCAGCTGCTCGGCTATAGCCACCTTCAGTCTCGTCTACTGCGGGATGGCTGCGGTTGACCTAGAGAAACGCATCAAGCTGGTTTCTATCTCGCTAGCACTGCTGAACGGTGCCGCGAGAAGCTTCTGCGCTGCCTTCGCATTTGCGCTCTATCTACTCCTTTCTCCGGTGGCCCCGGCGACCGCCATCGCCACGGCCACGATGACGGCTCTTGTGTTGCTCGACGCGCTTCGCTTCCTGTGGCTACTGTTCGTTGACACAGTCATCGTCCTCAAGAGAAGGGGAGGCGCGGTGCCACTGCTCAAGTTAACAACTGCATTCATTGTCAACATGGTGTATCTCTTCTGGCCTTACATCATAATCTTCAGCCTGCTGGGAGGTCATAATAAGAGCCCGTTGCACCCAAATTGACTCCTCTGCCAGCGTACATGTGATTGAGGACAGCTGTACGTGGTGGACCCATGACACCGTGCCAAGACTCCTTGCCCGTATTTAATTTTTTCTTGAGAACAATTCTTTGTGAGCCATTTCAAGTCTATAGTCTTAATTTGTACGTGTCTGTGGGTCGTGGGTGTAAGCAGCTCCTATACTCGCGCTCCATTTGTTTGTTTCTAAATGGACTAGATATATGCCCGTGCTTTGCTACGGGTTGCAAGAAAAAAAATTCATAACAATGCACAAAGTACGGAAAACATGGTGTTATTAATGGCATATCAGCTGCACGCAGGATACACCAGCATGTGAGGATACATCACATACAAGGTGCAATGTGACAGCTTTTTTTAAAAAAAACACAGCAAACAAAATAAACTTCCCGTGGTGAATTGAATTCTCCACACTGAACTACGACAACCAAATAACGTTTGCAGAGAAGAGTTAAACACATACACTCAATGCAGGATATGTATAGGGCGGTTGAGAATATTGCCAACTCCATGTACATATATAATCTTCATCAAATAAATGATTGGTCCAAATGGCGTTCCTAAATTCGGGCACCCGTAGCGTGTAAGTTTCAATGGTCTTTCGCATCCTTGCAGGCCACGTTGCGTCTCCTTGCTTTCCAGCGTGGCCTTCTTCGATCAGCTAGCTTATTTCGTCGTCGTCCGGCCGGTTCTTCAGGAGAGTGCTCCGTCCTCCAGCCAGGTCGGCTGGCTGGTTCTGCCCTCTTTGGGTTTCGGATCGGACGACGCGAAATTAGTTTTGAGAAGTAGTTAGCCTCTGTGTTTCCTGGGTATGTACGCATGTGCTGAGTGAGCGAGCTGCGCCTGTTGTAGGCTTGCATAAGAGCATGCATGATAGCAAGATTAGCAAAATGTTCACGTGCTGGAAAGTTGATCCTCGGAAACTACTAGACACTTCTTTTTCTTTGATTACAAAATATACTAGTAGACACTTGTAGTACTAGCTTGTACTGACTCTAGTAGTATATAGTACTAGCTTGCTTTGGTTCCTTCTCTCGTTTGGTTTGGAGCATGGTTTAATTTTTCGGTCGAATTTCGCCGAAATTTCGGTTTTTTTTTGTTTCCGCTAGTCACCGGGAAATGAAATTTCGGTATTTTTCGTCATTTTCCATTTTCAAATTTAAAAATTCAAAAATATTTATAAAAAATTCGGAAAAAATATGATAAAAACTAGGTGTTCTTCTGAGCAAATAGGACTAGAACACACTCAAATCTAAGATCATTTGCTAGGCTAAAATTATATTTTAGTTGAAAAACAAGGTTATTTGTAGTCTAATGAGGTAGAATTTGAGTTGGCATGAAAGGTAACGAAGTAGGAAAGCACACCTTTCAGAATGCTTTAACAATTCTCTATACAAATTGAATCAAAAAAATTCAAACACTGTCACATGAATTGATAACCAATTCAAATCATGTTTGTCCTGGATTTAAAACAACTTTCAATTGGATCAACCAATGTTCCTGAAATTTTATAGGCATATCCGCAATAACAAGAATAATAAAAGTCTAGTTGAGGCCTAAGAGAGAAAATGGAAGTTGTCACATGAAATGACAAGACTTTTAATTGGTAGTTTTTGAAATAATTAAATAACTTTCAAATAATTGCTCAAATGAAAAAGTTCCTGAAACAAAAGTTGTAGATCTCGAAAAACTGAACAAAGTTGGTATTCAAAAGTTTTTCATTTGACCTCGGAAACAGTAGGAAAATCACAACTGACATCATTTTTCGGTCGAAAATCACCGAATTTCGGTCGAAATCACCGAAATTTCAGTCGGAATTCATCGGAATTTCGTTTTTGAATTTGAATTCTCTTTCCATTCGGAATTAGCGAATTTCGGCGAAATTTCGGCCGAAATTTCGTTTCCGGCGGTTGGCGGGATTCGGAAAAAAAAAACAAAAAGGTAAACCCTGGTTTGGAGGTCGCGGAATCGAATACTGGGAAATTACTATTTGTTTGTGTGTTTCATAGGCACGCATGTGCTGAGCCAGCTGCGCCTGTTGTAGGCGAGCATGCATGATTGGAAATTTGGCAAAAGTCTCGTCGTGTTCGTGTTCTGGAAAGTTGATCCTCGGACACTACTAGAAACTTCTTTCTTTTTTTTTCTTTGATTGATTCTAATATACTGCTAGTAGATACTTGTAGTACTATTAGCTTGTACTAGTTCTAGTATACTAATAGCCTAGACCGAATCCTAAATCCTTGCAGACATTTTTTGTATAATTTTGCGCCGCATCTGGATATATGGTGACCCGAAGACGCCGACACAAACGACCATCGTGGTGACTGGTGAGGACCGGAGGTGGAGGCGTTGGTGGCAGCTACCGCTGTCTAGGCTACTGGGGCAAAGCACCGGCGAGTCGGCGACGCAGCGGCTGAGCGGTAGCGCGGCGCGGCGCACGAGCCGAGAGCAAGCAGCAAGCGCAAGTAGCGACCGGTGAGACGAGGGGCGCCCCTTTTGAGGCGGGAATTCTGCCGCGAACGCCAGAAAAAATACTGAACAATAGGCGAGACGAGAGAGCGGTCAAACACTGAAAACTCGGGGCGCCCGGCGACTTCGATTCCCCCGGCCGGCCATTGCGAGCTGCAGCAGGCCAGCGCCGGCCTGATCGTTTCAGGAATTCAGGCTCCGGCAGCCGGAAGAGGCCGTCGTTTTCGGCCCCCTCGTCGGCACGGTGGCTAGCTAAGCTAGCGTACAAGTCAGTGGTTCAGCGCACGATGCCATCAGCGACCTGCTCTATTGATTAACCCGAATAATTGCATGCATGCGGTCCGCCTAAACCACCCCAGCTCTATTGATTAACCCGAATATAATTTACGGTCTTCTCGCCGCGCCAGATGTTCCCACGCGTAGGGAGAAAGGGGGGAGAAGGAGAACATGGACGGGAGCGTTCGCCACCAGCAGCTTTATTTGCGCCACGTCAAGCACTCGCCGTTCAGGGGCATGGTCACTCCACTCGGCAGCCGCGACATGGCACGAACAATGATTTTTTTTTTTTTTGAGGGACATGAACAATGATCCCAGCCAGGCCAGCACCGATGTGACGCGTCACGACTGAGCATATTCGCTCTCTCCGTGAGAGAGGATAGGGAACTGTGCTTTCACACGCCCCTGCTGCTGCAGCAGCTGCCGGTGTGTTGTGTACTTGTGTTTTCTCCAACTCCGACTGCTCCCGCGCCGTCATCAACAGTAGTTATTCCAGCCGGTGCAGAAAGCCGAGCCCGTCGAGGAGACAGGTCGTTGCTTGCATGTCGTATTACTGCATCAGCACGATCTGCATGCCGACTCTCCAGATGAGGATAATGTACAGCAATCAGGCCGTTACTACTACCGCCTGAAACCCTGATAAGCTACGACTTTGCAACAACCGTGGCCTCCCGGCGACTGCTTCGCTTGCTCCACCTTCTTGTCATCTCGGCATCTCGCCTTTTGCTTTCGTAGAAAAATTGAGTGTTTATTGCCGGCTCGATTCAGCCCTGTTCGTTTGGCTGTGACTAGTGCAGATTTATTATAAAATAAAAATACTGGTAGCTGATTGATGGTTGGATGACGGTGCTGATTTCACATGAGAGAAAAACACTGCTACTGATTGGCTGACAAGCCAAGTGAACACATTAAAGCCGTGCTGAATCCAAACAAGTGGAGTAACCAATCATGTCAGGGCATGGCAATGAACGGCCGTACAATAAGACATGAATATGCGTGGGAGGGGGACCAGCATGCAGCATCCTGTACAGTTCAACGGCCAGGGTAGAGCATGATCTCCGCTGACACTGATGTGACACAACTGAGCGGATAGTCAGCCAGTGCTTTTGGCACCAAAGAAAAAAACTATTTGGCATCATGGCATCATGGCTGGAGTTGTAGTGGGAAAAAAAGGGCAGCAAGTGATCGGTGCATATCAAATGAATCCAATTAGCAGATCAAATTTACCTGACAGACAGCACAAAAGTTTCGACTTTAAACCAAATGGTTGGCATTTTTTCCACTTTCAAACTGGAAGCAATGACACAGCAAGTACTCGTCGTTCGTCGAAGAACACTAGTATTGGTTCATGTAGGTTGCTCAACTGACAGGCCGCCTGACAGAAGAAACATGCACACAGGTAAGCTACGATATTTAGTAAGTTTACCCAGTACAGCGTGTTAATATGACATACCAGCATCTGTTCTTGTGTTATCAAAAGTCATGGAACACCATGAGGGACTCATCATGTCTAGTGAGAGCTAGGATCAAAATGTTCTTTCTGTTCCGAAGTTTGGTTTCATCCTTTGTACCCTGAAATAAACAATGTATGAGGTTCTGATGCGCAGCAGTGTACTCTAAATTGTCTGACTTTGCATCAAGATCAATTCTGGACAACAAGATACAGCAAACATGGGATACAAGCCCAGGAACTTACATTGCAATTTGTATTCTAGATTAAAGAATGCGACTTCAAGTATGGCAACTTACTACAAGGAATTATTGTAATTGCCAAAGATGATTAATAGCTAACCTCGAGTAGAAGTTCAGCCATACAATTGACCATCTGGCGCAAGTTTAAAGCAGCATGATAAAGATGATCGATGTAGTGTTCCCGATATGTATTTTTCACTCTCCAAACAAAAAACTGTGCATTTCCTGTTCCTGATGCCGCAGAAGGGACTCTCTGCAAAAATAATTGACTTATATTCCCAGCAGGAGCAGTTCTTTTGTTGTGTCCATTTAAAGTACAGAACAATATTGCTTGCAAATATTTAACTCACTACTACTCTACTAAATGCGCGGCAACTGGCAAGTGTAACAGTTCAGCAATTGTCTTCACTGCTGAATCCATGCTTGGCTTAATCTATCGATCAGGTAGAAGTATTCTGAAACTTTTGCTCCATGAAAATAAAAACTGAACTCTCCATAAAATGGTATTATATTTGGCAAGGACTATGGTGGTACGGCTGATATGTTCCGAGAAGAATAGTTACTTTGTACTAGACTCTTAGACTAGTAAATCATTAAGAGCAAGCAAAAGCATAAAGAACAGGGGTAATATAAGCATATAAAGTTTTCCTGTTCTGGCCTTCAGCTTTAGGAATTGGCAGTTGCGTAAAATCACTTCATATAAATTATTTGTGTTTACCTAAATTATTGATTAGCTAAATATGTAGTTGCTAGCAGAACTCTCCGTGTAGGTTGAGGAGTTAAAAGTTTAGTTTTCAAGCAACATTCACAGAAGTGAGCCTCCTGGAGATGCAATGGCTAGTCCATGGGACTCTAATTCAGCACTTGGTTGTTGGACCTTGGGTCAAGGCATTTTCTTTGCCTCTTCTGACCCTGAGAAAACCCAGGGTCGCCTTGTAACCTTAGATCTCAAAGCATCTTGGAAGTAATATGTAAATCTGCCCAATCAAACCACCATCACCACAAACACCCACCCACCCAACTGGCAGATGCACATTAACAGCCTCCATTGTGCCAATCATGTGCACACTGAAGATTTTTGAAGATGATAATGTAGCCTGTCTGGTAGCATCCATCGATGTATAAGTACACCAATGTTCAATAGACATGGAAGACAAAACAGTCTGAGATTTTCTTCATTCCAAACTAATCATTCTATTTGGCAATATTTTTTCCAGATATACCACTCAAAAACCCAGAGGTCAGTAAGAGAAGGTTAGCAAGAAATGTCCAGATATGCCCTATTAAATGACATACTAAATCAGTCAACCCCTTTCACATCATTAAAGTAGGGTAGAGAGCAAAAACATTGCAATAAGTAACTGTTATTTTTTTCAACTGAAAACTATTTTGAAGCAGCAACTCCAAAGTAAAGGGACAAAAGTATTGTTAAAAAGATGGGAGTAGACAAAAAAATTTGTCGAAGCAAGAAACGCTACATGTGTAGAGTTTATGGAACAAACCTCTGAATCTATGTATTCATCCTTCCAAAGTTTGTATAAAGTTTCATGAACAATCTGCTTGTCTAGAATTGTCTTGTCAGTAATCTACAAATTTCGATGGAAGTCTAGCATCATGCTCTGAAGTTTGTAAGAGAGTGAATAATAAAAAAAACATGAACACACCAGCGTAATGAAGATCAATGCATCATTGATGCATATAAAATGTGTCTGAAAACATAGCAGAAGAGTGCAATTTCCTTGGCATAGAAAATTACTTACTTCATCGGTCTCAACTGGACCGGCTTGTTTCAGCAATAACCTAAAGATTGTATAAGCTTCTTGCCCATGTTTCTTCTTCATAAGAGACTCTACCTATACGCATAAAGAAGAGGAACCAATATGGGTCTGATTTTAGGATATTTTAGTAAACCTAAACAATAAAAGGATGAAACAGTAAAGCATTCACGTACCTCATCGTTTCGACATGTCTCGACCAGTTTGTTTAAATCTGCAAAGAACACACAACTGTCATGCAAAAATCTTACATAAATAGCTTATAATGTCAAGGCTGATAGTGTCATAGTGGAAGTCCAAATCAAGAATTACATCAGTGTTCAAGAAACACTACATGGTAAATAGCATGTTAAGTCAAAACCACCAGCATTAGGTCAGAAACCTCACAAGAGCAGAGTTAAGGTTGTATTACCAAAAAATGATACCAAACTGATGCACTAAAGTTTCAAGCAGAGAGGAATTCAGATAACTAGACAATTCATGTATACAGTGATACAACAGTACAGTCTCCAGTTCATGTACAACAAATAGTTAAATACAAGTCTTACCGAAAGTGAATTGTTCTGGGTCCCTAGTGGTAGAAATGCACTCCAGATCATTCAATACACTTATTATCTGATCCACTGTCATTGATGAACCTCCTTCCTTCTGTCCTACTCTCTCCAAAATTCCATTCATTGGTGATGTCACTGCAAAAGTCGGAAATTCATTACTAAAGTAGTTCATCTCATCAAAATAATTGAAACTTTGCCAAAATACAGTCAAATTTGATACTTTTTTCATCAAATAGCTTTCAAAATTTTTAGTTTGGAAACCAAAAAAATAATCATATATGCAGATCACATAAGAAATGCCGCCACCCCACAGTGCCCCAAAAGATCGCAACATTTTTATTGTGTATAGTAAAGTGAGGATCAAATAGGAAATGAAATTTAGGATTTAGGGAGTCAGGAAAATGATAAAACAGCACAACTTCATCTAAGGCCATACCAGTGTTGAATTAACTATTAGTCACTTCATAATAGTTTATCAGTTTATCGGGCTTCCTCATTTCAGAACAGTTATCCAACAGAGAGATCAACATTGCAATTATTACTGTGTTTTATATCCTTCATCTCTGCTACTGATGATGTTAACAATAGAGTGGCCTCTTATGTCAATAATAATGGTCTAATATCGTTAGTTATTCACAAGAAGGGCAGGCCTGGTGCAGCGATAGAGCCTACCATCTGTAACTGGAAGGTTCCGGGTTCGAGCCTCAGCCTCTGCACATTTGTGCCGAAAAGGCTTGGTGCTCCCCCAAACCCCGCCCAGTGCGGGAAACCTACGGCACTGGGTACGCTCTTTTACCATCAGTTATTAACAAGATTTTATGCCTCTTTGGTCATTGCATATAGAGTAGCATTTTGAAATGGACTAGCATAGCGCCCGTGCGTTGCTACGGGTAATATAAATTTTACCCAAACCTACATGAGAACACAAACCACCAATTTTGTGCTCTTTCACTCCGTGTACAAGCCGTGCCACGACCGCATGAGGTATTGATTGTTCTGGTTCCGATTGGGATTCGGATTGATTTGTTCGGGTTCCAATTAGGATTCCGATTGACGTACCGAGGAATCATTGCTTGCTTTATAAATAGTGGAGATTAAATGTATGGCATGCTCCAAATTGGTCCATAGAAGACCCTTATACAGATAAAAAGGTTCAAAATTACCAACTTAATGAACAACTATCACATTGTGGTTTACTATAAAACTAGCTATCAGTGTTTTTTAGCACCGGCTAGTGATTCTTTGTGGATGCGCGTTTGTGGGCAGATGGTAGTGCATGAAGACGCAAGGATTTATACTCGTCCGGGCCGCCGCGAGGCATAATACCCTACGTCCAGTTCGTGTTGCTCGTGTATCTTGCACTGGTTTCAACTTTAAAGTAGGGGGTTACAAACGAGCGAGAGAGGGACCGGCGTCCCAAGTCTCTAAGATCGGTGAGGTGGAGTGTTCGTGGTTCTCGTCTGGTTAGGGCAGCTGCCGGCGGGTTACAAACTGGCCAGGTGCGTTTCCTCCTCTGTCTGTTCGTTCGCCTGACGAGGCGGGCCCGCCCAATAGGTCGGGCGGGAGGCGCACCCCTTAGGTCGGGTGGACGCGGCCCGCCCCTTGGGTCAGACGAGGCGGAAAGCTCTCCACGTAGGTCGGGGCTAATCGGTGACACTATCACGCTGGCTGATGAAGCGTCTTAGCCCTTAACCCTTAATCTCTGGATATCCGGTATATTTATACCTGACACTATTTATGCTCGTGCATTGCTACGGACAAAGTTGGTATAGGTATCGAATACGTATAGGTGCCCATGCGTTAATTTTGTGAGATCTACGTGATCGAGTCGTGGACGGAGGGGGCTGGTCTGACACGCATACGGGATGGACTAAGGTTCACCTGTCAATGACACGAGACAGACCAAACCTTTAGATGAAACCTTACTTGCTTTAGAAATAGGTATAGATAAAATTTATAGTAAAGCTCTATTTGGCACGGCTCCAGCTAATAGCTCCATGACAGATTTGAGGTTGTAAGCATAGTCACCGGGTTTGTGCAACGAGGGTGCGTTCCACGTTCCAGGAACGCCGTTCCGGGGACGGGAACGGAGAATATTTTCATTCCCGCAGTGTAAAAATCAATCCCAAACGCCGCTCCTCGTTCCCCGTTCCTCATTCCTCGATCCATCGTTCCGAGAACTTCGGTGACTATGGTTGTAAGCTAAAATAAATTTGACTAATATATATTTTTATCCTATCGTAAAACACTTGCTGAGTACACAGAACTTCAGCCCCACGAATCTGGGGCTAGGAATACACAGCTCCAAGAATTCTTCGAGCTGGAGCTGTGGACGCACAGCAAGTGTTTTTTTTTTTTTTGCTTGACAGCTCTGCAGCCAGCACCATGAAGCAAGACAAAAACAGATGCACATTCAGAACAGAGATATATGATAAAAATAGTCTAACTTCATGAAATATGCAGGAGAGCTATTAAAAAAACAAAAGCTGGATCAAGCTAGGACCAACCATGTGGCTTCATATTATATACGAAATAGGTACCCAAATTCACCTTGACAAGGATTGAACTTGGTTGGTGTGGATAACATCCACACCCGCAACAAACTGAGCCAGGCTCAATTCCTGGTAATGTGCATAATACTTATATTTCATGGTCTAGTATTGAGAGCATTTGAGCAAGATATTGGATGTTACCAGTCTTGTTGTCATTGTTCATTACATTGGCCTCAAAAAATGCTTCCCATATAGCAAGGGTACCAACCTTCAGCTTTGCTTTCTTTCGGTCTGCACAGAACTTCAGTACAAGAAAGTATAAGCAGTAGGCATTGACATAGTTCAAGGTCATGCTTCTCAGACCTGCACTTAGCATGTATAGACAAATAAAATGTATAACAAATGTGCTGTTAGTATTTGTTTCTTCTTTTTCTGTACCCCATGCATGTAGAGACATGATATATATAAATTGTGAAGCTAACAGTTTTGAATTTTCCTTCAACTTAACTTGTAAAGTACACCCAACTCTGTGCCACAGATGATAAGCTTCTGCAAGATGTCTTTACATAGAGAACCGAGTAATGGTTTGGTTGATAGATCCTCCAGTTAAGAGGCCGCCCACTCGGGCTCAAACCCAGGTGCTCGCAGGGCATGTGAGTAACTTCTCTATAAGGGTTCAGTACTCCCTTCTCTAAAGACAAAGCCAAGGGGACGTCTCTACCGGTGGATGGTTCTTTTTTCTTTCTGGAGAAGCGAAGTTCGACTTACCTACATCTGATGTGAAATTAACATATATGAACTTTTATTTTGGTAAACCTTTTTTTTCTGTAGTTCCAATCCGTTCTTAATTCTATTTGTTCCAATGTTCGAGAAAACGTTAAAAACGTACGTTTACTCGCGAGTAAACGGTAATCCCAGAGCATCGATTATGTCCTGTGCGGCGATAAAAGCGCTGGGCGCGCCTAGGCGGAGCGATTATGCGCGCGGCAGAGTTTAAACGGTGAGGAAACGGGTAAAATGCGTCGCGATGCGTTAGACGGAAGGGCGGGGGACCGGCGGGAACTTTCCCGCGCAGGGGAAAAGAGCGGGCGGGCAGGTAAAGGGCTGGCGGCTAGGTTTTGCGGGCCGCACCCTGCTTCTCGCGCCGCTATTTCTCTCGCCGCCGCCCCTTCCTCCTTTTCCCCGAGCCCAACCCCGACCCCGACTCGCCGGGCGCCTGGATTCCTCGGGTCCCCGCCGGGCACTGGCTACGACGGGAGCAGCAGCCGAGGCGGCCCCTCCCAGCTCCCGGCGGCGGCGCGCTCCCAGCAGCTGCGCGCTCCCAGCGGCGGTGCCCTGATCCGCCACTTCCCTGTGTCCTTGCCTCAGGTGATTTCTTCAATCCTTTGCATGAAATTGATTGCTTTGTGTCATCTGTTGCTGTTTCCCCATCGATTTGCTTGATTTCTTGATCTGATTTGAGCAATTTGGGATCTATTTAGTATTTACTACAACATGAATGCAATATTGCTACTCTGCTGGTCTGCTGTATGCCTGTATCTGTCTCCCTTGTTGGAGTTGTGCCCTGCACCTTGCTTTGCAGGATGTCGACACCTGAAGTTACTGAAGTTCCTGCAGTGACAGAGGATGAGAACAATCTGAAGAGGAAGTCATCTGACATAGGATGGGAGTGGGGACGGCTCTGTGATCCAAATGACAAGAACAGGGTCAAGTGTCTTCTTTGTGGCCATGAGAGTGGACATGGATAGTGAGAACCAGGATGATGGAGATGAAATTCAGAACATAAGTGCCTATATGCCATGAGGAATAGTGGGAACCTTGCTGCCAAGTTATCTACTCTAGTTATCTTTAATTTCTGTTGTGTCATGAACTTAATTTATTATCTTGTTTGTTGTCTGTCGTGTTTTGTGAGATGTGACTGACTTGTGAGAGAAGTCAGCAATGCAACTTATGAGTGATGTACTGATGTCTTTAAGATATATTTGTGGTTTCTGAGCCTTTTCCCTTTTGCATTATTGTGGATTTGTGGTGCTGTTTGGAAGATTGAATGGACTGACATGTGCAGCACTAGATCTGTCCCTACAAGATAAGTTTCTACTCTTTTTCCTTCTATTATTGTTGAATTATGATTTATGAATGTTTTCAGATTGCTAAGTACTATCTCTTTGATTGACAGGCTTTTGCAATCAGCTGTTTGTTGAATGTAGGAAGGCAAGGAGGAGCAAACATGAAGTCAAGAACAAGTGTGCAACAGCAGGTAAAAGTCTCTACTTATGTGCCTTTACAATTCATCATTTTGGCCTTCTGGTACAGTATCGTATTGCTCCCAGTAGTAAAAAAAAAACATGCAAACATTTAATCGCGTTTAATCAACATTTACTCAGCCTAGGCGCTAGTCAGTGGCCTAGCGCCTAGCGTTTTCTTGAACCTTGATTTGTTCATATAATTTCGAGAAGACTCCCCCCCCCCTGAAATTATATCTGGTAAAGGTTGCACTGTGCTTGTATATAGGATATACTACCTCCGTTCTTAAATATATGACACCATTGACTTTGTTCGTTCATTTGAATTTTCATCTTTTTTCTATAAATGTTTCAGTCAATAGATAAATTGCAAGTCAAACCAAAAGTACATACATTTGATGATAGATCTAGTGGTACTTGTTTTACTTTACTTAACTAATTTGAGGAAAAAAATCAAAGGTGTCATATACTTAAGAACAAAGGCAGCATTAGTTAGGAAAAAACACATAATTAGAATAAATTGGCTTGCAATTAGCTAGACTAGGATTCTGCTTCAATAAGTCCCATTTGCAGACATGGAAGAGTAGGTAAGCACAAATGCACATGGGAAAAAACATGAATACATGCACCTACATAAATATGCTATATATAGTAGTGCTACGTGTACATAAGCACGTTCAAGAAAAAAAAAAGAGTACTCACTTTCTTCTTTAAACAAAATATGAACCTCTCAAAATTTGCCCGCCAGAGTACTTCATTTTCTGCAATTATTGAATCCTCTTCATCTACTTCTAGGGCTTCATGTTTCCGCTGAGAAAACAATGATTAAGATAATTAGCAGATGAACAGAGAAGCATATTTCATACATTTCAAACAGTGTAATACTATATAATGAAAACGAATGATGCATGTTTTGAAGCTTTCATGAAAAAGACTATGTACTCCTCCTTCCCCGTGTAAATTCTAACAAAGAAAAAGTTACATCTAGTGCTCGACTAGGTGGATCACAATGATGATGTGTGGCAGAAATATCTCAGAGAAGGAGAAGTATTGCAACTCATAAAAAGGGCAAACATATGTCCAAGATTTGGTGGATTCTAATTAAGACTACATCCCCACCATTAAATGTGTTTATCCGTAAATGATCCAGAACTTAATTTAGCGAATCTTCAGTACGACTAAACGGACACCAGAAAATGTATTGTCTGGGAAAGATTTGAGCTCAAAATAAGAAAGGAGTTTGTATAACAAAGATAACGCTCATTTGGATCCATATTTAAGTAAAATTTCAGTTTTGGCATTTCACAAGTCTATAGATCCTGAATACCATGCAGTGCAAATGTGTCGGCCAATCAACCTAAGTTTTTATTAACGAAATAAGTAAATCTATACCACTAAAATGTGTTATCTGGGTCAAAAAAATCGCTAACATGCAGGAATATCATCATATTAATGAAGAAGGTATCTAGCAAAAATTAAGCTAAAAAATACAAAAGAGGTGTGGACAACAAAAACATCACTCATTTGGATCTATGTCTAAGTAAGAATATAGATTTGACATCTCTCTAGGTCTATATATCATCATTTTCAATCACAATAACCTGAATATCATGTTGCTTTTTCAAGTTTAACACAAGGAAGGCAGAATCAGGATCATCATAGACATTTTGTTCAGTAAGCATAAAGCCAACAAATGACAAAATAATGATAGGCTATAACTGAAAGAGCATAATACCTTTCCACCAGCAACAGCATGATGATCATCATCCTTTGCATTCAATGACTCGTCCATGGAGTATGGAATCTCAGAAAATTTTTCAGCATCAGATAGAGCTGCAGTACGGACAACTTTTTGCTCAAGTGAAAGAACCGTCTCAACAGCCTGTCCCAAAGATATATTTGTCAGCTCACCCAGCCAATCATGATGTATATAACATGTAACAAGATCAAGATGGTGGTATTAGGGGTGGAGACAAAAACCAGAACATGAGAAACGTAGTTAATGGCAACATATGTTTTCATCAGCAGCCCAGGATCAAAACAAGATGTACAACTCTTTTTCATGTGGGGACAATAGTATGCTATTCCCTTTTTATCCCTGCTCTCATCTACTTTCAGTCTGTCAGTCATGACACTCCTTAACCAGTGATCTAACAATCTGGTTTGAATGCTCTATGGCTACGTCTAGACTAGTCAACTTTTATCAATTCCTTCACACATCATCAGATGCAAGTATTTTGTAATACAGGTCCAAGCCAGCAATGCCCACAAACAAAGGAGGTACCACATCAAAGACATTCACATTACATGGTATCGGACTATGCATGCCGCTATCAAATGCCTTCTCTACTACAGTATTAAAACAGGGGCACTCAATGGGCTTTGTGAAATAACAAATTCCATGAAAATAGAATATTATTGTAACACAAAACGAGCATCAATCATTATGGAGCAAGGTAGAATGTGTCCAGAACTCTAAACACTACAAACTAATACCCACAATGGCCAATAAGGAATAAAAGTTACTTACTCTAGGAGCTCGCTTCCTTGTGGACGTAGGCTGCTCATCTATAAGCGGATCAAAAAAAGGTTCTGGTTTTGGGCAACGTTCCACATAATGCGCATATACAAGTTTGTTGAAGTTCATTCGTATTTCTTCCCTTGTTGGTTTGGGGCTGCCTGAAACATGTACTGACCCATTAATAGGAGGAATAAAGTTGAAAAACAAATCATGCCATTGAAAAAGGCCAAAGTTCAGACAATAAAAAAGCAAACGAGTAAATAATGGTCAGATAACCACTTCAATAAAAGACATACCATCTGGTATTTTAGAGATTGTTCGCCACACAAGTTGATCAAATGTTAGCCTGCCATTCAGAAGTAATCCTTCAAGAAGAGCTTCTGACTGCAAGTTGTAAAATGTCATCAAAATGCAAACGATAGCTAAAATATGTTGGGACCTAGGGCGTGTTTGGCTGCCACTTAAGGGTACCGCGCCTAAAGTGTGACAGATGAAACGTTCACCACACCTATGGCGAGCTTAGGCGGTAAAAATCAACTCGTGTGGCAAACTCGTGGTGCCAAACAAACACTGAGGCAGTTCATCATAGCTTCGGCATGGCAAACTGCAGCATGCCTAGGCGGCAACCAAACACACCCCTAAAGTTACAGCACACTATTCTTTCTGATAGATAACTAGATGAAATGAAAGTCATTTCAGTGGCAGAAATAGCACAACTAAAGAAAAGTTGTATGTGAAGACTTAAGATCATGTCCGTTATTTCTCTTTTCAACTGTCACAGACCAATAACTGCTAACAAATTGCAAAAGAGCACAATGAATTAAATCAAACATTTAAGATGGGCACCATAAGTTGCATTTCTAATGTTAATCAATCGAATTGAACCTGTATATGGTAACCAACATGCTTTCTATGAGTTGTTATAACTCATAACAACAGGCTTAGGATAAATGAACGTTGGGCTAATATCTTTTACATAATCAAGCATTACGAATAGGGGGCATGAAACACAGACCATCACATCCCAGGAAAGAAAAGGGTTTAGCAGTGCAAACAAGATGGACAGTTTGCCCTTTGAAGGGGTGAGAAGAATATGTTCAGCACATTAGCTACTTGCTATTCTCTGAACATGAAGTGCAGATTGAAGTATTATGAATGCATAAATGAATCTGTAGTCGAAGAGTACAAACTACCTTGAGCACCAAATCTGACTAGTTGTGCACATTCTAAGTTGTTTAGCATGTCATAATAATCTTCAGTGTACCACTCAGAAACTCAACTGACCCCTACCACTACTCTGGAACTTTAATCAAGGTGAAGATGCATCTACACATTCAGCAACCTCTGACAAATTTCAGCAATTAAAGAACTGCAGCAACTGACTCCAAATTTATCCAACATTTAAAATGTATCAGCATAAACGGAACGACTACAACCAAACTCATGTAAACTACCTCTGGAATATCCGCACGGACAACAGAAAGGAACTTTGAGAAGCGCAGCCGGTGCAGGACATTGTCGAAGATGGCCAAGTAGACCGTCCCCGTCTTACCGCTGCTCCCTGCAAGCCGCCCAATTGTGGTGTCAAAGTCCAGCAGTGCATCAAATCAAATACTACAGGAGAGGGTTACGCGGACGGGCTTGCCTATAGGGGTCGAGAAGGCCTGGACGCAGTTGTGCTGGATGAGAACGAGGAGGGAGTTTTTCACCTGCCCCCGCGAGAGCTCGAGGCGGCGGACGATCTCATGCAGTGACAGCGCGCCGTGGCGCAGGAGGCAGCCGCACACCTTCTGCGAAGGGGCAATCGAGAGTGCGGGCGTTAGGTCACCGCATTCGCGCGCGCGCGCGGTCGCTCCGCGAGTGTGCGAGGAACGAGGGGGAGGGGAGGAGGAGTAGAAGGAACGGAGGCGGGCTTACCGATACGAGGGGGCCGAAGTGGTCGGAGATGATGCTGACGGCGAGGAGGATGCCGTGCTGCGACACCATGGCCGCGCGCCGGGCGGCGGCGAGGGATGCGCTGGGGTTTTTCTGTGCGGGATGCGGTGGGCAGTGGTGGACTAGTGGTCTCGCCGGCTCGCCGCGCCTAAACCCTCGTCGACGGGATGTGGGGAGGATGGGATGGGGAATTTATGTGATGGACGGCCAGGATCGAGCGCATCTTGAAGGGCCGGTGATTGAGGGATTGAGGAGACAGCAGAGTTGGCGTAAGCCACCCGTAAGGCCGTCTAGAGCATTTTCAGCGTGTCCACTGTCCTCAGCCTCTATATAAATCTTTTTTGAAAAGTAGAAATTAGAGGTAAAAAATCCACTCTAGCAGAGATCATATCTGGCTTCTTTGAGTAGGGAGGCTTTCAAATTCCTCTCTCCTAACTCATGTCTCACGGATGCATATGAGGCCTCTACTCAACCGCGCGCCTAACTTTTTCCTCCCAACCATAGCCTCTACTCATCATCCTTGTCCTTTTGCTATGGCGGGGCCGACGCCGACCACCACCACCTCCACCACAATGACACCAACCGTGTGTTTGGTTTCGGGACGCGGTGGGTTGGGTTGGTTCCATCTCTTGTTTTGGAGATGGCTCCAAATTCTACTATGTTTGGTTCATTTTTTAGTTTGGGTTGGGTTGATTCTAATTTTTTATTTGGTTGGTGGAGTCAAGAAACAGAAAACGGATGACGTTAGACGCTGTTATACCACTATTCACTGGACCCCATGTGTAAGAAATGGACCTACATGTCATCCCCCCTCTCTCTTTTTTTTTACTTTTCTTCTCCCTTATCCTCTTCCTCCGGTCCTCCCACGCGCCCGACCACATCTCCATCTCCGCCCAAGCCCGCCGTCGTCCACCTTGCCCGCCAGCCCCGCCTTCCCGCCGGCCGCCACCATGGCCAGGGCCGCCGGATCTGCGCGCTGCCGCCGCCGCGCGCTCGGCCCGCCGGCCCCATCCACCGCCTCCGCCAATCGGCCGACCACGGCCCTGCCCTCCCGCCGGCCGCCGCCTACGCCCTCCTCCGCGATGCATCCGCCACCGGCGCCCTCCTCCGCCATGCCTCCTCCGCTGGCGCCCTCCTCCGCCGTGGCCGCCGCCGGTGCCCTTCTCCGCCCTGTCCGCCGCCGCAAGCTCCCTCCTCTGTCGTGGCCGACGCCGGCACCCATGGCGTCTCTTGGCCGGCGACAGAGAGACGGGAGAGAGACGCCACCGTCAAAGCATAACGGAGCGGACTCATCCGCCAGATTTCGTGGGATGGAGCGAACCCACATCTCCATCGAATATTCCCTTCTTGGGTCCGCTCCGTCCCTTGCTGCTGCCTCCATCCAAACACTGCAAAAAAGGGGTTCGACCCATTCGGGTTGGACCCCTTCTCCCAACGAAACACACAGCAAGTGCATGGCTCCACGCCCATGCCCATGCGCCCTGCAAGAGGGCACTAGTGGTGGTGCAGAGGAAGCGTGCCGCCGGCGCATCGAGCCGGGCGGTCTGGATGAGGAGAGAAAATGAATGGAAGAAGAGAGAAGATGAGCAGATAAGTTTGAGTATTGGCCCCCACATGTCATAATGGAAAGGGTGGAGGGAAGACTCAAAAGTGGCTTCCACATGTCATAATAGAAGTAGAGGCTGAATAAGAAGATTGTTGCTGGAGTTGACGGAAAAAGATAGAATCCCAGAAATTTAAGACAACTGCTGCTAACTAAGGGCAGGAAGTGGTGGTGTCGTTGGAGATGCTAACGCGCTAGCACTCGCTGGATGACGGTGGGATGCTGCGATTGCGTTGGTAAATACTACATGGCTAAATGCCGTTTTGTTGGGGGTTTTTTTTTTGCGTTTTTCCTTTTTACCGCTTCCGCTACTCCTGAAGGATATAGCTGTTTTTTTAACCAAAGATCACTTTAGCCTTGCTTTGTATTGGAAGCAAAATAAATTTGGTTGGAGACCTGGAGTTGCCAGCACTTCAGACTTCACTTTTAAATGAAAAAGATTCTAGGCTTCAGAAAGCCGCACTCAAAACTACTATAGGATGATTATAATAACTCTTTAGGAGGCATTTTGTTAAGGAAAGCAAAGTTTTTTTTAATCTCCATCTAGTTTGATTGTACTGTCGTGTCTTTGCGCCAAATAATACATATGCGCAAGCTCTTGGTTGCATTGATTTATCTTGTAGCCCTGATCAATCTTTGTATT
The DNA here is from genome assembly GCF_016808335.1 of Panicum virgatum. Lineage (NCBI taxonomy): Eukaryota > Viridiplantae > Streptophyta > Magnoliopsida > Poales > Poaceae > Panicum > Panicum virgatum. The sequence goes on along the minus strand of NC_053146.1, from coordinate 42,659,975 downwards.
TGGGTTGATCCATCTCAGTAACTCTGTTTAGCTATTAGCAGGATTGGAGACGGAGACGAAGAAACTTGAACAGTGACAGTATTGTGCTTCCTTTTTTTCTTTCATCTAAAGTATGCGGGCAGCCAGGCATGAGCCGATCGATGACTGGACCGGGGGATCAGTCAGTCGGGTCGGCCCTGACCGATCATTCCTATCCACTCCAGAGCGGTCTCATCCTCACCTGTTTGTTTATACTAGTGGTTATGCACGTGCCTAGGCACGTGTTTATTTCGTGGTTTTGCACATTTTGAGTTCCATGTTTAAAACTAATTCTATATATAACTCTACGGAGCTACATAATATACACTAGTGTAAGAGTTCCGCCAAATAGACAAATCAATCAAGAATATGTAAATCACAAAATTCAACAAAATAAGATTAATAATTAATAACAATAATAATGTAGCATAAGAACTTGTCTCAATCCATTAATGTTGATTATTGACTGATATGAGAATTTAAAATATGGCCAACACCAGCATGCAAGACTTAAAAAATGTAGCAAGATCCATCCATATTTCTTGCTCAGATCAGCCATGGTATGGGATTAATTTAAATAGATATATTTCTCCACTCAGGTGTTACATATGTTCTTTAGAGCTCCAGCTATATCTTCAGGAATGTTAACTTGGACCTCGTTCCATAACCACTTCAGTAGATCTATGACCAACCAATTCCTTAGAACTCTCACATTCTGGTATACAATACATCACCACAACAAAAATGTTAGTTAGATAGCTAATGGCATAGCATCATCATATCAAGAGCATTTAACTTTGACGAATAGTGTTAAGAGTGTTACAGACTTCCTAGGTTGTTTAGAATGTTGCATCTTCGTTGAAGTAGAGATGAACTTTCGGGTCACCTGAACCGTATCCGTCTGAGTGAACTCGAAAATGTGCTGGTTCCTCTCCTACGAGATGTTCCAGGCAGTGTACATCATGAGCGCTATTTTGGTTCTTTTCTGTTTCCTTGGCAAGCCTGAAAGTTCCTGTTGCTATCACATCGCAATGGTAGAGCTCTGGATAAGATCACGCAATGTCCACGTGACCAAAGTGAATTAGGTGGCAACCCTAAAAAAAGGACACTGAAAACAATGAATATGGCAAACTGCTGTTGAGAAAACAACACATACAAGTCGAGTTTTCACTTGCATCTTTCTAAAGAAATTAGTGGAGCATACATGATACATGGGAAATCCCATCCAGCATGGATGATGGATTGATGGACAGTAATTAAGCAATCTTTTATATCTTTTAAAAAATAAGGAACGAAAAACACCACCGCCACTATTCAACTGAAACATAGGAAAAATGCAAGGGAGCAATATTTCCAAGTTCTTTGACATACCATCTCAGGAAAAAAAAAGTTCTTTGATGTACCTCTGGGGAATTGAGCAATGCAAATAATTTGGGATAGACTGCCGTCGTTGGTGGCCTAAGCACCAAGTGATTCTATCTTGCCAGCAAAGGTGCTCTTAATAGGAAAACACCACCACGACTTTATTCTGCTTCCTCATCTCATCAATTTCAGTTTTGTGGTTATATGATAAGCCAAATCCACCAAAGAGCACAGTTTTGACCACAGGCCTGCACCATGAATCAATCACACATTTCACTGGATAGTGGATAGTGATGTCCATTTTAATGCCAAGAGCCCTAACAATTATTATAGCTATGAACATAACACAATAAAATGCAGAGGCCTAAAAAGATTCAGACTTTCAGAGGCATAACAGTTTTGACAACCATCAACTGGGTCACCAGAAATGGACCAGAAACCATTTTAGATGTGACTAATATACCTTGCTTGGATACTGAAGCAAGCATTTGTTCATTCAGCCATATAAAATTTTTACACCAGGGGTTAGCATTGAGCCCTTATTTATTTGCTTTAGTGATGGATGAGGTCACAAGAGATATACAAGGTGGGATCCCTTGGTGTATGCTCTTTGCTGATGATGTGGTGCTAGTTGACGAGAGTAGGGCAGGGGTTAATAGGAAGTTAGAGCTGTGGAGACGCACATTAGAGTCGAAAGGGTTCAGACTTAGTAGGACCAAGACCGAGTACATGATGTGCGATTTCAGCGCGACTAGGCATGAGGGGGAAGACGTTAGTCTAGATGGGCAAGTGGTGGTCCAGAAGAATACTTTTCGGTATTTAGGATCGGTGCTACAAAAGGATGGCGACATTAATGAAGATGTTAGGCATAGAATTTCAGCTGGCTGGTTGAAATGGCGGCAAGCTTCTGATATCTTTTGTGACAAGAGGGTGCCACAAAAGCTAAAAGGCAAATTCTATAGGACAGCAATTCGTCCGGCGATGTTATACGGTGCTGAATGTTGACCTACAAAAAGGCGACATGTCCAGCAACTGAGTGTAGCAGAGATGCGGATGTTGCGGTGGTTTTGCGGGCACACAAGGAGGGATAGAGTCCGGAACGAAGTTATTCGGGATAGGGTCGGGGTGGTACCAATTGAGGAAAAACGTATCCAGCATCGGCTGAGATGGTTTAGACTTTGGACATGTCCAACGAAGGCCTCCTGAGGCGCCGGTGCGTAATGGGGTTCTTGAGCAGGTCGATAATGTAAAGAGGGGTAAAGGTAGACCTAAACTGACGTGGGATGAGTCGGTTAAGAGAGAACTTAAGGATTGGAATATCTCTAAAGAGATAGATTTGGATAGGAGCGCTTGGAGACTAGCTATCAATGTGCCTGAACTTTGAACTTATTTCTTTCTGGTTTCATCTCTAGCCTACCCCAACTTGCTTGGGAAAAAGGCTATGTTGTTGTTTGTTTGTTTGATATAAAATTTTTAAGTTTAATGGCAACAACGGATATCTCATATAATGATTTACTACATTTTTATTAAGTTTAAAATTCTGTCCCCTTAGGCTCAGCTTTTGTTATGCCATACATCCATATCAGCCATCCCATAAAATGCTTATGACTTCCAAGTCCCGGCAAGCAGGTGTTTGAATGGCTATAAATTTTCACATCAAAATTATCTATTGCTGAGAAAAGGCCAAGCTGAAGTTAAAAACTGAGAGAAGAATATTACAATGGAATGGTCTGGACATCTGATGCAGCTATCTCTACCCAACACCGGGTCATCAATTCTTCTTGCATCCATAAGTTTACCAGATTGACCTATTGTCAAAACCACTCAAAATGATTATTTTCTTTTCAAATTACTGAAATAGTATGCATGCTACGATAATTCAACAAATAGGGGATCTGCATGATGACTACCTGTGGTCTGTGGATCCTCGACAAATGGCGAATATTTTTGTTTTGAGTAAAGCACATTCTATCTATCCGAAAAAAAAGAGTATAGATGCAAACTTATCCTATAGAAGCTTTGTGAGTATATAACAATATCTAACTTATATTTACTTCCTGATCCAACAGGTAAGCCTCTCATGAGTTTTTAGCAGAAAGAATGAAAAAATGGTAGAGGGAAATATTGTCTCTGATCTACCAGGGAAGTGTCTCATCAGCCATTAGCAAAGCTCATGTTTCAAGTAGCAGGAAATCAGCTTATCGGCTAGATCAGTCTATTATGGATTATGAAATTAACTCTATGGGATTACATGCTTGCTACTACTTCTATGTAAAGTTCAAAAAAAACTGAGTAGAATAACTCTAGTGAGAACATTGCTAGTGACATGTTGTTTCAGCATAAAAGAAGAGAACTTTTAGTAGAGTTCAACAAATGAATATGGTCCTTAAAATATTATGCAACAAAAGAACCAGTCTGAACAAGGGAGTATTTTGGACCAAGCAAACACAAGCAAAGCTGATAGTAAAGTTTAGACTTGAGACAGAATAAGTAACCAAATTTTATATCAATAAAGGCAGAAAACAGGAATGTCAAAAATTACAAAGGAGAATGAAACACTGTTAGTGATGTATATCGCATCTGCAATACTTTGATCTTGCTTTAAGTGGATTGTAAAGTCCATGCTTTAGGCATTTAGATAAACTCTCCACAAATGGCTGCAGTAGAAAAAAAAAATAGCACATGTTGCATAAGAGCATACTTGACAGAATCAGATTGCATAAGGACTGCATTGTAGCCATATTCCTTGAACTCGTCAGCTCTACCATGCAAGCATTCTAACTGTGTCCTTGACTGTAACAAAAATAACTTAATATTAGCATATAGTATTATCAGGTAAATCTCTTAGAACAGACATATTGGAGCTCATGTATGGCATTCAGCTTGGTACATACATCAATAAAAAAGCAGAACTTAATGAATGAACTAACACCCAAAGGAAAACACCCTAAGCACACCAGTAATCACCACAGTTATTAGTTCAGTCAGTTGTGTCATCCTTGGCAATCAGATATAACTACTGCTAACAGAGTCAGCAACTGAAGTTCAGACAATCATTTCCTGAACTTGTTCAGCAAACCAACAACATAGCTACTCCTACTTAATTGGAGGACAACTGCAATTACGACCATTCAGACTAATGATAAAGAAACAAAGTGATACCAGTTGCAACTAATACGCATTGATTAATCATGTTGGTGGCCAGAATCTACAGAAAGAGTAGCACATGCCAATTTTCACATGGTTCTAACTAACCACCTGAATCTACAGAAAGAAAGTATGCACGTATTCATCAAACTACTCCTGCGCAGGAAACACAGACGGTCAACAGCTCGTACCCAAGAATCGAGCCCAGCAGTCTATATGCCCGGCCAGGGAACACGAAATAGCATCAGATCAATCAAGAACCAATCTTGGAGGCCAACAGCACCTACCCAAGAATCGAGCTACTCTTGCGCGACAGTAACAGATCGGCCAGGAGAGGGGAAGGAAGAGGGTGGTGCTTACCAAATGGTGAAATGAGGAGGGTGGGCGAGAGAGACAGAGAAGCGGCAGCGCGTCGCGTACTCGAGGACGAAGACGCTAGTGCCGAGGCGGAGAGGGATGATGAGCGAGGCGCCGAGGACGCCGCCCCGTTGGTCCTCCTTGACGTCGAATTTCTTGGGCTTGGGCGACCGCGCGGAGGGCTTGACCTCCGGTGACTGCAGGACTCGGGGGAGGAGGTGGAGCTGCGCCATGCCAGAAGCAGTAATGAATGAACTTAATGACTGAACTAATAACTGTGGTGATTACTGGTACACACAGCAAAAGGTAGTTATAGAGATAGCTAAGGTCTTAGTATTTAACCCCATCACTAATACTCTTCCTGGCCCAATCACAACCCACCTTTAATTAGCGGAAAATATCAAAGCATTCATTAAATCGAGAAGAGAATAGAATAACCAAATCAAACCTGAAATTAGTCAATCCTGCTGCTATCAGTGTGGAATCCTGAAATTAGTCCAAAAAAAGAACCATGAGTACAACAACAACAACAACAACAACAACAACAACAACAACAACAACATAGCCTTTTGTCCCAAGCGAGTTGGGGTAGGCTAGAGATGAAACCCAAAAGATGAAACCCAAAAAAAGAACCATGAGTGAGCTCCCAATAATTTATGCTAACTTGATTCTGTGATTTACATGGCCCCAAAGTAGAAATATTTTCTTCTCGAGTACCTCAGCTTTCTTCTCCAGATCTTCTTGGAATAGCAGGAAGAACAAACAGCCTTCCTCTCCAAATCATCTTGGAATAGCAGGAAGAACAAACAGGAGGTTGAACTCAATGCTGACCACGGCATGCTTGTTAACCCATTATTTATTAGCACAATTCACAGAACCTGCAATGCTCCACACGGTTGTTGCTCTTAGCAGCTTGTACTCATGATGACCACGGCTGAACCTGGAAGCCTCTGAAGGACTGATCAATTAGTTTGTAAATATATTGAAACCTGGAATAGTAGTAGATAATCCTATATCAGCACAATCTTTTGTAAATAATGAGAAGTCCTAAATGCATTGGTTCCCACGAGAATCAGTATATCCAAGCAACTTGCACATGAACATGGTTTCCTTTCAACAGAAAAATTAAGAATGACCATTGCAATGTGTGAATGAAGAAAAGATTCTATTTGTTCATACCTTCTTCTCATAGTAAGCAAAAATATATATTAGAACAGCCCCTGTTTGATGTTAGGAATGAATGATGGCATCGTTATGCCACATATCTGAAAAAACAAATTTCTGTAAGAAAATTTAGGGAAATTGTGAATTTACCAACAGGAAGACAGTTCTATTTACCTTGAACTATTTCTCTACTTTAGTCTGCTATTTTTCAATCTTCCTACAGTACTGTGATGGAGGGATCATTGTCTGCTGGTGCGGCAGCCGCTGCGCGATCCTCCTCGGTGTCGGTGGTGGCCAGCGGCAGTGGAGCAGCAGCCTCAGCCGCTGGGTGGTTCTGCCAATGTTACTTTAACAATCAACAACATAATTCCAATGATTCTGCAACGAGATCATATTTTTACATCTGTTGCACGACATTATTAAGGACTGTATTTTTTGTGAAATCTAGCATTATTAAGGACTGTATTATTAATAATGTCCTTAATAATTCCAATGATTCTGCATTATTAATAAGGACTGTATTATTAAGGACTGTATTATTCAGAACTATGAAGCATTCCAGTCTTTCTTCCAAAAACAAATCATACATGGACTGTATTATTCAGAACTGATTTGTTGGACATGTACTGGGAAACCCCGGATGGCTTGTATGTTGTATCCTATTTTTAGGCGCCTCTGACTATTTTTTTTTTCCAAAGAACCAAGCGCCTCTAATTCTACGGCTGAATCAGGAGGGCGTCAATGATGCGCTTGCCCTCTGGACCTTTGCTATACCAAGATGAGACATAGTCACCGTAGATTACATCCTGATACTTTTGTGGCTCATCCTTGCTCAGTGCTCACAAGCTGTGGGGCAGTGCATATTTTCCTTGACTTTGATGGGTCATAGAATGTCGCCACTGACAAGCGGGCACGTTCAGCATTGACAACAGCTCGATGAACAGAGCTCTTGTATCTTCCATTGGTGATGATATGGAGAAGGGTAAAAACACGAATAACATGGTTTAATCCTAAAGGAACCAAATCTCAAGTATACCATTCATGCAACACTTAAGCCATGACACACCACAACAGGGCCCCATGAAGAATACGGAACATTAGCCAGATCAGGAAAAAGGGTAGATTAATACTGGTGATAAAGCATGTTAATGTACAGTACCTCTGTCTGGTCAGCCAAAATGACAAGGATACCATCAGGCAAAGGAGCCACAGGTATCCACATTCCATCCTTCAATGACTCGAGGCCACCCACATCATCTTGTATCAGAAGCGTTATTGCACCCATATCAGAATGAGATTGCAATCCAAGAGCAAGGTCTGGTTGTGGACAAGGAGAATAATAGCTAATTGTGATATTCTGATAAACTTCTCCAACCGCCTCTTATATATAAGATGGTGGCAGGTTCAGACTTCCAGAGACGATACGCAGCAATCTTTGAGCAAGATCTTTCATGTTGTTGCTGTATTTCACAATAGTATCCCTGCAAATGCTACGTGTATTAGCTTCTGTGTTTCAGGAAAAAAAAAAGATATCTGGTGTAATGTGCTGACAGGGATGAAAATAGGATGCTTAAGTCCAACAGGTAAAAGAAAACTGAACTGAATAATCAGCACTATGCTATTGCTCGATTGCCCACTTTCTACTTATCAGCGCATCTGAACAAAAAAATCCTACATCTCTTATGCTTATGAACTCTCTGAACAAAAAATTCCTACATCTCTTTATGCTTACGAACTCTACCTTGTCATTCATGAATGAACAGAACTGTATTCTTACCAAATCATGACTCATCCAGAGATGAGCTGAGCAGATAGAGAGGATTTTTCCTATTGTTGAACAGGCCAATTACCTGTATCCGGGGACGAAATCGGGCCAGTGGGCGGGCGGGACTCCGGGAGCGTGTGGTGGTCGAAGTAGTCGCGCCAGTCGAGCACGGAATCGTCGTTGGCGAGCATGCGGCTGCCGTACCCCTCCGCGGCGGCGCCCCTGGCCGGGTCGCACGCGAACCGGAGCTTGTCCTCCATGGGCGCGCGGAAGAAGGCGAGCCCGGCACCGCGCACCGCGTCGAGGAGCTCCCCAGGCACGCCGTGCCCGACCACGTGGAAGGCGCCAATAACACGGACGGCGGCCGGCGACGGCGCGGACCGCAGCGCAGGGGCGACGCGTACGGCGGGCTGGGGATGACGCGGATCTGCGGGGACGACACGGACGGCGGCCGGGGACGGAGCGGCGGCGCGGCGCCAGCGACGGAGCGGAGGCGATGTTTGAACCGGAGAGCGGGGGGCCACACTCGGATCTGCGCCAAGGATGGAGCGACAGCGCGGTGCCGGCAATGGAGTGGGGGCGGCGTTTGAACAGGAGAGGCGGGGTCGCGAGGGAGGCGGTGTCGCGAGGGGGACGCGGGTGCCGCGAGGGGGAGGCGGGCCCCTGTCCCTTGGGCCGCCGTCCGCGGCGTCGCCTTCCGCCGCCGTGGGCGAGGCTTTCCTCCTCCTCGGCCTCCACGCTCCCCTCCTCGCCATGGCTCGCCTCCCGCCTCCATGCAGCTTCTTGTGGAGGATCGAGCGAATGGGGAGGGGGGTCGCGGGAGATGGGGAGGGCGAGGAGAGGCGGCGAGGCGAGGGAAGGCCGCGAGGGAGGCCGCGCGGATAGCGGTGGGAGGCGGCGTCGGGAGGGAAGGCCGCGCGATTAGCGGTGGGATTAGCGGTGGGAGCAGACGGCATCGCGATTTGGGTACGCGGGCGGGTAAGGCTATCTCCAAACATTCCCCAGTCCAACTCCCCCAAACTACTATTTACTCTATTTTACTATTTTTCTCAAAAAAATTCCTCCCTCTATAACTCCTTCTCTCCAACCATTCCCCCATATCTATTCCCTCTATATACTATCACTCATTAACTAACTATTTATTTATCATTTTTGAATTTTAAAAAAATCATACAGTATTTGTACTGTCATAATACACATTATCATCATGTTATGGGGCTCAAACGAGATTAATATCATGAAGAAACGGTGTAATTAGAGATATAGGTGGAGTTGAAACTCACTCTATATATAGAGAGAGTTTCAACTCCCCCCATATACAGGGGGAGCTTTGGGGGACCGTTGGATCGGATTTCCCCCCAAAGCTCCCCCTAAGTGGGGTGGGGGCCATATAGAGGGCACCGTTGGAGCAAGCCTAAGGCCGCGTGCAGGTGAGAAAAAAAGAGAGATTTGGGTAGAAATATTTTTCTTGACGGTGTTTTGAAGTTTGGTCAAGCACTAAGATCTTCCATATGAGTCTAACAGAGATATTTTATGAGATGGGTGGGTGGGTTAGGGTGGGTGAGAATTGTATTCAATTCTTTCATTTTTTATAGTATAGATAGTATAGATACGCCGCGCCGGCCCCATCCAAGCTCCAAAAGTCCAAACACAAGGGCATAAACTAAACCCTCCAATTAGAAGCTCTTGGAAAGGGGCAGCATCGACGTCGTGCAAATGGGTAATCTTTAGGTGCACCTCCAACCCTCTTTAGTTCAAAATTTTATACTAATTTTTTAAATTGCGATATGATTTTGAAAAATTAGTATAAAATTTTAAACTAGAAAGGATTGGAGGAATTGACACCCATACCCTGAGATGATAGCCAAGAGGAAACAGGGAAAAGGAAGGCCGTCAACCCCACCCAAGCAAGCAAGCAAGAGATCTTGCGCCCGGCCGGATTTTGGTTTTGCTTCCAAGGGAAAAACCTTCGGCCCGCACGGCCACGCCATCTAAATTCCCAACCAGACCCCAGCTTCCGCTGCGAGCGGCCACACACGACGCGAACCCGAGCAGGAGGCAGGCAGGCAGGGGCTGCACTGCTGCAGGCCGGGCGCCATCAAGCAGCAAGCATGCTGGAGCTCCTGCTGGCGGGGTGCAGCAGTGTGGTGGTGCTCCTCCACGGCGCCAGCCTCTTCCTCCGCGCGCTCTTCGCCCCGCGCCACGCCGTCGCCAGGCCCATCAGGTGCGCGCCGTCCCGTGTGCTCCCGCGCACCGGCAAGGGCTTTTTTTAGGGATCTCTCACACAGGCAAGGGGCTCTTCTTGTTTCTGCAGCTTCCTCGGGTTCGTGGCCTGACCGACGGATCCGGTGAGGGGTCCCGGCCGAGGTGCGGGGATCGTCGCCGACGGATTAAGGGGATCGCCGGTGTAAGTTCCGGAACAGAGCCCCTCGACCGATGCAGATAGCCTTGCTGGTCGTGTTCCTGTGGATTGTGAGAAACACGAGTGCTCACTACGCGTGTAAGTTGCCCAAGTTACACCACATCAACGAACTGTGCCCACAAGTTTATTAGCTCGTGCATCTCCCCTTGGTGCAACCTACCAATTCCTTGACAGAATATCGTGCCTCATTTGCATGGCATCGCCTACATCCAGTGCAGCGCGCGCGCTACTGGCAAGTTCAGTAGAGTACAGCCGAAGAGCCAGGTCGGTGATCTTCGATCTGCGCACCAGCTCCACGGCGCGCAGAGTTTGGGTGCCTCGACGGCTCGATGGAACCGGATCCGCTGCAGTTACCCCCCCTGCAGTTGGGTCACTGCCACGTGGGCCCCACGCGTGCAGACCCCACACGCAGTGACTCTGCACGGCGGCCAACTGCAGCGGAGCCTCGTCCCGGCTCGACGGCCTGGCGGATGGCACCGGTGTGACCTTTTGCCGAGGACTGGTGGACAGCCGCTGTTGGGTTGTGAACTTGTGAATTGTGATACCAACCCGCGGCGGGAGTTGCGCGCGGGTGCGGTGGATTGGTTTAATTGGTGATGAGATAGTGACCGGCAGCAGCTACGTGACCGCAACAACTCGACTAGTTCGTTGCACCGGCCGGCTGCCGGCCGGGTACGCGACTCCCTAATCCCTTTTATTTTACTGAGAAATATGCACATGCATTGCTATAGAAAGATATATAAATATACTGATTCACATATAAAAATTATATATCATGCATTATATTATTTTATAATAGTATAGTACGTGTCGGTTGAGGATTTTGATCTTTTCTATTTTACTCATCAAACAGTAATTCTAAATGGTTTTGGACCCTTAACTCAATACAGTCATCCAAATTCCAATTAGGACTCCGATTGACGTACCAAAAATTATTGCTTGCTTCAGTATTACTAGACAATTATGCTCGTACGTCGCTATGACAGATTTGGTATAAGTATCGAATGCGTATAATTATCCTTTTATTAATTTGGAGGGATTACGTGATCGAATCGTGAATGGAGAGCTAGTCCGACTCGCATATGGAATCAGTGGCGGAGCTGAGGGAGGGCTGGCAGCGGCCATGGGCCAGCCCGCCTAATTTTTTTTGTTTAGTACCCTCTAATCTTATCTTAATCCTAGTTAAGTTTTTAAGTATTCTTTAATTTTAGCTAATCTTAACTCAAATTTCCAAGTACTTTTTAATCTCATTTTAATCTTAGTTCAAGTATTTAAATATGTCTTAATCTTAGCCCACTTCAACCCACAACAAAAGCCCACAATATTATTCAGTTCCTTAAAAGTTCACACAATCCACCCTGATCTCTAGACTAGGAAGTTCTCTCCGTTCTCCGTGTGTGGCTATCATAGCTCATCCGTATCTCAGTGGAGGGTGCCAGCGGACTCACGTCTCACGATCGACATCGCGCGAATGCACGCCAAGGCATCGATGACAAGTAGATAGGCAGCCACAGCCGAGATGGACGACAACAACAAACCTACCTGCCCCACTAATGCGATTAGCATCAAATCCATGGCTTCTGTCTGTACATCTTCAATTTAAACCAATATAAATTTATTATTGTTGATATGGTATGCTCTGCAAGCATTGTTGATTTCGTATCGCATAATAGAATAGATTTTTTAAATTATGCCTAATCTTTGTAGAAAATCAAGCCAAAACTAAAATGAACAAGATATATTAACTCCGTTCCTATTTTACTTTGTGAATTGTCATTGCATGATTAAACAATATATACCGTAACTAACTAGCACATATTAGCATAATTAATAAAAAATTAATGTAAATTTCCAAATTTTTGTACCTACAAATATTATCGAAGTGTGTTCGGCCTCGGCCCCCATTAAAATTTCTTTCCAGTTCCGTCACTGTATGGGATGACTAAGGCCCACCTGTCAATGATACAAGACGGAACAAACCAAAAATTTAAGTGGAAACCTTACTTGCTTTAGAAATAGGTATAGACTACATAATTATGCCGGTGCGTTGCTAAGGACAAAGTTGGTATTTGCTTGTGTGTTAATTTGTAGAAATTTATGTGATCGAGTCGTGGATAGAGGACTGATCTGACTCGCATACGAGATGGACTATGGTCCACCCGTCAATGACATAAGGTGCAACAAATTAAAAATTTAGGTGAAAATCTTACATGCTTTAAAAATAGGTATAGAACACACGTGTTTGGGAAAAAGGGAAAAATTATCAGATCTGAACAGTGAACTCAGATATATTCCCTTCATCCCAAAACAAGTGTTCGTTTAGAAAATTTCAGACACATTACTAATAGAGCAAAATGACCATGTTATTCATAATTAACTATAGCAATTGTGATTAAAAACCGCGGTATTATTTTGCTCCCCAGATACTTAATAAATCAAATACATTGAAATCAGAAAAGTAACATCTACTTAATCATTTGATTGGCTCCATACCTTTCTCTATACGATTTCTTCTTAGTACTTATTATTATTTTAATTAGATGGACTTTATTACTGCATAATATTAATACAAAAAAACACTTTTTATGGATAAAATTTGAAAGCTAAACGAACAATTATTTTAGGATCCTATTACCGGAATTGCTTATTACTAAGATGTAACATGTAGTATTAAAAAATGGATGCTCAATTACTCATTACATTATGTATTGATTAATATAATGGTAAATAACTCAAATAAATATAAATTATTAGCACTGAAAACAACTTGTTGCACTGCTATAGAATTTTTTTAATAAACGGTTCACTCAAGGGCATGGCAGAAAATCTTGCTGAACTTAAAAAAATGAAATCCGTACAAGTCACTTCCTACTCATGCAAATGCAAACCAGTGGTATGAAATGAAGAAGAAACAGGAAAGCCAACAGAGAAGACAATCCGGCTCATGAGAAAGCATTCAAAGCACCTGAGAAGAACACGTCCAGTTTCCTCAGCTTGCTCAGGTATTCTTTTATATATATATATATATATATATATATATATATATATATATATATATATATGTGTGTGTGTGTGTGTGTGTGTGTGTGTGTGTGTGTGTGTGTATATATATATATGTGTGTGTGTGTGTGTGTATATATATACATATATATATGTATACATATATATACATATACATATGTATATATATACATATACATATACATACACACACACATATATATATACATATATATGTATATATATGTATATATATATACATATATATATATACATATGTGTGTGTGTTTGACCGGGTTTCTACCGGCTCCGTCTCCAGCTCATCCGGAACCAACAATTATGGGTCTGTTTGGCAGAGTTCTAGCTCCGGCTCCCTCAGCGGCTCCTGCTGGAGCCCTCCCAAACATTCCGAAAGTGGAGTGCCTACATACTGTAGCATGTGAGAAGGTGGAGCAGTGATTTTGCCTACGAGAAGGTGGAGCAGATTAAGCCACAAAATCCAACTTCACCTATTCCAACTCCGGCTCAACCATTTTTGTATGGAGCCAGAGCCCTCCCAAATATGACCTATGGCTCCTTCAAAATGGCTCCAGTTCCTCCTCCAGAGTTCCTCAGTAGGAGCTCTCCCAAACGGGGCTAGCGGTATGGCGAGTCAAAGTCCCCATGTTCCCTTGCCTTAAGGCTTGTTGTACGACGGGATTGTGGTTGCTGCTACTGTACATGGCTACCTCCTGTTAAAGTATTAGGCAATTGCACTATTAAATTCAGAAATAAATAAATCATGAACATAACTAGATCTAGCATGAACAACTCTATCATACTAGTGGCAAGGCACAACAGGATGATTAACTCTGAGAACATGATTAAGAACTGGATGGAAAAACAAATTACATACTGAGCCTTGACTTTTGGAAAGACAAACGGAGATGACTGGACGAAGACAGTCCTGTTGACGGAGTGCAGCAGCCGATGTCGCAGACGACGGTTCGCCGCAGCGCCTAACTTGGACGAAGGACGAGCCGTGATGAAAATCTTAGAGCAGTCGCGCCGGGTGCTTCCCAAAAACCTTATTTGTCCTCTCCCGGTGCAGGATCTCGAGGATGGAGGTTCCGGAGATCTGCTCTCCCGATCGTCGGTGCACGCCGATGCTCGGGATGGATTTAGACAACGATGGCGGCGCAGCAGCGAAAAAGAGGCAAAACTTTAGGTTTTGTAACCCTAACTCGGTTTTGTAACCTTAGCTTGAGTTGATGTGTTCTCTGGAGGTAGCATATGGGTTAGATATATAGGAGATCCATAGGACCTCTCAACTCCCCTTAGCAATGTGGGATTAAAGGTTTGCACCCCTCCACCACTTCCTCATGCCTACATGGGCCTTTGAGATTTATTTGGAATAGCTGAAATATTTAATAGGCCAAGCCCAAATTCCAACACCTCCTGATGTAAAAAAGTCATCGATCGTGGTGGGCGTTGCAATGATCCACTTGGCTCAAGTTTCAGGTTTTCGCAAATTGTTGTTAATGAGCCCTACATGAGCAGGTCCTATATGTTCTCTCCTGAGAAAGCTGCCCCATATCATTTGAGATTTCTTCTTTGACAGCATAGAGGCATAATTCATAGGGAAGGTTGGTAATTAAATGAAAGGCAGAAGGCTTTTTATTTGTTCTTCGAACCTTTTTTTTGCTTAGTTTAGATTTAGATGGCGACATATGTTAGTTGTCACTGTTTTAAGAAATTGACTTAGTTTATTATCATGTTATTGTTAATTGTAAACATTACTTCCATTGGTGGCGCTCCTGTGTTACCTTACCTCCGCCACCGGCCGAACCGCCAGCACCGCCGGGTTGCCGATGCCGCCAACCACCTCCTCCTCTAGGACCGATGGTCATTGAAGCTCCGAAAATCTAAAATCCTAATCTCCACCGTCTCGACCACCATTCCGGACACCAGCAGCTGCTCCTCCCCTCTCCCACCCCTCGCCGGCAGCCGCTTCATCCCCTCCCCCTCCCCACTCGCACCTCCACCCCGCCCCCTCATCCTCCGGCCCTGTGTGATAGAATCACATTGCATGCGATGAGTTTCAATCATTTACCGCCACGTGTCTACGCATGGCCACGTGTCATCAACTTATTTAATTTATTGTCTTCAATACAAATTACAAGGAATGATCTTTTGTCTGACCATATATATGAACGAGCGAGCACCAAAACTAACACACGACTTTCTTTGTTGTGCCAAAATCTACATAGCACGAAAGGCACTTCGGGTACATCCAAATTCCAAAAGGACAAACGCGATGAAATTGATTGAACAAAAAAGTTCCGTTTCCTGTTGTTCTAATCCTAACTCTGCACATCGAGTTGGTACGTGACATGACATTCATTTCATATTCTGCGCAAAATTGTTTGCCTCCAAAGGAAGACCAGGCCGTCCACATGTTCAACTTATTGGATCGTACGTATCAATGGCAAATTGATATAATTTAATCAAATTTTGACACTGCAGGAAGCTTTGACTAGCCTTACTTGCCTGTCATTTTCTTTAGATCCAGCTTTCTTGTCTGTGAGTCTGGTGGGAACAGGGAAACCCATCATGAGACCAGCACCTGCCTACTCAAGTTGCATTTCATGAACACATCATGCAATTTCGTTACAAATTCAACACCTCAATTTCTTGCATTGGCATCTTAATCTTGTTTTTTCAGTCACATTGGCATCTTAATCTGGCATTCCATTGGATTTTTTTTTCTTGGAGCAAAGGATGCTTATTACAAAGCAATAGAGAGGATGTGACTTTTTCTCATCAGCAACAAATTGGTATGTGTGGTCATGGCGTCGCTCTCTCAGACGATGGTGCAGGGGCCGGGGTACTCGTCCTCGATGGGGATGTAGCATGGCTGGCACGGCTTCATGTGCGGCGGGGGGCATGGCAGGGGGCACGACGGTGGAGGGCACGGCTTGGGGCACATCGAGCACGGCATGGGACAGCAGCACTTCTTCTTGGCTGCTTCCTCCTTTTTCTTCTTCTCTTCTTCCTCCTTCTTCTTCTTCTCTTCGGCCTCCTTCTTCTCGTCGGTCACCGACACCACCTCTGCCGGGTGCTTTGCCTTGCGCAGCGCCGCAACGATCTCCACCACGTCCACCTCGCCCACAACCGTCAGAGTGCTCTTCTCGTCGTCGTATGTCAGCGACTTGATCCCTGCCATCGTTATCATCACTTCATCAGACATCTAGCATCGATTCACCAGGCACGAACACACATGAATGACCACCGAATGACCAAGAAAATGCCTTTAGAGAGCGGCCGGCCACGGATAGGGAGGAAGATAATCGACCTTTAATTTTTGATGAGATCCCCAGGACGCAGGTTTTGCACTTCTTGCAGGTGATCGCCACTTTGAGCACTACCTGATGTTGCAGAACAAGGGTGATGAAGACCGATGGAAAATCACATGCTTGGTAAGGATTAAGAATGGCAATTTAAATGGGCAACATCAGATTTTAAATGCTAACCTTCATCGTCAGATCACCACGAGATTGATCCTTTGGGGACTACTTGGTAACTAATTGGCGGGCGTGTCTAAAATTAAGCTCTGCTAAGAAGCCTCATTTCCTCTAGGAAGCTTTTATACAGGGTCCTTGATGTCGGTCAAGGGGCCGTATGCCCCCCCCCCCCAATCTTTGGTTCAGAAATATGTGATGAGAGACCAATCTACAATGATTGAGACCAAGCAAGTCAGAATTACTAGTAGGTTGAGCTCACATGTAGAGACACGGTCGTTGGGATTATTCTGAAAGAGAAAATGGTGATGACTAGGTCGACATTTCCCTATCACAAGAGATGCCAAATCGCTGCAGATGGCGGTTCACGATATAAAATGTCTCGGCGAGTTGGTACTCTTAACAGACTAGTTCTTTGTACAGCTAGTTCAAAGAATATTTGGATAGAGAATGCATGTTCCTGCCTGCTCTGGTTTCCTGGATGTCGCAATGGCAGTAGTTGACGTGTGAGATAGTCTTCTTCTCTAGCTATTAGATATTTGCTAGCGAGCGAGATGACAAGAGCAGGTGGCAACTAGGAGACGTAAGCAACTAATACCATTAGAGAAGTAGAAGTGCACTAGTACCGGTATATCAGCAGGTTTTTAGTATTGGTGTAATCAGCCCGGTACTGATGTCTTGGTGGCCCAGGGCAGAACTAAAAAGAGGGGCCCTTTATAATACTTTATTAGAGCTAATAATAACAGTAGCTCCACCAAAAAAAATAATAACAGTAGTAGTAATAAAACACTGTTGAGCAATGGAATTATACAAAGATAACATTAGCAATTTACTAAAGGTACTAACATACTGGGTTGCCTCAACAAAATTAATAAATTACCAAGTTGTTAACACTCAATGGGGCCACCTGCCTAAAATTATTGCCCTAGCCGAATCTTACTATTACTAATTGGAGGCTCTTTTGGAGACTCCATATGAAGCCACCTAGGATCCTAGGTGGACACTGTGAAGAAAGAGAAAAATCCTATAAATTCTCATAAAAATCAGAAACATCCAGCCATCAACCCAACAACTCTAATTATAATAACCATCGGATCTGTTATTGTCAGACCCGGGGCAGCGTGACTGCTTATAGGCATAGAATATTCTAGAGTAAGGGATAGCTCATGTATGTACCTTACCTCTCTTGTAACTACCCAAATAGGCGTAGAACTAGCTGCAGTACAAAGAAAACTACCCGATCGTGCTGAAGTAGGACTCCAACTGTACTCGGCTAGAACTTTCCATGTAACCCTGTCCCTCCGAATATATAAGGGCGGGCATGGACCCCCTCGAAAGACATCAACATCTAAGGTAATACAAACCACCACACAGGACGTAGGATATTACGCAACTCGCGGCCCGAACCTGTCTAAATCTTTGTGTTCCTTGCACCATCGAGTTCCAGAGCCGTCGATCCCTACCTACAAACCTTACTGCTAATGGTATCGCTAAGCAGGCTTGGCGGTAAACACCGACAGCTGGCGCGCCAGGTAGGGGACTCGACGAGTTCATCGGCGAGTTCGATGCCCACTTTCGCTTTCAGCACCATGGTGCCTCCTTAAGGCGCCACCTTCGTCTTCGGCTCGTGGGTCTGCGTCGCCAATGGTTTGGGCGGTTTTGACAGCCACCTAACCAATCTACCCACGCTGAGGGCAACTACATCAGAAAGCTCTAGCAAACTCGCCGGATCAAGTGATCACGGCGACATGCTGCTTCCCGACCTCGCTAAGGAAATCGAGATGAAACTCGAAGATGACTCGAGTTCCACTCGGACTCAGATTGATCTCAAACCAATTTCTACTCGGATTGAGACTCCTGCTGCTCAACCCATCTTCGGGTTGCGCAATTCATCATCTACATACAAACAGATAATTAGACCAATCTATGCGAATAGCTTGAATCATCTGCCATACGTTGAGAACCACTCAATCACCGCTAGCCAGGAGGCATCCGTTTTCGACGTATACCGAGATCCAGTTGAGTCATCCCAAGACAGCCTGGATTTCATCACCAACGCGCTGGCAAAGATCCAACTCAAGTCTGGTCGAAGCCATACTCTCGCAGAACTACTCGATAACCTGCGAGAAGTCGCCAGCATTGATGATCTTCCGTTTCAACACGGTACTCCCCTTACAACTGAGAGGGAGACTGGTTCTGGGGACACCGTCCTAGCCGATTGTGAATCAGATCTAGAAAGCTTCTCCCCCGAACATTTGGTTCCGGTGATCATCCAACAAGCCGGAGGTGCTCCTAGTCAACACGACCCCAATGAAGCCTTGACCTTGTTTGGTTCTTTCTACTTTTGTAGCGCACGCAATCCGAGAAAAGAATCTCGCATGCATGGAGTGCTAAATGAAGCCTATTTGCAAAATCTTTTCAGGGATGGGCGTAACTTTTCGCGACGAATCTAATGACGGTAATTAATCGATAATTTGCTACAATGATACTACAGTAACCATTATCTAGTCGCGCGGTCAAAGGTCTTATTAGATTCTTCAGGGTCACTAGCGCAGGGGTTTTGAAGTTAGTTTTGTAAACTGGCTTTATTTGACACCGTAATTAGCAGTCAAAGTGTCACTATTCACTAGCATGCTACAAAAGTAGCGCGAACCAAACAGGGCCCTTGGATCAAATTTCAGAAGACAACTTGACCCAAGACGCTCCACAAGATGAAGATGAAGCTACTCGCATAGCTCGCAGGGCAAGAAATCAACGTAAAGGAGAACGCAGGGTCCGAGTGACCGAGCTCGCTCGCCTTCCTCCACGTAACCTCAACAACGAATTCAACAATGTTGCGGACCCAGTCTTTAGAACACCAATCGCCGCGATGACAGAAGCAACCCTGCGGCTTATGCAGATGCCTCAAAATCCGAAGATGGAATGTGTCATACACCTCACCAAGAATGCTGTTGAACAACTCGAGAGACAAAACCCGCTGTCCTCGCTTCATGGCACCCGGTCAAGGGCCACGGCAACAGTTACACCTCAAGCAAGCCGTACTCTTGGAGGCCATCATTGTAACACCCTTGGTGTCTGCACAGTAATTAAAAAGGTGTCTGCACAGTAATTGGGTATATTTTATATGCATCATGTGTGTGAATTGCTTGAAAATGATCTTTTTGTAAATATAAAGGTTATATGTGTAATTATAATTTTGTGCAAGGTCTTTTATGTAGTTATGTTGATTAGGTTGTGTAATTATAGCTTTGGTGGAGGGTATTTTTGCAAAATTTAGTGTATTTAATGCATGGCAGCAAAATTTGCTTTTAAGTGTAAGTTTAAAGTGTTTTTGCTTTGAAAAAGACAAAATTCCTTGGAATTCAAAATCCCTTCAATGTTTTTAATTTTAGCTCTTGAATCTTTGGTCAAATAAATTTTTGCACAACATCAAAGTTGTAGATCTTGAAAAGTTGAACAACTTTCATGTTGGGCACTTTTCCATTTGAGCTTTAGTTCAAAAGTTATGGCTTGTTTACAGAGTGGTCCCTGGAATTTTCTGAAATTGCAAAATGACCCTTATCCCCTTCCCCCACCTCCCTGCTCTGTTTCTCGCCGCCGCCCACCGACAGCGCCGCCCGCCGGCGCCGTAGAGAGCCTTCCCGGCCATTACTTCGCTTCGCGCTGGCACCCACGCGTCGCTCTGCTCCACCTCCCCCGCCTGTTGCCTCGCGCTGGAGCCCCCCGGCCGTGCCACACGCGCCGCCGAGCCCAGAAGCGTCCGCGCCGCCGCCACCTCGCCGTCGCGGTGGAGCGCCCGCTGCAGAAGCCACCGCCCTCTTCTAGCGAGCGCCCGAGTCCTACAAATACCCCAGAAACCGATTCCTATCGCCCTTTTGCTCTCTCCTCGCTCCCACGCCACAGAACGCCGCCGCCGCCCCGCTTGAACGCCGGCGAGCTCACCCCGCCGCGGAGCCACCACCACAGACCCGCTCCACCCCAATAGCCCCCACCATTAGTCGCGCCTCGTCCTAGCGCCGCTTCCCAGCCGCTTCTCGTCGCCCAAAACCCACCGGAGCTACCCCGCCGCCGTGCTCCGAGCCCCGCAAGCCGCCGCTCGCCGTGGACCGACCTCCTCCCTCCCTCATTTCGTGCCCCAAGAGCCTCCAGAGAACCGCATCGACCTCTACTCCATTTCCCCCAACCCATACCTCGCCGCCGGTGAGCCCCTCGTCGGGAAACGGCCGGTCAACCGCCGTCTCCCCTCTCTGACCCAGCCAAGGACCCTCGGGTTTGAATTCGAGAAAACCCAGGGGGTTATTTGAATAGCTCAAGACACATATGAATAGTGCTCTAGGGACTTCCTTGTGATGTTTTTCAGTGATCTTTGAAATTCAATATCAATTCGTGGAAAATTCGTAAAATAGCAAATTTGGATGTTTTGGAATCCTCTTGAAGAGCTCTATGCAGTAGAACCATAATATGTTAGGCTTTAGTTGAAAGTTTTTGCTGTAGAATTTGATATGTGTTACTAGTGCATAAATATTGGTTGATTTTATCTTTTTCTTAACTACTGTATAAAGCCATGTCTTGCAGTGAAACTTTTATGGTAGTTTACTCATGTAACACTAGTTTTTCTATAAAATGTTCATGATCAGTTCTCTGGTGTAGCTATTTATTTGTTTTAATCCTTGTTTAATAGACTTTATTTATGATAAATAGTTTCTGTTCGTAATAAATCATGAAAATATTTATGAATGTTCTTTTTGAGTAGCTTAGCTAGTACAGGAAGTTAAAATTGAAACTTGCTAAACTGATGTCTTTTTTGTTTATTTTCTCAGAATTAATTATGTGTAGATAAAATAATGAAAAATTCACAGTAGCTAGTTATTTTCTGTTTCAACCTCCTGTTAAATTTTGAGCTTCTACTTTGCTCTAGTTTGACCTGTATAATTCAAGCTTGTTCTAGGTGTTGTCTGAATGAATGAATTGTTGTGATTAAATGGCTACATGTCTTGGCATGATTTTTATAGGGTAGCTTAATCTGTTCATGTTCTGTCTAGGATAATTTTTGCTAAATTTATTGCTATTTGTGATCTGAGTTGTTTATTTAATTAGCAAAGCTTGAATTAATTGCTATAGGAATCAACCACCACTCATTTTATGAAGTTAGTATAACGTGCTTGTGCTGTTGATCATGATGCCTTGTGTAGTTAAATTTGTTATTTAACTACTCTATAAACGATTGCCCATGTGTGTATTTATAATATTGTTCTTGCATTACATATAGATACGACTACTTTGTCGGACGGGACGTACGAGCTGATCCCGGATTCCGAAGGAGGTGATTTCGAAGCTCAAGCGAACATTACCGTACTAACTGAAGCCCCGGACCAAAGTTCGGAAGAGCCTAGAGCTGAAATAGTTAGCAACTACCGAGAAGGCAAGCCCCGGACATAACCTATACTTCAAATCAATATCATTTACTGTATTACTTACTTGTGCATTTACAGTTCTTAGGATTTGAATTGAAACCCTAGATGCATGATCCTAGGAACCTATGTACTGAACACTAGACCTGAGTTCGAATAATTGCTAAGCTTATAGGACCGGTAAAAGTCGAGTGATTGCCTGTCACTCGCGAGATCTCTAGGAATTGCTTTTTTTTCTTTCTGTTATCAATATAAGGACGACAGACGGGGTTGTGTTCGATATCATGACCTTATGTGAGACCCCGTCTGTGTTGATGAACTTGCTAAGGTCGCGGTGTGTGGTAGTGCTGGTTAAGTTTTTGAAAGTACTAGCCACATGCCGTAAATATGGTACGCGGCAAGCCT
This sequence comes from Panicum virgatum, assembly GCF_016808335.1. Lineage (NCBI taxonomy): Eukaryota > Viridiplantae > Streptophyta > Magnoliopsida > Poales > Poaceae > Panicum > Panicum virgatum. Next base: position 42,637,424 of record NC_053146.1, on the reverse strand, counting down.
AGTAGCCGATTGGACCAGGGAGTGGATATACCTTTCACTCTCTCTCAGGGATAGGTTTTATTTTTATGTTGCGCAACACTACGACTTCAAGGGACAAGGTTCGGCCTTGGAGCCCTGTAGTCGGGGAGAGTGACCCTATCCACAAGCCGGAAAGAAAGGTCAACGGTTGTTTGGGAATGACCCGACGGTGTTCCAGACGTGTGTGCTGGGTTTATCCTTGCAAGGTTGAATTTCGATTCAGAATCGTCCGCCTCTCACGATGAAATGAGACTGCTTGATCTCTTTGCCACACAGAGTAAGAAGAGCAACAATATTATGATCAATCTTGATGTTTGCTTAAAGTTCTACCATGATTGAATAGTAGTTGCTTACATAGAATGGTTAATCAACTAGAATCTTGAAAGCTAAAACTTGAAAGTAAGGACATACTCTTTATTGCTTTTCAGCAAAAGGAAAACCAGAGCCTCACAAAACCTTGCATAGTCTAGCTAAAGTGGACTACTTATACCCGTTGACGGTTAAGTCTTGCTGAGTATTAGAATACTCAGTCTTGCTAGTGAAACCCTTTTTCAGGTATGAGTTTTGAGGATCAGATCGCTAGCTTGACCTATCCTTGATCGATGCCTCCTGGCTGGTCCGTAGAGTGGGACACGTCTTCGACCGGCAATGACTATGACGAGTGATACCATGCTTGGGCTAGCCTGGTATCCTTTTTGCGACGTGTTGTAGCCGTTGTGTTTTATCTTTCGCTGTTTAAACCCTGAAGCTTTACACTTATGGCTTGTATAACTGTTTTACTTAAGTTGGCTTTGTAATAATGGTTTGAACTGGTTTGTAATCATTATTATGCCTGTGTTGTAAAATTGTGGTTGTAATATCTCTGGACTCGCCTTCGTGCGGGGTATGCTTGTTCGATCTGAGAACCGGTGGTTGTATCGGGACGTTACCCGACAGACCAAGAATTGTTCCGTTTGAAGTGCGTTTGAGCTGATATTGCCTTTATGGTGATGGCCTGCGCACTTGAGCCGGGATAATTTAGGCGGTTCTGCCACAGCTGGTATCAGAGCTACAAGCGTACATCAGAGGTGTTGGAACCTTAGAAACTATTTTCCGTATAAAATTGGAACAATAAAGAATTTTCGGAAAACTACGTTAGATTCGTTAAGAGTTGTGCATAGAACGTAAAGTCCTAGGGAATTTGCTGGAATTACTAGGTGGTTTTTTATGTATGGTTTATATTATCTGACTTCCAGCACTTTACATTTTGTCAAACCATACTCACAAGCAACTCTTAATTCCTGTAACGACGCACCTACATTGAGGTAAGAAGGTAAGGATCCTCAGTCAGCTGAGGGAGTCTGACCTTCCCGTCGGTGATGCGAGCCGAACGCTGCCCTCAAGTAGTGGCTTACTTGAGGTGCTTCTAATATACCGACTATTAGTTGACTATATTGGAAGTAAAGTGTGCTCAGTCAGCTAAGGGAGTCTGACCTTCCCGTCGGCGATGCGAACCGAACGCTGCGCTCAAGCAGTGACCTACTTGAGCTGTTGCCAATATACCGACCTCAGTCGACTATAATGGGAGTAAAGGAACTTGTGAATACGCCTCTGAGTAGCGTATGTTAACGTTGGCCATACGGCGGGAATTGTATGGCTGCCGCTTCTATAGTGAGCGGTAATGTTTGGGAACGCTTTCGTGAGTGCTGGCATGAAAGGTTCATTGGATATATATATATGTGTGTGTGTGTGTGTGTGTGTGTTCTGTCAATCTTATGCAGGTACACTAACCGCGATCGATAAGTTAAGAACGGTTAGAATGTATCGACTAGTTATATAGGGAGAGCCGTATCTATGTTATACCACCGTGCTAACCACGTAAGCCCAACCTCAGTTGGCAATTGTTTATCTTGTGAGGACGGTCAGGACGTGCATACATATCTGGTTGATGTTTGATTGGTTCATAATATTTGAAGTTGTCACATGAGCTTTTTAAGGAGTTTCTAGTATGATTCCTCATAGATAAATGTTAGTGTACTTAAGCCATAAGGGAGTTAAATTTTTGAATTTAGGAGCATGCTTGTTACAATGCTTAGACTTTCTTGGATGAAAAATATGGTTTCGAGTCGTGTTTTCACCCTAAGCCCCATCCTGTTGTTATAAGGATCTTTTTACTTCCTTAGAATCTCAAATGATGAACCAGTGCCAATTGTGGTTTATTATTTTCTAAGTTTGGAACCATATCATCTTTTGAATTAGAATCACCTTTGTTTTACCGCAGTCTTCTTAAAGTTTTATTTGAGAAGTCTTGAGATAATCATATTACTCACATTTGAATCCTTTTTGATTCAGATAGCGGCTTGTCCCCATATCTTTTGGGATGAGAAGGGAAATGCTCATACCGACTGTCTGTACTGGGAGGGTTTTCCAAGGATTCTTTGGGATTCACTTCGTATCTTCCACTACCCAGATCCACTCCAGTACACGGGACGCCAGTTTTCTGAGGATGGAATTAAGAAAAATAGAGTTACAATGACCATTCCTCAGCACCCCACCTTGGAGTGGCCACCGATTGAGATTGAGGTGATGGGGTACCATCTTGTTGATGCTTTTGAGAAAGCAGCTCTCAAAGCTATAACTACTTTTTGTGAGCACCATCCCGAAGAGGTAGCTGCGTATCCTATTGGTTTGTTTCCAGCAGTCTGTGCTGGCGATGCAGAGTGGCAGTTCAGGATCACGCACTTCGGGCACTTAGTTGGAGATGTAGCGGATGAGACTATTCATGCTGTGACCAGATATATGAATGCTCAGTCTCACTACCAGATACTTCAGCAGCGACACATGGACCAGGTAATAGACTTGGCCCAGAGTTTCCAGCAAGGTCTTCGTTTGAAGGATATTCAGATTCAGGGACTTCAGGATGCCGTTGCTGAGAGGGATCATGCCATTGCACAGTTTGAGCATCAGGCTTTGGAGCATGATGCTGAGATAGTGCAGCGTGATACAGTGATTGGTTATCTTCAAGGGCAGGTGAATGAGCTTCAAGCAGATTGGGCCGATGCTTTAGCCCATGTTGGTACGCTCCAGGAGCAACTAGATGCTCCAGCTGAGCCTGCAGCAGCAGATGAGGACCCCGAGGAGGTTGAGGGAGTATCTGATTTAGATTCAGAGCACGCACTTGCTGAGCCTAACCCTCAGCCGGACGACTCTTCTTCCGGCAGTGCCTCTTCTGTGGGCAACCTCGACGACTTCTAGGCACCTAGACTTGTCCTAGATAGTTTGTGTTTTCTCTTGTTGTAGCATATGTACATAGGGAATAGATGTTGTAAAATAGTCCTAGGGAGGAGTACCACTTATTGTATTATATGTGGTAAGGGTGTGTAATGCTAGGTTGTAAGAAAAATGCTACTTTGGATGTAATATAAGTAGCGACTACCAGTTTGGAAATCATGATCTTCCTACTTACCAAATCTCTTCAGTTGTGCATTTTCACGCCGTTTGATGAATACTAAAGATGTTGCAAATTTTGTGGCATGTGTGCTCATCAAATTTTAGCCTATTGAATCTATGAGACTAAATTTTAGTCCAATCACTTCTATGATCTCTGTTGTTTAGCAGCATAGCACATAGCGATGAAGAGTGAATTGCTAGATTATTTTCTTTACCCTTTGTTCTCAGCATTGAGTCTCAATACGATGGAGCATGAAGCTATCTAACAGCTGACCAGTTTTGAGTTTTGTGGGTTGCACAGTTATGTGTTGTGCATATTGTGCTACACCGCATCTAGTTAAATTTTGCTGATTTTATTTTATCTAATGTATGATCATTGCACGTACCATTGATTTTGGAAGCGAGAAATATGTATCTAATGGATGTCTTACATAATTACAGATGGTTGGTCATACTCGCGGAACGCCTGATGGCTTCGGTTGTGAAGCTGGCAGTGGATCTCAGCAACCACCGCCACCCCCGTCGAATCTGGCCGAGTTAATGGCCATGCAAACAGAATTGCTCCGCCAGCTAGTCCAAGGGCAACAAATTCAGCCACGCCAACAGTATGGAGGACGGGAGGCACAACCAGCGTGTTACCAGGAATTCTTTGGTACCCAACCTCCACTTTTCAGCCGAGCTGATGACCCACTAGACGCCGATGCTTGGCTCCGTACAATCAATTCCATGTTTGCTTTGTTAGCAGTACCGTGTGTTGATGCCCAACGTCCCCAACGTCGCTGACGACGACGTTATCGACTACTTCCAGAGCGGCATCACCATCCAGTCTCTGTACCGTGACTTCAGGCGTAATCGTCCCAAAACGGTAGTGGAGCTACGAGACATGATGCAGCGCTGGGCGGATGAAGAAGAGCAAGAACGCAGTTGCTTCCCATGCCGTAACAACGACAACAATGGGAGGTGCCACAACGACCGTGGAGGGCCCAGTAACCAGCAGGATCCTGCGTGTAAGCGCAAGCCTGACGATACTGTCGGCACCATGGATCGCACCCTGTGTGGTAAGAAGGGCGACAAGCCGCAGGACCAGTTCGACAAGATCCTTCATAACAAGAGGTGTCCAATACACCCCAAGAGCAACCACTCAATGTGGGAGTGCACAATTTTGCGTAAATCCTTCCAGTCGGCACCTGCAGAGGCTCCCAAGAAAAAGCAGAACAAAGATGACAAAGATGACAAGAAAGACCCTGATGGTTTCCAACATCAACAAAACGTCGTCAACGTCATATTTGGAGGAGATCCCAGCTTCTCCAAGCGAGCCCAGAAGCTCCTACTCAGAGAGATCCTCTCAGTCGAGCCAGCAATTCAGAGGCCACTAAAATACAGCGAGGTCCCCATTACCTTCTCTAGGGAAGATCAATGGACCAGCTTCTCTGAACCTTACAAGTTCCCGCTAGTACTCGATCTAGTCGTCCACAGTTCCAAGCTTACTCGACTACTCATCGACGGCGGAAGTGGGCTCAACCTGATCTTCGCAAGCACATTGGCAAAGATGGGCCTCAACTACATGAGTCTGCTCACTCCAAGTAAGGCCCCGTTCTATGGCATCATCTCCGGAAATTCTTCTACACCAATTGGCCCAGTTACTCTTCCAGTCACATTCGGTACTGAACATAACTTCCAGACAGAGTACATCAAGTTCGAAGTAGCCGACTTCGAATCCTCTTTCCATGCCATCCTGGGAAGACCTACGCTCGCCAAATTCATGGCAGTGCCACACTATGTATACCTGCTCCTCAAGATGCCTGGAAACACATGAGTACTCTCCCTATTCGGAGACCTACTCAAGTCTTTCGAATGCGACAAGGAAGCAATTGATCACGCCTCCACAATTCGAGTTCCCAGCTCCATTAGCGAAATACTTGCTGCTGCTAAAGAACTCTCACTCAAGGAGTTGATGCCTTCCAAGAAGCCAAGCCAATCATCGTTTAAGCCAACTGGTGATGTGGACACCAAGATTATCCAGCTACAAGAGGGAGATGACGCCAAGACCGCCATCATTGGTGCAAGACTGGGCGATAAATAGGAACTCGAGCTCGTCAACTTTCTTAGGGCCAACCGAGACGTATTCGCGTGGAAACCAGCGGATATGCCAGGGGTGCCCAAGGAGTTGATCGAGAATGTCTTGAAAGTCGACTCTAAAGCCACACCAAAGAAGCAGCAGTTACGGCGTGTCTCGCAGGACAAGCGAGAAGCCATCAAGAAAGAGCTGGCAAAACTACTCGCAGCAGGCTTTATCAAGGAGGTCTACCATCCTGAATGGCTGGCCAACCCTGTTCTCATCCAGAAGAAAACCAACAACGAGTGGATGATGTGCGTCGACTACACCAATCTAAACAAGCATTGCCCAAAGGATCCTTTTGGGCTACCACACATTGATCAAGTAATCGACTCCACAGCGGGATGTGTCATGTTATCCTTCCTCGACTACTACTTAGGGTATCATCAGATCGCCCTGAAAGAAGAAGACCGAATCAAGATGGCCTTCATCACCCCTTACGGGGCATACGCCTACAAGACCACGTCCTTCGGGTTGAAGAACACTGGTGCAACTTACCAGCGTGCGATACAGCTGTGCTTTGCCGATCAGCTACATCGCAATGTTGAAGCCTATGTAGACGATGTCGTCGTCAAGACCAAGACCCAGGATCAATTTATCACTGACCTGGAAGAGACCTTCAACAGCCTCCAAAAATTCTGCTAGAAAATCAACCCAACCAAGCGTGTCTTCGGTGTACCCTCTGGAAAGCTACTCGGATTCATCGACAGCAATCGAGGAATCGAGGCCAATCCAGAGAAGATCAATGCCATCATGGCCATGGATGCTCCAACTACTATCAAGGACGTCTAGAAGCTCACAGGCTGCATGGCAGCCTTGAACTGATTCTTGTCTAGGCTTGGTGAACGTGGCTTACCCTTCTTCAAGCTCCTCAAGCGACAAGACAAATTCGAGTGAACTACAGAAGCTGCAGAAGCACTCGAGAATCTCAAGCATCATCTCTAGTCACCGCCGATTCTAACAGCTCCACTACCTGACGAGGAACTACTCCTTTACATCGCTATGACTACTCATGTAGTCAGTACGGCGATAGTAGTCGAATGTCCGGAGGAAGGCCATGCCTACGGCGTCCAGAGACCAGTTTACTTCATTAGTGAAGTGCTCTCTGAATCAAAGGTTAGATATCCATCTATCCAGAAACTTCTGTATGAAATTCTAATCACCTCCAGGAAGTTTCGACATTACTTTGACGAGTACAAGATCTCAGTAGTAACTGATTTCCCATTGGGGGATATACTTCACAATCGGGATGCAATTGGACGAATTTCAAAGTGGGCAGTTGAACTGGGAGCCTTAAAAATCAACTTCAAGCCAAGAACAGCGATCAAGTCACAAGCACTAGTCGACTTCTTAGCTGAATGGCGGGAAAATCAAATCCCAGCACCTCACAATGTTCCAAAGCATTGGGTAATGTACTTTGATAGCTCACTCAAGCTCGACGGAGGTGGCGCGGGAGTTCTGTTCATCTCCCCCAAGGGAGAACAATTGAAGTATGTGTTCCAAATCTTGTTCAAAGTCTCCAACAATGAAGCTGAATACGAGGCACTGCTATATGGCCTTCGACTAGCAGTTTCTCTCGGCATCAAGTGACTACTTGTATACGGCGATTCTCTACTCGTCGTCTAGCAAGTAAATAAAGAATGGGACATCAACAAGGATACAATGAATGCATACGTTGAAGAAATCAGAAAGCTCAAAAACAAGTTCTCAGGATTGGAAATCCACCACGTAGGTCGTGACAACAACGTGGGAGCTGATATCCTCTCCAAACTTGGATCTACTCGAGCAGCTGTGCCACCTGGAGTCTTTGTTCATGAACTTCATCATCCATCAGTCAAGATACAGAGCCAACAGACCACTGACACGGAGGCCCCGGCCACAGTCAGAGAAGTACTGATGATCGAAGAAGACTGGCGGACCCAGTATATCGACTTCATCAAGGTGTTCAAGCTTCCACCACATGTCGATCACAAAAGCGCTGAAGTTGCTCGTATCATCAGGCGTAGCAAGGGTTTCGTCCTCGTCGGCGACAACCTATACAAGTGCTCTGCTTCCGGCATCCTCATGATGTGTGTTACCCTTGAATAAGGCAAAGACATCCTCAGGGAGATACATGAAGGAGTTTGTGGCAATCACGCTGCGTCATGGACACTAGTCGGCAAAGCTTATAGGTCAGGATTCTTCTGGCCAACAGCTATTTCAGATGCAGAAGACCTTGTCAGATGATGCCCTAGCTGCCAATTCTTTGGCAAAAGGACTCACATTCCAGCACATAACCTGATAACAATCCCTCCTTCATGGCCATTCGCCTGTTGGAGTTTGGACATGATCGGACCTTTAACCGTAGCTCCAGGAGGATTCAAACATCTGATGGTAGCAGTCGACAAGTTTACCAAGTGGATCGAGTACAAGCCTATTGTCAAGATTTGATCAGATCGAGCAATGGATTTCATCTCTGACATCATCCACCGGTTTGGTTTTCCTCACACCATCATCACAGATCTTGGCTCTAACTTCACGTCTCAGTCGTTATGGGATTTCTGCGACAACTCTTGCATCGAGGTCAAGTATGCTTCAGTGGCTCACCCTCGAGCAAATGGTCAAGTAGAGTGTGTCAATGGCCTAGTACTCGACAGCTTGAAGAAAAGACTCTATGACGCTAACACCAAGAAAGGTGGCAAATAGATTCAAGAATTACCCCATGTGGTCTGGGGGCTGCGAACGTAGCCTAGCAAAGCAACTGGACAGTCTCCCTTCTTCCTCACCAATGGGTCAGAGGCTATACTACCCGTAGATATCATGTGGAAATCTCCAAAATTAGAAGCCTATCAAGAAGGCGAAGCAGACGAAGTTCGACAACTTGAGTTAGATTCGGTCGAAGAAACCAGAATCAATGCTTTAACACAATCGGCTAGATATCTTCAAGGCGGTAGACGCTATCACGATCGCAATGTCCAGCAAAGATCTTTCAACATTAGAGATCTAGTATTACGAAGGATTCAAGATGAGATTGGACTGCACAAGTTAAATTCCAGATGGGAGGGTCCTTTCATCGTAACTAAGGTTACAAGACCCGGATCATACAGAATTACCGATGCAAACAGCAATGAGGTATCCAATTCCTGGAATATCGAGCACTTGTGCAGATTTTATCCTTGATCCAAGTAACATGGTGATGTCATATGATCTCTTGATCTACCACTTCATGTCACATATTTCCAGATGATGCTTGCGGTTTGCTTCATACAGCTAGTTCCGAGCAACAAGGGATTCATCTAGTCGTCTGGCAATCAGGGCATTCTGTTGTTCCAAGGTTTTTCGATTGTCAACAGTCTTATATAAAACTTGAGACTTCAAGAAAGACCGATTGGCAATGTCCTGTGACATACAAGGCAAGACTGGTCAGATATCACCAACTACTCGATGAAGACAAGTAGCAGCAGAAGACTAACCTTGGTATATTTGAAGCTCCATTGCATATAGTCAACAAGCTTCTTTACGTTGTCTATGGATAACAATGGATCATCAAACAGCTCCTTTCCCAACTCCTCCTGGGTTGACTGAGGCATAGATTGAAAGGGTACTAGTCGAACGGCAAGACCTCTCGATCCTCCAGCTCCACTATCACCGGTTCCACCAGCATTGGAAGCAATTTTAGTAGCCGCAGGAGTATGTTCGGGCACTTCAGGATTCGGCTTATTTGACATCCTAGTCGTGTCTGCATCTGGCAATCCGGCAGATGGGCTCTCGATCAACCCAATTACTAGCGATTCTGGGGCTGATCGACTAGTTCCTTCTGAACTACTCGACATCCAGTTACGAAAATCTTGGATTTGATCTTTTTCATGTGCTGGTAGATATTGGATCCTAGGTCAAGCAAGATTTACAATAAAAAAGCTGAGGCAAACAGGACGAAATCAAAAGAATATCAGATTCTTACTGGCCAGTATCATGGCGAGAAATTTTTATCTGCCAGTATCATCAGAAATAGCATCTACCGAAGTCGGAGGCATGCAATACCAGGATTTATAATTTTTCTGCAAAAGAAGCAAAGAATTTGTCAGAAGATCAAAAATTTCAACTACAAATACTCGACAATGTTTCCCAAACACATACCCATGCATTTTCGGGAGGGTTTTCTGCCCAGAAGAATGTTGGAAGTTTCAGAGACTTGTCGAAGTTGACGAGTACCTTGCAGCATCTTCTGACTACTTCAGACTGAGCCATTGGTTCTGGTGATATTCTGGTGGGGTCTTGTGTGCCTTCATATCTAAAGGCAGGATGCTTACGATGCTGGAGAGGCTGGATTCGACGGCTTACAAAGGAAAAGACCACATGATCACCGGTGACTCCTTTATTTTTCAAATGAGCAATGGCTTTGAGGATGCAATCAACTTGCTTGCCACCAGGTCCGTTACTCGACCAGCTCTCTGGGACTTGGGAGGCACCAGGAATCCTTTCTGGAAGTGGAGATTCGAAATTCCCAACATAAAACCAGAATTTCTTCCACTCAGCTCCTTTACCCGATGGATCATACGCCAAGTGCTCGTCTCGGGACTCAGGACAGAGTACTAATTCACAACCCCTGACAACGGCGGGTTTGGCAGAGTTCGGAATAGGAATAAGAGTAAAAACATGTTGGAAAAGGTGAAAGTGGGGAAGAATGCCAAGGAATGCTTCGCAAAAATGGGTAAAAATAGAAAGATGCAAGATTGATTGCGGAGTCAGATGATGCAATTGGATATCCTAGAATTGCAGAAGAGCATAGAAAAATTCTGATACAGGAAGTGCAAGACCACGTTCCATAAAAATCACAGAATACAACGGTCTCGAGGGTACCTTCCATAGGGTAATCTTCTCCTTCCCCAGCACATCATTGGATCACACCTTGAGTTTGAAGAAGGCCCAAATTCTCCAGTTCCTGCACCGCTGCTTCTGACATTTTGCTTCTGCGCCAACTTGTTGACATATTGGCAACCGTTTCCTCTTCAACCTTGGATTTGTCCTTCTTGGGAGCCATCTCAATGTCACAAGCTTAGTCTCGGGGGCTACGAGAGGGGCTATAGATGACACCGGGAATGGGCAAGTATGAATCTGAGTTTGACGGCGGCCAAGAGTTCAAAGGGTGAAACCCTCACAAGATACTAGATGGATTTATATGGTCTTTGATGGCAATTTCGTGAATAACCAGGAAGATCAACGGTTCCCTTTTTCTTACTCAGGGAGGTTTTCATCACTTATTATGCCACGAGTTTCCTTTGATTCTTAAATCTAAATGGAGAGATTTAAATTCAAGACTCGGGGGCTGCGGGATATGTGTATCAGAGATTCATTTTTCAAATTTCTTGGAAAAATAAAGCAAAAAAGACTGAAGTGACCCTCAGCCTGATTCTGCGATTCAACATATGGCTCGAGGGCTACTCCATATGGAGCGCGAGTACTTCGCGCACCATATATGACCAAGATTTTGGGGCTTGAGCACCTCACAGCCTCGAAGTAACCAGAAGTACTTGGAGGACTACTTGACATACCTGAAGGGAGCAACCAGAAGGATGATCCGACTACTTGAAGTACTCGAAGACACCTAGCCAAGTACTCGATGCCTGCAGGACTCGGCTACGAAGAGCTCGGGGGCTTTTCAGACCCGGGGCAGCGGGACAGCTTATAGGCATAGAATGTTCTAGAGTAAGGGATAGCTCATGGATGTACTTTATCTCTCTTGTAACTACCCGAATAGGCGTAAAACTAACTGCAGTACAAAAGAAACTACCCGATCGTGCTGAAGTAGGACTCCAACTGTACTCGGCTAGAACTTTCCATGTAACCCTGTCCCTCCGGAATTCCAGATATATAAGGGCAGGCAGGGACCCCCTCGAAAGACGTCAACATCTAAGATAATACAAACCACCACACATGACGTAGGGTATTACGCAACTCGCGGCTCGAACCTGTCTAAATCTTTGTGTTCCTTGCACCATCGAGTTCCAGAGCCGTCGATCCCTACCTACAAACCTTACTGCTAAGGGTATCCCTGAGCAGGCTTGGCGGTAAACACCGACAGTTATCTTTTCTAATAAATTATTCATCTCTGCCATTATAAAAAAACTAAAGTAACCCTCTAATCTTTGTGTAAATTACCCACCTATATCATTATAAAAATAATGCAAATACCCTCCTAAATTTGCATATAAATTATCCAAATATGTCATTATTATTACAAATTAAATTACTCATAAATCTAAATTAAATTACTATTTCTATCATTATTTAATATATTATTTATATTATTGTTTATATAAAAATATTACCCCCATTATAAAAAATCTAAAGTAACCCTCTAATCTTTGTGTAAATTACTCACCTATACCATTATAAAAATAATGCAAATACCTCCCCTAAATTTGCATACAAATTATCCAAATATGTCATTATTATTAAAAATTAAATTACTCATAAATCTAAATTAAATTACTATTTCTATCATTGTTCAATGTATTATTTATATTTTTGTTTATATAAAAATACTACCCACAATATATGTCAGCATATATTTATGTATGATGGAAGAGATAAGAATATCAATTCACAAACAAATAGTTCAAATAAACATATATTAAATACATATGGAGGTGTGATGCAAATAAAGTATATTGTAACTGGATAATGATAAGTATATATTTTAAAATATGTATTAGAATAGTTAATAGATGAAAAAGTTCATGATAGATAATTATAATTATTGATCTCATTCTTATACTAAGTCTAATTAGTCCGTGCGGGAGCACGAGTTGATAGACTAGTTGCAACTGAACCATGATGGATGATGGTTTTACAGTCTGATATGTGAAGATCGCAAAGAGGGCAAATTATCAGGCATAGGAGGTAGAAGGCAGATGCGTACAACATACAGATGAATTTTGACTTCGAAGACGGAAGATAAATGCAGGGGCATATGCGCTATTATCCAATGACTTCCAATTTCACAAATCTCGGCAATGCAAACAGATAAATCGAGTTCATCGGCAAACTGCAAACGGCGTCAGAGGCGAGGGAATCCGATCAAGATGAGTAGGCGAACAGCTAGGATACGAAGAGTAGCCGAGTGACGAAGCAACGCCCGATGGCGTGGTTTGTGTGTGAATCGTCAATTGATCTGATTGATCGGTGTGATTAACATGTTGCTTCTTGCTTGTTATTTGGATCCGGCTCTGTATTATATATTTGGAGGCCCCTACGTTTTTGGGGCCCGGGACCAGGTCCGGCTCTAAAATTCCGAGGGCCCTAGAGCGAAGGAAAACTATGGGCCCTTTTGGCAAAATATTTTTTCCATTTATAATGTGATAGAGGATATGGTTGATACTAATAGCATGCATGTACTTATTTTTTCTGAAAAAAAACAGTGTTGATGCATCAAACTAAAAGAGAAGCAATATGAAATTAGTATAATTACGTCAATAAGAACCAAACAACTCCATCGACAAAATGTTTCAGTGCTTAAAACATTTCTTGGAGTGTTTCTTGCGAATCAATAAACTTAAGCAGCTCTCATGTTCTTTTATCCTTTTCTAACACCTAGTAAATCATAAAAGGTAAATACTGGAATTGAAATTTGAAAACACTAGCAAATAATAGAATTACTATCATGACTCGCGAAGCCTGGTGCGGTGCGGCGGGCTGTTGGTAGCGTCAGCTAGCGAGTTTGTACTAGAAGCGAATGACTGGATGAGCGAGGATGTGATTTGTTTCTACGAGCCTACGAGGCAGTGTGAGTGCCGAGGTGTTCACAACCAAAATTGGCATTCGACAATACCAACCGGTCTGACCGGTACGCCCTAGCGGTCTAACTGGTCCGACGCTGTAGTCCGTTCGGCAGCAGCCGACCGGTCTGACCAGTAGGGTCGACCGGTCTAACCGGTCCAAGTGGAATCCGAGTACAACTAGGGATTTTAATAGATTTAGATCTTGTAATAGGATTTCTTGCGGGATAAGTCCACCCCACCCTATTAATATAAAGGGTCACGGCCGATTAGGTATCCAATCGATCAAATCAATACAACTTTTATCTTTTTACTTTTTTCTTGCCCTAACTTTTCCAATCTATTATTTGCTGTCCCTCCGTCGTCTCTACGTCGATTAGGGCGTTCTAGGTGGCCTGCCGACCCTAGAACAACCCTATGTGCACCTGCCCCGACGGGTCTTCCCGGGCTAACGTTCGTAGGTTTCGTCACCGTTCTGTCGGCGGCGACCGGCTGACCGCTCCAAGGGACCGGTCTGACCGGTCTACGCAGGAGGCGCTGCAGCGAGCTGCCTCTTCGCGCCGCACATTCGAGTGTGTTCGTGTGTTGATCCTGAAAGGCGTCAACATACTTTTTGGCGACTCCGCTGGGGAAAGAATCAATCGGCTGCTATGGCCGGTAAAATTCCTAAACCTAGCGATGTTGATGCCGCCAACATCCAAAGGCCGACTGTTCAGCAACTTTCGGCCGAACAACAGAAGGCTCTTGATGACATCCAGAAGAAGATCAGGGAGGAGAAGGAGAAGGAGATCCAGAAGCTGGAGGAAGAAGCCATGAAGCAGTACATCTCGCACTTCTCCATCGACCGACAAGGGAAGGTCACGACGGATGCCGGCTTCGATGCTTCACAGTTTGAGGTAAAATTCGATGAGAGCGAACAGCCCGTTCTTAATTCTAAAATAGCTAATGCTATAGATGATGCTGTTTCTTCTCATGTGAATAATAAGTTGGAATTTATTGGTCAAAATATGCATGATATGTTTGATGACCGTTTTAGCCGAATTGAAATACATCTTGGTATGAAGTCTGTCGGTAATAATGCGTCTACATCTAATACCGATAAGACAATTCGTGGTTCGGCAATTCCAACTAATAATGCTATTGTGACTAATTCGGCTAATCAGCAAAGCCGAATTAATTATAATGCATCACCTCATGCCAATGTGCCATATGGCGCAGCAAGTTCGTTGCGACATTCCACACCGCCGAACTGTGCTCAACCTAGTAGTACACCGATCACAAATCGGCTTAACGCCGATGATGTTGGATCAGGTAGTATCAAAGAGGAGGTGATTAAGATATTTCGGCAAACTTTTGGTATAGAGCCTAAAGCCAAATGCCGATCTTATCAAAGGCTATACCCTGAGAATTACGATTATGTTGCATATCCTCAAGGGTTTAAAATTCCTGAATTTGTTAAATTCACTAGTGATGATAGTAGAACTACATTGGAGCATATAGGTCAATTTATTATACAATGTGGTGAAGCTAGCACTAATTATATTTACAAATTGAGGTTATTTCCTTTATCTCTATCGGGTGCTGCATTTACATGGTTTATTTCATTGCCACCCAATTCAGTTTTCACTTTTGCTGATTTAGAGCAAAAATTTCATGATTATTTCTTTAGTGGTGAAACTGAATTGAAATTGTCACATCTCACATCGGTTAAGCAAAAGATACATGAAGGTGTTTCTGAGTATATTAGAAGATTTAGAGATACTAGGAACCGATGTTATAGTTTGACAATTTCTGATAGAGATTTAGCTGATCTAGCTTTTGCTGGTTTACTTGATTTTCATAAAGCAAAGCTAGAGGGACAAGAATTTCTAGATGTTAGTCAAGTCTTACAAAAAGCTCTGGCTAATGAAAGCCGAGCTAAAGAAGCTAGAGATTCTCAAAAGTCCAATGAAAAACCTAATCGTCCTGTTTATGTGCTCGGGTGTGATTCCAATTGTTCGGACGATGAAGGTAAAGATGTTTATACCGCTGAATTTATTTGGTCCTCTAATGATAAACCTTGTGCTTGCGGTTCTCTTAAGCCGATTCCTAAAGATCGGCAAGAAAGATTTACTTTTGATGTATCCAAATGTGAGAGGATATTTGATGAATTAAATAAGAATGGTTACATCAAGATGTCGCATGTCATACCGCCGCCTGAAGAATTAAAGCGGCGAGCTTATTGCAAATTTCATAATACTTTCTCTCATGCGACTAATGATTGTAATGTGCTTCGGAGACAGATTCAATCGGCTGTTAATGAAGACCGAATAATTGTTCCACAAATGAAGGTGGATTAGAATGCTTTCCCTGCACATACACATGTGTTTGAATTGAGTAATCCTAAAGTGTTAATTCGGCCAAATCAAGCCGAATCAACAAAAGGAAAAAATATAATCATTGGTGAAGAAAGGTCTGAGCCTTTGAAATCTCATCAGGAAGCTCCAGCAAAGAAGGTCCTTGAAGATTCATTGAAGAATTCAACGCTCGGGGGGCAAGAACAGAAGAAGGGCGCCAGGTCTGCTCAGACCGGTCTGACCGGTCTGGAGACCGGTCTGACCGGTTGATCTAGAATTTCTGGAAAGAATTCCAGAAACAAGAAAGAAAAAGAAAGGCCGAGTTTTAAAGAACTCTTGGCCAAATATGAGAATAAAGGAGTCGTCCAGAAACAGAGGGAACGACCGGATAAAGTCAAGGATACAAATCTGTCATCGTCTCAAGAGCAATCGAGTTTGAGCCAAGGTAATTCATTTAATGGACCGATTGCTCCATGGTATTGCTGGTATCCTTGTTATATGCCTTTGGATTATAGTAGGATGCACATGCATTCATATTATATTCATTATCCTCCTATATATCCAAGCTTTGCTTCACAAAGACCGATTAGCGATAATCTGGTCAAAAAGAACATTGATTGCAGCAAGGAGTGTGAGAAGAACATAAAACAAGATTCAAAATATCTACAGCCGAAGTGGTGTCCTTCAGGTTTGTCTCAAACCCAAAAGAGGAGGCTGCAAAGGATGCGCAAGAAAGAGTCCATGGAACAGCAAGCAGAGGTTATACCAACAAGGTCGGCGACCATAAAGCAGGTATGGAAGCCCAAGCAAGTTGTTTCATCATCAACTTGAGGAAGAAGCAAGATACAGCCGATAAATCATTATCGCCTTTAGACAATTTTGGTTCAGAAGAGTGTTCTTTGGCACGCAAGCTTCGCCAAAGAACAGGGAGGCATATGTTGACAACCAAAATTGGCATTCGACAATACCGACCGGTCTGACCGGTACACCCTAGCGGTCTGACCGGTCACACTGTAGTCCGTCCGGTCACACTGTAGTCCGTCCGGCAGCAGCCGACCGGTCTAACCGGTCCAAGTGGAATCCGAGTACAACTAGGGATTTTAATAGATTTAGATCTTGTAATAGGATTTCTTGCGGGATAAGTCCACCCCACCCTATAAATACAAAGGGTCACGGCCGATTAGGTATCCAATCGATCAAATCAATACAACTTTTATCTTTTTACTTTTTTCTTGCCCTAGCTTTTCCAATCTACTATTTATTGTCCCTCCGTCGTCTCTACGTCGATTAGGGCGTTCTAGGTGGTCTGCCGACCCTAGAACAACTCTACGTGTGTCTGCCCCGACGGGTCTTCCCGGGCTAACGTTCGTAGGCTTCGTCACCGTTCTGCCGGCGGCGACCGATCTGACCGCTCCAAGGGACCGGTCTGACCGCTCCAAGGGACCGGTCTGACCGGTCTACGCAGGAGGCGCTGCAGCGAGCTGCCTCTGCTCTTCGCGCCGCACGCTCGAGTGCGTTCCCGTGTTGATCGTGAAAGGCGTCAACATACAAAGGGTCACGTCAGAGTAATGGAATTGCTTTGAGCTGTCAAAATCAACACATACAAAGAGGCATGTAAAAAATCCTGAGCCCCTTTCCAGCGTGGGCCCTAGGCGGTCGCCCCTCCCGCCTAGGGGTTAGAGCCGGGCCTGCCCGGGACGGCCGCACAGCTCGCCCCCCTCCCCCCCGGGCACTGACGATAATCTGCTTTGAGTCATACATTATCAAAGATTCAATGTGGTTGCCCTTACCTCATCCCTGAATGCAGCTGATTCCTAAAGTTCCTGGGAATCTAATAAGAATGCAGAGGGGAATACATCCGCTGAGAAAAGATTTGATGTCTGCTTGTTATCCCAGTTAATTTTGGTGTCTTGGAAACTAGAAAGTGTACTTTTTCGAGGGAAGTTTGGCTCCTGAGTAGACAATTTGGGAACCTGTTACACCACGTTTTTGCTTCGTCTAGCACTTGATTTCTTTGGCGCGTAATCTACATCTTGATTCACAAATCAAGAATTCCAACAATGACTCTACGAAGTTACTTGGTTTTGGGACGGGATTCCGGTGAGAGACTTCTCCATCACGGACACCTTGATCACTAATAACCTCGTGGTGGCAGTATCATGAAAATTGCTCAATGGCGGCATTTGAGCAACTGTGCAGGGAGCTAGCAAAGATGGGAGGCATGTGGATATGGTACACGCATGAAGGGATCCAGATAATTAAGACAACTAGCCTATCAACTCATGCTCTCGCACGAGCTAACTAGAATTAATATAAAATAAGATTTATAGCTAATTATAATTATCTATCTCACAACCTCTATTATCTATTAAATATTCTAATACATATTATCATTATCTAGTTGCAATAAATTTCATTTTGCATAACACCTCCATGTATGTTTGTGAATTGATATTCTTATCTCTCCCATTATACATAAATATATGGTGACACATATTGTAGGTAGTATTTTGTATAAATGATAACATAAATAATATATTATAGAAATAATAATTTAGAATTTTATATTAGTGGACTTTATTTGTTATAATTATATAATTTAGATTCAAATTTAAGGGTTACTTTAACTTTTAATAATGATATATAATTGGATAGTTTATATGCAAATTTA
The DNA here is from genome assembly GCF_016808335.1 of Panicum virgatum. NCBI lineage: Eukaryota > Viridiplantae > Streptophyta > Magnoliopsida > Poales > Poaceae > Panicum > Panicum virgatum. The sequence continues at coordinate 42,619,097 of NC_053146.1, read as the reverse complement.
GTGGTTATTTGCACTAATTTTATAATGGCTTTAGATGGATAATTTACACAAAGATTAGGGGTTACTTTAGATTTTTTATAATGGTAGAGGTAGGTAATTTAGATACATATTTAAGGGTTTATTTTAGTCTATTTTCATAATTGCATAGGTGGGTAATTTATTAGGAAAGATACATATCCCATGACTGTTTTGATTAGAGTGGTCGGATTGATGGCCGGGTGTTTCTCATTTCTGTGAGAATTTCTAGAATTTCTTATTTTTCAGAGTATCCACTTAGGATTCTAGGTGGCTTGATGTGGAGGCTTCTTTGAAGCCTCTAATTTGTTATAGTAAGACTAGAGCACATTTGGTAAGGCTCCTTCTACTTCTGATTCATTACGGGAAGTGATTCTGTGAAAGATGTGATTCTATGTCTGAAGTGTCTATATACAAGCACAATGCAACTTTTACCGGGAACAATGGGGGTTGGGGGTTGGGGGAGTCTTCTGAAATTATATCAACAAATAGAATTAAGAATAAATTGGAACTACAGAAATAAGGTTTACCGAAATAAAAGTTTATGTATGTTAATTTCACAACAGATGTAGGTAAGTCGAACTCGCTTCTCTATAAAGAAAATAGAATCATCCACGGGAGAGACATCCCCTTGGCTTTGTCTTTAGAGAAGGGAGTACAGCAACCTTTAGAGAGGTTGTTATAATTATATAATTTAGATTCAAATTTAAGGGTTACTTTAATTTTTAATAATGATATAATTGAATAATATATGCAAATTTAGTGGTTATTTGCTTTAATTTTATAATGGATTTAGATTGGTAATTTACACGAAGATTAGGGGTTACTTTAGATTTTTTATAATGGTAGAGGTAGGTAATTTAGATACATGTTTAAGGGTTTATTTTAGTCTATTTTCATAATTGCAGAGGTGAGTAATTTATTAGGGAAGATAACATATCCCATGACTATTTTGATAAGAGTGGTCGGATTGATGGTTGGGTGTTTCTCATTTTTGTGAGAATTTTTAGAATTTCTTTATTTTTTAGAGTATATCTACTTAGAATCCTAAGTGGCTTCATGTGGAGACTTCTTTAAAGCCTCTAATTTGTAATAGTAAGACTAGAGCACATTTGGTAAGGATCCTTCTACTTCTGATTCGCTACGGGAAGTGATTCTGTGAAAGATGTGATTCTATGTCTGAAGTGTCTATATACAAGCACAATGCAACTTTTACCGGGAACAATGGGGGTTGGGGGTTGGGGGTTGGGGGAGTCTTCTGAAATTATATCAACAAATAGAATTAAGAATAGATTGGAACTACAGAATTAATGTTTACCAAAATAAAAGTTTATGTATGTTAATTTCACAACAGACGTAGGTAAGTCGAACTCGCATCTTTATAAAGAAAATAGAATCATCCACCGGGAGAGACATCCCCTTGGCTTTGTCTTTAGAGAAGGGAGTACTGGAATCTTTAGAAAGGTTACCTGCGAGCATCTGGGCTCGAACCCGAGTGGGCGGCCTCTTAACTGGAAGGTATCAACCGAGCTACTACTCGGTTCTCTCTGTAAAGCCTTCTTACATAAGCTTATCATCTGTGGCATAGAGTTGGGTGTACTTTACAAGTTAAGTTGAAGGAAAATACAAAACTGTTAGCTTCACAATTTATTTATATATATCATGTCCGTACATGCAGGGGGTACAGAAAAAGACTAAACAAATATTAGCAGCACATTTGTTATACATTTTATTTGTCTATATACATGCTAATGTAAGTGCAGGTCAGAGAAGCATGACCTTGAACTATGTCAATGCCTAGTGCTTATTCTTTCTTGTACTGAAGTTCTGTGCAGACCGAAAGAAAGCAAAGATAAATCTAAAAAAAAAGAAAGCAAGCAAAGCTGAAGGTTAGTACTGAGGACCAATGGTGGTGTATGATGAGTGATTGACAACATTGTGTGAATTTGATGCCTCTTGACTCGTGATGTGCAGCCGCAGGATGCGGCGTACTGATGCGGTGAAGGTCAAGCGAAAGGTTCGTGCTGATGAATCAAGAACGATGAAGGATGAAAGCGAGTAGGTTTGGACTGAGAGATTCGAGGAGTCCGGCCGGAGTCATGGGCGATCCACGTGGTGCTTTGAAGAGTAAGAGTACACGAACGGATAGAGATGATGTCGGTCGAATCAAGCGGGACAGGTGTCAGAGGTTGGCGGAGACTGGCCACGCGTCAACATCGAGGAGGTCGTGTGACGGTCAAGCGGAGATGGACGGTTTGGGTTAGGTTTCAAAATCACTATGCTAACAGGTTTTTCGATTTGGGTCTCAAAATCGGAGGTGCCGGGCGGTGCAAATGAAGTGCCGGGCGGCGTCTCGCTGATGTGCATCGCGAGCGCTAGGTGCGGCGGCTGGCAAGCACCCGCTGCTGCTCGGGTGTCCCTATATAACTTCTGGAAGATGAATAGTCTATGTATCTATAAAGCCCATTAGACCCAAATTAGATTCAACATTACCTAAAAATATTTCAACATTTTGACATAATGGATTCAACATCTCTTATAAACTATTTCAACATTTGGATATAATAGATTCAACATTTATTAATCCTACATCAACATTTTTTTGGAGGGGGTAGGGGCTTCCTCTCCGGACTCTGGCGTCGGCGGCAGCGCTCCCCGCAGGCAGCTAGGCGCGCGCGGAGAGGCGGCCGGCCGCGAGGGCGCAACGGCGGCGATAATGCAGGGGAGGGCCGCGGGCGGCGCGGAGCGACGGGAGCAGGGGCGGTGGCGGCCAGGGCCGCCGCGGCGGAGCACAGGAGGGTCGCGGCCGGCGCGGAGCATGGGCGCGGCGGCGGTGCAGGGGAGGGTCGCGTCGGTCGGGCGCGACGGGAACCGGGGGCTACGGCGGCCATGGCGCGGTGGCGACCGGGGGCGATGGCGGGCGGGGTGGCGGGCGCGGCGGCGCGGGCTTCACGAGAGGAAGGAGACGGTGGGCTAGGTTTTACTGTGGAGATCCAATGGTGATAGATGTTCGCACGAATCTCAAACACGGAAAGATGATTAGAAAAAAAAACTTCCGGAACATATAGGTTCCACGCTGCTGCTCGTGGGCGAGCAGCCAACGCTGCACCCGCAGGCACACGGCCCAGCAACGGTGCAAGGGGCCCACGCGGGGAGTGACGCGGCCCACGCTGACCCAAGCAGCTCACGGCAAGCAGTAGCATGGCAAGCCCAGCACATGGAAATTGAAGGCCCGGTTTGCATCTTGCACTAGCTTATTTCTTCTTCACTCATGTATTTATTTTCTGCTTTCATGTTCTAGCTAGTTAATAATTTAATTAGTGTTTGATCTTGCTAATCATCTTAGATCTTTGCTTGCTTAATTAGCTAGGTTTAATTAGCTTTTGTTCTACCTAATATTAGTTAATCTATGCATCTTAGTTAGGGTGTTTTATAGAGAGTTTAGCTTCTTTTTCAGTGCAAACTTTTCTTAGCGTATTTCCATGTCGCTTTTGCTTTATGTGAGGATTCCTAATCGTTCATAGGATGAGAGTGTCACTAGTTGACTCGTGTTATCCTGATGATTATTAGAGGGGGTTTTTGAGCAGTGAATTGGAGTCAGTATTTCGTAGAATTTTTTTAAGGTTTTCATTCACCCCTTCTATTCGCCCATTCGAGTCCCACAGGTACCCTTGCTATATGGGAAGCATCTTTTGAGGCCAATGTAACGAACAATGGTCGTGTTTGGATCGAAGGGCTAAAACTATTTGGGTTAGAGCTAATTAGCTCAAACAAACAGCCCTCCAATAAAATAGCTCTTGATATGATTGGATCCAAGAGCTATTTATCCTTTAAAGCACATTTTCCCAATCATTGGAGTCCTATTACCTTTCTTGCTACGGTGGGCTCCACCTGAAATAGCCCAAATAATCACCATTTGGGTGGGATAGTTTTTGAGGTAGGCTATTTGCAAATAGCCAAGAACTAGCCCTCATGTTTGGAGATTTTGGGATATTTTAAGTTATTTTAGGCTAAAAATATCTCTAATCCTTGGATCCAAACACGTCCAATGACAACAAGACAGGTAACAACCGATATTTTGCTCAAATGCTATCGATACTGGACCATGAAATATAAGTGTTGTGCCCATTACCAGGGATTGAGCCTGGCTCAGTTTCTTGTGGGTGTGGATGTTATCCACACCAACCATATTCAATCCTTGTTAAGGTGAATTTGGGTGCCTATTTCATATATAATAATATGAAGCCACATGGTTGGTCCTAGGTTAATCTAGCTTTTATTGTTTAATAGATCTCCTGCATACTTCATAAAGTTGACTATTTTTTAAAATATATCTCTGTTCTGAATGTGCATCTATTTTTGTTTCGATCGCCTAATATCTCTGTTCCGAATCTCTGCGGAGTATTAGGCAAATTTATTTTAGCTTTACAACCTTAAATGAATCTGTCGTGGAGCTATTAGAGCAAGACTAATGGCTACGCCAGCAGCCGGCTGCAAGCAATGACAGGTCCTACAGGTATTTATTGCACAGCAGAGAGACCAGCCAGTAGCAGCCGTCGCAGCAGCTCTTCGCTCGCTCATGCGGGCGTTTCGTTAGACGTCCGCTCCACTCTCTCTCATATTTTCTCTTTCTGCCACATAGGATTTAGCCACTTCTCACCCTTTATAATACTTGCTTTTAACAGAAGCCGTGCCAAACAGGATTTTAATTTAAACTAGTTTTTTTTACCGTGTGAGATCTCCACTGCGGATACCAAAGAAGAAGAAAGAAAAGAAAAAGGAAACAAATGAGCCCGCCTCCGGTGACGCCGATCCCAAGCCCGCGTTGCACGGCGGCCCCTCGCCATGAGGCTTCCTCGGCCGCCCCCTCACGTGAACACCCACCACCCAGCTCCAACTCCAACGACGGCAAGGCCAGCCACACTCAGACCAGGGAGACCGGAGACGGCAGTTCCTCACAGTTCACACCCAGACCAGACACCAGAGCGAGAGTGCGCTCGGCCTGCCCGCACCTTGCAGCACCGCACCACCGGCGAGCCGCCCACGCCGCGCGCGCGGACGGGCACGTGACACGGGATGGCCACGTCAGCAGAGGCCGCGCCGCTCCGCATCTCCTCCTCTCCGGCGGCGAGCAAGCAGCTCGGCGGCGCGGGCCGCGGGCGCGGGCGCGGGCGTGACGCGCTCGTGTTCGCGGCCGGGGTTGCGGCCGCGGTGCTCGCGATCCTGGGCTCGGCGTCCGTCCTCGCGCCCGGGAGCAGCAGCCTGCTGGTGGCCTTCCCCGTCCCCGGCCCGGAGGACGGGCCGCGCACGTTCTACGACGACCCGGAACTCTCGTACGACGCCGTGGACGGCCGCCGCCTCACCGGGTGGGACGCCAAGCGCGCGGAGTGGCTGCGGTCGCGCGGGATCGGCCGCCGGAGCGTGTGGTGATGGTGTCCGGGTCGCAGCCGGAGCCGTGCCCCGGTGACGCGGGCGACCACCTCCTGCTGCGGTTCCTCAAGAACAAGCTCGATTACTGCCGACTCCACGGCATCCAGCTCCTGTACAACCGGGATTTCCTGCAGCCGGCCATGTCGAGCTACTGGGCCAAGATCCCCATCGTGCGCGCCGCCATGCTCGCGCACCCGGAGGCGGAGTGGATCTGGTGGGTGGACTCGAACGCCGTCTTCACCGACATGGACTTCTCCCTCCCGCTCGCCACCAGGTACGCCGGCTACAACTTGGTCGCCTACGGCGTGGCCAAGGACATCAAGAGGAAGTCGTGGCTGGGCATCAACGCCGGCGTGTTCATCATCCGCAACTGCCAGTGGTCGCTCGACTGTTGGAGCTCAGCCTTGCTCCGCGACGACGGCGAACAGAGACGAACAGAGCTCCGCCGGGGGTCGACGGTGAACTCACCCTTCCGGCTATCCCCGGCCAGGAACTTATGCGCAATTGACGCACCAGTTCACACTCAATCTCACTGAACCGATCGCTGGGCGAATTCACTCACGCACAGGACGAATTTGACTCGGCGGAAGGAAGAAGATGAACAGTAGACACGAGAAGAATTCGCGCTCTAACGCACAGTGCCGCACACCGCTCTCCAATTCGACTCGCAAGCTTCATCACCGGAGTACAACGGGCATATATAGCCCAAAGGACGCACCCACGATCCACCACCTAGCCTAGAACGCCGGCATGGACCGCCAGCCTCGCCACCACGCGGATGACGCGCTCTGACACGCACACGCCGCGTGCTGGAACGGCTCCCGCCCAATGCGCCCGCTCCAACGGCCGCCATCTTCCTCTGTCCTGATCGCCCGCACGACCCGGTCTTCAACGATCCACGTGATCGGCTCCCGATCACGCCGCCGCCCGATCGCCAGACGATCAGCTCCGCCACGGTTCACGCGCACACACACGCTCACCTGCAATCACACGCGCGCCACGGACTGGCTCGTGCACAGCCATCCGTGCACGACGCACGCACACGCAGCACGCACACACGCACTGGACACACGCACAACTCTCGCGCGCACAGACCACGCGCTTGGCGCACACACACAACGGGCGCGCACACACGCCACCAGGCTTGAACACACGCACACTCCGTCGCCATGATCGTGTCAACGACGATGGGTTTATTCCCACACTCACCCCCTAAACCCAGCGCCCTACGCCGGATCCCAGCGCCACCGACGCCGGACTCTTCAGAAAAGAGCTGCTTCGGTCGACTCGTCGCCGACATCCGCCGTGGCCGCCATGACGACCTCCTTCTTCGGCTTGCGGCAGTCGCGCGCGAAGTGGCCACGGACGCCGCAATTGAAGCATTTGCCAATGCTGGACTTCGCCTTGCGCCGCGCCCGCCATTCCTCCTCCGTGAGCAGAAGCCGTTCGCCGCCTTGATCACCGGACGTTGCCTGTGCGCCCGTCAGCTAAGCCCGCCGCCTTGATCGCTCGTCGAACGCCTTGAGCCGCCCGAGCGCCTCCTCGAACGGCATGGACGCCACGTCGCAAAACTGCTCGATGCCGGCCACCGCCGGATACAACCGGTCAGGCACGGTGTCGAGCAGCTTCTTGACTAGCGCTGCGTCATCGAGCGTCGATCCGAGACTCGCGAAGCTCGCCTTCATTCCACTGATCTTGCCGGCGTAGACGTCCAGCGCGTCGCCGTCCGCCATGATCAGGGAGTCAAATTCCCCTCTCAACGTGGCGAGGCGCGCCGTCCGCACATGATCCGCGCCGACGAATCGCGTCTTCAGCGCCTCCCACACCTCATGCGCCGTGGCCTTGGTCGACACCTGCATCAAGATATCCTCCGGTAACGCTTGCAGGAGATGTGCCCGCGCCGTCTTGCTCTTCCGTGCGTCCACCTCGGCGCCGCTCGACGTAGACACGACCTCCCAGAGGCCCTGCGCGTCGAGGATGGCCTCCATCTTAATCGCCCACGCCGTGTAGCCTGTCGGCGTTAGCACCAGATAGCTCACGGAGCCGGACGTCGCCACCCGCTCGACGATGACCTCGCGCGTCCGCAGCTTCCTCGGTGGAGAACGACCATGCGATCGCTGACGAGGTGGAGTCGCCAAGTGCCGTGGTGAGGACGACATTGCCCCCCGGAACTAACCGGCTCTGATGCCACTTGTTGGAGCTCAGCCTTACTCCGCGACGACGGCGAACAGAGACGAACAGAGCTCCGCCGGGGGGTCGACGGTGAACTCACCCTTCCGGCTATCCCTGGCCAGGAACTTGATGCGCAATCGACGCACCAGTTCACACTCAATCTCACTGAACCGATCGCTGGGCGAATTCACTCACGCACGGGACGAATTTGACTCGGCGGGAGGAAGAAGATGAACAGTAGACACGAGAAGAATTCACGCTCTAACGCACGGTGCCGCACACCGCTCTCCAATTCGACTCGCAAGCTTCATCACCGGAGTACAACGGGCATATATAGCCCAAAGGACGCACCCACGATCCACCACCTAGCCTAGAACGCCGGCATGGACCGCCAGCCTCGCCACCACGCGGATGACGCGCTCTGACGCGCACACGCCGTGTGCTGGAACTACTCCCGCCCAATGCGCCCGCTCCAACGGCCGCCATCTTCCTCTGTCCTGATCGCCCACACGACCCGGTCTTCAACGATCCACGTGATCGGCTCCCGATCACGCCGCCGCCCGATCGCCAGACGATCAGCTCCGCCACAGTTCACGCGCACACACATGCTCACCTGCAATCACACGTGCGCCACGGACTGGCTCGTGCACAGCCATCCGTGCACGACGCACGCACACACAGCGCGCACACACGCACTGGACACACGCACAACGCCCGCGCGCACAGACCACGCGCTTGGCGCACACACACAACGCCCTGGCGCGCACACACGCCACCAGGCTTGAACACACGCACCCTGATCGTGTCAACGGCGATGGGTTTATTCCCACATCGACTTCCTCGACGAGTGGGCGCGCATGGGCCCCGCCTACCCGGAGCACGCCCGGTGGGGGATGGTGCTCCGGGACGAGCTCAGCGACAAGGACTCCGACGTAGCGTGCGACCAGTCGGCGCTCGTGTACCTGCTCCTCTTCAACTGGGACAGGCTGGGGAAGAAGACCTTCATCGAGACCGAGTACTACTTCATGGGCTGGTGGGGGGAGATCATGGACCGGCTCGACGGCGTCACGGTGAGCTACGAGGCCGTGGAGCGGCGCGCCCCGGGGCTCCGGCGGCGCCACGCGGAGCGGGAGCACCTGCTGTACGCGGCGGCGCGGAACGCCGCGGTGAGGGGCGCCGTGCCGGGCCCGGCGGGCGGCGGGAAGACGGGGTGGCGGCGGCCGCTCATCACGCACTTCACGGGCTGCCAGCCCTGCAGCGGCGGCCGGAACCCGACCTACTCCAAGGAGAGCTGCGACGACGGGATGCGCCGCGCACTCTTGTTCGCCGACGACCAGGTTCTACGCGCGTACGGGTTCCGCCACGCCGCCCCGCTCAACGACAGCGTGCTGCCGCTGCCGTTTCGACTACCCCGCGCGCAGCTGATTCATTTTTTTTTTGAAAAAGTCAGCTGATTCATTTTGACAAGGAAGCAAAGCAAGCAAGTTTGACACAAGTTTGTATTGCATAAATGAAATTACAGCACGCTCGCTATAGATCCATAAGATTTCAAGCTTAATCAAACCAAACACCTGAACTTCCACTCTTCCAGGGCGTGATCATCAAGATGGCCGCCAGGCCGCCACTGATTTCTGCTTCCTCAAGTATAAAGGCTCCAGTGCCTGACGCCACCATAGCTGGATATCTTGACCATCGTCAGTAGGAACCTCAGTGTTCAGATTAGACCTCCTTGGCAAAGCTTCAGCTTATGCATAAATGTGCAGCTGTTCTTTTCTGGTCGACCTGTTAATCACGATGAGGCCCAATGAGCCAGCTCGCGAGATTTCTGTTGAAAAAGTTCTTCCGGCCTCTCTAAACTATTGCCATTATTTGATTTACCCCCTTAAAACTAAATGATTGTGCTCTTCGAACTATTGAAACCGACCGATTTACCTCGCTAGGCGGTTTTCAAAGCGGTGGCTAACGTGTCGCCCCGCTACGGTAGCTGTCCTACGTGGAACCACATCAGCCACGAGGGAGGTAAATTGAACTTTCACGATAGTTCAGGGAGGTCTATTAGGCTTTATAAAAAGTTGTGAAAATATTATTCATAATAATTTAAATATTTTTTCTCGAATAAATGTATATTAAAAAAATACTAAAATGTTCCTCAATATTATAAAATTATAAAAATATTATTTTAAGTTAAAAAAGTCATAGATATTTTTTTCCTCGTTCCCACAATAGTATGCACTACTATTCACATAGGTGGTAGAATTGTATTGGAACCCTATAAAATCTTCTATTTTTTCTTCCCTGTATGTAGAGCAGATCAGGGCACACGCCGGGATAAGCGATTCCGGCTATCGGGGCTCTCACCGGCAGCTGCAGGGTGGCGCATAAGCATGCCTGGGCCAGTGCGCACCCGTACAGAGGCGTGGTGTGGCTAGTAGCAATCTGTGGTCTGCTAGTCGTTAGAATAGGCAGCAGAGGCGATCGAGACTCAACAGCGATGGTGCGGAAATGGCAGGGCGACCGATGGCGTGAGGGGAGGTGCACTTGAACTCGCCTGTTTAGTGCAAAGATTTGTGGCATAAAATTCATCGACAATTGATAGCTAGCAAAACAGCCATAGATTAATTAGTTAGGAATTAGATTTAATTAATTATCTTTTAAATTTACACGGTGGTTTGTAGTTTTTTGACTTAAAATAAACTTTCTATGATTTTATAATGTTAAATAGTATTTTAATATTTTTAAATGTACATTTGTTTTAGAAAAAATATTTGTATTTTTTAAAAAAAATCTACAATTTTTTGTAAAGTTTGAGGAACCTCTCTGAACTATCGTGAAAGTTCAATTTACTTCCCTTATGACTAACGTGGTGCCACATGGAACAGCTGGCGCGGTGCCACATCATTCAAAACCGCTTTGAAAACCGCCTAGGGAGGTAAACCGACCGGTTTTAATAGTTCAAGGAGCACAAACATCCGATTTTTTAGTTGAAGGAGGCAAATTGAATAATGGCAATAGTTGAGGAAGATTGGAAGGACTTTTTCCATTTCTGTTCTACCTAAAGGCTTATCTCCACACCACCCACACACGCACGCAGAGAGAGAGAGGAGAATGCAGTTGAATTCCGGCATATACAGCAGTATAAAAATATATTGAGCGCTGCTAGCTGTACAAGGATTGCAAATGTCATAAGCACAAAATTCAGAGTGCCACCAATTCAACATAATCAGTTAGACAACGCTGCACTAGGCAGACGGCAGACCTCGCTTCAATGCTTGCATGAAGCGAACACATACCAACTAGCAGATATGTGCTCTCGGCACATACAAAGCACAAAATTGACCGCTGGAAGGACGGAACATCACCTTCCTCCTTGCACTGTCACTACGGAGAAAGCACTAGTGTACATGAGCTCACTAAAATATTCGAACAGGAGGTCGAAAACCCAGATTTAATGCTCAAGAGTGACGCCAGCACGTGCAGAAACTTTCTGGAACTCAGATACAGGGATGTCAGTCATCACAATTTTTTTTTTCAAACGATTCTACAGTTTCGGGCTAGGAGTTCTATTTGAGGAATGTGCATCCCAGGAACAAGAAAACGTAAGCAACCAGCGAGGTGAGAAGCTCTAGGGACCATGAAGGAGGGATCATGAATGTCGGGATCAGTGGGACCAATAGAGAGCCAACAATCCAGCCGCCAACAAGTACTCCAAACCTGAAAGGACAAAGAGTGAGTAAACATGGAGATGTTGATGACCAGTCAAGGCATTTTGATGGAAGAAACTTTCACTACCCGGTGGTTGATGCCCTGAGGAGGTTCTTCATCTTGTCGTTGAGGAAGTATATGCATGAGAAGAGTGATATCGCGAGCTACACATGAAAACCATTCATCAGTTCAGTGAACCTCAAGATGGCAAGTATTTCAGTTTCAGATGTACTTATCTAGGATTTATCAGGTCATGTATTTCCATAGTATACTAGATGGTTGATGCCAACGCTTTCTTGAAGAATCATTCACCAAATGGTTGTTATAAAATTTCATCAGGTTACTAAGTTCTGTTGATGTTAGACAAGAACATAAACAAACATAGGCATGGAAGAACTGTGATTGAATGCTAAGGTGATTAGTGACAAATAGACCAACTAGTGTGAAATTTGAAATTTCACAACCTACAAACCTTACCTTCAGGAAAGCCATGGAGTTTAAACATGTCCACAAAGATGGACCTTAGAATGTCAGGAAAAAACAAAGCATGTACCTGGAATGCAGGTCCATTCTCAGCAGAAGTTGCTATGCTCCACCCAGCAATGAAAGCAAAGAAGAACAATCTTCTGGAAATAATATCCATTGATGGAACCTCAAAGTAACCAAGAAGTGCCTTGACCCATGATGGGGATTCCTCTACTCGCTTCTTTAACTTGGTTTTCAGATTGATTTTTGTCTTCTTCCGCTGCTGGTAGCTCTTCATAATTATCTTTTCATAAGCGCCTTCAATAGCTTCTTCACTCGGTTCATGCCCAGCATATTGTTGAATAAGAAAATTCCTTGCACTTCGGATCTCTTCTTCAGATGCGTCACGATCAACACCAAGAAGCTTGTAGGGATCACGAATTCGGTATCTTGGGAACACTGGAACATGCTCTGTTAATAAACAAAAAAAGGAGGTGGATACCATATAAGCAGACTATTGTCCAGGAATACTTAACAAAACCATAGTCTAAAACACTTCTATACTATAAGTATGAGACTTTAAGGAAATGGAACTATGCAGCCAACTCAATTCACACCAGTATATGTGTGACAAATAATCGGATCGAAGTGGTCTTTCTTTAAATTGCTTTCCTTCCAAGACAGGAATGGCCAGGCCAATATTAATACAAAACAATGACCCAATGGCTACAAGAATGTCCAACAGTTTACAAACAATAGGTGCTTCCGCAAAAAAAAAAGGGAAAATGATGTGTCCACTAGAGAGGAATGCAATCAATCTTAACTAGTTAGGTATTTTAATCTGAAGCAACATCTAGCAATTTTCATGTTCAATCATCAAAAATCATTTTACCCTTTCCGGAATTTTTCCTCTGCAAAGGTTCAAGTGGATTCATAAGAAAAAAGCTTCAAGTGGAAAATTTGGCAACATTACATCCTTAATTCCATAATATAAATGCAGCCTAAGACTATTCTATATTATAAGAAACCAAAACATAAATTGGGCATTGTGAGAAACAGAACTGTGGAAACAACTATATTCAGACATACATATATGTTGCTACAATTAAATGAATGTGGATTATTATCTTTCTAAGAATGTGCTTTTTGATTTTCAGGTGCAAGGACTGGTACAAAGGATTGACACAGCGAAGCTAAAAGAAATCCCATAATTACCAATTACAGGTGCTTGCATAAGAAGTTACTTAGCTACCACAAGCCTTTGATTTTCCTTTCAAAAAAAATACTACAAGCCTATGATTTGATGACAGCATATGCGCATACTTGAGAAATGCAATTAAACTCAATCAGTTAAGTTTCCTTAAAGTACAGGGTAGATACATTCTCACTCTTTACTCATTTATTTTTGTTAAACAAACACTCCTAAAAGCATGGCCCCTTCAATGTGGACAACCTAATAACACTGATATGGTACCAATTGCCAAGCCATCTGCCACATTCTGGATTTTGCAACAGCGCTCTTCCGAACTAGTGCCCCTAGTTGTCACCCTAAAACATCTTACCCCTTTCTAAAATTACCACCAATGTTTTACAGTCGTCTAGTCGGACCTAGTCGCCATGGCACCGATAAGGTGATTAGTCGAGATTAGTCGTCGATCAGGCCGATTAGTCGAGCCTAGTCGTCTGTATAGTCGTCCTATCATCCTAGGACCAATATTATATGTATACTATACATTACATAGTGTATATCAAGCATGAACACCGCAATGATGGTCAGTTGGTCACTCACTTGTGAGATTTGGGTGACAGCGGGTCCGAGGCACATGCATTGTGCATATATACCTAAAACCTAATGGGCCTAATGCCAGCCCAGCAGCCCAACCACACAGTTGACGCAGCCCATTACTGCAAATCTGATCATTTTCCTACCTAGTCGAACAAATAATCGCGACTAATCGACGACTAATCAGACGACTAGAATTCTAGTCGCTCATACCTAGTCATTGCTCCTTATCGGTGCCAAGGGAACGATAAGCCCGACTAATCGCGACTAGTCGGACGACTGTAAAACATTGATTACCACCACAATACAAAGTTTCGAACTGCAAAATTCAGCAAAAATTCCGCAGGTCGCACCAATCCAACCCGTATCTCACCGCCGAGCAGCCTCAAATACGTCACGATAACACCGAGTGCTATGCATTGTAGCATTGTTTACACTAAACAATACGGGCCTGCCAACTCAAAGCCATTATTCCTTGCTGCCTGCATCGGTAACCCAAAAGCCAACCTACAGTGCCATCCCCTCAAACCAGATAAGTCAAGGCAGAAGACCTCGTACCGTAGCTGAACCCGCGGTCTTCGCTGGCGCCGGCACCACCGCCGACGGAGAGGCTCATGGAGCACCGCGGGCCCCGCAGCCGCGGCGGCAGCGCGACGATGCCGCCGCGCACCAACGCAATGCCATCCGGGCCCCATCTTCCGATGCTGAATTCAACAAAAAGCCACGAGACGGTGTCAGCATCCCCGCGAGAAGAGGCAGCGGCAGGGAGGGGGCGCGAGGAGGGGGTTTAAGGTTGAGGCGCGCACCGGAGGAGCCGCGGGTGCGGGCGGGCGAGGAAGACCGCCGCCGTGGCCTGCATCTCAGGCGCCTCCGCGGCGAGGGGAGGGAGGCTGTCTTGCCGCGAGCGCGACCGCCGCGGGGGGAGGGAGGAGAGGATTCGGATTGGATAGGAAGCGACGCGGAATACGGGGGAGGCCGAGCAGGTTGGTGGGTCGTGAGGCCGGTCCGGTCTTTTCTGGGCCGGCTGAGCTGGGCTTACACTCTAAGTGGGCCGTGTTCGATTGTTTTCTTTTTTCAGGCATGTGTCGGCCCAAACTACTGCGCGCCTTTCAGCGAGTATGGGCTTATCCATGGGACCACTCGCCTTTCTTGCAAAACAGACGCAACTGAACTGATTAGTCAGAGCGTTCGAGTTTCTAAATACTTCATCCATTTAAATTATTTTTTTCATTTTTTCTAAATATATAGATTTTATTATGCATCTAAGTATATACTTTGCCAGATACTTTTATGTATCTAGAAAAGCCAAAACAACTTACAAATTATAATTTGAAATGATATCATCAGATTGACCTAAGCATTGCACACTATGCAGCGGATGTGGAAAGTAAACGATTGATATCATAATTACTGTCTTAATTAAATGCGTATAAATCTTTTTGCGTCACTTAAGGAAAAATTATAATTACTCCTCTCTGTTTATAAATAACTAAGCAGTTTTAGGCCAGTGCCCGTCTCATGGCATAGTTTCAGGCAAAGTTACTAAAACTAAGAACTAGGTAACTGTGATGGCCGAGTAATATGGGGGATAAAATTTCTCTCTCGTTCCATGAAACTCTCTTCTTTTCTCTCCTCGCCATGCATGTCAGCGAAATTTGTGATGTGGCATAGAATTTAATACCATGAAACTCCTTTGAAACTGATGTTAAGAACTTCTTTTAGAACAAATTAAACACGAAGGGAATATGCCGTTCATCCTCTCATAAAAAGTGGCAGAGTCAGCTCTGATTGACGCGATTTCGAGCCGACTATTTGGCTAACCCAGGCCTTCAATGGTAGGTACTAATTAATCAGATGGGATGGGAACAAGAGGAGACGAAGCTGTAGAGGGGATAAGATGCATTAGCTCACAAGATACTCAGAAATGCTCACATTTTTGACAAATTCTAAACACTAAAAATGCATATGTTTTTTGGATGGAGGAAGTACAAAATTCTCATTTTGGTTCCACACCAACTTGCTTGTACATAACGTCGGGGGTTTCCATGTTTCCTTATGTAAAGTGTCTTGTTTAACAAAGCCGGAAGTTCAATTGTCGTCATCATCATCATAACACATCTAAAACGTAACCAAAATAGACAGCCAATCTATCCACAGTCATAAATGTACCCGAATCCACTCATGATCGATCTACACCTCTACCTGCAGAAATTTGCACAATCCATTTCGATTCACTCTTAATCAGGAACGGACCAGGATTTCAGTTCCTCCCATGAGAGAATGCTCAAGGCGCGTGCTCACGCACGGATAGCTTCTGAAATCTACAGGTAGCTACACCTACACGGATGATCAACAAGATTATTCACGACAAGATCGAAGGCAAACGGAACCGGGCGTCGATCGACCGGCGATCGTGCCGATCAGAAGCCGAAGAACCGCTTCTTCTTGTTCTTCTTCTTGCCCCCGCCGGCGCCGGCCCGGGGGCGGCACCCCGCGATGTCGTCGGCGGCGGCGAGGTTCTCGGCGATGAGCTGGCGCGCGCGGCGGCTCCTGATCTCCACCCTCATGCTCTCCGTCTTGTCCACCTTGTCGTAGCACACCGCCTTGCTGGCCTTGCCCCCGGCGCCGGCGCCGGCGCCGGCCAGCTTCTCCTTGATGCCGTCCACCAGCCTCGCCAGCTTCCCCATCGCCGCCCTTTCAGATTCCTGCACCAAAGCGAGATCGAAGACGACGACGCGGTCGGTACTTGATGACGGGCCGCGTGACACGACACGACTACACGGGATCGGCGAATGGATGGAGGCGCCGTCGCCGCCGGGGAAAGGCACTACGCACGTACGGCAGGGCCCGTGACTGGAGAGATGCGCGGTTGGAGAGGGCGCCGGCGTCCCGCCGGTCAAGCAGCGCCCGCGTTTAAATGCAGTTGGGTTCGGGAGGGGGAAGGAGGCGAAGGCTTTCCACACGCCGCGCAGGCAGCCCGCTCCTGCGCGTGGCGGTTACTGACGAGGCCTGGCTGACTCGCCGCTGCCACGTGTGCCGGGTCAATTTGCCAGCGGCGCAGGTGAACAGGTCCCTCGCGACTCGCGAGACTGACTGTTACTGGGCTGACATGTGGCCCCGGATCCCAGTTCGAGGTTACACGACGGCGAGCCTCAGCCAACCACTTGGGTAGTGGACTTCTCATTCTGGAGTCTCGATTTTTTGGGCCTTGAGCAATCCGAGGCAGATCTAGCTAGCTGTTTAATCCAAGGAACAAGTTTATTGGCACATTTCAAATATTGAATGGAAGAAAAAAAAGAGAGCAAGAAATAGGTAGGGTTACTGCACCTAAATCATGGATTGATGGCATGATAATACTCGTCTCGAATGATCAGAAGTCTTTATTTGCTTCAACAACCCGCCTGGTCAGGCACAATCCTCCGTCCGCTCAATTTTCATTTGCCGGCACAGCACGAGAGCCTGTTGCGGTACGGTGATGGCCTTCAACCGCCGGCAACCTGCCATCTCTGGCGGGTCAGGCTACAAGATTTCGTGTCATGGAAACGACGACCGTGCCATCCGCACAGGTCCTCTCCATGTTCTGAAATGAGCTCTTCACCTGCCGCTGGTCGTTTATATTAGTATTTTCTTAGGAGCTCTAGTGTTTATATTAGTACTTTCTTAGGAGCTCTAGTGTTTATATTAGTACTTGACTAGCAGAAGTACCGAAACTCCTCAGAGTAAAAGTAGTGCAAGGGCAAATGATATCATGAAGCCTCCGCGTGTGGTGGAAAAAAAACACCGGGAGCGGAAAAAAAGAGTGTATCCATAAAAAAAATGGAAAAATATACTCTGAAAAAAATGCTATGACCAGGCAAAAGCAGAGTGTATTCAGAAAAAATGATATCATGAATGTTTTATTAGCACCTCATGTGTGAGAGTTGGCACGAAGTGAAGAAATCCTTTGGCAGGAAATACAGCTCATTTATTTTTCCGAAATATAGATACAACTCATACCTCCTTTCTAGAGGTAAACAACTTGATTCTGAAGGGCCTATGTATAATGATATGCACACTTTGTTGTATAGCTCTTTCTTGGTGGGGTACATTTGCAGGGAAGAAATATATTTCTAAGTATCTAGATTTTTGATATTTTCGCCTGTGCTGCTTGGGTGAACTCCTTGCGCAGGACTCTCCTCATGACCTTGTTCGAGGCGGTTCTAGGGAGCGATGGAACCACGGCAACAGAAGAGACCTGCATACAGAGGGAAGCGAAGAAAGTTCAGGTGATGTTTGCCACATGAATCTTTGATGCAGTCGGCGACAAATCCACATGAACAATGGACATACCTTGAAGAGGGGGTTCAGCTTCTTCAGAGCCATGTTGAACGCTAGTTTCAGCTGGTTCAAGTCCTCTACTTGTTTGCTCTGGTCTTTGAAAACGACGGCTATCGTTAGCTGTTCAGGGCCACCACCTATTGGCGGAACCCCAATAGCTGCTGTTTCGAGGATGGCGTCGTTTGCTCTGTTGCAGATCCTCTCAATCTCGATGGAACTAACCTGAAAGTGACCATAAAGTTTGATTAGTGGACCATGATATGACACATTTTGATGTGTAGTTGCATATTACCACAATGCACGGTATACCTTAATGCCACCAAGATTCATTGTGTCATCTGCGCGCCCATGAGCCCTATAATATCCATCACAAGTACGCTCAAATTCATCTCCATGTCTGCGGAGGACCTGCATGTGTACAGGGGTTAATCAAAACCTTTAAGCATCAGAAAGGAGCCCAGAACACACATACGTACTTTCCCATTCCATTCTGGCATTCCGTTGAAATAAACTTCCTGATGATCAGCGTTTAGCAGAGTTGTTGATGATCCAAATAAAATCGGATCAAGCGCGAGTTCACCAATACCCACTGAATCTTGTGGCTGCAAGTTTGAAGATTATAACCAACATCAATTCTGACATTTACTTTTCATTTGTCACAACAAGCATCTATTTGTGAAATTTGCAAGCGTAGATGGACGCAATAAGATCTAATGTCAGGTCAATGCTTACATAAATGTAGATCCCTGTGGTATTTAAAATTGATGTTAGTTGCATATCAGCTTACAAGGGTTTAAAATTGATGTAAGTTGTATACCAACTTAGCGAGGAACACATGCTCTCTGTGTGTATAAAATGACATGAAAAATCCTATTCCATGATATACTTACCAAGGGATTCCCGCTGCTGTCAAGAATGAACAAGTTGCAACCCATGGCAGGTGTGCTGAATGCAGACAGCGCTTGAGGTTGCAGCAAAGATCCAGTAACAAATCCACCACCAATCTCTGTGCCTCCACAATACTCAATAACTGGCTTGTAGCAAGCTCTTCCCATCAGCCATAAATAGTCATCCACACTGGACGCCTCCCCAGATGAGCTAAAGCACCTGTATAAACAAAACTGGTGAGGCAGCGAGGAAGAGAAAGTGCATGCCATACAAGGTATGCAAGTTAAGGCAGACAAGATCCGGACTCTGGAGAGTGGAGCAATTAAAAAATTACCGGATGGAGGACCAGTCAAATCCAGCTGTACAATCAGTATTTTTCCATGTACGAGCGATGCTGGGTACCAGTCCAAGCATTGTCACCTTAGAATCCTGGAAATTAATGTAAGAATAAGTAGGAATGAGATTGCAATGAAATGAAGAAAATTTGGAATGATATTGCAATGAATGAAGATAGAATAGCAGTAAGTTAAATTTTCTAAGAATCCACAAACATTAGTGAAGCAATATACACTAAAACAGAACAAATAGGACAGTTTCCTGTCCGCAATATTCATTTTTTCTAAGAATCCACAAACATTAGTGAAGCATGCCAAGCCAGTGATATTCATGATGAGTACCCAAAAGAGATTAACTGGAATAACAAACCATGCAAAGGGAACTTTTGCTCATTAAGTTTATATTTTAAATGTTTGGCATTGATATTTGGGACAACCGGACAAGTCTTATCCTCCTAGCATGATGTATCTGAAGTCTGAACACAATTATAAGTTCCACAATTGTTGATACTAATTTTGTGAATTGATTGAGGTGTCTTTTATTTGTACCTGTACAAACTTTGCAAAACCTGAACTATTTGGGGAGCCGTTATACAGAGCCATGGAAGCTCCATTGAGTAAGGAGGCATATACAAGCCAGGGGCCCATCATCCAACCAAGATTTGTTGGCCACGCAACAACATCTCCTTTACGAATATCCATGTGACACCATCCATCAGCAGCTGCCTTTAGGGGGGTCATATGTGTCCATGGAATTGCCTTGGGCTCCCCTGAAAATAGAAAAGTGTTGGAGTTTTCTGTAGAATATTTTTAAAAGGTGCACAATTTTATTACTCAATATCATAAATGGGATCTGCTGCTGGCCGGTGTTGCTGTATACACCTGCATAGCTGATAATTGCACATGGGCAAATCATGTCAGAACTGATAAGGTTATCAAAATATTATCTTGCCTGTGGTCCCTGACGAAAATAGGATATTGGTGAAAGCGTAGGCAGGTTGATTAACAGCAGCATAACTTTCCACCCTGCAAAATTTTTTCTGTCAGTGGATGTGAGGTAGATCAAGTTATTCCAAGTAAATTAGGTTGATTTCAAGATGTTGACTAAATTATTTCCATACTACTACTACTACTTAACCAAAAGCTTGTAAGCTTGTTGGGCACTGAGGCAAAAGGTTCTAAAACTGATGTGCAGTTAGAAGAGTGTCTTAGGGATCATTCATTTTTTGCTCTAGAAACTGTTGAGTGTTCAGTTAACACAGGGAATACTATTGTCCAAGTTGGGTTCATCCCCAAAATTCAATCAAGACATAATAAGAAAATAACTCACTTGGTATCATTAACCCTTCCAAGGAAATCCTGCCAGGATAGGTCGTTAAGACGCAGTCCCTTTATTGGCAATGATCCCCTTGCAGAGATCACAACTGCCATAGGGGCCTTAGCCTCCACAACTCTACTGTAGAAACAAAGATATAATGTGAGAAATATGTTCTGATAATGTAATTAATTGACGTAGCCTTTATACTTAAAAATGCACCTGTACAATGGCAGTTCCTTGTCATCACGAAGGATGTAATCCTAGGAAAGAAAAGACTATCAGAGCCAGCAAATCATTGCTTTGGTTTAAGTACAAAGTCCTTGTCAAAATAACTATGAGACAAGTAACTGAAGAAGAATTCAATGTAGCAGCAACAGGGTTACTACCTGAGTGAAAATTGCTTTTGCTTCTGATATCTTCAACCTTGTTGATATTGCCAGTGCAGAAAAGCTGTCTGCAATTGAGACAACCACATAGCCTGCTAAAACAATCGCAAGGTAGATCACGACAGCATTCACGTTCATAGGCATGTCGATAGCAATTGCGGATCCCTTTGGCAGGTCCAGTGCATCAAGTGCATTTGCCACATGGCTGCTCTAGGCAAAGCAAGAAGAATTGGTTATGCAATCAGATTGCAATGAATCACATCACAGCTATGATCAAAACTATCAGTGCTGTTTAGAGCAGGATAGCCTTACCAAACTTTTTTCCTCAGCTCCTCAAGAGTCATGAAGTTGAGAGGTTCTGAATCCTTTCCTTCATCCCTCCACACAATGGCAACATCCTCGGAGCTTCTCCCAGGTTTAGCCGTCAGGCAATTGGCGGCAGCATTCAGCTCTGCGCCCGGTAACCACTCGCCACCAGGATACGCATGGCTCTCTCTCCAGATGCAAGACGGCTCCACACTGAACTCAACACCCATATCCTCAAAGACCATCTTCCAGTACGCCTGTTCATAGAACCCACGGATCGAACTGAAGACAGTAAGCTCACTTTGCAGCAGTAAGAAGCAATGAACAGCAAACAAAAGAGGCATGTTTTGTCAGCCACCTCTGGGTTCTCGTTGGAGAACTTGTAGAGGTCAGTGAAGCTGGTGATGGGATCCTGGTACGCGTCTCCGAGGAGCTCCCTCCCCCGCGCCTCCATGACGCGGCCGACATTGGTCAAGGCCGCCTCCTCGCTGAATTTTATTTGCAAAACATCAGCGTGTTAGAAGGGACTTGGAAGCTGCGAAACCATTGAGGCAAGCGAGCTAGGCGTTGGAAATATCGGAGCTTTACGGGTCGGGGGTCCAGGCGGGCGGCGTGGGGGACGGGAGCCCGGCGAAGCAGCCGTAGTAAAGCATCCGGTGGATGGCGAAGGGGACGTCCGGGCGGAGCAGGGACCGGCAGAGCTCCCCCCACACGGCGGCGGGGTCCGCGTCGCCGGCGCCGAGCGCGCGCCGGAGGGCCGCGTGGAACGCGGCGGCGTCCGTCCCGGGCGCCGCGGCGGCCAGGTCGCCGGCGGTGATCGCGCCCAGGGGCTTGTGCGACGCGGCCGCCATGAGTGACTCCCCGCTGCTACGGCTACTGCTACTGATGTGGAGCAGATAGATTGCAGATACACAGGGCACAAGTTCTGTACGGCAAATAAAGAAGACGAAGAAGAGAGAATTCTCGGACCGGTAGGTGGGTGTACCAAACTAGCAAACAACCTACTAGGATTGGGACAGAGACTCGGGTCGGGGGAGGAGAGATCAGAATCGGATATAGAATTATAGATAGAAGCTGTTCTTGTCGGGCAAACCCAACCGACGTGAAAAAAAAATCGGGACGCTGAGTTTACATTTGCCCGTAAGTTTCCAACCTCCCGGTCAATTTTTTCCATCGAAGCACATGGTGAGTCCCACTGTGCTAACATATCTTCTCTCCCCTGCAGCGCATATCCCATTCCCGTGACCCCCTCCTTCTCACCCGCTCCCTTCCTCCTCTCTCTCATTTTCTCTTCCTCCTTCTGGATCCAGGCGAGGCGAGCGCTCACTGCGGCGGCGCTGGGGAGCGAGCGGCGCGGCGAGCTCCGCGCCCCAGGGTGAGCGGTGCAGCGGCGGTGGCCCGACGGCGGCGCTGGGGAGGCGGCGGGGAAGCACGGCGGCGGCGGGCCGGCGGCGGCGGGCAGGCGCGGCGCGGCGGCGGGCGGGCCGTTGGCGGCGGGGCAGGGCCGGTGCTCGCCCCCAGCGCCGGCGGTGGGTCGGCGGGAGGCGCAGCGCTCGCCCCAGCACCGGCCGCGCCGGATCCAGTTTTTTTTTTGCAAAAATTTTTCAACAAATTTTTTTGATTCCTTTTTTGATTTTCGGATGAATATTTTTTTAATGATGCAAAAAAAATTCTTGAAATTTTTCTGATCTCCAATTTTTTTTCTTGAATTTTTTTCTGCTCTCTATTTTGCTTGAAATGTTTTTTGGTCTCCAAATTTTTTCTTGTATTTTTTTTTAAAAAAATTAATCAGAAAACGACAAAAAAAATCTATAAATGAAAAAAAAACAACGTCGGAAAATCGACCGTACGAGAGGCTCTCGTACGGTTGACCGTAAACTATCAATACCCAACAAAAAAATACGGTATCCTTGAAGCCCGTGCGTTCCACGAGCAGGGCATCAGATAATTTGCTCTTTGGACGTTTTTCAACAAAACTTCTCAGCCGTTGCTCAAGGGGACTCTGTTCTTAATTCTTTTTTTAAAGCACCCTATAAGAATTTAATTGGACACCCACACTGACCGCGCGCTCAACGCAGATGGGCTGCCGAGAAGTCTAAAGATGCGCCTACCGGAATTTACACACACCACACAGACATGTACAGACGCACGCACGCACCCCGATATCCCTCAGTGGATAAATTCCCGGTGCGACACCAGGTCGTCCCCGACGGGGATTGAACCGTGGTGGGCTGCCTGGGCACCGCCAGAGCTAGCCACTGAGCCGCCTTCGGCTCGTTCGCTCTGTTCTTAATTCTATGTGAGGCCGAGCATAGTATGCCAAAGAGGGCGTGACGTGTGTATGATCATCTGTCCCTATCCCTTTTCGGTCGATGATTGCCATCTCATTTTCAATTGTTTCTGTTCATTCCCAGCTATTTTTATTGCCTGCGAGGCTGTATACGGACCATGCCCCTCGCTTTACAACTGTTGCGCCATAGGTACCGCTGCGACTAGAACCTTGCGTTCGGGCGCTCGGCATAAAAAATAATATTTTTGACAGACATTTCAACTAAGAAACGCCGTTAGGCATGTAAGTGGTACGGATATTTACCGACCGTATTCGAATTCGATTCAATTTAAAATAGTTTTATCCATTCGTATCAGATTTCAGATATTCAATATCCGTAACGGATCCATATTTGGATACTAAAAGTTACATTTTTATTATGTCGATAATCATTACAATTTTATCCGACAAAACCTAACACTATTTGTATCCGATCCATATTCGAATAAAAATATGAAAACAAATACGATGTCAATAATATTTGTTTGTACTCAACCTGTTTACATCTCTAACCACCATACATCTAATCTTGTTGATTACAAGCCACGAGGATAGTTGAACCGTATTTCGTATAAATACGACTCCCCTCCTTGGCGAGATGAAAGTTCGGTCAGCATTTGACGATTGTCGTATCAGAAATCTTCATGAAGCGGAATACTTCGTGTCAGATCTAACTAACCTTAAATAGGATCTTAAATTAATCTACTTATGATCTCTAATCAAATTTAATACGGAAATTATGTACTTAACAAATAATCGGACCCTTGTGATGTTATGAACGTCTCTGCTCTTGTAGATGCATTGATGACGTAGATAAAAGCCATAGTGAAAGCAATCGCGTAGGCTAAAAGGAGGAGGGATGAATTGGACAACTTCAAACTTTAACCTATGATCTCCAACTAAATTTGCACAAAACATAAACTAGTCTATGTTATTTAGATGTGCAACTACGATTCATCTAGTGTGATATCTTCATCCTAAAATAAGTTTTGTAACCTATAGCCGACCCTAGCAAGATTACTACACTAAGAATGTAAAGGTACATAAGTTTCAAGTAAGAAATGCGAAAATATAAAGAAGTGAATGAGATGAAGCAAACACTTGACGCAAGGATTTATCTCGTGGTATCAGTAGGCACTATGAGTATTGCTTCCTAGTCACCAAATCTCTTATAGGTGCATCCTTGACTTGCCACAAAGGCTAAGCCACTAAGACTCATGCCAATTTTCCGGTCATCTTGATGCCGCCTTCACTAGGGAAGAAGGGGTCTCCTCATTCCCTACACAAAGGCCATCGTCGCCGCTTCATACCACGGTGGAGGGTCTATGACTTGTCGGTGAGTCACCAAAACTCCAAGGGGCCGGCACACCGAGGTTACAGTTGAGGTTCACTCAAGAACCACAAACAAGGCACAACGTTTTGCTCTCTCTCGCTCTCTATATAGTTAACATATCATTAACACTCTCAAAGCATGTGCTAAATTCTATGAATGTGATCAATTGGCATTCTTGTGGCTTGGAAGTCTTCTTCAGGGTAGATGTGATTTCTCTGAATTTCAGCAACCTCAAATGGTTCCGGGGGGATTATTTATATAGGCTAGGAACTCGGATATAGTTATTACCTACCTTCTTCTGAATAAGCATAAAGCATCGGTTAAACCGGTTGCCACCGTTGGTTTACCTGGTCACACTGAGCCTGCATGCTACCTGTTGAACTCCAACTGGTCCTGTCATTGCATCAACACCTTGCACCGACGGGTGTTGGTTTAACTAGTGTTGAAGACTTTGTTCCTCGAACTCATTTATTGCTTGACATGCTCTCTGACTGAGTAATCACAACACTAATGCATGACGCCTCTGATAGTATCGTCGGTTAAACCGCTGCTGAAGTATATTTTCCCTAAAACTTTGTGAAGCAAAATAGGGACTCAAAAGCACAACTGTCCATTGCACGGATGCCTCTATTCATAGCACCGCTTCATTAAGCGCTACTGATTTTGTTTCCACTTGATCGTCATAGCAATTCTTAATGCACCGGCCTGTTGATTCTTGATACCGTAAGTTTAACCAAAGCATTCATTCATGGTGAACCTTGTCCAAAATATTTTGGCTGTCATTTGGACACTAGTGTAACTAGTTTTATGTTGGGGATACTTGTAAATTTCTCGAACATAGTTAAAATTAAAGATCATTAACTTAGTATAAGACCAAAACAACTTAGGGAGGCAGCCAAATTTGCACACAATTCTGCACAATCACATATCTTGATACTTTGTAGAATATCATTTTTTATATCCAACTGTGTGAATCGGGGGCAAATTCTATGCACCGCTCCTCCAAATCCAAACGTTTGTAGCCCCAACCTCGATGGATGCCACAGGTCTTGTCTCACTAATCTTAACCGTTCACTCAATATATAACTAGCAAGGTGGCCTGCGCTAATAGCGCGGGTAGCTTGTTTTTATTTAATTATTTAAAAGAAATTACATTGATAGAAGAGATGTATTTGTTAATTTATTTACTTCTCGTTTGCTCTTGTTGAATACTACCTACATCTTTCTATGTATAGGAGTTCATGTCAATCATCAATTTTTATGTTGCTTTGCTCTATATTATAGTTGCATATTTTAGTACTTTAACCTGCAAAATCTAAATTTGAGGATTGAATTTAATTTTGGGTCACCTTGAATACGGATGAAAATTGTACATATTTGTATTTATATAAAGTTTTGTATAAGTAGTTATGAAATATATTTATATGTATGTGTTAGTTATATTTGCCAACAATCTGTAACTTAGATGTTGGAGTTCGATTTGTATCTTGCAATTTTTTTATTATTATTTAGCAAAAATATATCTAATGTAGTTGTTAGAGCACTTAAGTAGCATCTAGCAGACCTAGATCTGACTCATCACGGGAGCTAAATAAAAATGATCATGGATTAGACAAAAAAAAGTTATGTTCAAAATAAGTTGGGGCCTCATGCTGACTTTGGTAAATAAATGTTATGCAAGAATTATATATATGTGTGCTATATTAATGCATATATATTTTAAATTTTTTATTTAACTAAA
The DNA here is from genome assembly GCF_016808335.1 of Panicum virgatum. NCBI lineage: Eukaryota > Viridiplantae > Streptophyta > Magnoliopsida > Poales > Poaceae > Panicum > Panicum virgatum. The sequence goes on along the minus strand of NC_053146.1, from coordinate 42,592,577 downwards.
CCTATTATTATTTTTCCAACTTTGGTTACTGCACAATTTATTAGTTTTTAGCTCATATGACTGCATAAATTGGCCTACTTTAGAGTTTTGTCATCTCGGTGATAAATAGTTCCATATATATCTTTACTGTTGTTTCTAACTCTTTTCTTTATCTTCCATTTTTTTCCCTCCGTATATTTGAAATCGATTAGCGTGTATCATGTTCAATGCATCTAATGGAGAAGTTCCATGTTTAGTATTGTGCATTTGTTTGAATCGTTTGTTTTGTATTGTAGGCAATCGACTTTGGAATTGATTGGCAGGGCTCTAGGCCTGAACCTGTGGCTTCTTTGATAGAGCGGCTTCTCTTATGGATATAGAGTTTTTTTAAAAAACTATTCGATAGAACCGCTTCTCCTATTTTTTCATGAATGTATGGAAGATGTCAAATGTTCAACGTTCCATGGCTATAATTTAATATTTTTCTCATAATCTATAATATGATTTCGTAATAACATAGTAGTGACTAATGATATTATTTATAGACTAAACGAATAAATTCACTTTTGTCCTTTTCTTTTGCCCTCATTTTCTCATTTTTCCTGTCTTTCTTTTCTATTCTCCTTTTGCTACTTTCCTTACCCGTTCAACCTTGCTGTTTCTTTATCCTTTTTTCTTCTCTTCCTCTGTACTTCTTTAGAGGTATAGATCACATTTGTGTTCCGTGCTTAGTATTTTTTCATGTACTTATAGAAGATTAGATGAGGATAATAATATTAAAAATTATTTATGCTATTTGATTCCTCAAACGACTAAGTCCTTGATTTTTCCCATGCATCTATTTAGATTGAGCTAATAAACTGTCACATTTATTTGTAGGTTTCGGTGTTTTACCCTTTATCCTAGTGATTATTACTTGTATGGAACTATTTGTATGCCCGCAGAATCGTGAATCTTCGTTGACCACCATCAGATTAGTTTGTATAACTGAAGTTGTTCAGGAATATGCAATATTTATGCCTACCTTCTTTTTCTATTCTCTTTTTTCTACTTTCCTTACCCGTTCAACCTTGTTGCTTCTTTATCCTTTTCTCTTCTCTTTCCCTGTACTTCTTTAGAGGTATAGATCACATTTGTGTTCCGTACCTAGTATTTTTTCATGTACTTATAGAAGATTGGATGGGGATAATAATGTTAACAATTATTTATGCTATTTGATTCCTCATACGACTAAGTCCCTGATTTTCCCCATGCATCTATTTAGATTGAGCTAATAAATAGTCACATTTATTTGTAGGTTTCGGTGCTTTACCCCTTATCCTAGTGATTATTACTTGTATGGAACTATTTGTATGCCCGCAGAATCATGAATCTTCGTTGACCACCATCAGATTAGTTTGTATAACTAAAGTTGTTCAGCCTGCCTTCCTTTTCTATTATCCTTTTTATACTTTCCTTACCCGTTCAACCTTGCTACTTCTTTATCCTTTTCTATTCTCTCTCTATACTTCTTTATAGGTATAGATCACATTTGTGTTTTGTGCCTAGTGTTTTTTCATGTACTTATAGAAGATTAGAAGGGGATAATAATGTTAAGTATTATATATGCTATTTGATTCCTCACACGACTAAGTCCCTAATTTTTCCCCATGCATCTATTTAGATTGAGCTAATAGCAGTCACATTTATTTGTAGGTTTGGTGTTTTAAACTCTTTATCCTAGAGATAATTACTTGTATGGAACTATTTGTATGCCCACATAATCATGAATCTTCGTTGACCACCACCAGGGTAGTTTGTATAACTGAAACTGTTCAGGAATATGCAACATTTACGATGATAATCCTTCGTATTCATTGGCCCACACTGACATTCATAAGGTGCTGATGGTATTACAATAGATTGCAATATCTGAAACTCTGCGCATCATCATTATGTTTTTCATCCCTATCTCGACGTTTGGTTTCTCTAGAAGAAATGGATTGATTGAGTTCGGCAATGATTTTGAGTAGAATCCAGTGTGCTCCATGCAGCTGGATGTACTGCAGGACCTTCTTGAGACTCAAAAGGTTGGGATTCGAAATCTCGAGCAAAGACTATAGTCACGCCGTAGTGCAGGGCATTCCGAAAATTTTTTTAAAGCAATTATCTCTTTCTGTAGTACAAATACAATACAACTATGGTCGCGCTATCACGCTTATGCTGCTGCCATATTTTTTTGCATCTTTAAGGAGGGTTAATGCGAGACATAGATGGTAACGTGAGTTTTTATGTCATGCGGACTCTGTATTTAACTTTAATTAGATACATACACTTTTGGATAGTTTAGAATATTGCATCTTCATTAAATTGGACATGGACTCTTTTGGCCAATTTAGACGGTTAGATCTTCATTAAATTGAACGGTGTAAATCCTATACACAAATACTGTTTAGATCTTCATTAAATTGGAGTATTTAGTAACTTTATTTGGCATAGAACTCAAATTTTGGTTTTTATTATTGCATTTGACCTATACTATTTATTTAGCTATTTTCCTTCTTAATATGCTTCTTAATCACTACACACATCAACAATAATCTTTTTTATTCTAGTTCTTGCATTTATATATATATTAGTCATATTTGATGCCAATTTTTTTATACTTTTGATTTTTAATTTAGCTTTTTGGCTTTTTTGTCGAGTGCTAATGCTAATTTTCTTAATTTTATAATTCTGAATTTGCCTATTTAGTAATTGTATTCGACATGGATTCTTTGGTTAAGTCCTAATTTTCTTATTTTTTAATTCATAATTAAGCTATTTACTAATCATATTCGGCATGGACTCTTTGTCATGTCCTAATTTTTCTTAATTAGCTATTTATTAATTATATTTGATATGGACTCTTGAGTTACTTTGAACCATTAGATCTTCGTAAAATCTAAAGGTGCAAATCCTTCTCTTTTTTTGATTAATGTACGAATTTCTAGACTCTCTCGACGAATGTGGTGGCTTCTTTTAACACTCCCTTAATAATATAATAAATTTTATACTTTTAATTTTTAATTTAGCTATTCAGCTAATATTAATTTTTTGTCGAGTGCTAATGCTAATTTTTTTAATTTTATAATTCTGAATTTTCCCATTTAGTAATTTATTCAACATGAACTCTTTGGTTAAGCCGTATTAATTCCTAATTAAGCTATTTACTAATTGTATTCGGACATGGACTATTTGTCATGTTCTAATTTTTCTTATTTTTTAAATCTAAAATTAGCTATTTATTAATCGTATCTGATACAAACTCTTGAGTTAGTGTGAACCGTTAGATATTCATAAAATCTAATGGTGCAAATCCTTCTCTTTTTAGATTAACGTGGGAATTTCTAAATCCTCTCGGCGAACGTGGTGGCTTCTTTTAACACTCCTTTAATAATATAATAGATACGGCCGGTGCGTAAGAAGTATGGGCCCATATAGTAACGAGATGGAACATGTTGTAGCATCAAGGATACTGACTAGAGGAACGAATAGAAAGTTTTAACTAAAGATATATAAATATTTAGCAATTTAATTAGTGACACAAATAAGCCCCTATATCTACCAAAATCTATCACTAGTAGGATTTTGCAACCTAGAGTAAGAAGAAGCAATTCAATCTCTAACAAAGTAAAGTGCTCAAATTAAATTGTAATAATGAAATTGAGAAGGCATGAGAAACGAGTTTTTTTTCTGTGGTGTCCATGACTTGGTGATCACCACTAATCCATGTTGAGGTGGACTCAGAGCTTCAACCGCTCCTCTATTAAGACTTCTCTTGATCTTGAGCTAGTTTGAATCAATAAACCTCTCCACACCTCGATTTCACTAGAGGAACTCTCACCAACCAAACCGGGGCTCCTCCAAAAACTTAGGGCTCAACGGTTTCGGCTTCTCCAAGTCATCTAGGGAGCGGCAACTCCCAAGAGTAACAAGTCGATGATGCCCTAGTGCCAAGAAGCTCAAACACTTGATGCAATGTACTAGGATGCTCTCACAATGCAATCTCTAAGCAAAGAGTGAGAGAGAGGAGATGGCTGGCTCAAGTATGTCAAGAAAGTTTTCCAAAGTGTCAAACGATCTCGGCCGAGTATGTCAAGAAAGTTTTGCAAAGTGCCAAGAGACACCATCCATGGTCGGGCAACGGGTACATATATATAGTCAGCCCCTCAAAATCACACTGTTGCACTCACAATCCATGGAAATAGTGTTTTTGTGGATTGCCCGCCTCAATCAGACCGGCGGCTAGGAGTGCATTAAATGCGTGCTAGATTCGACCGTTTCAGCCCTAGCAGACTGTCCGCGCCCATAGAGCGCATTGTCCGCAGTACAAAATCCCGAGCACTCAACGATGGAAAATATCTCTAACTAAAACTGGAAATAACCGTCAGAATATCCCCTCCCCTGAGGCGGACCCTGTTGTACAAGCTTTTCGTCCCACCAAAACCAACATTTGTTCTGACTAAAACCATATATTAGCTGGTCGACTGTCTACACCGCAAAGGCGGACCGTCCGCTGTTCACTCTTCAGCAGCACTTAGAAACCCCAAGTTCCTGACCAAGATTTAAAAAATGGTGGACTGTCTGCACCCCAAGACCAGACTGTTCGCTACTTAGTGTCAGTGCATTTTGTAACATAAGTTTACCATTTTCAAAAGCAGTTAGCCCTTTGCATGCAATACAAGTGTTTGAGTAAAATGACACTATAGAACCATCAAGCAAATGCACATTGTCCACTCTTGATATTACAATTATCTATCATGTTAATTTAGTGATTTCTCATCCACTAATCACCTTATAATCAACAAAAATAGAAAAGCCCTATCATATATTTTTGCCTTGAGTTTTTCCCTCAACATAAACTCCAAATTAATTCATGGCATCAATGCACACTCATTTTTTTCTCTTGGACCAACGTATATTTATTTCTTCTCAAGAAAATGTTAGTCCACAAATATTTTCATTAATTATCAAAACTCAAATTAGGAGTCTAGATGCTTTCACACTCATGAAAAGATGTGTAGCCTAATGGTTACAAGAGCATCGTTAGCACCTCAGATGCTAGGTTTGACTACCATGGGAATGAGTATTATTCTAGGATTTGACAACGTTGTGGTTTCAGTGATAAGCGACATTCCTTCGACAGCAAAGCGCCTATGGTGAATTCAGCAATCTTGAGAATTGGCTGGCTAAGTTTTTGATGATGCTCACAAGGGTAGAGTTTCCGTACGTGGGTTCATAAAGGGTGAATGTATGTGCATTATAAGTATCTGAGTTATACTATGTAATTAAAAAAACAGTATGCGGCTAGCTGCATGGGATTAGATTTGAAAAAGAGATGCACAATCCCTGCCCCCCGCCCCACCCCCCACCCAGTATAGATGCTGATATGCCCAAGCCAATACACACTATGCCTGTAATACTGTAGCTTGCCGTAATCTTCATATTCCAATAAACATGCAGCCGGAAAAACTAACAAAAGTTACAAAATCACTATAGCAGATCTATGTAGAATTAAAAAATTCTTAAGAATTATCAGAAATTTAATTACTAAAAGACATCTCAGAGACAGCTTTTGTTTAATTCTCTATTTAATTGCAAAATCACTATTTCAGTTATTTTCTTCAGAATAGTTGGGTATTCCTAGGAATACCCATGCATCCATATATATACTGGCTTCAGCAAAGGTGGCCGCCACACAGTTTAGGGGTGAAACTTCAGGCATATATATACAAAGCCTGACCAATAATTGGCCATTTTATTACTAGTCTGCTGCTACAAATCAGCGATCGAGGTGCTACAGATAGTAGAATTTGATTGTAGTCGCCTAGAATTGCGAATTGGTCATCACCAATACTTTTTAATTCAACTATTCAGGCAAGAGGGTCGTTGGTGACCGATCCACACATTCTCTAGGTGTCTATGAGACCGTACGGAAAGACAACTTGTTCTTTCTAAAACCACTTTTAATTAAGAAGTGTCCATTCTCAATGTCATTGACATTTGAGGTCACTTAAGTCAATAACCGGTTAGAATGACAAACAAATCTTAACCACTCACTCCTATAAAAAGAGTTAAAAAAATATTTGATCGATTCTGTATATCACATCAAATATCCATGTCAACGATGGCAGGCCCTGTAAATGGATGGATTAGGGTTTTTTGAGATTTTATCGGTTTTGGGGCTAAACGGAAATGGTAAATAAACACAAACGAAAACATTAAAGCCACCTCCTACTGTTCCCAAATATTGATATTTTGGGCCGGTATTTTTTCACAATAGATAACATGTTGGGCCTGCTAACTGGGCCAAATTAGGTCAGATTCTTTCTCCTCTCGGCCTACTATCTTCCTAACAGCCCAGCTGTTCCGGAAATTAAGCCCAAGCCAAGATTGACTCTTGTTTTTTTTTCGAACCCAACATATTCGAATTTCCTAAATTGATACCTCGCTCGCCCGAATGAATTGGTTTTCCTTTTTCTTCCACTAAATTCTTCTAGATTAGATAATCTATCCAGCCCTGGTTTCGTAAATCAAATCATTTGATATTCAAAGTTCCTCTTGTTTGCGTTTTTATAACACTTAGAGCATCTCCAGCAATAATTCCTACTTACAGCTAGGGGTGGTAAAGGGCCCAACATTTTGAACTAGAAAATCTAAGGATCGGGCCCTAAAAGGGCCGGGCTCTAAACATATGTATTTTTAAACTAAAAATTTTAAAGGCTTTATTGGACTGTGAAGAGGCCATTAGGGCCATGGCCCATTACCACCCCTGCTTACAGCCTCTATTTTTATCGGGAAAGGTGGGACTTACACGATTCGGCTCAGCAGGGCGACGCTCGAGGCTTCGGTACGATCAAGTAGAGGCTTCCCTAGTCACCTGTGGGAGATGGGGCTGGGAGGGAAAATTTAGGTGCCTCCCTACTTTAAGAAAAGGAATAGGGGCCTTTTTAGAGTGGATTTTTGAGCTCTCTATCCCTATCTTAAAAGTTGGGATTCTAAATAGAGACTCTGTTGAAGTTGTTTTTACTATAGATTTTTGTATACAAAAATAAATCAATTAGAGCGTCCACCGTACAATAAAAAGACGTCCACCGTACCACCAAAGCAAGCAGCGGATCGATCGGAGTGAGCGAGTCCAATCCACGATGGATACCTTGACCACCATTGCCGCCGTCATCGCTGTCCTCCTGCTAGCACTACTGCTCGCGCTGGCTCAAGCCTCACGACGCGGAACTCGCCGCCGCCGGAACCCGCCGGGGCCGGTCGCTCTCCCCGTCATCGGCCACCTGCACCTCTTCAAGAAGCCCCTGCACCGCACCCTGGCGCTCCTCGCCGCCCGCCACGGCGCCGTCTTCCAGCTCCGGTTCGGCACCCGCCGTGTCGCCGTCGTGTCGTCGGCCCAGGCCGCCGAGGAGTGCCTGGGCCCGCGCGACGTCGCGTTCGCCAACCGCCCGCGGCTGCCGTCGGGACGGATCCTCTCCTACGACTGGACCACGATGGGCACGGCCAGCTACGGGCCCTACTGGCGCCACGTCCGCCGCATCGCCGTCACCGAGATCCTCTCCGTGCTCCGGGTGCAGCAGTTCGCCGACGTCCACGAGCGCGAGGCGCGGGCCATGGTGCGGGGCCTCTACCGCGCCGCCGCGCGCGGCCGCGCGCGGGCTCGGGTGGAGCTCAAGTCGCGCCTGTTCGAGCTGCTCATGAACGCCATGATGGGGATGATGTGCGCGCGGACGTACTACGGCGAGGAGGCGGCGGCGGAGGTGAGCGAGGAGGCGCGGTGGTTCCGGGAGATGGTGGAGGAAACGATGGAGCTGAGCGGCGCGTCGACGGCGTGGGACTTCCTCCCGGCGTGGGCGCGGTGGCTGGACGTGGGTGGGGTGGGGCGGCGGCTGCTGCGGCTGCGCGAGGGCCGCACGAGGTTCCTGCAGGGGCTGATCGAGGAGCAGAGGAAGGAGATGGAGAAGGGAGCGCCGGCCAGGAGGACCATGATCGGAGTGCTGCTGACGCTGCAGAACGAGGATCCCGAGGCCTGCCCGGACCAGCTCATCCGCACCTTGTGCTTTGTGAGTAATCGCTTTCTTTCTAGTTTCTGCAAGTAAACCTTTATTATTATCGACAAAATTTCTGAATAAAATCCGATCTCGTTTCAAATTTGAATGTATGTACGGGAATTTTTGTATTAAAATTCTAGATCTTATTATCTCGAATGCAGTAATTTCATTAGAATCCAATCTCCAATGCATGCGGCTGAGCTGCTTTCTCACGTGCACGGCATTGCCGCCAACTTGCCTGGAATCATGCTCACCGCTGCCTGGAATCATGCTCTGTATCCAACGCCAGACTTTGGAGTTTTATCCAGCTGATGTTATCAAAAAAAAACCTTGACCTGCGGGGCTAAGATCGCCCCCACGGTATTGTTTGAGAGGTAGAATGAACTTCTCATAGCAGGCCAAAAAAACCCCTGAACCCCTGCCTCACCCGTACACGGGGGCCCATCGCCTTGTGAGTTAGGCCGGGCTCCACAGTGCTTTGGACATGAGGTAGGCGAGGGGGTTTTTTTACCCGCAGGCAGAAATTCGTCCCGGCTAGGGATCGAACCCACAACCTGCGGAGTGCCGCCGGACTGCCGTGACCAACTGGTCCGACATGCTTTGGCTCCAGCTGATGTTATCAAAACCCAACTATATTTGTCGCGCTATAGGCCACGCGGGATGCAAGCATCGTACATGTGTCTTGATGCAAATCATGCCTCGTGCCACTTGCATTGTTCAAGTCTGTTAAGATCCTTTTAAACCTTTTTGTTGGGATCAAAATCTGGTACAGCAAAATGGTTTTCTCACTAGCCGTAAGATAAAATTTCAGTGAATTTTTTGTAGAGTTATACGAAATGTCAGTGATTTTTTTTACAAAGTGTACATAACCCAATGATTATTACAAAACATAACTGACAATTGGCTAACTGGGGAATGAACAAAGGAAAAATGATCTAAACCAATCCTAAGGATATGCTTCCATCCGTGATTGGCTATCTCCAAGGCGACGGTCTACGGTCTCTAATGCAAGACTCGCACTTTGTAACAGCATCTTGATCGTATTTTTATGCTACAATTGCACCCATAAGCGCAACCAATAGGTCCCCTTGAAAACAGCCTGCATAAATGATGAATACTTGGTTTTGTTAAAAATAATATCATTGCGGCATCTCCAAATAACCCAACACAATGCAACTTCCCCCACCAAAACAACACGCCTCTCGTTGTTATTAAAATTTGAGAGCCAAATTCCTAGCATATGGGAAATCGATCTTGGTGGGGTTAGCTCTGTAGCTAAATAGACTATCTTCCATATCTCCTTTGCATGGTGACAATCAAAGAGGAGATGTGTAATTGATTCATCACAATTACATAAGTAACACTTCAAACTCCTATTCCAATTCTTCCTCGCTAGATTATTTTTTGTTAGGATAACTCCTCTTTGGAGAAACCAAAAAAAGATCTTTATCTTTGAGAGGAATTTTTAGTTTCCAAATCAATTTGTGGCGAAAGGGAGCATGTTAGTTTATTTTATGGAGGTACATAGATCTAACAGTAAAAATCCCGTATTTATGTAAATTCTGTCTAAAGTTAGTGAATGAATGTGTCGGAAGTTATACTTTGTTAGGTTTTTGGATTTGAGAAAGAAAATGTTCGCAACCATATGAATGACGTCAGAAATGCACATCGCCACTGATGGAATGTATCATAGACTTGGAGTAATGAAGAGCAGCTGAAGCTGAGGATGGCCGGGTGTGGTGTAGACAGATGTTGCAACTTCCAGCTATTCGTTGATTTCCTGTTCGTTCAGTAAATTATCGGCTATATATACGTTAGAAGCTTTGCTAGAGATTCTTTTCGCTGAAGAAGTTCTACTTACTCAAAATCACAAATGGGGGCATGAATTCATTTTGCGACACTATAATACACATCTTTACAATTTAAGAACTTCTAGCAAAAATGCCATAGTTGTAGGATGTCCTGCACGTTGATCTTTAGACTTTCCGGTGTTTGTTTTCTTTGAATTTACATTGATGTGTGTTTCTAGTTTTCTTGAATGAAAATACAAATAATGGAGGGGTACTCATTACTCAAATATGTCTTTTCCCTGCAAATGGTCTTTAAAGAGCTCCCGGGAAGCTGGAACAAGTACTTCAGCAGACACAGTCGAATGGGCTATGTCGCTGTTGCTAAACAACCCTCCGGTGCTGGAAAAAGCTCGCCAAGAGATCGACGCATGCATAGGGCAGCCAGTACGCCTAATCGACGCGACTGATCTGCCAAAGCTGCACTACCTTCGGTGCGTCATCATGGAGACCTTTCGTCTGTACCCACCAGCACCACTTCTCGTTCCTCACGAATCCGCCACGGACTGCACGGTGGCCGGGTTTCATATCCCCAAGGGGACAATGCTTCTAGTGAATACATTTGCAATCCATAGGGATTCTGAGCTATGGGATGAACCAGAAAGCTTCATCCCTGAAAGGTATTGCTTGTGTTATCAAATTATTCCTTATTTCCTCTTGGTTTGTATACACAAGCCTAATTAGAATTAATATAAAAATAGAGCTTATAGCTAGTAATTATAATTATCTATCTTACTCTCTTTCATCTATTAAATATTCTAGCACATACGCTAAATGCATATTAATTCATTTTATAGTTGCAATAGATTTCATTTTGCATCACACCTCCAACTATGTTTGATATATATTTAATTGAATCATTTGTGTGTGAATTAGTATTCTTATCTCCTTCATTATACATGAATACATGGTGACACATTTTGTGGCCACTACTTTTATATAAACAATACCATGATAAAATAGTAATTTAGAATTTTATATTGGTGCACTTTAATATTTTATTATAATTATATTTTAGATTCAGATTTAGGGGGTTACTTTAACTTTAATAATGACATAATTGGATAATTTATATGCAAAAATAGGAGGTTATTTGCATTATTTTTGTAATAGTATAGATGAGTAATTTACACGAAGATTAGGGGTTACTTCAGATTTTTTTTAGGAAAAAGTTCAATGTACTCCCTTCAAGTACTGACAAAGTCTAAATAACCTCATAAAGTATAACTTGGTTCAATTTACCCCCTAAACTATGCAATTTAGTCTTACCCTCATATATAATTTGTCTTTTTTGTTTGTCCATACACAAGTTGAATTTTAATTTCAAATTAGTCCACGTAGTGGTAGACATCACAATGCATATACACAAGTTGAATTTTAGTCCACGTAGTAGTAGACATCACAATGCATATTAAAAAATTTTGTCATAATTTTTTCTCATTATTTTTCTTATAATTTTATACTCCAATGTTTAATTTATTATTAAATATCCTAACCTATCAAAATAATTATAAAAAATTATGATGTATTTTTTTAAGATGTGTTATGATGTGTACTATCATATTGTAAAATTTCAACTTAAAACTCCACCTATGCATGGAGAAATGAAAAAGACAAATTTTTATTAAGGGGTAATTTGAACCAAAAGGCATAGTTTGGGGTGTAAAATGGACCAAACGATAGTTCAGGGGGTTATCCAAACTTTGGGTATAGTTCGAGACAGTAATTTAGACTACATGTTTAAGAGATTACTTTAGTCTGTTTTTATAATGACAGATGTTGATAATTTATTAGGAAAGATAACATATCCGATGACTATTATGATTAGAGTTGTCGGATTGTTGCCGAATTTTTCTAAATTTTGTGAGAATTTCTAGATTTTTCTATTTTAAAGTGTCTACGAGTATCAAGGTGGTTTTACGTGGATGCTTTAAAAAATATCCAATTAGTAATATTGATAATAGTAAGATAGAAATGCTATTTCGGTGCCATATAGCATAATGTGCTTTTCACTCTCATAGGTTTCAGAATGGGAAGAGTGAAGGCAAGATGTTCATCCCGTTTGGTATGGGAAGGCGGCGATGTCCGGCAGAGAACTTGGGCATGCAGATGGTCGGCCTTGCTCTTGGAACTATGATCCAATGCTTCGATTGGGAAAGAGTTGGAGAGGATCTTGTGGACATGGCTGAGGGCTCTGGCTTAACCTTGCCGAAAGAGGTGCCTTTGGAGGCCTTCTATGAACCTCGCGCTTCTGCGATCCATCTTCTTTCAGGCATTCAGTAGAGTTGTGAGGTTCATTATTGTTCTTGTTTGTTTTAATGGTATTTAATATTTATAAGGCCATGGACAGTACTGCTAAATAGCATGCTTATATGTGGCAACAATGTCTATATATTAGGCATAATCATTTTTTTGAGGGGTCTAGGCATAATCATTTAGCCCAATTGTGTAACCCGGCTCCATTTGCAAAACTGTATTAGCCCATCGAAGCTCTGTTTGGAAGTTGGGCTTGACTCTTGATTGCGTATCCAAGCTCCATGCCCTGCAAATCAGCCCGGAGGCCCTGTACGTTCCAGTAAGGTAGAGCTCTGATATTACAATTTCCATTTTCCAGCTAGAATTTGGAAAGTGCTTAGTTTGTAACAGCCAACCCATTTGTATTTGCACTAGAATTCCTAAAATTTGTCTGCAAATTTCTCAAAGCCGAAGCAAATTGAATATGATTCCTAGGAAACAACCTTTCACTTGGATATTCAAATAAAGTGCATTATCAGCCGAGGGATATTCATACCTGGCATGCTGGTGCAGGTGCTGAAGCGGGTGGTAGCACATGCCCAGACAATATATTTGAGCTTTTCTTTCAGGAAAGGAGGATTTTTTTATTTTTTTATTACTAGTAAGAAATGCTGACTTCAATGGTGTGCCCACAAATCACAAATGAGAGCGCGACAATTTATCTACAATAAAAAAAACCCATCGTCCCTTCCGGCGACTTGTAGATGGAATCTAAATCTACAAACGCGGTCTTTTTCTCGATTGAGTCTATATTTAGGTCTTTGAGACAGGCTCAAAATAAAAATCCAAGCAGGTTTTAGCTGCTTTTGCTTACTCCTTTCCTTGGTACTGCCCTCTGATGGGAATTAATCTAGAGTTATTTTTTTAGATATTACATTTCTAGATATAGGCAAGTATAGGTGTTATTAAATCCTAGAGGCATATGACCAGCCGCATGCTATTAGTACAGGGTCAGCAATACCTTGTGAGCCATGGATTAATAAGTTTCTAGGGACCCTTATTTACAGGATTGTAACCAGGAACAGGGGAAAAGATGTACTGGCTCACTGACTGAGCCCCAGAGGGTGGGTAACGTTGCCTAACTTGGTCTTTCTAAAGACTAATTTCCTCGGCCCAACCAAACGAACTGCCGGCAACTAGCATCCAAGACCAAGTTACCAACGGCCTTGCATTGCCGTGGCAGGCTGGTTTCGCGCTCGCTTAGCGAGCAAGCAAACGCCGCGGGAAGCTAAGCAATGTGTGCTGTTTGCACTAATCTGTTTCTGTTCATTGGTGTTGGAAGATGAAAACTAAGCTGTCCCCTTGATGATTTTGAATCTTGTGATGATGAAAGATTGAAAGGCTCGAGCCTCCATGATCGCCCTGCTAGTGCCGGTACAGTGGTGGCTTGTTCATGGCGCACCACCAGCACCAGCAATACTCTAATTGCCAGTGAACAAGTTTATCAGATCGTGTACGGTCGCTAAACAAAAAAAAAAGTTTCTGATCGTGTATCCTTAGTGTCCGTTGCCGCCCGGCTTTGCCTTGCCCGTTGCCCCCCTCCGTCGCTTCGCCGGCAAGCCGTCGCCACCACGGCAACTCCTCCCATCATGCCTTGCTTGCTTCCCCCGGCCGGGAAATCACCTTCCCGGCCCCGGTGCCAATCTTACGACGCGGGACACCTTGCCATCCATGGCCTTGCTTGTCCCTTATTCTCGGCAGTTGCGTGCGTCCTCCATCCCTGACGTGCGTCGAAGCCGACGATCCCCCGACACACGCACGCCTGCCGGCCAACTCCTCTGCGCACCTGCCAGGACAATCAATCGCCCTGCCCCCAGCTCGATCGCAGCCACCCCATCATCGACGACGTTCACCTATCTGCTTCCACCAGCCCCGGCCGGCCAGACGGACGGCGTCCCTGATCTACCTCACGGTAAAGTACGCCGGCCGCAGGAACCGCTCGGTTCTTCTCCCGGCCGGCGGTCTCTTTCACATCCGATCCGGCCGTGTTCATAGTCGTCGTCTCCTCCACCCCCCCCCCCCCCTTTGCTTCAAATCGATCAGCTAGTTTTAGTAGTACAATGATTGTGCAAAGAAAACCCATTTTTGTCCGTCCCTCCGGATCAGTATTATATTGCAAACGGCCGCGTTTGTCATTATTGCGCGCGTTTTCAACGCTTAGCCGCTAATTCATCGCTTCTGTTTGCCGTGCCCATCAATCAAATTAAACATTATAATCATATATAAGTTTTTTTTGCGGGTATACTTATATATAGTTATCGTATATATCGTCGCATTATATTATCATTAATATTGTTTGGTGTGCTGCACGCAGGGGCCGACCGGACGACGACGACACGCTCTCCACGCGCGGCCACTGCACCACCGGCGGCGATCCGATCATCCCGACCCCGGCCAACGCACGGAGGTACGCGCGGTTTCGTGCTCCATGCCGCGTTAATTCCTCCGTGTCCACGCATCCGCAGTGATCTGGCTGAGACTGAAGCCCCTCCCGTTCCTCGTGGCTCTCATGCTTAGCACCCAAGCAGTAGCACTCGCTCACTGTGATTAGCCATCTCTGTCCATCCATCAACCGATCCTTCACAAGATTTTTTAGTGTTTGTTTATTCTTGCACGCCGGAACTACACGATCTCCACGACGTGTCGCCTCACATCCGTCCGGTGGGTGGATATTGTGAGATAAACTCTTTGGCCCAGTCAAAGCGTAGCACAAACAAGATCCAAAAATACCAGCAAAACCGGCAGAAAACCAGACAAAACCAAAGGAAAAATATAGCAAAAACATCAGGAAGAAGAAGAATAGCCAGATCAAGCCCAGCCCGCCCAATCCAGCAGCGCTATATAACCAGCAGCAGCCCGAGGCGAGCGAGATGCGGAAGTGGACGAAGAAGCTGGGCCATTCCCTCTCCCGCCTCCTCACCTCCAGGCCCCCCTTCGCCTTCTCCCGGCCCAGGCCCAACCCTCCCGCTGCTCCTCCTCTTCCCCCTCCCCCTCCGCCTCCGCCCGTCTCCTCGATCCAGCCGCAGCCGCCGGGGTTCCTCCCCTCCCCCTCCCCAACCATGCCGCACCACGGCAGCCACCGCCCGCCGCCGCCCGCCCCGGGGGGCCACGTGTTCCCGCGCGCCGCCTCCACGGTCCTCCCCGACCCGTCCCGCTTCTTCGCGCCGGAGCTCCTCGCCGCGCCGCTCCCCACCAACTCCTTCTTCCAGAACTTCGTCCTCAAGAACGGGGACCAGCCGGAGTACCTCCACCCCTACTCCGTGCGCTCCCCAGGCGGGGCGGCGCTCGACGTCTGCTACCCGTCGCGGAACCACTCGCCGTCCTTCATCATCCAGACCTTCGTCGCCGACCTCACCATCTCCGACGCCGCGGGGAGCGGCGAGCGCCACCGCGTCGCGGCCTTCGACGACCTCTCCGTCACGCTCGACGTCTCCCCGACGCTCCGCGCGCACCTCGCCCGCGGGTGCCCCTACGTCACCGTCGTCACCACGGCGGGGCCCGTCGACGTCTCCGTCGCGTCCGTCCACGCCTTCGTCGACGTCGCCGCCTGCGACGGCGCCGGCACCAAGTGGCGCCTCGGGATGAACAGCGGCCAGACGTTCCTCCTCTACGCGTCGGCGCCGATCCGCCTCGCGCAGGCCGGCACCACGCAGCTCTCGGCGCCCGGGTTCGCCGGCGCCATCCGGGTCGCCTACCTCCCCGACGCGTCCATGGAGCCCGTCCTCGACCGCTACAGCGGCTGCTTCCCGACGGCGGGGGAAGCCGCGCTGAGCCGGCCGTTCTGCGTCGACTACTCGTGGCGCAAGGCGGGGCACGGGGAGCTGCTGATGCTCGCGCACCCGCTCCACCTGCGGCTGCTCTCCGACGACTGCGGCGCCCGCGTGCTCGGCGACTTCCGGTACCGGAGCATCGACGGCGACCTGGTGGGCGTGGTCGGCGACTCGTGGGCGCTGCGCGCCGACCCGGTGTCGCCGACGTGGCACTCGACGCGCGGCGTGAGCGAGGACGGCGTGGCCGAGGTGGCCGCCGCGCTCCGCGCCGACGTGGCCGGCCTCGCGTCCACCCCGATCACCACCACGTCGTCCTACTTCTACGGCAAGGCGGTGGCGCGCGCGGCGCGGCTGGCGCTGATCGCGGAGGAGGTCGGGTGCCCCGAGCAGATCCCGGCGGTGCAGAGCTTCCTGCGGGCGGCGGTGACGCCGTGGCTGGACGGCAGCTTCCAGGGGAACGGCTTCTTCTACGACGCCAAGTGGGGCGGGCTGGTGACGCTGCAGGGGCTCCGGGACTCGACCGCCGACTTTGGGTTCGGCATCTACAACGACCACCACTACCACCTGGGCTACTTCCTGTACGCCGTGGCGGTGCTGGCCAAGCTGGACCCCTGCTGGGGACGCAAGCACATGCCCCAGGCCTACGCCATGGTGGCCGACTTCATGACGCTGTCGCGGAACCGGGCCGGCGGCAGCTTCACCCGGCTCCGGATGTTCGACCTGTGGAAGCTGCACTCGTGGGCGGGCGGGCTGACGGAGTTCGCGGACGGGCGCAACCAGGAGAGCACCAGCGAGGCCGTGAACGCCTACTACTCGGCGGCGCTGGTGGGGCTGAGCTACGGGGACGCGCACCTGGTGTCGCTCGGCGCGACGCTGGCGGCGCTGGAGGCGCTGGCGGCGCAGGCGTGGTGGCACGTGCGCGCCGGCGAGGGGGTCTACGAGGAGGACTTCGCCGCGGCGAACCGCGTGGTGGGGGTGCTGTGGGCGAACAAGCGCGACAGCGGGCTGTGGTTCGCGCCTCCCGAGTGGAAGGAGTGCCGGCTGGGGATCCAGCTGCTGCCCCTGCTGCCCATCAGCGAGGCCCTGTTCCCGGACGTGGCGTTCGCCCGGGACCTGGTGGCGTGGACGGAGCCGGCGCTGGCGCGGGACGGCGTGGGCGAGGGGTGGAAGGGCTTCGTGTACGCGCTCCAGGGGATCTACGACCGGGAGGCCGCGCTGGCCAAGACGCGGGCCCTCACGGGCCACGACGACGGCAACTCGCTCACCAACCTGCTCTGGTGGCTCCACAGCCGCGGCAGCGTCGTCGGGGACGGCGACGGCGGCGCCGGGTTCGGACGATGCTGCTGGTACCGCCAATACTGCCACTGACATCTGACGTTGGCTGAGGGCCAGCGGGTGACCGCCGTTGCCGCCCTGCATGCCCGTTGTGGAGCAGAGAGAGACTTCACTCTATTCGCTGTTTGGTTCCTCCAGCCAGTCAATAGTATTTTCCTCTCATATAGCTCCAGTACTAGCCTCCAGCCATCAGCCATCAGCCATCAGCCAGTCAACAGTATTTTTCTCTCACACCACTCCAACACCAGTACAACGAATAGAGTGACTAGAAGAGAGTGTTGAGTGGATACGTTGAAAAGTCTTGTAATAGTGTGTCTACGAGCGCATCACGATGCTACTCACTTTTACATTTGAAATAAAAGTCGTGTAATAATTGTTGGCAATGCATGCTATGCATAGGAAAGGATGATGGGTCGTGAACTTTGAAATCCCTATCCCGGCTTGCGATGGTACAGAAGGCGTCAGTATCTTGCTGCTTGGCTGCTTGCGAAATGGTTGCAGCGGAAGCTGTTTCGCGACCATCACGATGCCAGATGCTTGGCTTAATCGCTTTTACAGTAAAGGTACCACAAAAAAAATAGCAAAAATAGTTAGTATCGTGAGTTGTTGGAGATGCAATCTTAGCAATTCGTCCACTCTGTGTTTTATCTGGTGACATTGGAAGTTGCTGTGCACAGGTTGACCTCTTATGCCTGTGTACTGCGCAACTAGACAAGGATACGGGGTCCATTCTGGTTTGTCCAGACTCCGAGGATTGGGTAGCCTGTGGCCATCCCTTTCGTCGTCCCCTTGCAAGTGGCGTTCGACGCGGTCGCGTACTCGCGTCGCCGAACTCGGGAGAAAAAAAGCTTTCGGGTCGAAGCGAGCGCTGTTCCTGCCGCCGCGCGCATACGCGCAGAAGCTGGGCGTCCGGAAAAACCGTCGGGGTGGGCAAATTTAACCGAAATCGAAGAACCGAACCGAAAGAACCGAAACTGAAATAACCGGAACCGAAAAATTCGGTTCCTTGTTCGGTTCCAGATATTGAAGAACCGAAATAACAAAAAAAATCGGTTCCTACCCTCGGGTAACCGAAAGAACCGAATTATATAAACTTTGCATTTTGTAAGAGTATATTTAGTTTACATGTGATGTATCATACTTCAATTGCCATGTATTTCTCTTACTATATTGTTATTGTTCTCTTCTCAATTATTATTCTCTAAAGTAGAGGAAGTATTGTCTAAATTTGCTATAGAACATGTATATTTTTCTTGTTATCTTAGCTTTCGGTAAAAAAATTCGGTTAGTTCGGTTAGAACCAAAACCGAACCGAAATAACCGAGAACCGAAATACTCGGTTCCTGAAATTTCTTGGAACCGATCGGTTCCTATTTTCTAGAAACCGAATTTCTTCGAAAACCGAGGAACCGAACCGAAGAACCGAATGCCCACTCCTAGAAAAACGGACGCCGGTTCGTTGGGCCGGGCCTCTCGGCTGCTCGCACGGTGGCGATGGCGGCGTTTTTTTATATATTTTTCAATTTTTTTTTACAAAAATATATTTTTGGTTTTAAATTTTACAGTTCTATACCCCTACTTGTTGCTTCTATATTAAGATTTACCTTAGTCATGCTCTCTAAAATTCTTCTTTTCTGATATTATACAAGTATGTTTAATACGGAATTATTTCATTGTTGCAAAATGCATTCTTACCTTCTTCCAATACATACAGTTTACGACTTACGAGCCACTGTAGTTGATGCTATTTGTAATAAGGTTACTGTGTGGTCATGAATCCAACAATAAATCTTCATGTGATGACTTCATGTGTTTCCTCAGATCTAGCACACATTTTTTTCCGATAAAACAATTTGTTTCAGTGAAATAATTTTTTATTACAATGGTAAGATAGGATCCAATGGAACAGATTCTAATATTTGTTCGAACGGAACAATTTGTTCCAATGGTCCAATTGGATGCAACAAATTCAAATAACAAATTCTAAAATGTGTTCCATTGTAACAAGTTACTTTTGCTTTCGTCTGTGAGTTCCAATTACATGACAGGCAGTTCCAGAAAAACGGAAGCAATTATCGGCCCAACAAAAATAATTATCGCGAATCGGCGGCGAACCGCTTCTGCGATCAATCGAAGCATCGCGGTAACGTTCCTGCTAATTGGACCCTTTCCTTGCTCCCGCAAGCATTACAAAGTGCATTGAATTTTGATGTTTCCCGCAAACCAATACTTTAGCCCAACTTGACTTTTCCAACATTTCAGCCCAATAGACGATGTACCGCTCGCCCGAATTCCTTGTGCGATAACTCGTATGCCAGTAATGCGCGTGGCGAATGGAACATCAACCTGTCCTCGCCTTTTGGCCGCTTCTGTCCTCGGCGCCTTGGGCGACTCGAGGTTGGTTCCCTGACCAGGCGATCTAGGGTTTGCATTTCCCTCCGTGCTCTCTCTCCTTCCCTGGCTAGTTTTCCCCAGCAAATCTAGTCTCGAGTCCACGTCCCATCCTACACTCGTGTCCAGGTCATACTCTCCGTTCGGAGCCAGCCCAATTTGCTAGCCTGTAGCCTGCGCTGGTCGGGGTTTTTGGATCCTGGTGGCGGTTGTTTCGTTTGGTGATCGGCTCCGCCATGGAGTCCGTGGAGGATCTGATGAAGCGGATGGATCTCTCGGCGAGGGAAAGGAGAGGAATCAAGATCGGGAAGGAGGTCATGCCTAGGGTTTCTGATGGAGATCCGAAGGCAGTGGGCAAAGTTTTTGCGGAGAAGTTGGTGAATGCAGAAGGTTTGGCACAAACACTCGGCAAGATTTGGTGTCCAATCAAGGGAGTGGGTTGCAAGGATTTGGGAGATAATCATTTTCTCTTTACTTTCTTCCAACACGGGGGGAAAGAGAAGGGCCATGGAGGAAGGTCCGTGGATGTTTGGAAGGGATCTGGTGGTTTTAGTGGATTATGATGAAACGAAACTGGTGGAGGAATTAGAATTCGCTTTCATCCCGATCTGGGTTAGAGTCAATAAGGTTCCTTTGGGTATGATGAACAGGGCTGTAGGAGAGGCAATCGGTGGTCAAATTGGTGAATTCATGGAGATGGAAAGGGATGATGATGATGATTCTGCAGTAGGAAGATTCCTGAGGATCAAGATTAAATTGGATATCTGTTGTTATTCTGTAACGTCACGAATAAAATTCGCAAGCATACGGATACCGCTGTAGCTTTCACCCAAGAGTATTCCAGGGTATCGTATCCACTAGGGAACGTGAGTACACTACCTATGGATTCAGGCTGTCCAAGGACACACACACTGGTGTAGGAGGATAGGAAAGAGAGGACTTTCTAAGATCTCGAATCTATATTTAGAAGAAGAGACCACGTCGCCATTATACTTCGAGCTAAAGATATCGACCGGCTTATACAAGCCGATAGTTCCAATATGTGCTCTATCCAATATCCGAACGTGGAGGATTACTAAAAGGCTCGAACAGGGATGTCACCACCTGCCGGCTACCTCTACAAACCGTGGGACTATCAGACAATTGAGTGGTATAGTCCAGCCTAGACACCACGTCTACGCCTTTCCCTACTAACTCTAGAGGCGTACAGGGTTATCCTTTTCTATCCGGAGCCCAACTCTAGAGTCAAATGCTACTTGCTAGCATACACATCAACTAATATAAGGCAGAGATGATAACTTGCGATCTAAACTCTAATTCTAAATAAGCAAAGAAAGTATCGAACACTTACAACCGAATAAGCATCCGTCGAGGTACAAGCGGAGAAGAGCGCCGACAAGCCCGGCACATCCCCGACTATCTCCCTCACTCTCGTAGAGGTACAATTTGGAGAAGAGCGCCGTTACCGGCGCCCCTTCTGAGTACCTCTACTCCTAAACTCCCTAAGACAACTCTCACTCAAGTGAGAAGAGATGGTGTGGTGTTGTTGTGTGTTGTGTGAGTTGTGTTCATTTGGACCCACTCCCCTTGTATTTATAGGAGGGAGCCACCAGCCATTCGCCCGAGAAATGAGCCAAACCACCATTAGGGATCAACCACACCTCGCCACGTGTCATCTGAGAGGCGATGGGGCCCGTGGGCCATCGCCACTGGGCCGGCCGACCTGGCTGGTCGGCCAACCGTGGGCTGGCTCCGTTCTTCCCAGTCTTTGGTCAGAAGACTGTTAGGTGGGCCCCCATGTCATGTATATGGGTAAGGGCCTGTCTTGAGTCGGTTTGGTAGCTCTGGTGGGCCTGTGGATCCTCGTGAACGTATATGATTCGTCAAGAAGGTGTTGCCTCGGATTGATGACGTGTCACCTTGCTTATGGGCTGCATCTCTCTCTCATGTGTAGCTGCCAAGTGGGCCCTTTTGGCTTTTGGGCTTGCTTGTGCTTGGCCCAGGAATTTATGCCTTGGATAATATGCTTGTTACACGCAGTGTTGGCCCAAATTACCTTGCACACATTCTTAGACCAGCATATGTGAAATTCATCAAATAATCATCCTATGCTAATATTTATTCCTTCCACTGCTTAACTTTTGCATGATAGTTGACGGTCAAAATAGGTCGTTAGTGACCGTCAACAAGATCCCCCACACTTAGTTCTTTGCTCATCCTCGAGTAAAGGCAAGAACTAAGGCGGACCTGACTTCACATGATATGACATCTGCATACAAATTATTCTAGGCTTTACCTTTGCCTGTGAATTTTGATGTGTCTACCATGAATTGCTTGGTAAGTTGAAGAGTGGAACGATATTGACTTTAGTCTCCTCCACTTTCCTGCCGTATATCTGGGGTTTTGGAAATATTTTTGTAAATACCAACCATAGCTTTACTTCTCCATAGGATCTCTCATGTCGCTCATTGTGTATACATATCCTCACCAAGGCATTGCTTGTTTTCATCCTACTTCTAAAGATGGCTTATGTGGAGCTCATGGTAGGGAAATAGAAGCATGCACTTGTGTCACATATATTGCAAAATCAAACAAAGGATCCATAGAGATGACAAATCAAACAAGCTCATCAAGATTGTGCACATATGTGGAAGGTGGATGATGGAATGAAATACTCCTTTTATGAATCTCTCTCTCCTTTATTTGGATAACATGAGGACATGGCTATATATATTTTTTCTTTTTTTTCATGGACATTGATGTGTCCATTTTTTTGGGTCAGGCTTCTTAGGCATGCCATCTTTTCTCTTCTTTTTTTTGAATAACCCATGCCTCATTTGAAGGATACTAGAGAGAGAGATCATTAAACATGGAGTTTTATTTTGTGGATGGATGGTATGGCATAGCTGACTTCCAGTGTAGAAGTTCAGCTGGTGGAGTGCACATGATCTTGATCAAAGAAGTATGAAAGACATCTCACTAGGGTCACAAAGTTTGAATAAGCTCAAAGCAACAACAAGGCACATATGTGTAAAGGTCTGTATCATGAAGATCGACATATGGCTTTGGTAGGACAAACACGTGGAGTTGTAAAGCTATGGAGATTTTTTTTGATAAAAATTACTCAGACACATATGCAGATAAAGCAAGAATTCTTCCATCAAACCATATATCACTGGTCAACAACTTAACAAATATGGGTTCCCTAAGATATGATTCACATGCTCAGGTCTAGCAAAGAATAAAAAGTATGCAAGCCAATCATAGAGAAGCACAGAACCAGAGGATACCTTTTGAGTTTAATTTTAATGGTTAAGCAATGACTTCCATTTAAACTCATAGGTTGAGGAGAGTATGAGGGGTAGAGTGCACAAACCGTCGCGATGAAGATGAACGGAGCTTAGTGCTAGTCAACCAAACCTGAGGTTCCACTACCCAATACTAGCTCTGATTCATCTTGGCTTTTTGCATTCTATTTCATTCGGTGTTGTGCACGTGTTGTGGGAGATCTCGAGTGTATATGCATGAGAGTTCTGAGAGATCTCCCCCACACTTGTTCTTGTACCTGGTGCTTATTCAAAAACAAAAATATGGAAACAAACTAATAGCTCTACTGATTTTAAGAACCAGGGAGCTCCTAAAATTTATTGAAACTAAAATTTAATCTCACCAAGATAGTTACTCAAGCAAGACTGAACTAAAATTGCATCAACATGCATATGTTATGCAACATTAATCCAAAACCTTGATTTACCTTTCCATTTGAATTCAGCTCGCTGACTCACCCAATTGTATTTGATTTTTCTGCAGGGGTTAGTCCATATATGCAACCAATATCTATACAAGTATTAACTCCAAGATCGTCAATCAAACTTGACACCATGTCAGTTTGACCGAAGAAGACATTTTAACCCAAACACCATGCTTGATTTAAAACGTCTATGCATGTATTTTGCGACACACATTCAAACTAGAGTGTACGAGGACAGATAAAGGGAGCATGAAGCATGATTGAGCTTTTATTCAAAAAGGGATAAGCATGAGCACGAACCTGGTGATCCTCGGACGACCTCCCGACAGGGCATTATTTAATATCAAAAGCAAGACATTGAGAGTACTTATCATGGCATTTTGTTGATGAAGACTCAATGTTGTCACCATGGTAATTCCTCCCATTTTTTTTTCTTTTTTTATAGAGCAAGATGCGAGGACATACACAAATTCCAAGATAAGATATGAATTGAGAAAAGAACTTACTTTGGGTTAATCACATACCTCCCCCACACTTGGAGTTTGCAAAACTTCAAGTCTATGGAGTTCAAGTCTCCTTCTGTAGTTATTCTTCATCAAGGCATATCGAGATGTTGTAGTCGGTGTAGCTCTCATGTTCGTAGGCGTTGTCTATCCATCGTTCTCTTTGATCTTCCCCTGGAATGGTTAGCGACCAAAAATACCCGAAGGAAAACTATATCCTAGAACATGCTCTTGCTTTTTATTGAAAGGGAAATACAGAAGTAAATAAAAGATAGTAGTCCGGGCTATCTCCCGGCAGTGCTTTGTTTCTGGTCATAAGCTCGACCATGATAACTCTTGTAGCCATCATTGGTGATGGGTCATTGTTTCACCACCAATTGTTGAAACTAGCTACAAGGTTATTGCCACGGTGCACGCACGAAATCTGCAATGTTTACGATAAACATATACATCTACAACTAACCATCTGAAAATTTTGCAAAAGAGGACCTTGAGTTGGTTGTAGTCCTCATGTGTGCACGGTGCACTAAGCATGCCTGACTCTGGAGTTGCATTGAATGAGCATGGTTTACGTGGAATGTCAAAAGTAAAATTTCCATGCTCATTTGAGGAATCCTTTTCATTGGACTCCAGAGTCGGCTCCTCACAAAATTCCTTGGCCCATGATTTCTCCATCTCAAGAGATTTATCGTGAAAGATCATAGTTGTATCTCGATCAAGGTTGAGAACAACAGATTCTAGGCCATCGGGAAGAGGCTCAAACTCGGTCAAGGATGATGATGATCGTTCATCTTCATGAGAGTGAAGGCTATCTTCCGAGTCGTATTCTTCAGAGGATTCTAGAACTCCCAAGAGAACGGGCTCGAATGATATGAATGGAGATGTATGCATCATCTCCTCGAGCGGGTTTTGCTCGGGAAGAGGCCTGGCCATAAGATTTTCTTGATGAGGAGTAGCAGTGGCCGAGCCGGTTTCCCTAAGCTTTTCATCTAGGCTGTCATGAGATGCTAAAAGTTTTTCTAGCGGGATGCTTAGGAGAAGATCAAAATCGAGGATATCGTAGATATAAAAATCTAAATGCATCTCGATTTTATCTATGGTGATAGGCACGTCCCTTGCAATCCCCCGACATTCAAAGTACAGTCCGGATGGACTCTTAAAGTATTTGTCGGTCGGAGTTAGAGGCTTGTTACCCACAAGAGTATCCAAAAGGTACTCGGGTAAGATGCAAACCTCAGCAGCAGGGTCATGAAGAGCTTCTATGATTTTTCCCTTCATAGAACAAGTGATGGTTGCAGAGGTTGGGCTAATCCAAATCGCTTTGGAAGCACGCTTTGCCTCCTTCGACCAATCAATTGTGGGTGTATTGCGGGAAATTATATCGAGGATCTCATAAAGACACATCGATTTCATAGGTTCCTCGTGCCTAAGATTCGAGGTGTCTTTGACGTTTCCTGAAGGATCACCCTCGAATCGGGAAGAGAACTCCGAAGGTTGAATTTCTTCTTCCTTCGGTGTTCGTGGTTCGGGAGAGGGCTCAACAAACGAATATTGGGATGTGAAAGATGAAAGCTCAGATTCGGGTGTTGAGAGACTCTCATGGCTTGACGCGGATTCCTCCTGGCGGGGTTCACAATGGTCGGTAGAGAAGAAAGAGTCTTCTAAGAAACTATCTAGGATGTCCCTTCCTTCTTCCGGAGTTGTGTGCATGAACCATCCTCCGCTGGCGTTGTCAAGCTCTAGGGCAGTTTCCATGTCTAAACCCGAGTAGAAAACTTCCAACGATACTTCATCGGGTACAGACATGTCTGGGATAGATGCCAAAAGGCGCGAGAATCTAGCCCATGCTGCACCTATGGACTCCTTCTCTAGTTGCTCAAAATCGAGGATGTCGATCGGTAGGGAGTCTATGCGTTCGGTGAGGGAGAACGAGTAACAAAAGTCATCTCGAAGCTCCTCCCAATCACCGCTCATACTTCCTATCGTGCGGGTGTGCCATTGCTCCGCCTTCTCTATAAGAGAGAAGGGGAACAATTTCCACCGTAAGGCTTCTTGTGTCATGCCTAGGATTTCTAGACCCGAATACAGTTCCTCGAATTCTAGCAAATGCTCATAGGGTTCTTCATGAATTTCTCCAGAGAAGGGTCGCTTCTGAACCATGGCTATAAAGCCAGGGTCGAGTTCATGGTTAGATGAGGAAGATGGTGATGGCTCAAAGAACTCACCCATTGGGGTAGAGAGCTAGGGAAAGGATAGCTGCTCCAAGGGTAGCAGGGGTAAAGGTAGAAGAAAAGAAAAGGAAAAAGATACGAGGACGACTGAGTTCGAAGATAATGTAGCTGCCGTTCCCCGGCAACGGTGCCAGAAAGCTTGTTGTATTTTGTAACGTCACGAATAAAATCCGCAAGCGCACGGATACCATTGTAGCTTTCACCCAAGAGTATTCCAGGGTATCGTATCCACTAGGAAACGTGAGTACACTACCTACGGGTTCAGGCTGTCCAAGGACACACACTGGTGTAGGAGGATAGGAAAGAGAGGACTTTCTAAGATCTAGAATCTATGTTTAGAAGAAGAGATCACGTCGCCATTATACTTCGAGCTAAAGGTATCGACCGGCTTATACAAGCCGATAGTTCCAATATGTGCTCTATCCAATATCCGAATGTGGAGGATTACTAAAAGGCTCGAACAGGGCTATCACCACCTGCCGGTTACCTCTACAAACCGTGGGACTATCTGACAACTGAGTGGTATAGTCCAGCCTAAACACCACGTCTACGCCTTTCCCTACTAACTCTAGAGGCGTACAGGGTTACCTTTTCTATCCGGAGCCCAACTCTAGAGTCAAATGCTACTCGCTAGTATACATATCAACTAATATAAGGCAGAGATGATAACTTGCGATCTAAACTCTAATTCTAAATAAGCAAAGAAAGTCTTGAACACTTACAGCCGAATAAGCATTGTTGACGCTCCTTAGCGCCCCGATTTGTATACCGCAAGCGCACGGTTCGTGTAGCTTTTCCCTTAGAGTATTCCCCCAAGGTTTATCAATCCGTGGATTGACAAAGAACTACCCAAGGTTTTCCATCTAATCTAACGGATCTATCCTAACATGAAGCATGAATTGCACATATAGAGTAAACCTTTAATAGATATGAGTGTTGTGTAAAGGTTGATCTCATCCATGAACATAGGCTTAATCGTAGCAAAACCAAAGACATGACTAGGCCTATCATCATCTAGTTGTAGTTCAAGCTAACGAGCAAATAAATCATGTATCTCAATCAAAAGCATCTTTAAATCAAAATCTCCAATCCAATCCTTCGATACCCCACCTACTCAGTGGAAGCGCCCTGTCACGACACCCCCCTTTGGACGAAAGTACCCTGAAGCAAGTCGAACCCCCTTTGGTAGTTCCGCCATGAACCTCTAGCCACCATGACTACAAGATCATGCTAAGAGATCTATATCGATAATAGATTTAAGATGAAGCAAACCCAAAGAAAAGAACGAAATCGAAAGAGAGAACATGATCACTAATAGATTCGGAAGACATGATTATCATTACTCACATAATAGATTCGTTTGGATCATCACCACCGAGTACATACCATTGACGACTCCAACTAGCTCTTGAACTCCACCATGGCACAACCACGCAGGGAGGCCATGGCGGCTTGGGGTGGCCTAAGCCATCTCCTAGACAACTTCGAAGACTTGCGGTGGCCGTCGTTTCCCTCCGGTCTTGGCCCTAGGTTTTCGTCGAGTACTGTGTGGATGGATGCTCCGAGTTGAATAAGGTGCGAGCTATTTATAAGCCGAGGAAGCCACCGGTCGAAGGGGAGGCCGAACCGCCTCAGAAACGGGCTAGGCCGGCCGGCTCCATGGGTCTAGGCCGGCTGGCCTACCCCTTTTCGAGCTCGCCTCTGCCTCATCTTTCGCGTGCAGACTCCTCACATCTTCTAGAGTTTATGTCCTTCACGATTGCACCACTTTGGATGTCGTTATCTTGGAGATATTTTCGTGGAAAGGATAGGATAGGGAATCCTTCCTTAAATCTTCATTTGCTTTGCTTAATCCCGAAGTATCTTGATCTCATCTTCGTGGGCTTGGTCCTTTGGGCTCTCTTGGAGGATGGATGTGCATGAATGGGCTTCGAGTCAACATGGGCTTTGGTCCTTCCTTTGGGCTTTGGCCTTCGTCTTTCTCCGTGTTAGCGCTCGATCACGGGCCTCGTCATTTCATGCTCCAAAATAGGCCAAAAACCTGCAGAAACGAAGTTCCTCCAAAATATATGTGCAAGTGTGAAAATGACCAATAATTAGTCCGGGGTTAGGACGGCTAGTGATTTTGATATTAAATTCATGCCATTATCAAGGATAAACAAGGAATAAAGTGGGTACTTAAGGAGCGCCAACATTCCCCCCATGCTTAAACCTTGCTCGTCCTCGAGTAAGTCCAGGAGCTTTGCTTATAAAGAAATCAGTGTTGCCCCTCAATGTCCTCTCTGCACTTAGTCATACATAACAAGACATATTGCTCTCTCAAGTATTTAGCATTTAAGTTCATGTTGTGACCGGCTACTTTTTCATTATGGAAGATAGACTAGCAATTAAAGAACAAGCCACAATAATAAATAAATGCAATGCTCTCAAACTTAAGCGAACTTCAAACATTTACCTTGTTTCATCGTGAAGAGTTTTCAAAACAATGCATATCAAACATAAGTGAGGTTCTCTTGCAAAAGATCATGGAAATACTCATCTCATCAAGTCGCTCAAGCCTACGTTAGATTGTCTTCAACCTATTCTACTCATATATAAAAGTGGAAGGCTTATGTGGAGCTTGGTAGGTAAAAACAATCCTAGCAAAACATTATATCTGAAATATTGTCAAACTAAGAGAGAGATCTATTGGATTTACTGAGACTAGTTAAAAAGGCCATTGGAAAATAATGATTGAGAGGGAGAAAGATAAAACACACACATTTAGATAGGTGGACATGTGCAAGTGGCAAATGGATGATCCCGAGACACAAATGAAGTTCTCATTATCGGATTGCACATGGTTGGAAGATTTGAGTATGGAATAATTCTTCAAAGTAACTTGGAATATTAATGAAGCCAAAAAGAGCTAAGGAGCATTTTATTCTTCTCTTTTTTTTCTTTCATTTTTCTATTTTTCTCTTTCTTTCTTTTTTTTCTTTCTTTTTGCTCCTTAGAACTTTTGATAACGTAGAATACTTACCCAGCCATCCCCCCATGCTTGAACGAATGCTCGTCCTCGAGTATGAATAGTGGGAGAACTAACTAGCTAGGGTAAGTATCTCAAATTCACCTTCTTCTTCGTAGAACCACTTGAATCTCCGGGGAGCCTTGTCTCCAAAAACTTTTCTTTATATGGTGCCCTTGATTCTTTTGATTCCGTCGAAATGATAATCCATACTCAAATTGGGTTGTGGTCAAGGAGGTAATCACAAAAAGATATTTTTGGTTTAGGGTGGATATCCAGCGAGGTTTGCAAAATTCCCGAAGTAGAAACTCACAATGCATGGATAAATGGGCTAGCAAAAAGAAGGTTACACAAAATAAACAGAATGACCAGCTCCTTAGTCTCATTCCAAAGAAATCAATCTTAATCCAACTCATCAAAATATAAGTTTGCAATCTAAAGGTTTCATCATGAAAGAATATGTATGTATAGGCTTTGGTAGGTAGAACTTTGCAAGAGATTCACAAATGTAGATAGCATAGGAATTAAGTTTTAAAATTAAACAATCACAAGGTGTAAGGTCATCGGTAGACTTAAATCAAAGAGCAACATAGAATATGTGGGTTTAGAATTTAGTCATTTAACCTCCACAAATAAAAGAGCCGGTATTTAATCATTTTAATTCCATTTAATTGAGAGCAAATGGTCAAGTCATATACAACATAGTGTAGGTAAAACAAAGCAGCAACTTTCATCATTTTTCCATAAGCATAAGGCATTGCCAAAATGTATCAATGTGGTGAGCACAAAGTGATGGTGATCCTACACTTATTGAAAACAAAAACAAAACTAGGTTGTCCTCCTAGAAACCATGTGATAGGTTGAGAGGTATATACAAAGGTTGCATCTATGGTTGAAGGCATATATGTACAAGTATTTAGAAAAAGAGATAGTTGAGGAAGAATTACCGTCCTTCTCGATGCTCGTAATGAAGTGTAGCGCGGCCTCCCCCATACTTAAGCATTGTGCTAAGCATGGAAGAAGAATCATGATCATCTTGTGGCAACCGTGATTATCTTACTCCATGAGATCTTTCTTCCTTGTCCACGAAATCCTCCCCCATGCTTAGCATGATGCTAGGCGTGGAAGGAGAAGATGGACCATCTTGAAATTCTTGAAGTCCTTCCCTCATGTGTATGAATATCATCTTCAATGTGTCTTCACCTTTGTTGCCTCAATTTCCTTCAACTTCTTCTTGTACTAAGTCATGGTCCCAATCATTGCTTCACATCGTCGTCGCCTCCTTCAATTCCTCGTTGTCCCATTGCTGCCTCATCTTCATTAATTTTTTTCCTTTCAATTTCCAGAACAGAACATGTACTGAAACATTGCTCCATTGCGAAGTGCACGAATTTTCCTTTCCAACGAGTCCTTTTCGCCCAAAATTGATTCCGAACAAGAGAGTTATGTCCATTTCATCCCAGCGCTGCAATCTGTCTCGACGAATTTCAGAACGCGCAACGTCCAATGTTCTTGCCATATCTCCTTGTACGGGTCTTCAAATTCATTGATCTTGGATGCGTTGGAACGGAAATTTCATGGAACTTCTGAATATGAACTTTTTCTTTCTTGTACATCTCTTTCCATGTGCAAAATTTGATGAAAACAGCGGGGCTTGCTTTCGAACTTTGGAGATGTTGACGAATTTGATTTCTTCTTTGATCACGAATTCATGGGAACGCTTTGTCATGCCTGCAAAACAATTCAAGTGCACAATCTACCCCCAAGGTGACAATCGGGAGTAGAGACAATTGCCAACAAACCTACCATTCCTAAGATCTCAATTTGTGGCATAGCTAGCTTAGCGAAAAAAAATAAAAACCTAGTGAGTGTACGTGTGTGCTAGTGTAAATGCAAATGAGAGGAAGGTATATAAACAAAGACAATGTTTACACCTAGTTCTAAACACCATGTTTACAATTAGGTTGCCGAACTTCTCCATAGCCATATAGACTTATTTTACCAAGGTCAAAACACCATGTCTATCCCAAGATCAATAGGCCTTCATAGCACAAGAAAAAATAAAGCGCATTGCAAAGCTTATAAACCAACCAAATGCAACCTCATAGCTTGGTTTATAAAACTGAATCATGATGGTCTTCAATCATGTCTAAACACCATGCTTACACAAGATTGCAAAAAGGAAAATGCTCACGTCAAGCATTAACATGGATATGAAAGCTTTCATCAATAAAGTTCTACCGAAGGATCAAGTTAACAAAATGAAAGTGAGGACATTGAGGTGGATGCAAAATGTAAATGCAAAGTTAGCAAAAACAAGTGTTAGCAAGGTTGAAAGGACTTTTCGATGTTGTTCCGCAACTAGCTTATTCAAAAACAATTGCTAAGAGTGACAAAAAACCTTCGCGACACTTCATAAGAAGTGAGGCTTTTGTCAATGAAAAAGTTATTTATCGAAAAGGACCAAGCAACCGAGCTAACAAGGTTTTAGAAGTAGGTTTATGGGTTTCCTATATTTTTTTTGGCTTAAAACAAAAATTTTGAAGAGAGAGTGTTGGGTATAAAAATTCTATCTAAGGTGGTTTTTAAAAAAAACTAGAGAGAAACAAAAAGTTAGATTTTTTTTTTGAATGAAAAACATAACTATGGTTTTTAGGATTGCTCTATGAGTGGTTTTCCTAAGGGTTTTAGGATCCCAAAAGTGAGGCTAGTCAATGTTTTTAGAAAAAGTTTTTTTTAAATGCAATGTGCAATGCAATGCAAGGGTGAGACGAACAACATGGTATGCAATGCAGCACGGGGTGGGTGAACAAAATGATATGACATGATGAGGTGGTCTAAAACAAAACAAAAAGTTAGCCTAAGTTAACTAGCCACAAGTTTAGAATCAAAGGGTGGTGCAATGCTTCATAAATCTCTCTAAAAAGACACAAAAAAGACTCAAAATGCTAATAGGCACACAAAAAGGTCTACAGGTTTCCCAAGATCAAATAACAAAGTACTCCCTTAATAGCATTTAGAATGAACAACATGAAGTTGTGGTTTTTGTTAGAGCAATGGTACAATGTTACTTGATATTCCGATTAAAGAGTGCAATGTAGACGGTCATATTAATATATATAAAATAAAAGATCGGGTTGCCTCCCGCAAAGCGCTTCATTTAGAGTCATAGAGCTCGACTTTCTTACATACCTTCTCATTGATGTGAAGCCATGGTCCTTCATGCAAGAGGTGAAGGTGTTCCATGCTGCTCTTATTCCACTTCCCATGTTGGACATGATCAATCATGCTTAATGGAAAACTTGCCCAATCGTCTCTCACATCATGGTCACCTCCTTCTTTGTTGTCCTTCATCGCCACCTTTCTTTTCACGGATTTTCCTCTCTGTCCAGATTGGGAATTGTGTCAAACAATTGATCCCATGTAAGGTGCACGAAATCTTCTTTCCAACAAGTCTTCATTTGCCCAAAACGCATTCCAATTGAGGGAGTTATGCCCCTTTTTCCCGTCACTGCAATCTGCCCCGTGCTGATTTCAGCATGTGCATCTCCGATGTTTGAGACATAGCTCCTCCCGTGGGTCTTCAATTGTATCGATCATGGATGTGTTGAACCGAGGACTTGATGGAGATCCTGAATATTCAACTTTCTTGCATTGTAAATCTCTGGACTTGTGCACAAAATTGATGAGGCTTAGCGACGTCCGTTCTTGAAACTTGAAGATGTTGATGATGGTGTTCAAAATTTTGGGCACAGTTTCCCTCCTCATTATTTAAGTTTCATGTCCTACATGGTTAGTGAAATTCGGGGCTTCTCCCGACATGTGCTCTTTTAGGGTCATGAGCTTGACCAAGCGTAAAGCAAGATCGAGATTTGTAATTATTTGCAAACATATGCAACATAATCACATCATCAATTAAATTTCATCAACAAGGCATGGTGTAATTAAATGCAGCATGTGTTTCTTGCATAGCGCGGAGCTCATTATTAGGCAGAGGTTCTTTAAACATGAAATCAACCTTCTCAAGAAACTCTAGCCTATCATCATGAAAAGAACAAGGAATAGAATTTAAACTTTCATTCCGACTATTGGTTCGAGCATGAGATTTTTAACGATTATCAACAAAACCAATAGAAGCTTGAGAATTCACTGTATACCTTAGCCTCTGAGCTTTTTCATACTCATTGGAGTCGTGGTGCTTTGTACGAGATGTCATCTTGATGCACACCTCGTGGTCCGTCATGATTTGCTTCTCACGTCTCCATGTGTTGAATGTTGCGCTCTTGTAATCCGTCGTGGTCTGTTTGCAACATCTTTGTTTGTCGAAGGTCGACCGCTTGTGCCTTCATTTGCCAATGTCATTAGGGTTCTTCCTTTGCTCCAAGTCTTTGAATTTTATCATGTACGCTTGATGAAAACATCGCCCAAGCTCCCCTTCATTGTTGTCATCGTCATCTTTTCTATCTTGTTCTCATCGCATTGCTCATGCCTCTTCTTCGTGGAATCTCTCCTGTATACTCAATAGAACATATACCAAAATATAGCTCTATCAAAAATTTTATGAAATTACCTTTCCAACGAGTGGTCATTCGCTTTAAACGGAGTCCAAACGAGGGAGTTATGTCCGTTTCACTTTTGGCGCTGCGTGCTGTCCAGAAATTTTCAGAGTGCACAACCTTCAATGTTTTGGCCATACCCGCTTGTAGGAATCTCCGATTGACTTGGTTCTTGATTCGTTGGGACGGGAACTTCGTGGATCTTTTGAATATCCAAAAATATGCTGCTATTTGCTTCTGAGGTTGAGCAGAATATTGATGATAACAATGACTTCTTATGAATCGATCCGAAGATGTCGATGATCTAGATCTTGTGGTCTTCGGAGCGTCTTGTTGTGCATCCTTGGCTTCAAGGTCATCACCATTGATTCATCAGCGAGTAACATGGCTCCAATGGTCTGTCTCCATGGTTCTTGCTTTGCCTAAGGTGTCGGGATCGAAGGAGGCTCCCGTGCTTTGTGTCGATGATCAGAGCGGTCTCTTTCTTTGATTGCACTCGACTAGAAGCTTCTTGAGTATCCCATGGAGAAGATGGGTGGCATCATGGTTCCTCTAATCTTGTTGCCTCTAGCATTGGTCAACTTCAAATCATCAACTTTTGTGCACAATGTTCTCCAAACATCTTGCGACATCGTCATCACTTTCTCCATTGTTTGTTGCTGCCTCTTCTTCGTTGAATTACTTGATCATCCTGCACAGAACATGTACCAAAATTCTACTCCATGGAAAGACTTATGAAATTACATTTTCAATGAGTGGTCATTGATCCCAAACGGACTCCGGATGAAGAAGTTATGGTCGTTTTACTCCGGCACTACGCTCTGTCCCGAGACATTTCAGAACGCGTAGCGTTGAAAGATTTTACCATAACTCTTCACACCGATCTCCAAAATTCATGATTCTTGATGTGTTGGAAAGTAGAATTGATGGAGCTTCAAAATAATCTATTATTTGCTCATGGTACTTCTCTGATCTTAGATGAAAATCTCATTACAACAGTAACACTTTGGAGATGATGATGATCCGATTGCACGATTTTCATCGCGGGCATGCTTCATACCTATTGCTTGAACAAACATTTTTTCCCAAAATATTAGTCTTTAAAATCAATTGACATGGCGGCGTACCTTATTTATCATCTTTTGCTTTGGGGAGTGGGGACTCGATAGCGGATGCTGGGCCACTAACAAAAGTTAGCACCTACCACTAAAGAGCAGGTCTTCACGTAGCCATCAACTTGCTTGAGTGAGATTGGACTTGTCAAAGTATGGACGTTGAGAACTTCTCAATCGCTTTGTGTCTAGGGTTTTACCTGCATTCATGGACACAAACAAGAAACACAGGATATATGCAATAATAAAATTAGGGTTAGTCCAAAAACTAGATTGATCGCCCTAGGGTTCGTTTCGCCGATCCCCGGCAACGGCGCCAGAAAAGCTTGTTGACGCTCCTTAGCGCCCCGATTTGTATACCGCAAGTGCACGGTTCGTGTAGCTTTTCCCTTAGAGTATTCCCCCAAGGTTTATCAATCCGTGGATCGACAAAGAACTACCCAAGGTTTTCCATCTAATCTAACGGATCTATTCTAACATAAAGCATGAATTGCACATATAGAATAAACCTTTAATAGATATGAGTGTTGTGTAAAGGTTGATCTCATCCATGAACATAGGCTTAAAATCATAGCAAAACCAAAGACATGACTAGGCCTATCGTCATCTAGTTGTAGTTCAACCTAACGAGCAAATAAATCATGCATCTCAATCAAAAGCATCTTTAAATCAAAATCTCCAATCCGATCCTTCGATACCCCACCTACTCAGTTGAAGCGCCCTGTCACAACACCCCCCTCTTTGGACAAAAGTATCCTGAAGCAAGTCGAGCCCCCTTTGGTAGTTCCGCCATGAACCTCTAGCCACCATGACTACAAGATCATGCTAAGAGATCTATATCGATAATAGATCTAAGATGAAGCAAACACAAAGAAAATAATAAAATCGAAAGAGAGAACATGATCGCTAATAGATTCGGAAGACATGATTATCATTACTCACATAATAGATTCGTTTGGATCGTCACCACCGAGTACATACCATTGACGACTCCAGCTAGCTCATGAACTCCACCATGGCACAACCACGCAGGGAGGCCATGGCGGCTAGGGGTGGCCTAAGACATCTCCTAGACAACTTCGAAGACTTGCGGCGGCCGTCGTCTCCCTCCGGTCTTAGCCCTAGGTTTTCGTCGAGTTCTGGGTGGATGGATGCTCCGAGTTGAATAAGGTGCGAGCTATTTATAAGCCGAGGAAGCCACTGGTCGAAAGGGAGGCCGAACCGCCTCAGAAACGGGCTAGGCCGGCCGGCCCCATGGGCCTAGGCTGGCCGGCCTACCCCCTTTCGGGCTCGCCTCGGTCTCATCTTTCGCGTGCAAACTCCTCGCATCTTCTATAGTTTATGTCCTTCACGATTGCACCCCTTTAGACATCGTTATCATGGAGATATCTTCGAGGAAAGGATAGGATAGGGAATCCTTCCTTAAATCTTCATTTGCTTTGCTTAATCCCGAAGTATCTTGATCTCATCTTCGTGGGCTTGGTCCTTTGGGCTCTCTTGGAGGATGGATGTGCATGAATGGGCTTCAAGTCAACATGGGCTTTGGTCCTTCCTTTGGGCTTTGGCCTTCATCTTTCTCCGTGTTAGCGCTCGATCACGGGCCTCATCATTTCATGCTCCAAAATAGGCCAAAAACCTGCAGAAATGAAGTTCCTCCAAAATATATGTGCAAGTGTGAAAATGACCAATAATTAGGCCGGGGTTAGGACGGTTAGTGATTTTGATATTAAATTCATGCCATTATCAAGGATAAACAAGGGATATAGTGGGTACTTAAGGAGCGCCAACAAGCATCCGTCGAGGTACAAGCAGAGAAGAGCGCTGACAAGCCCGGCACATCCCCCGACTATCTCCCTCACTCTCGTAGAGGTACAATTTGGAGAAGAGCGCCGTTGCCAGCGCCCCTCCTGAGTACCTCTACTACTAAACTCCCTAAGACAACTCTCACTCAAGTGAGAAGAGATGGTATGGTGTTGTTGTGTGTTGTGTGAGTTGTGTTCATTTGGACCCCCTCCCCTTGTATTTATAGGAGGGAGCCACCGTCCATTCGCCCGAGAAATGAGCCAAACCGCCATTGGGGATCAACCACACCTTGCCACGTGTCATCTGAGAGGTGGTGGGGCCCGTGGGCTGTCGCCATTGGGCCGGCCGACCTGGCTGGTCGGCCGACCATGGGCTGGCTCCGTTCGCCCCGGTCTTTGGTCAGAAGACTGTTAGGTGGGCCCCCATGTCATGTATATGGGTAAGGGCCTATCTTGAGTCGGTTTGGTAGCTCTGATGGGCCCGTGGATCCTCGTGAACGCCTTTGATTCATCGAGAAGGTATTGCCTCGGATTGATGATGTGTCACCTTGCTTATGGGCTGTGTCTCTCTCTCATGTGCAGCTGCCAAGTGGGCCCTTTTGGCCTTTGGGCTTGCTTGTGCTTGGTCCAGGAATTTATGCCTTGGATAATATGCTTGTTACATGCAGTTTTGGCCCAAATTCACCTGCACACATTCTCAGACCAGCATCTGTGGAATTCGTCAAATAATCATCCTATGCTAACATTTATTCCTTCTGCTGCTCGACTTTTGCATGATAGTTGACAGTCAAAATAGGTCGTTAGTGACCGTCAACAATATCGGAAAGCCTTTGATGCGTGGGGTGGCGTTGGAAGTGGGGGAAGAAGAGATTGCCAGGTGGTGTCCTCTTGTGTATGCATATCTTTCGGATTTTTGTTATACCTGTGGTCTTATTGGACATGTAGATAAGTCGTGTGGGAAGAAGCTGCAGAAGGGAGAGGTGCAACAATTTGGAAAACACTTGTGTTTTATCCTCGAAAAAAGAAGAGTGGATGAGTTTGCTGGTGAGCGTCCCAAAGGAACAAGAAGCTAGGGCCCGTGGAAATCTAATAGTGGAGGAAGCCGTGGGAGTTTTGGAGGGTCAGGATCCCGGCTGTGGAGTGGTGGTTCAGGGAGTAATGCTTTGACTTGGAGGAAACAGGGGGATGGTGAGGAGAAGGCGGCGGATGCAAAGAGGAGGGAGGATGATGAGGTAAACAGCCTGGTAAAAAAGAATGAGTCTGGTAAAGGAGGTGAGCTTAGCAAGAGAGTGCTTTTCGGCCAAGAAACCCGGGATGGAGATGATGGTGGTAAGGACAAGAGCAGGGAGGAAGCAAAAGTTCCTGGGGAGGTGGTAGCGGAGAAGAACGAGGAAGACACTCTGAAGGCTGCGGTGGACGTGAACAGTGCCCTACCGGGCATGCACGTGGATCAGGTTTCCCCAGTGTCGGGGAACGAGGTGTCCAAGGAGGGTGTGAAGAAGAGAGATACTTATAAGAAGGTGGAAAGAGCTGATCGGGCAGCTCGCCTAGCAGAAAACGGTAGGAGGGTTGGAGAAAAAAGGGGTGTTGATGATGTCGCGATGGAGGAGGCTGATGACAATGAGATGAGGGGGGGTTCAAAAGAAACAAAAGAATGCGGGGCTGGCGGACCAGTCCTGCGAGTCCCAATGAAGCTCGTGGCGTGGAACTGTCGGGGGTTGGGCAATCGTCCGGCAGTTCGGGGACTTCTGGATCTCCAGAAGTCAGAGGGGGAAGACATTCTGTTCTTGTCAGAGATTAGAATGAACAAGCGCAGGATGGAAAAATTTCGGTGGATGCTCGGACTGACAAACATGTTGGTTCGGGAAGGAAAAGGAAAAGGCGGGGGTTTTGCTGTGTTTTGGCGGAAGGGGGTCGATGTTTCCTTGCGAAGCATCTCAGATTACTTCATGGATGTTGATGTGAAGGAGGAGGATGGTTTCTATTGGCGGTTTACGGGAGTGTATGGGGAGGCCCATAGCGAGCTAAAATATCGTACTTGGCAACAACTGTGTGGTTTAC
The DNA here is from genome assembly GCF_016808335.1 of Panicum virgatum. Classification (NCBI taxonomy): domain Eukaryota; kingdom Viridiplantae; phylum Streptophyta; class Magnoliopsida; order Poales; family Poaceae; genus Panicum; species Panicum virgatum. Next base: position 42,553,859 of record NC_053146.1, on the reverse strand, counting down.
ACGTCCAACCTGTAAAACCGTGGTTATGTGCGGGTGATTTCAATGAGGTTCTTTTGTCACATGAAAAGGAGGGTGGTAGACCGAGAAGCCAGAGGTGCATGGATCTTTTTAGGGATGCTCTGCAACATTGCGAGTTGCATGATTTGGATTTTGAAGGGGATATGTTTACCTGGAGGAATCATAATCATGTGGCAGACAATTATATTAAGGAGCGGCTTGATAGGGCCATGGCAAATGATCTTTGGAGGAGGAGGTTCCCAGGGGTTCGTGTGATTAATGGTGATCCCAGGCATTCGGATCACAGGCCGGTGATAATTGATACTGAAAAACAGCCTCGTAAGAGGAGTAGGGTGGATGGAAAGCTTTTCGCTTTGAGGCATCATGGCTAAAGGAGGAGAAGTGTGGGGATGTGGTGGGAGAGGCGTGGCAAAGAGCGATGAATGGGCAGCAAAAAAATGCGTGTGCAGCTCTGAAAGTGGTTGCTGGGGATTTGATGCAGTGGAGTACAAATGTGTTGGGTGACTTGGAGAAAAGAATAAAAAAGGTTAAAACTGAGTTGGAGAAATGCAGGAGATCGAATATTGGCCCAAACCATGTGAGCAGGGAGGAAATCCTCAGATTTAAACTTGAGAGATTGGAGGATCAGGTGGATATGTACTGGAAACAGCGAGCTCATGTGAGGTGGCTGTAGGAGGGTGATCGTAATACCTCCTTTTTCCACGCTGTTTGTGCTGAACGAAGAAGAAGAAATAGAATTGGGAGACTGAGGAGGGAGGATGGAAGTTGGGTGGAGATGGAGAAGGAAAAAAGAATGTTTATTGCTAATTATTTCTCTGATTTTTTCAGGACAAGTGGTGGTCAAGTCTCACAGCACCTCCTTGATGCTGTCGAGACAAAAATCACGTCTCATATGAACGAATGCCTAATGAAGGAGTTCACATCCGATGAAGTGCGTAAGGCGCTGGATGGAATTGGTGATCTCAAGGCTCCGGGTCCAGATGGAATGCCAGCAATCTTCTACAAGAATTTTTGGGATACGGTTGGGAACCAAGTGGTGGAGGAGGTTTTGGGTGTTCTGAATGGTGGGCCAATTCCAGAAGAGTGGAACGAGACTACTATTGTGCTTATCCCAAAGGTGAGAAAACCTGAACTAGTGAAGGATTTGCGGCCAATTAGTTTGTGTAATGTTCTATACAAGATGGTGTCAAAGGTGCTGGCTAATAGACTGAAAACAGTGCTGCCTGATGTAATTTCCCAATCCCAAAGTGCTTTCGTTCCAGGCAGACTCATTTCGGATAATATTCTTGTGGCCTATGAATTGACACATTACTTGAGAAATAAGAAAAAAGGCAAGGAGGGGTATGCTGCTGTGAAACTCGATATGAGTAAGGCATATGATAGAGTCGAATGGCCCTTTTTACAAGAGATGATGCTGAAGCTGGGTTTTCAAAGAAGCTGGGTCGATCTGATAATGAAATGCGACTCCACTGTTTCTTACCGAATAAGTGTGAATGGGGAACTAAGTGAGGTGATCAAACCACAGAGAGGTTTACGACAGGGTGATCCTCTTTCGCCGTACTTGTTCCTTTTATGTGCTGAGGGATTTTCAGCATTGCTGAGTCATGCTGAGAGGGAAGGAAACTTGAAAGGGGTTAAAGTATGCCAGAGGGCTCCCAGTGTGTCACACTTGCTGTTCGCGGACGACTCTTTGATTCTGTTCCGGGCAAATGGGGGTGATGCACAACACCTACAGGCGATCCTCGATACTTATGAGGAGTGTTCTGGCCAGATGATAAATAGAGAAAAATCAGCAATTATGTTTAGCCCAAACACTAGAAGAAACGAGCGGGATGAGGTGATGCAAGAATTGGCAATTGCTAAAGAAACCATGAACGAAAGATTTCTGGGGCTCCCAGTGTTTGTGGGTAGAAGTAAAACAAAAGTTTTTGCCTATCTGAAGGAACGTATTTGGACTCGTATCCAGGGGTGGAAAGAGAAGATGTTGTCGAGAGCGGGGAAGGAAGTGCTTATAACAGCCGTGGCCCAAGCTATCCCAGCCTTTGCAATGGGTTGCTTTGACATCACAAAAGAGATTTGCGACCAGATCAGCATGATGATATGCAAGTATTGGTGGAGCAATCAGGATAAGGAAAACAAGATGCATTGGATTAAATGGGAAAAATTAACAACCCCGAAAGGAGAGGGTGGTTTGGGGTTTAGAGATATACATGCTTTCAACTTGGCGATGCTGGCTAAACAGGGTTGGAGGTTTGTGCAGGACCCAAATTCATTGTGTGCTAGAATTCTGGGGGCAAAATATTTCCCAAATGGTGATATCCTTTCAGCAACCGCAAGAAACAATATGTCGTACACATGGAGGAGCATACTGAAGGGCTTGGAAGTGTTGAAAAGAGGAATCATATGGCGTGTTGGAGATGGGAGTAGCATCAGAATATGGGAAGATCCCTGGCTTCCTCGGGAGTGGACTAGGAGGCCGATCACTCCTCGTAGAAATAATCTCCTTGGGAGAGTTGATGAGCTCATTGATCAAAGTCAAGGAACTTGGGATGAGCATCTCGTGAGGGATATTTTTGTTGGAGTAATGGGCTTGGCCCATTTATTCTAAAGCATTAAAAGAATTTAAAGCCCACTATTAATGCTAGGGAATCAATGTTTAATTCCGTACCGGGAATTGAGGAGGATCTCAACCGACTTAAAAGGTGGACTTCTTGTACACCACTTGTGAAGCCGGTAAGAGGAGGACGGTGAACCACACGCGCGCGCGCGCTCGCTCGCCTCGCCGAGCCGGGCCGGGCCGGGCCGGGCCGGGCCGGGCCGTGGCCGTGGCCGTGGCCGTGGCCGTGCCGTGGCCGAGGCGCGGCGCGGCGCGGCGCGGCGCGGCGCGGCGCGGCGGGCCGGGCCGGGCCGGGCCGGGCCGGGCCGGGCCGGGCCGGGCCGGGCCGTGGCCGAGGCGCGGCGCGGCCGGCCGGACGGGCGGTGCGGCGCGGCGCGGCGCGGCGCGGCGCGGCGCGGTGTGATGTGATGGCTATTTTGCCGTTGACAGCAATTAATCGTGCGATTAAACGTGCAATTAAATCTGTAATTAATGGCCATAACCGCATCACCTAAATGACTCTGATGGTGTCCAGGTTCAACGAACCTGAGCACCTGAGTCACTATATAAGGAGTGCCATTCCCCTCATCCACCCGGCACCAGAGCACTGAGGCAACTCGGCTCCTCTCTTCTCCCTCTCCAGTTGCAACAACTGAGTTCCCCAACGCTAATTTCTGTGCGCACAGAATTAGCGTGAGCAGGCCTCCGAAACCTTGCTCGCCTTGAGATCCTGCACGGGATAGGCGGGCAATCAGGTTTTTGGGTAACGCTTTGGCGTGACTGCTCAAAAATACTAAGGCTTTGCCCGATTGTACGACTACTTCCTGGTGGACGAGCCGAACGACTACGTCGACTACATTCTGGTGGCCGAACGACTACGTCGACTACATCTTGGTGACCGTTCGTGGGACTGCACTGCGAACTTCTTCCTGCACCGATTTAGTTCGACTACTTCGACTGAGGCCAACCGAGTAGATGTCTACTCCAGTTGGTAACAGCGCAGCCAATGCCTCCGGCAACGGCCCCGCTTTAGGGTACTCTCTGAAACTTTGGTTATTTATATTGTTTATGCTTATATGTGTGATAAGTATAAACATATTCACATGTTTTATTTTACTCATTAAAGTCATAGAAATATTGCTAGTTTATACATTTAATTTTGGAATTAAAATATACCGAAAATTGCCTAGATTTCTAACAATCCAAAAACCTGATTATGTTAATAGGCTTTCGGTATCTAGCTTTGCTGCATCAATCAAACCATCACCTTTTGATGGTTCAAATTACAAACGTTGGCAAGAGCGGCTTATACTGTGGTTAACACTATCGAGAGTGATCCATGTGAAAGAGGGTAAGCCTGAACAATTCTCTCCAGAGGAAGGGAGTGCGTTCGATGAGGCTGATATCCTCTTTCGAGGCTTGATCATTAGTGTTCTCGGTGATAACCTGGTGGATTCTTATATCCGGCTGCCAACTGGCAAAGCTTTGTGGGATGCTCTTGAGGCTCAATATGGAGTATCTGACGCCGGGAGTGAGTTGTATATCATGGAGCAGTTCCTTGAGTACAGGATGGTCGAAGACCGTTCTGTAGTGGAACAGGCTCATGAAATACATACTCTGGCAAAAGATCTCAAAAATTGCAGCAAAGAGTCCCCATGTGTGTTACCCAATAAGTTTGTGGCTGGAGGTATAATCTCTAAGCTGCCACCTTCTTGGAGGGACTTTGCTACTTCTCTAAAACATAAGAGACAGGAGTTCACAATAGATGGACTCATAGGGACTCTTGATGTTGAGGAGAAGGCGAGAGCAAAGGACATACGTGGGAAAGGAGTTGTTGGTGCTTCAAGTGCCAATCTTGTTCAGAAGAACAACTCCAACAAGAACAAGAAAAAGCCACCGCAGAACCAACCAAAGACTAAGAAGACAACCACTTTTAAGAAGAAGAAGAAGACGGGAGCTTGCTATGTGTGCGCTAGTACGGATCACTTTGCTACAAAGTGTCCGAACCGCAAAGGCAACAACTCCGCCAACATGGTTATTAGCGAGCCTGGAGGAACTTCGGGGTACGGTAATTTATTACCTACTGTTCTTTCAGTCTTTGGTTCACCCGAGTGGTGGGTTGATACTGGTGCTAATATTCATGTTTGTGCTGATGCTTCTTTGTTCTCTTCTTACCAGACCGGCGGGACTTCCTCCTTGCTGATGGGGAACGGATCACATGCGCGTGTTCTTGGTGTTGGTACGGTAAATCTGAAGTTTACTTCGGGGAAGACCGTGCAGCTGAAGAACGTGCAGCATGTCCCCACCATCAAGAAGAATTTAGTCAGCAGCTCTCTACTGTGTAGAGATGGTTTCAAATTAGTCTTTGAGTCCAATAAATGTATCTTGTCTAAGTTTGGTACTTTTGTTGGAAAAGGTTATGAAAGCGGAGGTTTGTTCCGTCTTTCTTTGTCAGATGTTTGTAATAAAATTGCATACAATGTTATTAACGTTGATGAAACAAATGTTTGGCATTCGAGGCTTTGTCACGTTAATTTTGGTTGTATGATGCGCTTAGCTAATTTGAGCTTAATTCCAAAGTTCACTTTTGTCAAAAATTCTAAGTGTTATGTATGTGTTGAATCAAAACAAACTCGTAAGCCTCATAAGATCGCGGAGGCAAGGAGCTTGGCACCCTTAGAATTAATTCATTCCGATTTGTGCGAAATGAATGGAGTGTTGACAAAAGGTGGTAAAAAATATTTCATGACTTTGATTGATGATAGTACTAGATTTTGTTACATCTATTTGTTGAAGTCAAAAGATGAAGCTTTACACTACTTTAAAATCTATAAAGCTGAAGTAGAAAACCAACTTGAGAGAAAGATCAAAAGAGTTAGGTCAGATCGTGGTGGCGAGTATTTCTCAAATTTATTTACTTTATTCTGCGAGGAACATGGTATTATTCATGAGAGGACGCCTCCCTATTCACCTCAGTCAAATGGGGTTGCCGAAAGAAAGAATCGCACTCTAACGGATTTGGTTAACGCCATGTTAGATACAGCGGGACTTTCCAAGGAATGGTGGGGTGAGGCTATATTGACTGCATGTCATGTCCTAAACCGTGTTCCTATAAAGAATAAAGAGATAACTCCTTTCGAGGAATGGGAGAAGAAAAGGCCAACACTGTCATACTTACGTACATGGGGTTGTTTGGCAAAAGTGAGTGTGCCAATAACCAAGAAACGTAAGCTTGGACCTAAAACTGTGGATTGTATCTTTCTAGGTTATGCTATTCACAGCGTTGGATATAGATTTTTAATAGTGAAATCTGGAGTACCTGACATGCATGTTGGTACTATAATGGAGTCCAGAGATGCTACATTTTTTGAAAACATTTTTCCCATGAGAGATGAAACAAGTTCATCTAGGCAAGAGTTCATCAAGGATGATGGCTCTGCTGAGCCGATAGAACACAATGAACATACACTTGTAGAAAATTCTGAGGAGGATAACAATGATGCTCCGAGAAAGAGCAAGAGACAAAGGACTGTAAAGTCTTTTGGTGATGATTTCATTGTATACCTCATAGATGATACACCCAGAACCATTGAAGAGGCATATTCATCTCCTGATGCTGACTATTGGAAGGAAGCAGTAAGGAGTGAGATGGATTCTATTATGTCTAATGGAACCTGGGAGGTCGTTGAACGTCCTTATGGATGTAAACCGGTTGGATGCAAGTGGGTGTTCAAGAAAAAGCTTAGGCCAGATGGTACTATTGAAAAGTACAAGGCTAGGCTTGTGGCCAAGGGTTATACACAAAAAGAAGGAGAAGATTTCTTTGACACTTATTCACCAGTTGCCCGATTGACCACAATTCGAGTGTTACTTTCCTTGGCAACCTCTTATGGTCTTCTCGTTCATCAGATGGACGTTAAGACGGCTTTCCTCAATGGAGAGTTAGAAGAGGAGATCTATATGGATCAGCCGGATGGGTTTGTATCAAAGGGTCAAGAAGGAATGGTTTGTAAGTTGTTAAAATCTTTATATGGTCTCAAGCAAGCGCCTAAGCAGTGGCATGAAAAGTTTGATAGAACTTTGACCTCTGCCGGCTTTGTTGTGAACGAAGCTGACAGATGTGTGTACTATCGCTATGGTGGGGCTGAAGGAGTGATTTTGTGCTTGTATGTGGATGACATACTGATCTTTGGCACTAGCCTTAATGTGATTAAGGAAGTCAAAGAGTTTTTATCTCAAAATTTTGAGATGAAGGATCTGGGAGAAGCTGATGTTATCCTTAATATAAAGCTGGTAAAAGAGATCAATGGTGGGGTGATTCTTACACAGTCTCACTATGTGGAGAAGGTGTTAAGTCGCTTTGGTTATAGTGACTATAAACCTGTCTCAACACCATATGATGCCAGTTTAATTCTTAGAAAGAACAAAAGGATAATGCGAGATCAGCTGAGATATTCTCAGATCATTGGTTCATTAATGTATTTAGCGAGCGCTACAAGACCTGATATCTCGTTTGCTGTAAGCAAACTGAGCCGGTTTGTTTCAAACCCGGGAGATGATCATTGGAAGGGTCTTGAAAGAGTAATGCGCTATCTGAAGGGGACAATGAACTATGGAATTCACTACACCGGGTACCCAAGGGTACTAGAAGGGTATAGTGATTCAAATTGGATTTCTGATGCTGATGAGATAAAGGCCACAAGTGGATATGTGTTTACACTTGGTGGTGGAGCTGTTTCCTGGAAGTCTTGCAAGCAGACCATCTTAACGAGGTCAACTATGAAAGCAGAACTCACAGCATTAGATACCGCCACTGTTGAGGCTGAGTGGTTTCGTGAGCTCCTTATGGACTTGCCGATAGTTGAAAAACCGTTACCGGCAATCCTAATGAACTGTGACAATCAAACGGTAATTGTCAAGGTGAATAGTTCAAAGGATAACATGAAGTCATCTAGACATGTGAAAAGGCGGTTGAAATCTGTCAGAAAATTGAGAAACTCCGGAGTTATAGCCCTGGACTATGTTCAGACGGCTAAAAATCTGGCAGATCAGTTTACAAAGGGTCTTTCACGAAATGTGATAGACAATGCATCTATGGAATTGGGCTTGAGACCCACGTGAGTCATTCTATAGTGGAAACCTGTCCTATGTGATCGGAGATCCCGTGAATTAGGATGGTGAAACAAACTAAAGTCTGACTGTGAGAAGAGAACCTTTGTGAAAAGGGCTCATTCCGTGTATAAGGTGCATTTCTCTTCTAATCTGTATGGCAGGTTGGTCTATACCTTAATGTGTGCCAGGTGGTTTCTTTTAAACAAATGAGTTGTTTTCTTGAAACAAAGATGTTGTCCTACAGAACATCTGAAAGGAACACACCTATATGAGTTTGACCACTGGTCATGGTCTATGAGAATTGGGTATTCTCTAGAAACTCATGAAGGGCCTGGAGTATGACTTATAAGCTCCAAACCGCGGGGATGCTTTTGCAGCTTAGTACCAGTGTAGGGCTCTGGTCAAACTTGTTTGCACAAAACTGGCAATTCAAGGCATAGTCCATTGCACAGTTGTGAATAAGTGTAGCCTTTGTCCTAGATGGAAGTTCAACTTAACAGTCTCTGTCGAATACTGGTATATCAATGAGAGAATGAGGGTATTTCTAGTGTGGCTTGAATTTCTTGGTGGGGATTGTTGGAGTAATGGGCTTGGCCCATTTATTCTAAAGCATTAAAAGAATTTAAAGCCCACTATTAATGCTAGGGAATCAATGTTTAATTCCGTACCGGGAATTGAGGAGGATCTCAACCGACTTAAAAGGTGGACTTCTTGTACACCACTTGTGAAGCCGGTAAGAGGAGGACGGTGAACCACACGCGCGCGCGCGCTCGCTCGCCTCGCCGAGCCGGGCCGGGCCGGGCCGGGCCGGGCCGGGCCGTGCCGTGGCCGTGGCCGTGGCCGAGGCCGAGGCGAGGCGAGGCGAGGCGAGGCGCGGCGCGGCGCGGCCGGACGGGCGGTGCGGTGCGGCGCGGCGCGGTGTGATGTGATGGCTATTTTGCCGTTGACAGCAATTAATCGTGCGATTAAACGTGCAATTAAATCTGTAATTAATGGCCATAACCGCATCACCTAAATGACTCTGATGGTGTCAGGTTCAACGAACCTGAGCACCTGAGTCACTATATAAGGAGTGCCATTCCCCTCATCCACCCGGCACCAGAGCACTGAGGCAACTCGGCTCCTCTCTTCTCCCTCTCCAGTTGCAACAACTGAGTTCCCCAACGCTAATTTCTGCGCGCACAGAATTAGCGTGAGCAGGCCTCCGAAACCTTGCTCGCCTTGAGATCCTGCACGGGATAGGCGGGCAATCAGGTTTTTGGGTAACGCTTTGGCGTGACTGCTCAAAAATACTAAGGCTTTGCCCGATTGTACGACTACTTCCTGGTGGACGAGCCGAACGACTACGTCGACTACATTCTGGTGGCCGAACGACTACGTCGACTACATCTTGGTGACCGTTCGTGGGACTGCACTGCGAACTTCTTCCTGCACCGATTTAGTTCGACTACTTCGACTGAGGCCAACCGAGTAGATGTCTACTCCAGTTGGTAACAGCGCTGCCAATGCCTCCGGCAACGGCCCCGCTTTAGGGTACTCTCTGAAACTTTGGTTATTTATATTGTTTATGCTTATATGTGTGATAAGTATAAACATATTCACATGTTTTATTTTACTCCTTAAAGTCATAGAAATATTGCTAGTTTATACATTTAATTTTGGAATTAAAATATACCGAAAATTGCCTAGATTTCTAACAATTTTTTGGCCACAAGATGCTGAGCTTATCTTGGCGCTCCCAGTTCATGGAGATATGGAAGATGTGTTGGCTTGGCATTATGATAACAGGGGTATTTTTAGTGTGCGTTCTGCATACAAAGTTCAGAGGGCGTATGAGAAGAGAATGAGCTCACGGCCTACTGCTTCCTCTTCTAATGCTGGTAATAATACGGAGTCTTTTCCATGGAAGAGATTGTGGGGCTTAAAGTGCCCGGGAAAAATCAAACACCACTTGTGGAGGATGTCACACAACAGCTTAGCAGTTAGAAAAGAACTCGCTCGTAGAGGCATGGATCTGGATACAAAATGTGTTATGTGCAGCAGGCTTGAGGAGGATGGTGCACACCTGTTTTTCAAATGCAAATGGGCTGTGAAAGTTTGGAGGGAAATGGGAATGGAGAAGCATCGTTGCGTATTGGAAAGCAAACTGTCTGGGCTTGAAGTGATGAAATATATACTGGGGATAGAGGAACGAGAGAAAATGGTTGTTGTCACGTTCCTATGGCTATGGTGGCTAGAAAGAAATAGAGTCCGAGAAGGGGAAAAGAGAAAATCAGTGGAGGATATTGCATTCATGTGCAAGCAGTATGCCTCTGAATACCTGAACATTTGCAAGCATTCTGTGGAGCCTGTACAAGCGCCCAAACAGTTGTGGAGGTGGCCTGCACAGGGTTGGGTTAAGATCAACTCTGACGGTGCTTATTCTAAAAACTCAGGTGAAGGTGGCTGGGGTGTGATAATGAGGGATGAGATGGGCGATGTCGTGGAGGCAGCGGCCGGAAAATCGATAAGGCTCCTTGATGCCTTTCAGTCAGAAGTGGAGGCATGTTTAGCGGGAGTGATGCTTGCTGAAGAATTGGGCGCTGAACGTATCGTTGATTCGTTGTTGAAACAAACTCTCTTGTGCTAAAACAAGCGCAGCAACATTCTACATATCGGTTGGCGGCCATTGGTGGAGTGATATGCGAGATCCAGGCTCTGCTGGCTACAAGTTTCAGTTCTTTTATTGTTGATTATGTCCCTAGATCATGTAATAGGGTAGCTCATGCCCTTGCGGCAATTGGTTGTAAGTGTCCTCCGAGTGCCGGTCTCCGTTGGGAGAGCACTCCTTTTGTTGAGGACCTAGTGGCCAGCGATCGTGCTGCATCCGTTTCTTAATGGAAAACTCTTTTCCACCAAAAAAAAGTAACGCGCGTGGCTCCTAAGGGCAGCTCCAATGTATGGAACATGAGGGGTGTTAAGACCGTGCCATGTCATTCCTACTAGCTTAGCAAAATTTGCTCCAATGTATAGCACTTTCTCTATTTTTTTTCTCTCCTCTTAGGCTGTCTGCACTCATCATACTCTAAAATCATCCTCTAAAAAAATATTCCAGTCTAATCATCAAGATTCTCTATTGTATACTCAGTTTTGCTGCATTCATCATCCCCTATATCTCATTATCTATATCAACTACCAGCCATGGAACCCGCATATCAGATTTTTTTATCTCTTTTAGCCCCACCCCTTCCACTCCCATTCTCTCTTTCTCTCTCCACACCTCTGCTTCTCCGCCCGCTACCCCCGTCGCCTCCACTCTCTGTCCCCAGGCCGGCGGCGGCCCTCCAAGCCCCCTCGCCGGCGGCGGGATGGACGGCAGGGGAGCGGCGGCCCTCCTCTATGGCCGCGCCGGATCCCCCTCCTACCTCCCTGACTCGGCGCGCGACACCCTCCCCTGCTCCCCTCCGCTTCTCCTCCCTCGCACGTGGCGCCGGCTCCCCTGCTCCCTCCGCGGCCGCCGCTCCCCGGTACAGCGGAGCTGGCCTCCCTCCCTCCCGGCGTGGAGGGCCGCGCGGCGGCCGTGAGCAGCAGCGTTCCCGCCGCGGCCACCCAACATCCGTGCCGCGGCCCACAAGCCCCCTGCACCGCTCGCCGGCAGGTCCTCGGGCGGGTCCGCCGCCGCCGTCTGCGCCGGGCTCTGCGCCAACGGGGGCGGTCGGCGCGCGGCGGCCGGGCCTGCACGGCGTCGCGGCATGGGCGGTGTGGGGCGGTCCGCCTTCAGCTTTCCCTTCCAGCTTCCACTTCTCCAGCCATCGCCTGCTCGGTTGCTTACTTTGCGTTGCTCCTAGCCTCATCTCCATTTCGGTTCTTTGAGTCTATTCGGGTTTCAGGAGAACGGAAGCGACACCAAAAACCGAACAGTTTTCGGTCTATTCGGTTTTCGGTTTTAAGTGCCCAGGCCTAGGGGCGGACCGGCGGCCGGATCCGCGCCCCGCCGGCCAGATCCGTGCGCGGCGGAGCCACGGCACACAGCGGCCATGGCGAGCGGCAGCGGGCCTCGCGACGGCCATGGCGAGGCCGCGCGGCGGCGGCTCGGCGTGGCCCACTCGCGCGACGGCGGCGAGTGTGCGGCCGCGGCGGCTCAGGGCCGCGACGGCTCGGCGCGGCCCACGCGCACAGTGGCGGCGGTGGCGAGTGCGCGGTGGTGGCGGCTCGGCGTGCGTGTGCTCCCTCGTTCCTCCCTCTCTGGTGCCCTCCCTTGTGGCTATAGCGGCGTCCAGCCGCGAGAGGAGGCAGGCGAGCAACGGTTGGAGGCAGGCCCCACGCCGCGTCGCCGCGTGCGTACGACCGCTATCACGCTTTATTTGGCGTGCGGGAGCCCCGTCCGCTGCGATGCCGTGCGGGGTGGCATACCCGCTGCAGTAAAAAAACGGCAAAGGCGTCCGCTATTTTTTTACATTTCCTTTTACCGTTATCGGTGCGGACAGCCTTAGCACCTTCTTGGCACACACATTGGAGCTGCCCTAATCGGACCCGGTTGGCCGAACGCGGCTGCTGCTGCAGCAGAATTGCTCTGTTCACATCAACCAACCAGCAGTACTTATTTTTTCCTCACAACCATATATGTACAAAAAGCTCGAGGCCCGACAGCCCAACACAAAGCACGATTTTTTGGCCCGGCCCAAGCACGACACGGCCCGATGTTCATCGTGCCCGGGCCAGCCCGGCCCGGTACTTCGTGCCGGGCCTGGGACGCAACCATGGCACGACGGGCGGCCCGGCCCGGCCCGAATTTTAGAATATTGTCTGAAATGACCCGTTACATCTGCCCACCACTTCAGCCCAATAAGAATAATCCCGGCCTGCTAACCTCACGAGTCAGAGAGGCTTTCCTTAAATAAAAAAAAAGAACGAGTCAGAGAGGCCCTCCGGCTCCCTCCGGATCTCCGCCTTCCTCATCCCTCCCGAGCCCCGGCAGCTCGCAGGAGGTGGCGATGGAGCTCCGGCCACTGCAACGCGCGGGCCACGGTGCGAGGGCGGCCGCGGCGGCCGGTGGTCAGTGCCGGCAGTGCAGTTGTCGGTGCGTGCGAGGGCTGCAGCAGCACGCTGGAGGCCGCGGCGGCGCACGCGGCGACGGCAGGCGCGGCGGGCGGTGCGGCTAGCTCGGCGGGTGGTGCGCGCAAGCAGGCGCAGGGGTGCCGGCGGGCGCGACGACCTGCAGGTGTCGGCGAGCGCGACGACCAGCAGTGCAGGGGCTTTGGCCGGTACGGGCACGACAAAATCCTGTGGGCTCCTGCTTGGGCCGAGGACGTGGCACAATGGACGACCCGGCCCGTTAGCCTATTTGTGCCGGGCCGAGCCTGATCCATTCGTGCTTGGGCCAGCCCAGGCTCGGGCCGGGCGGGGCGGCCCGAATGACCATCTATACTCGCAACAAATCAGCACTAGCCATTAATCACTAGCTAGCTATTAATATTTTTTTCTACAGCAAATCAGCACCAGCCACCCGCCACAGAACACAACGATTAAGAATCCCACGCGTGGGTGGGATCAATTCCATCGTCGAAGAATTTTTTTTTTCGCACTAAGCTACAGGCAGTCCGCTTACTCATTTATGTCATTTAGCGGTAGCGGCTCAAAGCTCCAAGTCTCCAACCCATATACGTTGTCGCAGGAGGCTTAGTCTTATTTATTTCCTAGCCCATTTACTCTACTTTCTTACCCACGGCTTCTGATCAGCTGCTTCGTGACAACATTAACGCTGCAATACCTGCTAGTTCTTAGTACATTTTCAATTTGTTTTCCTCTTTCTCATTTTTTATTTTCCTTTAAAATAAAACTTTATTCTTACTTTTTTCTTTCACTTCTCGTGGAACAATTCATTTTCTAGCTGGAACAATTTGATTGTAAAGGTAAAATAAATTGATTGTTAAAGTAGAACAACTGTTCCAGCTTGACAAATAAATTATTTCACGTTCATAAAACAACAAATGTCCACGCTGAACAAATGGTCAAATAAATTATTGAAGTGGAGCAATTGTTCCAGCTTGACAAATTAAGAAAATGCACTCACATGCTTTTATCGGTAGGTGGCAAATCTTGTGATTTGCCGACTCTCAAAACTATTTGTCAAGTAAAAAACAGTTCGATCTCCAATAGTTTGCTATTTCGGACTTGAAAAAATAAAAAAAGACAATAGGCAAGGAGAAGACTTTATTTTCATGGTCGGTACGTAGCATGCAAGTAGGGACAGGATTTGCCAATCCCTTTTCCAAGTTGCCATATATAGACGGTGAGGGAGTGTTTTTGCCAAATTGTCATATTTTATCAAGTCATTTGTCAAACTGTTAGAGTGGTATTTTAAATATTTTTGTCAAAAATCAAAGATGTCAACTCTATTTATCAAACTGTTAGAGATGCTCTTAAAAATCAAATCAAATGAATCCACACGGCAAACGGACGGATTCTCGTGCGGCTCACAAATGAGGAGGAATAGAGATACGTAGGCCTTCTTCCATGTATTCACGGCCCATGTAAAAAAATCAGAAGATCAGGCAAGCGTGGATAGGCTTCTACCATCGCTGCGTTCGCTTGGTTTGTCAGCCAACCAACCAACAGTACTGTTCTCTCATACTAAATCAGTACCAGCCACTAGCTACCAGCCAGTCAACAGTACTATTCTCTTATAACAAATCAGCACTAGCCATCAGCCACATCCAAACAAATACTATTCTCTCATAACAAATCAGCACCAGCTATCAGCCACAGCCTCATACTAAATCAGCACCAGCCACTAGCTACCAGCCAATCAACAGTACTATTCTCTTATAACAAATCAGCACTAGCCATCAGCCACATCCAAACAAATACTATTCTCTCATAACAAATCAGCATCAGCTATCAGCCACAGCCAAACAAACACAAACACAAACACAGATATCTTCGATGGCAGTCGCGAACGTTATATGTAACAGCGCCCAGTGCAAACACCAAACAGGCAACCTCAACTCCTGTCTGAGTCTGTCGCTTTGCATCGTGACCTCCCAGGCTCCCACTACTCCGAACCAGTTGCAGACTTGCAAGCATATGGCTGTCCGTCAGTTACTCCCCAAGGACGGACGGAGAACTAATGACGAAGTCAGGAAGGCGGGGACATGCCATGTTCATCATGCAGCCGGCATGCTCCTTTCTGCAACTGCACTCGGCTTTCCACCAAATTTGTCGGCTTGGTCGATCTGGTCCACTCCGGCTCCATCTAAGTCGTCGCACACATTTTTTTTTTTGTCCAGAATCTCTAGATCATGATTTTCTTCGCAACCTCGCGGGCTCTTTCACCCTGAGCTCAGTCGTGCCGCGTAGGGGGCCGCCCCTCCTTGTCTGTCCTTGGCGAGAGCAATAATACCATGCGTTTGTGCAGTACGAGGTTGCTGCTGCCTCGATCTCTTTCGTGATTACTTTTGTTAATATAGTCAATAAGAATGACGTGGTCCGTTAGTAGTATATAAGGTTTTGTTCGTGAACAGTACGTAAATGGAGTAGTTTTTTTTTGCGGGTAGACGATGGAGTACCAATAATGTTTACTGATGACCTGTCTCGCTAGGTTTTGTTTCTTTTCCGCTGCGAACGAACGTTAGCTCGGCTGGTGGAAGTACATAAGCAGAAACCTCCAGGTTGGAAGTTCGACTCTTGGTTCGCACAAAAAAACCTCCTCGTTTGTTCCATGTTCAAAGTACAATTAGAGTTCGACCCTTCTCCCAGGTAACAGGTCACTATGTATGGTTAGAGTAGGGATTCGGGGATTTTCTAGACCTGTGTGAGAAGCTAATCTTTTTAGCACATTGCACCGTGAGGGCGGTCTCTCTCCGTAGGTCTAGTTTTTTCTCTATCTTTAGCCAGCTATAGTTTTGCTACTGTCCGTCACTAAGAATTGGTACAAATTTACAATCACAAAATTGTGATGAACCTTATAGTGATCCGTCACCTTCGTGCACTTCATAGCTGATATGGATCGATCTCCCTAGCTAAACAATAGTGACAGGCTGCGAGACCGGTGATATTTTCTAAAACTACACTAACTACGGAAAGAATCTATAATCCTCCCGGCTGCTGTTGGGCTCAGACTAATGACTTTAGTCCCGGATCCAACGGCTAGAGCCCAGAAGGGTGAGGGGAGGGATATTTAGTTTTGATTGGAGCCTTCGACCAGGACTAAAGAGTCATCCACAACTTAGTGTAAAATGAAAGCATACCAACTAGAGTTACATGTGCTATGTAGGTGGGGTGAGATACAATCTATACGCAAGATGAGAAGTCTAAGTTTCAAGTTCCATAGAATAAGTTACGCCTAACTTGATACAATTATTTTTTAAGTCTGCAGACCTTTTAATTCCGGTTATTAGACTCGGCACTGAAGGGCCAAACCTTTAGTCCCGAACTGCCACCATACACCACCAGCGTCTGCAGACCTTTTAATTCCGGTTATTAGACTCGGCACTAAAGGGCCAAGCCTTTAGTCCCGGACTGCCACCATATACCACCAGTACTTCGCGCTGACTCTCACCATTGCATCGCCGCCTATGGTGGCACAGTTTAGCTCGCCCAAAATATGATGCCACCCCTTGTTTTGATCTAGCATTTCATTGGCAGTTTTATTTGGAGCATGTCGACGTACCGTGGACCGACACATATGTTCCCCGCACATTAGCGTCCGTGTTCACTAGTAGAATCCCTTTTATCTCGCGCCATGTGGCGAATGAGCAGAGAGTATTGTTCATGTTGTCTTGCATTCACTACTACAGAACAGATTTTTGTTCCAGACCATTTGTTCCGGCTGCTTTTGGGCCCGGGACAATAGGTGGCTTTTGTCTCGGGTCCAACGGCTAGCCGGGCCAACTGGGACAAAAGGGGGGCCTTTTATCCCGGTTGGTGGCTCCAACCGGGACAAAACTTCTTGCCCCCTTATCCCCTTCCCTCTCCCCCCGCCCGAGCCATTCAGCTCACTTGTTCTTGCTGTTCTTAGCTCGGGAGAGGGGATTTCTTGCTCATTTCTTCACCATATTTGTAAAGATCTTTGATTCCCCGTCCATCCATCGGCGCTAAAGATTTGGGGCTTGTTTTTCTCTTCTTTCATTGCTTGTGTAGCTCATTTCATACTTTAGAAATAGAGAAAATGTATAGCTCATTTCTTGGACATTTAGATTGCATATGTAGGTGTGATTTTCTTTTAGATTTAGATGAGTATGTGGATAGTAGAAATTTTTAGAATGAGTGTAGACACTTCATGTGATTTACTTGTATATATGACCATATTGTGGATAGTTGATTTTTGTATTAATGAATGAATTAATGAAATGAGTATATTAGAATTTTTTGTATTATGAATGGATTATTTTGACACTCTAGTGATGTATTCGTTCATGCTCACACAGAAACCATCTAGAAGCTTAAAAAATCTTTATTTCGAAACAAGTATACGTCGTTAATCTCCATTCAACGGTGATGGCACTACATTTCGGGGATACACGATGCGTTATAAGGACGTCACTAATGGGCTGGTCGCAACACCAGTACTTATGGTTAATACGAACTCAGCATTTGGCACAATCAGCGTGGCTGTTGTTGCACTGAGAGCATATCAACGAGCATGCTGTTTGTGCCAAGTGCTGTGTTCCTATCAACCGTAAATGTTGGTGTTGCGACTGGCCTATTGGTGACGTACTTGTACAACACCGTGTCCCCCCGAAAGGCAGTGTCATCACCGTAAGGTTGAGGTTACCAACATATATATTTTTTGAAATAAAGTTTTTTTTTTGTTTTAGAGGGTTTCTGGATATTTAAAAGAGTGTTCTCCTGGAACTGGAAGGTGTCAAAATAATTAGGAGTTATAGAGATTTCTTTCAATTAATTAGAGATTTCATCTTTTTTATATGTTTTCATTGTTATTTGCAAGAGTAATTAATCTGATCATTGTAATTGTAATAGTAAATAATATTTGCATTGTAATTGTAAGAATTTATAATTTTGTGAAAAATAAAAGTGTTTTCCAGTAAAATATGGCTTCAGCAGCGGGAGGGAGTGGCGCCGGTGGGGGTGATCGTTGTCCTTCTGGAGAGAAGGGCACAACTCTAGTAGGTCGTCAGTGCAAGAAACCTAGCGCTTTTCATAGGGCAGCGCTCCGTTATTTGGAAAAAAAAATATAGAGAATGTGTGGCAAGGGGCAAGGAACCTCCGTTTGATCTTGAGGATTTGTTGCGGCGTTACGGTTCGTCACCACCAAACTCGGAGGTTTCAGCTCCGCCATCTTCTTCTGCGCCAGCAAGAAATCCGTCAGAGCATTCTTCTTTCCCACGCAAGGACGGTTGAAAACCTATGTGTTGTTGTGCAAATTTTTAAGTTGCATGTTGAGTACTCCTTTGTTAAGTTCTGTAATGGATTAAGTACTCCTTTTAATTAATCATGATGTATGATGGATATTGCAGATCTTTTAATTATTCATGTTATGTTACATTTAGTTTAATTTAGGTTTGATATATTTTATTTATTCGATACGTGTAAAGAATTCAAATCGATTCATTTAAAATACAGATGGACCGGCAATAGATGTACAATGCTGACCGACGTTCGAACGAATTTATTGAAGGCCTGCATTATTTTTTGTCTGTGGCTGAGGTAAACAAGCAGATTGGTTTTATGTGCTGCCTGTGTGTTCATTGTAAGAATAACAAGGATTACTCCTCTTCAAGAATCCTACACAGCCATATTTTCGCAAATGGTTTCATGGAGAAGTATATTTGTTGGACGAAGCACGGAGAATAGGGGGTTACCATGGAAGACAATGAAGAAGGAGATTTTGACGACCATTTTCTCGGGAATGCTGGATTCGGTGCATTTGATGACGATATTCTCATAGAAGAGCCCGAAGTAGATGTAGCAGAAGATGGTCCCAGCGACAATCTGGGGCAGGCACTGCACAATGTGCGGGCAGACTGTGAGAGTGAAACAGCGAGGTTGAAGTTTCAGAAGATGTTAGAGGACCACCGTAAGTTGTTGTACCCAGATTGTGAAAATGAATTGAAGAAGCTTGGCACCACCTTGGAGTTGTTGCAATGGAAGGTGACAAATGGTATATCCGACAAGGGATTTGGTGAATTACTGAAACTTGTTAAAAAAATGCTTCCTAAGGACAAACCATGAATTTGAAACAGAAGTTAGGGTGGAATTTTGATCAAATCAATAGAAGGGAGGAAGGGTCCCTTAACTGATTTGAATTCCATCCTCCTTCAAATAGGATATGCTCTAAGTCTGAAGCCAAACAACTTGTTTGCCCTCTAAAATTGGAAGTGCAAAAGATACATGCATGCCTCAACGACTGCATCCTCTACCGAGATGAGTACGAGAATTTGGACGCATGTCCCGTATGCAGTGCATTGCGTTACAAGATCAGAAAAAATGATCCTGGCGATGTCGAGGGGGAGCGTCCCTGGAAGAGAGTTCCTGCGAAGGTCATGTGGTATTCGCCTATAATACCACGTTTGAAGCGTCTGTTTAGAAATAAAGATAATGTTAAGTTGATGCGATGGCACAAAGAGGAACAAAGCAAGATTCGATGTTGAGACACCCTGCTGATGGGTCGCAGTGGAGAAAAATAGATAGAACGTACCCTGAATTTGAATTGGATGCGAGAAACATAAGGTTCGGTTTGAGCACGGATGACATGAATCCTTTTGGTGAGATGAGCAGTGGTCATAGCACTTGGCATGTGACTCTTTGTATGTACAATCTTCCACCATGGATCTACATGAAACAGAAGTTCATCATGATGCCAGTGCTTATCCCGGGCCCAAAGCAGCCAGAAAATGACATTGATGTGTACCTAAAACCATTGGTCGAAGAACTCTTATTGCTCTGGGGCGATGAAGGTGTACGGATGTGGGATGAATACAAACAGGAAAACTTCAACCTATGAGCATTGCTGTTCGTAACGATCAATGACTAGCCTGCTCTTAGTAACTTGTCAGGACATTCAAACAAGGGATATAAAGCAAGCACACACTATTTAGATGATACCGATAATATATGGTTGACTCACTGCAAGAAGGTTATATACATGGGTCATCGTCGGGTTTTTCCCATCAGGCATCCGATATGAAAGAAGGGCAAGCATTTCAAAGGTCAAGCAGACCACCGAACAAAACTGATGCGCCGTAGTGGTGTTGGCACTTCTTAGCCTAACGAATTACTTCGCAAGCGCACAGAGACCGATTGTAACTTTCACCAGAGAGTATACCTAGGATATCGAATCCAAGGAACGGTAAAGCTTTGACCGAACTTAGAGATCTTCAACCGGACACAACCAGCAAGAAGAAGATAAGGGAAGAGGACCTAACTCCAGATAACCTACTACTTTGACTAGCTAAGGAGCTAACTACTAACTTGATCTGCTTCGGTGGCTGGAAGAGGAAGGACTTCAGAAAGGAATGAGAGGGGAGTCCAACGGCAACCTGCACTACTGCTATAAAAACACCCGAACGTGGTGGACTATAAAGGACGGATAGGACTGTCACCACCTACCGACTAGCACAACGGTTCCATGGGGTGGAACACAACCTAAGGTAGCTACCAAGCCTGGGCACCATGCCCACAGCTCTCGAGCTACTTGCTCCTACCATGTACTTAAATAGAAAGCAACCTCAAATAAGCAGAACTTGCTACTTACGCAGACTCAGAATCCCGCAGATTAAACTAAGTACTTAACAATTAATTAAGATAGAAAGTAAAGCTAGCGAGAAACTAAAGTTGAGACAAGGAACTTACTCAATAAATTCCTCCGAAGCGGATACAAAGTGGAGTAAGACCGAGATAACTCGAGTCCGCTCCTTTCAGCTCGGCTTTCACCGGAGCACTCACCTCACTCTCTTCCTACTCAACACAAGTGTACAAGAAACTCTCTTCTCTAAGGAATGGTGTGTGTTACAAGAGGGGTATGGTGCTCTATTTATACTACTCTGAGGTCGGTACTGAGCTGAGTGTTAGTTGCACGCATGTAAGATGGTTATGCTTGTCTTTCACGCCAAGGTAGAGCTTTAGAAGCCGCCAAGTGGGGCCGGCCAGCCTCCCCTAGGCCGGCCGGCCTGGGGATGTAGCCGCGT
Organism: Panicum virgatum; assembly: GCF_016808335.1. NCBI lineage: Eukaryota > Viridiplantae > Streptophyta > Magnoliopsida > Poales > Poaceae > Panicum > Panicum virgatum. The sequence continues at coordinate 42,533,006 of NC_053146.1, read as the reverse complement.
GGCCACCGCCTCTGCAGGGACGCTCTAGATCTCCTCCTGAGGTCGGTAACGGTTGCGTAGCTTCAACAGTGATAGTTAGGGTCCGGCCGGCCTCTCCTAGGCCGGCCGTCCTGGCTCTGGCTCGTCTCAGGCTCGTGTTGCACCGACTTGTTGTTCTCTAGGCCCACATTGCTTCACAAGTTGAATTGGGCTCTGGTTCTTCGAATTGTCACTGATTTTGACCTCCACTTAACTTGGTTAAGGCCTTTTGGCCTTAGCTTGTGAATCTCATAGGACCCATCTTATTATGAGTTGTCCTTGGGCTCAATTGACTCTCCATGAAGTCTCATGGCCATGTGTGGCAGGGGTAGGCCGGTCGGCCTGGCCTAGGCCGGCCGGCCTGGGGTCCACCCCATTTTGACTCAAATTTGCAGATGTTGTTCATAACTTCACATAATCATCAAAACTTGTGGAACTTGTTAATGTTAGTAAAAATCATAGTAATATAGTTCCAAAAGCATGAAATTCGAAGGAATGCTGGTGGTAAAAATCATCGAAATCGACCGCCAACACACCCCCACACCTAGACTTTGCTCGTCCTGAGCAAAAGGGGTCGATAAAGATTCCTGAGGATCAAGTAGGGTCTAGGGTTCACAAACGCAAGTATGCATAAGAATTATTTCAGAGCCTTCATTTTATACCTCGGATTCCGGGTGGCTAACACCTTCATATTCACCTATTGATCTCCAGAATAAATCGATGTAGGTAATGATTAGCCCTGTCTCGTAGTACTTGGAAGATTTTTGTTTTTAAATAAACCCAAGGCATACTCTTTTTGGTCAAGTCATTCATTCACTCAATTTTGTTCGTACTTCACTAATTCTTCCAAAAGAGTATGTGGAGCTAAGTGAAGGATGTTGCATATCCATACATTTATATTGCAAGATCAAACTTGGTGTCTCTCAGCAATTTAGATGTTCATCTCATGGGTCAAGTGCAAGTGATAGATGAGGATACAATCCATGGTGGTTTTGTGTATAGCACTACACACCTCTCCCTTCTTTTTTTTAGACAAAGCATGAATGTTGTTCACCCTTTTCTTTCTTTTCAGGGGGTGTAGCACTGTTTTGCAACCACATTTCATGGATTCGACTTGATGGACGTGTACGTGAATGATCCCAAGAAGATGAATCAATCTAACTTTCTTTGGAGGCATCCAACTTGAGCAAGCTCACAATGCATAGGATAGCTATGTGTCTGGATTTCATAAGTATGGCTCTGGAATGGGTACTGGTAAAATTGAGCATAAGAGTTTTGCCTAGTTTTGTTTTTTTTTCAACTTGAAAACTTCCAAGACCTTGAGTCAAGAACTAACATAACTCCATGTCATTATATCATAGAAAGCAATAAGCAAGCAATCAAGTGATCCTAGACATGAGTTCCGAAAGCATTTCGATACTTGCATAAGAAATAAATCTTAGCATACCATGGTTGTGAAAAGATTTCAACTCTTCCTAGTCATTACATCCAAGTGTTTTATTTGATTTTAGTCGGCAAGATTTTGAATGAAATTGAACGACACCAGGAAGGAACAGGGAGTAGAGGTGGCAAACCATGAGTACGCGAAGGGGGCCAGGGGATGGCCGACAGGTGGTGCCAGCGAGAGGCCGGCCGGCCTGAGCCTGTGGCCACCCTCGGTGACCCTTTTTGCACAGGTTCAGGATCAGTCTGTTCTGCTCCAGTGAGGGTGTTTTGGTAATTTTTCTGAAAGTCTCAGGCCAGCCGGCCTGGTTTAAGCCGCCCGGCTTGCTTTTTCTCTGGAATCCATCCGAATTTTTCTGACATTTTGTGTTCACCTTGCTCGTTTAATTTTGCTGTGCAATGGTGAAACGTGAGAGCATGGGGGCGTGGTTGGCACACACATGTGCACCAACCACATAAACACTAAGAGGAAGGAACTTGAGACTTTATTTTATTCAAAAAAGGAAATGGGGGTGCTGCTGATTACAAAACAAATAAATGAAGGAAATAAAGAAAGTAAAAGCACCCAATCTAACACTAATCTAAACCTACACCTACTTGGGATCCGGGGATCTATAGAGATCCTCATTCCCTGTCGCTTTCGCAAGGCGTTTGATCTTAGAACAGACAGCCTTGCGAAGGGTATCCACCCTATCCCCAACTCCATCCTATCTATCTCCGTCTCGGCTACGCGCTCGTCCATGTTGTTGAGGCGTAGTCGGAGAGCAGCAAGCTGCTCACGGAGTGAAGCAACGTCATTGGGCTCCTCTTCCTCCTCCTCGTCGTCATCGTCGGAGTCAGTGTAGGTGTGGACCTCGATCGGTCCACGAATCGGTGGCGGCCAGATGTGGCGACGCACCAAACTCGGTGGAAGATCCATGCCAGTACGATCCAACGGGGGAGTGAGCACCTTGCCCTTGCTGACCTTTGCCCCGGTCACGCGGTGGCGTGGAGGGCTAGGGCTAGCAGGGGTGTACTCCGGGGAGTACGTGGTCAGGTCCTGCTGCACCATCTGTAGTGCAGCGACCTGCGCAACACATGCCCCACCCGACGATGTCCCCGCATGCTTTGTCATGACCTTCCTAGGGGAAAGAACCCCCGTGGTCGGTCGTGTCGGACTGCGCGTGCGGGAGCGCACGAGGGCCCTCGATAACGGGCCCTGGACCGAGCTCTCCATCGAACTCGGGGGCAGACGGCCTCGAGGTGAGGCCGGCCGGCCCTCCATAGGCCGGCCGGCCTGGGGCTGGCGCCCCTGGCCAGCCGGCGGCGATTGCGAGAAAGCGGCGATCTCCACCATCTCCAGAATCTTGACGCTGCTCGATGAAGCCCTAGTTTGGTTTGATTTGGAGGGTGCTTTGGGAGTGGGTGTGTCCATGGCTTCGGATTTTGGAGTTTTGGGAGAAGTTTACGAGGCCATGGTGGTGATCTCGGGGAAAGGAACAAGGCTCGAGATGAGATCTGGTGAATGGCTCTGAACTGAGGAAGAGAGGGGAGCCTTTCAGTTTAAATCATCTCATCGAGCTCCGAACACCTAGGATCAGGGGTTTTGAACCACCAAGAATGTTGCATGAGAGGATGAGGTCGAACGGCCGCGGAGCCATGCTGGTCGGCCTAAGGTAGGCCGGCCGGCCCCACCTTGTCAGGTGTGGGCTCCGGGCTTCTGGAGGCTTCTCTGGTTCCTTTCCTTTCTCGGGTATTTGTGTGGTTTGGTCTAGAAATGGAAAGAAGGAAATAGGAAGGAAAATCTAACCTATGATAAGGCACATTTAAGGTAGGCGACGACCGTAGATAATTATTCTACTTCGATAAGCTCGTAGACATCTACTTCTTCGAGCTCGCGAATTTCGGGCTCGAGGAATATTTTCAATCTTTGGCCATTGGCCGTGAAAACATTCCCGTCATTGTCCTGGAGGGTTATGGCTCTGTGGTTAGCGGCGTTCAATACTAAGAAGGGGCCTTCCCACTTGCTTCTAAGTTTTCCATGACCAAACAGGCGAACGCGGGAGTTGAAAAGGAGTACCTTGTCTCCCGCCTTGAACTGTCTGATCTTGATACGCTTATCATGCCATCTTTTTGTTCGCTCTTTGTAGAGTTTAGAGCTGTGGTAGACCTTCTCCCTCCATTCATCCAATTCAGCCAACTGGATTTGTCTCTTGATTCCGGCTGATTGGAGATCCATGTTCCACCTCTTAATAGCCCAATGGGACTTATACTCGAGTTCAACTGGCAAATGGCAAGTCTTGCCATAGACTAGTTGATACGGTGCCATACCAATCGGCATTTTGTAAGTCGTTCTATAAGCCTATAGTGCCTCGGGTAATTTGCTTTTCCAGCCCTTCCCCATGGCATTGACCGTCTTTTGCAAGATGTTCTTGATTTGCTTGTTAGGCGTCTCTGCCTGACCACTTGTTTGGGGATGGTATGGTGTTGCAACCCGGTGGTCTACTCCTAGCTCGCTGAGGCACTTCCTTAAGGTTCTGTCGATGAAGTGTGAGCCTCCATCGCTGATCACGACTCTTGGAACTCTAAAGCGAGGAAATATAATTTCCTAAAACATTTTTCTAGAGCTCCTCGAGTCGGCCGCAACACAAGGAAGTGCTTCGACCCATTTGGACACATAGTCCACAGCCACCAAGATGTATTCGCATTGCTCCGACATGGGGAAAGGATCCATGAAGTCTACTCCCCAAACATCGAAGATATCCACCTGAAGATTGCTCTTCAGGGGCATTGCATCTCGGGAATTGATATTCCCGTGTTTTTGGCATCTTGGGCAACGCCGCTCGAATTCTTTTGCGTCTCTATACATGTTTGGTCAAAAGAACCCACTTTGCCAAACCTTTGCATGGGTCCGGAAGGCTCCGTATTGTCCTCCATAGGGTGAGGAGTGACAACGCTCTAGAATCTTGCGGGTCTCACATAATGGGATACAACGGCGGAGTAAACCATCTGTGCAAACTTTGAACAGATATGGGTCATCCCATAAATGGAATCTGCTGAGGTGAATCAATTTCTTCTTGTCTTCTCCCGGAGGTATGTATCCAGTCACCATAAAGTTCACTAAGTTTGCGTACCATGGACTAGATGAGATGACCTTCAGGAGAGTGTCATCTCTCAAGTAATCATTGATCGGGAGGTCCGATCCTTGTATTTGCATCCTTGAGAGATGGTCTGCCATGCAATTATCTACTCCTTTCTTGTCTCTTATTTCCATATCAAATTCTTGTAGGAGCAGAATCCAACGAATAAGTCGTGGCTTGGCGTACTTCTTGGTTAGAAGGTACTTTAGTGCCGCATGATCCGTGTACACAATCACCTTAGCACCGACCAAGTAGGATCTGAACTTGTCCATGGCGAATACTACCGCCAAGAGTTCCTTTTTTGTTGTGGCGTAGTTGAATTGGGGTCCGGTCAATGTCTTACTCGCGTAGGATATAGCATAATGTTGCTTATCTCTACACTGACCGAGCACTGCGCCTACGGCGTAGTCGCTTGCATCGCACATGATCTCGAAAGGAAGTTTCCAATCAGGAGGCTGAATGATGGGTGCAGATACGAGTGCCTTCTTGAGGGTATAGAAGGCCACGAGGCATTCCTCGTCAAAGTTGAACGGGGCGTCCTTTGCCAGCAGGTTGGTCAAGGGTCTGGCTATATGGGAGAAGTCCTTAATGAACCTCTTGTAGAAACCAGCATGACCTAAGAAACTCCTGACTCCGTTGACATTAGTCGGGGGTGGCAACTGTTCGATAACATCGATCTTTGCCCGATCCACTTCTATTCCTCACTCAGACACTCTGTGTCCGAGAACAATTCCTTCTCTGACCATAAAGTGACACTTTTCCCAGTTGAGAACTAGGTGTGTCTCTTGGCACCTCTTGAGAACCTTTTCCAAGTTCTCAAGGCATTGAGCGAAGTCTTTGCCATAGACGGAAAAGTCATCCATGAACACTTCCATAATGTGCTCAATTAGGTCCGAGAAGATTGCCATCATGCACCTTTGGAATGATGCTGGTGCGTTGCATAGACCGAAAGACATTAGCCGATAGGTGAACGTACCATAGGGGCAGGTGGAGGTAGTTTTGCTCGGGTCATTAGGATGGATAGGAATCTGATGATAACCGGAGTATCCGTCGAGGTAGCAAAAGTAGAGTGCTTGGCCAACCGTTCAAGCATCTCGTCGATGAAGGGAAGAGGGAAGTGATCTTTCCGGGTTGTCTTGTTAAGCATCCGGTAATTGATACACATTCTCCATCCGGTCACTGTCCGTTTAGGTATGAGTTCGTTCCTCTCATTACGGACTACCGTCATGCCTCCCTTCTTCGGGACTACTTGCACTGCGCTGACCCACTCGCTATCTTGCACGGGGTATATGATGCCTGCATGCAGCAACTTGAGTACCTCTTTCTTGACTACCTCCCTCATCGCATCGTTAAGCCGCCGTTGATGTTCTCGTGATGGCTTATGTTCCGGCTCCATTGGAATGCGATGGGTGCATAGATTGGGGCTGATCCCCTTCATGTCTTGGAGAGAGTATCCTATGATGGACTGATACTTCTCTAAGACTGCAACGAGCCACCGAGTTTCACTCTCTGTTAGCTTGTCGCTGATGACAACTGGCGTGGCTCTGTTGTCGTGGAGGAATGCATACTTCAGACCAGGGGGCAGCGGCTTCAGCTCAGGTAGAGGAGGTTGCAGAATCTCCTCTCCGTCAAGCTTACTTTTGCCGGTCGGATCTGCTTCCTGGGCGAAGTGTGAAACAACTTCCTCAAAAATGGGCTGAGTTAGCTCTTCTTGGCTTATGTTCACTGCATCCTCCAATGGGTCTTGCTCCGGCCTAGCCTCAGCAATGGTGTTGCATGAGCGGACCAGGCTGACCGGGACCTTCTCCTTGCCAACCTTGACCTCGAGCGTTGCTCGGTCTCCATTTGGGTTGACAAAGGGCTCTATTGGCTGACCAATCAAGACAAACTCTTCACCTTCCGGGATATCGAAGATGTGGAAGTCTAGGAAAACCTTGTTACGTCCCATCTTTAGGGACATAGCATGGAGAATTCCCTTACTTTCCATGATCTGGCCGTCGATCCACTTCAGGTGCTTACGAGAGAAGGTCAGAGGCTCAGATGAAATGTGATCTACCAAGGTTTTGGACATCACATTCACCCCGACCTTCGGGTGGTAAAAAGTTTCTTGTGGCTCAGCGTCCCCAATAGTGCAAAGGAGCACTCTAGGATTACAGTAGATCTGAATGATGCTACTGCTGGCCTTGGCTTCCTCTGTCCATTCCATACTTATAATCGCAGAAAGACCCTCTATCTGTGATGAAACTTCGGGAATGAATGCCTCAAATCTTGAGCAAATGCACTTATGTTCCTTCGGCATGCTTGTAGCATTGCCGAGTTCCAAAAACTCTTCCTCTGTGAAGAGGTCGGGTACAAACATGGGAATATCTTCGATGAAGGGCTCATGATCTGGGGACTTTGATGGTTCGGTTATTTCCTCTATGTATGGTGGAGGTGGAGAGGATGTGGCTGAGAGGATTCGAAGTTGTTGTGTCTCACTGGGCTGTTCTAAAGGCTCAGGTGGATCGTCATAGATACCGGTGTAATCAGTGCTGTTCAGAACCTTCTCTAGGAGAGTTCTGACTTCAGCCACTGTCTTGTACATGACGGATCCCTCGGAAGCCACATTCATGAAATGTGCACTTTCTAGTTTAAGGCCATAGAAGAAGTGTTGCATAAGTATTTCCTTCGGCATCTGATGTGGTGACCCGGAGTCTACTAAATGCATGAATCTAGCCCAGGCTACTTCAAGTGATTCATCGTCTTGGTCGAATGATAGCAGCTGTTTCCGATGGGGAATCACTTTGGAGATAGGATAGAAGAACAAGCAAAATTCATCCTTCAGCTGTATCCAATCTCCTCCGACTCTCCTTGCCGTCCGGTTGTACCAGAACTTGGCTTCTCTCGTCAGAGAGAACGGGAATAGCTTCCACCGTAAGGTGTTTTGGGACAAATCGGGTATAATCAAAAGAGAACAATTCTCTTCGAAAATTTGCAAGTGAGCATAGGGACACTCATCCTTCTTTCCAGAGAAGGACTGTGCACAAACCATGGCTACGAGACTGGGACGGATCTCGTAACCATCGGATAGGATGGGGTGGCAAGATGGTGGTGGTTCCAAATACCCGTGAGATGGAACTGCCAGATAACTAGGAGAATACTCCATGTGGATGGATGGAAAGTAATACGGCTAATTAGCTCTAAGGCTAGTGTTACTACCATTCCCCGGCAACGGCGCCAGAAAGCTTGTTGGCACTCCTTAGCCTAACGAATTACTCCGCAAGCGCACAGAGACCGATTGTAGCTTTCACCAGGGAGTATACCTGGGATATTGAATCCAAGGAACGGTAAAGCTTTGACCGAACTTAGAGATCTTCAACCGGACACAACCAGCGAGAAGAAGATAAGGGAAGAGGGCCTAACTCCTGATAACCTACTACTCTGACTAGCTAACGAGCTAACTACTAACTTGATCTGCTTCGGCGGCTGGAAGAGGAAGGACTTCAGAAAGGGATGAGAGGGGAGTCCAATGGCAACCTGCACTACTGCTATGAAAACACCCGAACGTGGTGGACTACAAAGGGCGGATAGGGCTGTCACCACCTACCGACTACCACAACAGTTCCGTGGGGTGGAACACAACCTAAGATAGCTACCAAGCCTGGGCACCATGCCCACAGCTCTCGAGCTACTTGCTCCTACCGTGTACTTAGATAGAAAGCAACCTCAAATAAGCAGAACTTGCTACTTACGCAGACTCAGGATCCCGCAGATTAAAGTAAGTACTTAACAAGTAAAGCTAGCGAGAAATTGAAGTTGAGACAAGGAACTTACTCAATAAATTCCTCCGAGGCGGATACAAAGTGGAGTAAGACCGAGATAACTCGAGTCCGCTCCTTTCAGCTCGGCTTTCACCTGAGCACTCACCTCACTCTCTTCCTACTCAACACAAGTGTACAAGAGACTCTCTTCACTATAGAATGGTGTGTGTTACAAGAGGGGTATGGTGCTCTATTTATACTACTCTGAGGTTGGTACTGAGCTGAGCGTCAGTTGCACGCATGTAAGATGGTTATGCTTGTCTTTCACACCAAGGTAGAGCTTCAGAGGCCGCCAAGTGGGGCCGGCCGGCCTCCCCTAGGCCGGCCGGCCTGGGGATGTGACCGCGTGGCCACCGCCTTTGCAGGGACGCTCTGGATCTCCTCCTGAGGTCGGTAACGGTTGCGTAGCTTCAACGGTGACAGTTAAGGACCGGCCGGCCTGGCTCTGGCTCGGCTCTGGCTCATGTTGCACCGACTTGTTGTTCTCTAGTCCCACATTGCTTCACAAGTTGAATTGGGCTCTGGTTCTTTGGATTGTCACTGATTTTGACCTCCACTTAACTTGGTTCAGGCCTTTCGGCCTTAGCTTGTGAATCTCGTAGAACCCATCTTATTATGACTTGTCCTTGGGCTCAAGTGACTCTCCACGAAGTCTCATGGCCAAGTGTTGCAGGGGTAGGCCGGCCGGCCTGGGGTCCACCCCATTTTGGCTCAAATTTGCAGATGTTGTTCCTAACTTCAAATAATCATCAAAACTTGTGGAACTTGTTAATGTTAGTAAAAATCATAGTAATATAGTTCCAAAAGCATGAAATTCGAAGGAATATTGGCAATAAAAATCATCGAAATCGACCGCCAACGAGTGGTAAAGACGTCTTCGACATGATAAAAGATCTAGAAGTTATTTTTGGAAAGGTACCTGGTAGCCAACCTGTTCCGAACAAAAATGGAATGGCGCCCATGTGGAAGAAGAAATCTATATTTTGGGAGCTACCGTATTGGGAAGTCTTAGATGTTCGTCATGCAATTGATGTGATGTACCTCACGAAGAATCTTTGCGTCAACCTGATAGCATTCTTGGGAATTTACGGAAAGACAAAAGATACACTAGAAGCACGTCAAGAATTGCAATGTATGGAAGAACGAGATGCCTTACATCCACAACAACAACAAGATAATGGACGAGAATACTTAAGTCCTGCCAGCTATACTCTTAGCAAGGACGAGAAGGAAAGCATGTTTGACTGCTTGAGCAGTATAAAGGTTCCATCTGGATACTCATCCAATATAAAAGGAATCCTAAATTTGGCAGAGAAGAAATTTACAAATCTCAAGTCCCATGACTGCCATGTGCTTATGACCGAATTTCTTCCGGTTGTGCTGCGGGGGATTCTGCCTGATAATGTTCGGTTAACCATTGTGAAGCTATGTGCCTTCCTCAACGCAGTTTCTCAGAAGGTAATTGACCCGGACAATTTGATAAAGCTGCAAAATGATGTGGTGCAGTGCCTTGTTGGCTTTGAGCTGATATTTCCACCATCTTTCTTCAACATCATGACACATCCTCTAGTGCACCTTGTGAAAGAGATTGATATCCTCGGACCAGTATTTCTACACAATATGTTCCCATACGAAAGGTTCATGGGGGTACTCAAGAAATGTGTTCATAATCGAGCTCGTCCAGAAGGAAGCATCGCCAGTGCCTACGGAACTGAGGAGGTCATTGACTTTTGTGTTGACTTTATTGATGACCTTAAACCGATTGGGGTCCCTGAATCGCGATATGAGGGGAGACTAAATGGAAAGGGTACATTAGGAAAGAAATCTTATGTCTGCACAAATGATTTCTCATTCAAGAAAGCGCATTATGCGGTTCTTCAACAATCATCCTTGGTTGACCCGTATATCGAGGAAAACAAGAAGATTCTGCTCTCCGAATTCCCGAAAAAGTCTAAGGCATGGATTAGACGTGAGCACATGAATTCTTTTGGCAGCTGGTTGCGGAAGCATCTAATGCATAACTTGGATATAAGTGAACAACTGTTCTTATTGGCTAGGGGACCATCTTGGAATATCTTAGCATACCAAGAGTACGAGATAAATGGTAACACATTTTATACGATAGCTCAAATAAAAAGAGTACCAATCAAAACAGCGGTGTCCATATGGATGCCACGGACAATAATGGAAAAAAGGACACATATTATGACTACATTGAAGAGATATGGGAGCTGGATTACGGTCCCAATTTCAAGGTGCCTCTATTTCATTGCCAATGAGTTAAGCTATCTGGAGGAGGGGTAACAAAAGATGAGTATGGGATGACAATAGTTGATCTCAACAATCTTGGGTATAGAGACGAGCCGTTTGTCCTAGCCCAGGATGTCGCTCAGGTTTTCTACATTAAAGACATGTCCAGCAAGCCAAAGAAGGGGAAAAACAAGCAAAAGGATGAGCCTAAGCGACACATAGTTCTATCGGGGAAGAGAAATATCGTTGGAGTGGAGGACAAGACAGACTTGTCAGAAGAATATAATAACTTTGTTGCCATTCCACTTTTCGAAGTAAATGCTGATCCATGCATCCTGCTAGCCAATGATGATGCTCCATACTTGCGCCATAATCATAATCAAGGGACATTTGTCAAGAGAAAGTCTGTTACCGCTAATCTTTCATGTACTTGAATCATTTCCTATTGTTCTATACAAAAGTAATGATAATTCGAATACTTTTATTATATATGTACTGTAACATTATCCTTTATGTGTTATATATATCATTTTTTATAGTTTTCACTTAATTATCAGACTCAAGTATAATTTTCATACAATAATATGGATTACTCAACTAATTTGATTTATTTCATGAAATTACATTCACATTAACACACTATACTCTCTCACTAACACACACAATCTCTCATTAACACACACACACTATCTCACAAACTCACACACTAGTCATTAATGTCATGAAATTGCTTATTTTTATGTAAAACTCTCTTTTTAAACGTTAATATAGTGATAGAACCCACTTTCTGTCAAAAAGCAAAAGTTTGAAAAAAATTATTCACCTAATATATTTTCGCATGGTCAACATAAAAAATATGATTTAAAAAAATTTAGATATTTCGTTGACCCAATCACTTGAATGAAAATTAAACATTTTTGTTGCGTGTATCAAGTCTATATAGAAATAAGAAATTTTGTTCCATAATTTTTGGAACCATAATTTTTTTAACTAAATTAACAAATAAAAGCCTATTTTAAAAGAGAGGTAAAAAGAACCATAAACAAATAAAAGATTTGGCGGGAACGAGAAAAAACGGGCCCCTTTTGTCCCGGGTGATAGATCCACCCGGGACTAAAGGTGGGCCGCGGGCTGGGAATTTTCCCGGCCCGATTAAAAACACCTTTTGTCCCGGGTGGTGGCTCCACCCGGGACAAAAGGCCCCCACCCCTATATCTCCCTTCTTCCTCCCCCTTCCCCAACACTTGGTGGTTTTCTTGATCTGCGCCGCGCTGCCGTCGTCCCCTGCTCCCACCGCGCCTCCTGCTCGCCGCCGTCGCCATCCCCAAGCACCGCCGACCTCCGCCGCCCGAGCTCCGCCGCCCCATTGCGTCGTCGGTGCCGAGCTCCGCCGTCCCCGAGCGCCGCGCGCCCGAGCTCTGCCGCCCGAATGCCATTGGGTCACCTCCACACCGCCGTTCCGCCCCTTTGGAGTCGCCGGTGAGGTTCGCCGCCGCCTCCTCCACCCTGTGCGCGTCTCCCCTAGCCCTGTGTGCGCCTCCATCGCGCCAGCCGCCGTGTGCCTCAACGCCGCCGCCCCCGCCCCTGCGCGCCGCCGGCTACGCCTCGACGTCACCGCGCCACCGCCTCGACGCTACTCCGCCGGCACGCCTCGACGCCGACGCCGCGCTGTCCCTGTCCTCGACGTGGTATGGGCCGCCGGACATTTCTTTTTTTTGTTTTACTATAGAATTATATATATTATTTGTTTCTATTAGTAAATATTAACTACAATTTAATTATAGAGATATTTTTGTTGAATTTAATTAAGGTATAATGTTTCCATTATTTGATATTATCTAGAATTTAGTTATTAGATATAGTGAGAATTATGGAGAATTTAGAGAGAAATAGAGAAGGAAATGCTTTTAATTATTTAAATAGAGAGTGTATAATGTATTAGAGAATTAGAGAGTGTATAATATATTTATTATTTACATATGTCATTCATAGACTTTAATTTATCATGTATTTATTATTTAATTATGTCATTCAAAGACTTTAATTACACGTAATCTTTATTCTTAATTGAAAGGTGTCATTTATATTACTTCTTTATATTCACCGACGCTCTCTCCTTCTCACCGACGCTCGCTCACTCACACACACACAGACTCACTCGCTCACTCACTCACTCGTTCAACGCTCTCTCGTTGTCTCCTTCTCACCGATTTCGACCGCTTGGAAAACCGGTTCCTAAGGGTTTTATTTGTATTCATTTTTTAGTTAAGGGTAGTCCCCTTCTCGATCCAAATGTAGTCTGATCCAAACGTAGTCCCCTTCTCGACCGCGTCCATGTAAATGAATTCCGATCCAATCCTCGCAAATATGTGCATTTTTTAGAGAATTTTCTTAAGAGTTTTATTTGTATTCATTTTTTAGTTACGATGGATCCGCGACAACAAACAGACGCGGAAGATGAACAGTTCCTGTTGAATATGATTGCCGAAGGTGGTGATGCACAAGGAGATGCCCCCGAACAAGTTGATGATGGCAGCAATACCGACATATATTTGAATATGTCCGGTGACGGAATTGAGGCATCATCCATTCAGGATGACACTGCTGGTGAACAAAGTGCTAATGTACCGCGCTCAGGCGGCCTTGGAGGGGCGGCCGCGCGGCGGCGGGCGGCCGGATCCGGCGACGCCAGGCCCGGATCTGGCGGCCGCGCGCGGACGGTTGCCATCGGCGCGCACGGGCGGCGGCCATCGGCGGGCGGACAAACGGGCGGCACTGGAGCGGCAGCCGCGCTCAAGCGGCGTTGGAGGGGTGGCTGCACGGCGGCGGGCAGCCGGATCCGGCAGCGCCGGGCCCGGATCCATCGGCCGTCGGCGCGGGCAAACGGCGGCGAGCCGCGGTGGGCGGACGGGCGGGCGGCGTTGGAGCGGCAGACGTGCTCAGGAGGCGTCGGAGGGGCGGCCGCGTGGCCGGATATGGCGGTGCCAGACCCGAATCCGGCGGTCGCGGGCGGACGGCAGCCGTCGGCACGGGCAAATGGTGGCAGGCCGGTGGCGCCGGTGGGTTTTTCTTTTTCTTTTTGTTTTTTTATTCCATTTACTGAGGCGAGCGCATGTAAACCGTCTCAAATAATATATGATTAATTGTGACATTACCTCAGACGGTTGCAAAAACCGCCTAAGTTAATGATTTTTGCCCGCCTCATTAAAGATTTGTGTAGTAGTGTATCTACGTCCGTTATCAATGTGTCTTTTCTTCTTCCATAATGCGAGGAGCACTTGTCGGACCCTTCGACAGAGGTGCACGTGACTAAGCGCATTTGCTGCTAGCGAGGGACTCCACTGCAGCAGTAAGGCCCCCACGGCATGGCGACAATAAGGGCATCACTAGTGTATATTGCCCGTTCGACATTAAGGATGGGTCCTACAAGAAGTTGAGGTCGGCTCTGCTTTGTATAAGGCCGATACTTCTCTCAAGGATGGGTCCCGTTCTAAAATAAAAAAAAAATCTTGTTGCAACGTGGCCGGCTTGTTGGCTCCTCTCCTAGCGTCCGCTTGGCACGCAGCAGTTGTAGCAAGGAATTGTTTTTTTATTCTTTATGACCCGGCCACAAGCTTGAGACCGATCTCTATCACTTTTTTCTTTCAGGTCGACCTTAAGGTCGCTTGTGTAATGTATGAGGGCGACCTTAGCAAAATCAAAATTGCCTTGGCGGCCAAAAACCACCAAGAAATATACCAAAACCGCCAAGGAAACAATCCTTGGCGGCCAACCGCCAAACAAAATTCGCCAAGAATAGAGAGCCAAAGAAATTGCATTTCCTTGGCTGCTGGCCGCCAAGAATCATTTGCTTGGCAGTCTAGCTGCCAAGAAAACTAGGACGATGGCTAATATGTCATACAGCCAAGGAAATAGTCTAACCGCCAATGAATGTACATTCCTTGGCTGCTGACGAACCAAGTTAATTACATTCTTTGGCTGCCATCGATCGCCAAGTTAATTACATTCCTTGGCTGCCTATAACCGCCAAGCTACTTATATTCCTTGGCTGTCTATAGCTATTTCCTTGGCTGTCAACCGCCAGGAAACACAAACCAGCAACAAAAAAAATAGATAACAAAATAAAAATGGCCACAATTTAAATTGATATATAAATCCATGATGATGCAGTTTACATTTATCAAATGGCCAGGCTCAGAATTCAATAAAATCCAACAATTTGAAGGACTGCCTACAATCAACGACATCTATTATACTATTAGGTAAACAACTATTATCTCCAGCTAATCATACACCATCTACTGTGTTGAAGCTCCCACCACATCAAGATTGACTTGAGGCTTGAACACAAGTTTTTGCTGCAAAAGTCCTTTTGACATGACAGAAATTAGAAAGAACCATAGTACTATAAAATAAGTCTGCTAGAATAGGCATCAAAGGTGCGGATCAAGCATATTGATTGCATATAATATATAAACTAGATCCATATTTTGCTCTAGAAAAAATGGCAAACATCAATCGATCACAGAGACAGACCTTTGCTCTTATCACAAGTCTAACTTACTCAGTATAGCTGTAGCAGGCAAGTTGGTGAAAACATGGCAAACATTCTGCAAAGAAAGCATGAACTTGATACATTCTTAGCTGACTGCAAAACATACAAAGAATGCACCAAAAAATTTTCAGGGCTCATGTACCACAAATACCAACTTGTTATCCTTATGCAAAAGTAAAAGGGAAAAGGTTACGATGTGCTTTTCCAAAGTTCCATGCTCATATGAATTATTGACTCTCTAGTAGTGTCTCTTACTACTCAACTGGATTCGTGCTAAAAGCTCATAGAGAAAAAAACCAGGATTGTTTATGCAGCGGGGAAGCACAATGGTACAGCAGTTTAAAGCGTGTGCAGAACTCTGTAGTAGAGATGCAGCAGCATGTACCGTCTCTGAAATCTGAAATAAGAAAGAGTGCAAAAAAGATAGATGATAGCAGATGCAACTAGTTTTACGAACAGATGTAACTAGTTACAGAAAGAATTTCATATGCATTGATATCAGCCATCTCTTGGCAAAATAATAAATCAACATCTGTTTGCAGTATAGTCAATTACTAATTCCACAGACACATATTCAAGTATATCCTTCCGTAAAGATTCAAGTGAATTCAAGTATACTTCCGTAAAGATTCAAGTGAACCTGCTTCTGAAAAAACTGAATGAGAAATGATTTACCACGAAGTGCTAAAATTTGGATCTAGGTATTGCTAGAAATTGGGATGACAGAGATGCGCACTTAGCTTCTTGGAGCAGGGGGGCAACGGAAAGGGAGGTCGAGGGTCGCGAGACCGGCGGACGGCTGCCGCCGATGTCGATTTGAGCGTCGCCGTGGCACACCATGGCTGCCGGGCCGTACCTCGCGAGCTCCAGGGCCGAAGATGCCGAGCCGCCGCGGCTGGTGTTGATTTGAGCACCGCCGTGGCACGCTGTGGCTGCCAGGCCGTACCTCGCGAGCTCCGGTGACGACGATGCTGAGCAGCCGTGGCTTCCGCGCCGTACCTCGCGAGCTCCGGTGCCGAAGATGCCGAGCCGCCGTGGCTGCTGCGCTGTACCTCGCGAGCTCCGGTGCCGACGATGCCGAGCCGCCGTCAACCCAGGCGGTGAAGTGGCCAGGGGGCGTGCATCAGTTCGGGCGGGGGCAGCCATGGTGGTCGGCGGACGGCGGGGGCAGGAGCGGGCGTGGGAGCCGCTGGTGCCTGGGGCTGAGGAGGCGGGCATAGATCTGAGGACGGGAGGTGGAGGCGGAGGCGGAGGCGGAGGTGGGAGCGGCGGTGACAGGAGACTGAGGTAGGGTTTCTAGTCGAACAGCATTTTAAACATCTAAGGATCGATCCGTATCGTTGGAACGAAGATCAACGACCGGGAGAAGTCGGGCCCTAGCGGAAAACGGGCCTGGTTAAGTTTTTTGGCCCGTTTAACATTCTCTTTTTTTCTTTTTTATTGTATTGCACCATTATAAAGTAGCATATCTATCTATACTATAAAAGTTAAAACAATTAAAAATATTTCTCACCAAGATTAGACCCGCCGTACCCCTCATGGAGGCCCCACTTGTCATGCCAAAAAGCTTGACCACAGGGAGGGGGAGATTAGTTTCGTCCATGTTTTCCACCAAAATCCTATTACTTTTTACACCAGCAATTTTCTATACCCACATCTTGTACCCACGTATTACTTTCCTTTAGCATACACATACTTTCCTTTACACATACATTGGCCCCCATAATTCACGTCATTTTTTTGGAAGGACAATAATTGACATCATTATTTATGGAAGGAAAAGAAAGACGTGTATTATTTAGAAGAAAAATAAATGATATTGTTGCTTGATGATTTTGGAATGATATTAATTGACATCATCATTTTATAGAAAGAAAAGAAAGATGTGTATCATTTTTGGAAAGAAAATAAATAGCATCATTGTTTGATGGAAGAAAAATTAAATACGTGCCTGTGGCATGTACATCTTCCCTAGTAAAAATAAATATCTTATATACACCAATATATTTTTTATATGTAATACACTACATATAAGAAGTCTTGTAAGAGTTTCAAAAATTTGGACTTGATATGTTTTTCTCTATCTGTTAAATGAATTTCTACATGGTTATCGAACTTATTTCAAAATTGAACTCAGTGTTCATATAATAAGATATACAAAATTGCACAAAAAATATATTTAGGATCATATATTCCATTCATATCCATTTCTTGTAGAAGATGAAAAATTCAACTGCCTTTTTAGGGATAATTCAAACTTCTTTCTCCAACTTACCACATAATAATTATAATAATATCTATGTTTGATTAGAAAATTCTAAAAATTGAAATAACAATATATTTTTCATTCATAAGCTTGCCATAAAAAAAACTTGAATAGTTGTAATAAAATTGGATTATACATTGTTCTCAAAAGGATACTTCTCTCATATAGTTTCTTATAATTCAAGTGAAACTTTGAGATTTGAATACCTCATAATACTTTTAAACTCATAGGCACCTCAAATTTGGACACAATCTTATTTCGACAATAATATTAGAAAATATGAAGTTACAAGACTAACTGTTATGTAGAAACATATTTTTATATTCTCTATTTGGATGGAAGAAACAAGTCAAATGTAAAAGATTCAAGACCAAAAATTAACATACAAACAGACAACACCAAATGAAAGATCATGATTTTAGAAAACTTTAGAAAAAAGAATAATCAAATTTGGAATTCATACGAGAGAGAAATACCAAATATAAATTTTAATTCAGAATTAAAAAGAGAAATATGAAGTATACATGTGTTTTTCACAATTTTCTTGGCGGCTCAGAGAAGTAGCCAAGGAAACACACCATTTTCTTGGCGGGTAACCAAAACAGCCAAGGAAACACACTATTTTCTTGGTGGCTCGGCCAAACAGCCAAGAAAAGACACCATTTTTCTTGGTGGCAAATGAAAACAGCCAAGAAAAAATATAATTTACTTGGCGGCTCGCAAAAATAGCCAAGAAAATGTATTTTCTTGGCTGTTCGTTGCTTCCGCCAAGGAAACGTTATATACCTTGGCGGCTAAATTGCGACCGCCAAGAAAAATCTAGGCCGCCAAGGTAAATCCAGATTGGTGTAGTGTGAGCACACGGTGGCGACCCGGTCCACACCACGCCACGCGGCGCGACCCACTAGAAGGTCGCATGGTGGCCACGCACACGTGCTCAATGGCACAAAAGGCACTGCGGGATGGAAGAAGGCTGGTCGCTGGCCGTTGGAGGGATAGTGGCGAACAGGGGCGGGCCTACATTGTATCAAGAGTTTTCAACTTAATACCTATTTTTTGGCAAAAGTTTTTATATAGATAGTGTATCATATGTATAATAATAAAAAAATATGAATATTAGACAATATAACGGGCTTCCAAACTCCTAGTTTCTTCTTTGTGTTGAAAAATCATAGCAGCACACATTCCACCTCTCTCCACCCGACAGCCCACGGACCTATTAGCAGTCAGGCAACTAGTGAGCCAGATTGACTAACATGACTAACAGGCCAAGTGTCCCTACGCCCATTCAGTCCTTCGATTCCCCTATCTCCGGCCGCAAGACCACAACCCTAGTTCCTCGAATCGGCGATCCCGGCGCCGAGGGTGCGACGTGGCTAGACGAACAGATAGAGGCAGGGGCTCGTCGGCTGCAAGGACGGATGGTGGTAGGGGCTCTGCAGACGGGCAGACGAACGGCGGCACAGGCTTGGCGGCCAGGCAGGCCACGGACGTGGGAAGCAGCCAGTCCGGCGCCGCAGCCAGACAGCCGTAGGGCTTGGGCGTGCATGACGTGGTGCGTGCAGCCACGCCGCGGCGCTACCGCTTTGCCTAAAGCGGCAGGACCTCCACAGCTTCGCCCCTCCGGCAGTGGGGCATGGGTGAGCAAGCAGAAGCTAAGCAAGGCTAAGTGAAATCAAGCTTGAGCGCTTGGTAAGCTGACTCGGGATAAATTCAATATATCTTTCAAAAATGATCACTGTAATTCACGAAATTTGGTTTATCCAAGATTTTGGGCCCACCCCTGGAGCCGAGGCTGCGGTAGAAATGACGCCTAAGGCCGCCGCCAGCGCTCCTCCGCCCAAGGCCATGGCCGCGGTGCTCGCACACCGGCGGCGACGCAAGAGCTGGCTAGCAGCGGCAGCTGCTGAGAGAAGGGCAAGAGAAAAATGAATTAGGGTTAGGGATGTGGCCGGCAGCCTCTCTTACATGCGTGTCGAAATGAGTGCTTGACCGTCCGATCGGATCGGGTGGCTCAGATCAGCGCCGGCTGGAAGGGGTAAAATGTCATGTTCGTCTAATCGTCTTGCGCGCTGCGCCCCCCTTTTCCCGCAAGATCGATCATGATCTTCTCCGCACCTGTTTCTTTCTTTCTTTCTTCTTTCTTTCTTTCCGGCCGGCCTTCGATCCCGTATCGACCCCTAGTGCAAAGCAGGCTTCTTCTTTGTCCATGATGGCAAGCACAGTCCACACCTGCACCCGTTGCGCTCTGCACTCTGCTGTCAAACTGCCAGTGGAAGCCACAAAGCGGCGCCGTTTCTTTAATTTGTGCGCGAACCATTGCCAATTGTAAACGCCACGCACTTTGGGGGACTAGTAATAATCTTAGTTTGCTATGACATCTAATCGATCTGTCTAGCAATTAATTTCCTTGGTGTGCTATCTGATTGGCGACGTTTTCCACCAGGGCAACAACAACCCCGGCCACTTCGCCTTGTTCCTCACATGCAAAAGAAGATGGTGCGTGGAATGTATTAGCTCGCGTAACCTCTCGTTCGGTTGTGAGCTTGTGATGCAGGGCGTAGTGGGGAGCCGGTTGGAGGAGAAAAGGGGGTTAAACGGGATGGCTAAGCTCTAAAGCGGCCGTGTGTGGCTGCAGGTTTTCCGTGGTGGATCTTTCCCTGTCTTCTTTTCCGGCAGCAGCTTAGCTTCTCAGATATCCTCCATTAGCTTCTCAGATCAGCATCGGCTCACGCATGTCAAAATAAGTGACGGTCTGTGTTACATGCCTCATCAAATCAATATGTTGCAGAAATTAGCTACCACTGCACTTGTCACATTCCTGAAGTCATGTTGAAGTGTATGTCAGATCATGACATGGATGACACTGCAATTTGCAACACATGGCAAAAAAAAAATGGTTGCCGTTTGATGCACGGATAAGATTAGAACCTCAGTGGATTATAAATTAGAAGGGTCGCACTGACAACAACCAATCACAGGAACGCAGAGGCAGATATAACGGGGTGCTAGGGGGGCTCCGATCCAGACCCCTACCGACCTAATACCCATGGATCCCTTTTAAGCGCCCCCCCTCCTGCCACAATTGTTTGATATGAATGAAGGAGAGGATGAAGAAAAGAGAGAGGAGGAAGGAGAAGAAGAAAAAAAGAAGAAGGATGAGGTGGATAAGCCCCTCTATTTTTCTAGGCTACACCCGCCAATGCATGAATGTGACTTATCCAGTCTGTTTCTGATGATCGTCCAACGCACATACATTTCAGTGGTACGAGAGAGAGGCGATATTGCTTTATCTTTTGTTTGTATTTTGAACCATACGGCGATATCTTGCAGGAGAAGAAAGATGCGTTACAGACCTTCCTCTTTTTTGACAGGGTCCGGAAGAAATAGTTTGGATAGAAAACGAGAGTAAGGCCTTGTTTAGTTGCCTTCAAAATTCTAAAACTTTACAAAATTTCCTATCACGTTGAATCTTTGAACGCATGCATGAAGTATTAAATATAGCTAAACAAAATAACTAATTATACAGTTTGTCTATAATTTGCGAGACAAATCTTTTGAGTCGAGTTAACCCATTATCGAATAATAATTACCAAATACAAACGAAAATACTACAGTACTTTACACCCAAAACTTTATGCACTAAACAAGGGCTTAGGGAGAGGCGGTGCTCAAGGTGGAGATCGGGGCGTGCCTGGACGTGGAGATGGCACCGGTCGTGGCGCTGATGCCGTGGGTGCAAACATGGGTTCCAGCCAGGGGCGCGGCGACGGGTCCAGAGGTCGCGGCGGAGGCCGCGGTGAGCAACCGCAGAGGAATTTTCTGCCCGTCTCAGCAAGCCGCAACCTAGCTGAATCAAGTCAACAGGGGGCCGACCGGCAACTGCAGCAACAAGCGCAGCCGACAGCTGACCAAGGTACCCTAAAGAAGAAAAGAGCATTTTGCTTTAGATGCAAATGTAGCGGCCATGTCAATGAGGAATGCAAGGCAGATTTAGATTGCATAATATGCAATAAGACAAATTCGCATATATCATCCAAATGTCCGATACTCAAATTGCCTAAGCCCAATGCGGCCTTTTTTGGGTCCGCGAAAACAGAGCTGGCATTCATGCAAATCTCAGAGGCAGACTACAAGCTAGATGCCCCTGACCCAATGCCTACAGGTCTGGTTACGGCCACTGGGGCTCCAGTTACAGTTGAGGTAGTCCAGACAGAGCTTGCAAGGATTTCAAGGATTGATTGGCAATGGGAGGCCTTTCCACAGGGTCAGGACTCTTTCTTGGTTGCTTTCCCGAGTGAAGAAGCCCTAAACAGTATGGTCGACATTGGTTATCAATTGAAAAATCATGGTGTCACTCTTACGATTTCGGTATGGCAACAAGATCAAGACATCATTCCAGCGTATGAGCTAGATGAAGTCTGGGTTCATATCACGGGGGTGCCTCCTCCTTATCATCACTACCTGGTATTTTGGGCGCTATGCACTGTCATTGGAGCTACACTGGATGTAGACATGCTCACTTACAGGAAGACTGGCGTAATTAGAGTGAAGGTTGGGATTCTGAACAAGGGTCAGCTGCCTCTCACTACTGATCTGGTTTTTGGAAAGGTGGGCTATAATGTTACTTACATGCTCGAAGATGACTCTTTCCAGCTAGCTATTGTTCTGGCAAATACCTTTGACCCTATGGACCATGATGCTGGTGCGGATAAGGGTAATGAGGACAATGAGGATGGAGGGTCAGCAGCAAAAAAGAGGAGGAACGAGGCTGCTCAACCTAATGCGTCGGTTCCGCAGGCCGGCAATAGTTCTGGTCCTGCACCCATGCAACTTGCACTTACGCCTCTCGGGAAGAACCGGCCTTGCCCTCCATGGAAACCCTTGAAAATGATGAATGAAACTGATAAGCTCCCCTGGATTGCGGTGACAAGGCCTAAAAATGGTTTCCACCCATCTGTTGGAAGCACTCCTAGTAAGTTTCACATTTTGTGCTCAGCAAAAACTAATGCTAATCCTTTATGTATATCATCAGGTGATGCCTTACCTGCTGCAGCTTTGTCTGATACAGGTGCACCACTGATTAAGAGCAACAACGGCAGCGCGTTAGCTGCTGCTGATGATCAGATAATGGTCATGCAGCGTGCGCACATAGCTGCGGCAGGCAACAACGAGAAGGTACGGGAGTCCAGCACACAAGGGCTGCAAATGCAGCATTCGGTGGCGCTATCGGACGGTGAGTACGACCCAGCTTGTAATTCCATCGACTTGAGTGCTAGTGATTTATCCGAGTGTCGATGCGATGATGTAGATGAAATTCCTACCAGTGAGGACACATTTTCCACTCCCGGCGTGATGAAGGCAGATGTTGCGAGCCCAGCTGCGGCTGTTTGCAGAGCTGTGCAGCAACTCGATTCAGCAGGAAGTCTCCAGGGTGCGCCTTCATCAAATTTAACCGGCAGCAACTCGCCGCTGGTGCCTCGCAGGTCATCAGAGATGATATCGCCCAGCAGCTCAAAGACAGAAAGAATTACTACACCGGGTAACGAACCTTCTCCTACTGTTATAGGATCAGTCTTAGTAGAAGGTAAAAGAAGAAGTGCTCGCACCAACAATTCATTTAATGCTGATGGCATATCTACAGCAGATGAGCTTATCATGGAAAAGGCAATGAGGCGCACGGCATCAAAAAATATGATCGGCGCCACAACACCTTCGAGCATGAGCCCAGCAGGAATGTCACCAGGCACTCTCTCAACTGGTTTATTCAATAATCTTACACAAGATTCCTGCTCGACAAAATTAAAACCTATTGGGATCTACTTAGGAGCCAATAATAATGCCATACATGTCTCCTATAATGCGCTTAGAAGAATAGAAGCAGATAGAGCCCCCCCCCCCCCCCCCCCCTCTTCAGTTATGGAAAAAGGACTTAAACAAGGCTAGGTTGGAGAATAATCCATTTGATCCGAGTGATGAGGAAGACGCCACAAGATGAGGCGCTCTTATCCCACTTGGTCAAGGACCTGACTGATATTGATTTTGACGATTCAGACCTGACCACAAAGATTTTTGATCTACAGGTATCTGGACGAAAGTCGAAATCATCAGCGAAAAAAGACAAGGCCCGTAGACGGTATGCAAAGCAATCCAATAGTGTTTCCCCATGTAAGGAATTTACTGGAATAGCAGAGGTCTTTCAGACTTGGCTAAATATCGCTACATTTCGGAGGCAATCAGGGAACAGAATCTAGACTTTGTGGCCGTCATGGAAACCGGAAAAAAGGATATGTCCAGAGCCAATCTGAACCGCCTATTTGAAGGTGCGGATTATATCTGGCACTGTCTTCCACCGAGAGGGCGGTCAGGTGGTATTTTGCTAGGTATTAATGCCCTAAACTTAGAGTTATCT
The DNA here is from genome assembly GCF_016808335.1 of Panicum virgatum. Taxonomy (NCBI): domain Eukaryota; kingdom Viridiplantae; phylum Streptophyta; class Magnoliopsida; order Poales; family Poaceae; genus Panicum; species Panicum virgatum. The sequence goes on along the minus strand of NC_053146.1, from coordinate 42,509,143 downwards.
TTAATTGTTGAAGGGGAGTTTTTTATTAAATTTCATCTCCACAATAAAAGTGTCGATTTTAAGTGGATTCTAATGGCAGTCTACGGACCGGCTCAGGATGACTTTAAACCAGCATTCTTAGCTGAGCTCGTTCGGACTTGCCAACAGAACCCGGTGCCAACGTTGATTGGAGGAGACTTCAATATAATGAGGCATAACAAAGAGAAGAATAAGAACAACTTCAACCCGCGTTGGCCATTCCTGTTTAATGCGGTAATTGACAGCTTCGATCTACGGGAGATTGAGCTAACAGGTCGTCAATTCACCTGGGCTAACTCTCTTTCAGACCCGACTTTTGAAAAATTAGACAGAGTCATAATGACCACAGAATGGGAGTTCAAATACCCTTTGGTAACGGTGCATGCTCTCGATAGAGGTGTATCTGACCACACTCCCCTACTATTAGACACGGGCGAACCATCCTATATAGGGGTGGTCAAACAGTTCAAAATGGAGCTGAGTTGGTTCTCCCATGAGGACTTCAGGGATCGTGTCGTGCAAATATGGAATAAACCAGTGAATGGTCAAAACGCAGCTCAACGGTGGAACCGTAAATTGGGGGGCCCTTAGAAAAGATCTGCGGGGATGGGCAGCTCACATACAAGGGGAATACAAGACCCAAAAACAACACTTCTAGAACACTGTCACATCTCTAGATACCTTAGCAGAAACCAGACCACTCACAGATGATGAAAGATCACAGCTGGAGACCGCACGTGATGGCTTGATCAAACTCCTTCGGGAGGAAGAGATCAAGTTCTACCAGCGGGCCAAAGCAAATGATGTCCTCCTTGGAGACTCCAATACGAGATACTTCCAGATGGTTGCGAATGGCAAACATCGCAAGAAATGTATCTTTTCACTGGACCATGAGGGGATCAAGGTTGAGGGTCAGAACAATCTCAAAACCTATATCACACAGTTCTACAAAGATCTCTTCAGCCCTCCCGAGGATAACAATTTCTATACTGATGAGCACAGGACAGGAGACATACCCCAAGTCAGCCAACCCGAAAACGATTTTCTCACGGCCCCTTTCACTGAAAAGGAGATTCGAGACGCCGTTTTCGACATGGAGCACAACAAAGCTCCAGGCCCTGATGGTTTTCCAGCTGAGTTCTACCAGCACTTTTGGGACATCATCAAGGAGGACCTGATGCAAGTGTTCCATGAGTTGCATACTGGAGACTTACCAGTCTTCAGCCTAAATTATGGGGTAATCACGTTACTACCTAAAACACACGACGCAAGCAAAATCCAACAATTCAGACCCATTTGCTTGCTGAACGTAAGCTTTAAAATCCTCACAAAAGTGGCAACCATCCGCATCAACTCGGTTGCGGATCACTTGATTAGCCCCACTCAAACAGCATTTCTGAGAGGACGTAACATACTCGAAGGAGTGGTTATTCTTCATGAAACGGTGCATGAGCTCCATCGCAAAAACCAGAGTGGAATCATATTCAAAATAGACTTTGAAAAGGCTTATGACAAAGTACGATGGGATTTTCTACTACAAACGCTCCGGATGAAAGGATTTGCACCAAAATGGATACAGTGGATCAAATCCTTTATATCGGGCGGGAGTATAGCAATCAACGTCAATGATGAGGTAGGCCCATTCTTCCAAACAAGGAAAGGTCTGAGACAGGGCGACCCCCTCTCACCCATCCTTTTCAACTTAGTAGCCGATATGCTATCTATTTTCATAAATAGAGCCAAAGTGGACAATCAGCTGAGGGGTGTGGTGCTGCACCTAGTTGAGGGCGGCCTCTCCATCCTACAGTACGCTGATGATACCGTTCTCTTTATGGAGCATGACCTGGAACAGGCTCAAAACATGAAGTTAATTCTTTGTGCCTTTGAACAGTTATCGGGTCTGAAAATTAACTTCCACAAGAGTGAGCTCTTTTGTTTTGGTGAGGCCAAGGACTTTGAGGATCAGTACAGGGAGCTGTTCGGATGCAACACCGGTACCTTTCCTATTCGTTATTTGGGCATCCCGATCCATTTTCGGAGATTGTCAAACAACGATTGGTTGAGAGTACAAGAACGTTTTGAAAAGCGCCTCAGTAGCTGGAAAGGGAAAAACCTTTCCACCGGAGGGCGGCTAACCTTGATCAACTCAGTTCTTAGCAGCCTACCGATGTACATGATGTCCTTCTTCGTGATTCCAAAAGGGGTTCGCAAGAAGTTGGATTACTTCCGATCTCGGTTCTTCTGGTAAAGCGATGAGCACAAACAAAAATATCGGCTAGCAAAGTGGGATATCCTGTGCCAACCTAAAGATTAAGGAGGTTTAGGGATACAAAATCTCGAACTTAAAAACATCGCATTGCTCAGCAAGTGGTTGTACCGACTGTTGACAATAGATGGTACTTAGCGGCAGATTCTACGCAACAAATATCTAGGGACTAAACCGTTGGTTCAAGTCCATTGGAAAAGTGGTGACTCTCATTTCTGGGCAAGCTTGATGAAAGCAAAAAGTGAGTTCCTCCGGTTTGGGACCTTCGTTATAAAGAATGGGTCACAAGTTAGATTTTGGGAAGACATTTGGCTAGGTAACACACCCTTGAGACAACAATACCCGCAACTATATAATATTACAAGGAGAAAACATGATACAGTGGGTCAAGTGCTTTTAGCGCCAACACCCAATCTATCTTGGCGTAGGGATCTCATCGGAAATAACTACTAGCAATGTGGAATGACCTAGCAGCCCAACTGGCTCCCATCACACTCAGCCACGATGAGGATGAGTTCAGATGGAATCTTGACCCGGCAGGTGTCTTCTCAGTAAAGTCACATTACTGGGGATTAATAAGTCAGAACGTTCCCAATGTCAACAAGAAATTATGGAAGCTGAAACTACCTTTAAAAATCAAGATATTCCTCTGGTACATTAGGCGCGGCATCATCCTCACAAAGGATAACTTGGCGAAAAGGAACTGGCAGGGTAATCAACAGTGCTGCTTCTGTCATGAAAATGAAACAATTCAGCATCTATTCCTAGACTGCAGTTTTGCGCGGATGGCTTGGGCCACGGTATACATGGCATGGGGTCTCCGCCAACCCACAAGTATATCGAACATGTTCGGGAGCTGGCTGAATGGAATTTCAAAACATCATAAATCACTCATCATGGTGGGAGTGGCAGCCATGTGCTGGTCTGTCTGGCTCTGCAGGAATGACGCTATATTTGAAAATAAACAATCTTATTTTTTGCAGGTTATCTACAGAACTACGCACTGGCTTCGTACATGGGCTACCCTACAACAGCCTACTTCCCAGGAGGTGCTTGTTGTGACCTCTCGGTGGTTGGAGCGGGTGGCAAAGGATTTTTTTACCCAGGCACATGGGTGGCGTTCTAGTCTCAGGATCGAAAGTCATTAATGTGTCTGTTAAACCTAAAATCTAGTAGGCTGTGTGCCCAATGGACGGAGGCTGGGAATGGTTTCAAGTCATTGTATCCACTCGATGTAACTTCTTGAAATTAATAAAATGTTCTCATTTCCAAAAAAAATCTAAACAAGGGCTAAAACAAGAAACACAAGGATTTGCAGTCCCACAAATTAGATGATTCTCTCAGGAACCTTGATGTCAATTCTTTTCATGTAAAAGTTTTTTTTTCATGATTCCTTTATCCTGAGTTTTTTTTCCTCTCCCAGTTTATATGCCGACACCCAGCAGCCCACTGGGCAAGCAGACAACTGGCGCAAAAGAACACAAAAACTATGGCAAACGGATAAGTTTAACTAACCAGCTAATTGTGACACATCATCTTATTAGGTCGTTGATGGCAGCAGAAAACTACAAAAGTCAGACCAGTTCCTGTGATGGCAACACAACTCCACACACACCCAGCCCCCAAGTACCCAACCCTTCACACTTGCACAGGTGTTGAGCATCCTCCAGTCTCATCAAAATGACGCCCTGCTAAGAACAGAAACTTCACTCAATGAGAATCAACGAGAAATTAAAAAACAGCATGAAAATATAGAAAAAAAATGTTATCTCTTCAGGATATATATAGTGGGGATCAGAATTGACTACTGCAACGCCACCTGCAGCTGCTAGCCGGCCTGCAGCCCGCGTGGAACAAGTGGTTGGCCAAGAACATTACATTTGTCCATTTGATTCTCTGAATCTGGCCTGAAGAATATATGATAAAAGGTCAATTCACGAGTGTTCCTGACACACACACCTGAGTGGCAGCGTCAGGCGGCAGCTGAGGGTTAGACTAAAGGGATTCCTAGCGCCATGTGAAACATGGCACCAAGCAATGCATCTAAAGGGCATATTTGAGTACTAGCTGAAAGTTACATTTCCTCACACCTACACATCAGGATTATATTCTTTTTCTTCAGATAAGAGTGAAGTTATTCTTTCTTGGTTCCTTATGGGAGGACAAACGCCCGCAAATGCTATCAAAAGTGAGATCAGATACGAATACAGAAGTATTTGTGCTTGCATTGTTTAACTGAGATTGGTAAGGATCAAATGCCTATCTAGGGTATCTGATATTAAGATGAACGATGGGAATAACCGCATCGTTGATTTGTCGTCTAGGTCTAGTTCCACTGCAGCAGAAGCATATACTATGGAACAGAGCATTTGCTTGTTTCCTCCGAAATAAACTGTAGTCCTGTCACATCGGTGTTTGGACACCAATTAGGAATACTAGCCTATCAACCCGTGCTCCCGCACGGGTTAAGTAGAAAATAATATAAATATAAAGCTTATAGCTAATAATTATAATTATCTATCTCACATCATCTTTCATCTATTAAATATTCTAACACATATTATTTATCATTATCTAGTTGCAATAGATTTTATTTTGCATTACACCTTCATGTGTATTTGATATACAGTTTATTGAACCATTTATTTGTAAATTGCTACTCTTATCTCTTCCATTATGCATGTCTATAGGGGTGACACATATCGTGGGCAGTATCTTTATATAAGCAACAACATAAATAATATATTAATAATAATAGAATAGTAATTAGAATTTTCTAATGGCGCACTTTAATATTTTGTTATAGTTATATAATGTAGATTCAGATTTAGGGGTTACTTTAACTTTAATAATTATATAATCGTATAATTTATATATAAATTTAAGGGGTTATTTGTATTATTTTTCTAATGGCATAGGTGGGTAATTTACATAAAGATTAGGCGGTTACTTTGGATTTTGTTTTATAATGGTGGAGGTGGGTAATTTAGATACATGTTTAGGGAGTTACTTTAGTCTATTTTCATAATGGCAGAGATGGGTAATTTATTAGGAGAGAAAGCAGATCCAATGACTATTATGATTAGAGTTGTCGGATTGACAGTCAGATGTTTCTGATTTTTATGAAAATTTCTAGAGTATCTACCTAGGATTCTATGTGGCTTCACGTGAGGCTTCAAAAGGAGCCTCCAATTAGTAATCGTAAGATTAAATATAGACTAATTATTAAAACCAATGGTATCAATGGTGGCCAATTTACGAGACTATTAAGACTACTTAGTCCATAATTTGACTATATTGTGCTACAATAAATGTGTGCTAATAATGGATTAATTAAGCTTAATAGATTTATCTTGTGAATCAGCTCCATCTTATGCAATTAGTTTATAGCTGGCTCATGTTTAGTCCCCTAATTGGCATCCAAACTTCTGATGTGACCTGGACTAAAAATTTCCCTGGATCCAAACATCTTCTTTTGTTTCCCCACTTCAAACCGGCCCAAATTCCAATAGTTTTGTTTTGAGTCACATTACCTTTATTTCTTCTCTCTTTTTATCGTAAGGGCTACGTGTACAAGTTTAGTACATAGGCTGGAACTTTGTTATTTAATAAAGTTCCTTCATCTAAAAACTTGCGAGATGCTATGTTTTGCACTAAATGTAAACATAACCGTTGGTTCTAATCTTGTACGGAAATGCTTGCAGAATATGTCTTGTGATACTCTGCACTGTACTGGTGTTTGCTAATTATCACGGAGAAAGCATATTAGATGTAAAGCATATTAGATGCGAATACTCGAGAAGTGCACAATTATTTTACCAGTCGGTGAAGAGATTGAGCTTATTCGAGATATATCCATGTTCTTTTGCTTGAAGCATATATGTAATTAAATTACAAATTGGCCACACATAATTAGAAATAAAATTGAGTCACAAAATGATTTTTTTCCTTTTACAAGTTACTACATCTGTTTGACAATGTTTGTCCCATTCTCATATTTATGAGCTAGAAAAGCTAAGTATTAGATGTTGCATTAATCTATCTAGCTATGAGCAAAAGTGCGATTAAATTATATCGGTATTACTATAGTTTAAAGTTACATTATCTACAACTGGAGAAGGGGAGAGGAAAAGGAGAACAACTTGTTGCTTCTCTCATGTCATCTTGAGTTGAATTCCAAGCATATTCAACCTTTGTTTTCCGAATTGTGGGTGAAAAGGCATAAGCGCGAATCAAGAATAAGATAAACTTATTCACAAGTTGCATATCGATCGGCCAAGTACGTGTTCAAAATTGGGCTAACAAATTCATCAGCTACTTGCCACAAATACCATGTCGCATGATCCCATCACACCCTCAAATGATAGTCATGGTCATGGCACCGCAACTAAATCCTTAGCTGGTTAATTATACGTGTCGCCCAGTCATGAAGCTGACATAACTGTGTTTAGTAAGCTCGATAACTTGTTAAGATAGTGCATGAAAATTCAATGTGTGGTGGACCATTACCAGAACCGTTTCTAGTTAGCTTTTTAGGTTTCCAAAGGGAGCTATGATGTGTGGAGCTTGTGTCGTGTCCTTTTTTTTTGAGCGGGTGTCTTGTCCTTCTACTTGCACGAAACGGTGTCACAAGATGCATATGCTCATATATACAGAGTACAATAGGACCAGCAGTAAACTGTCAACAGCTTGCAGTTTATGCTTCTATTTTTTAATATTTTTTATGAAATTGTTGTAGTTGATTGGTCTTTGTCGTAGCACATGACAATGACATCATATGAAAATTTAAGTTCCCAGGATTTCTTCAAACTATTGTCTGCACAATCAGTGGTGAAGCCAGGAATGGAAGGCTGGGGGCTGGTGACCCTTCTTCTTCCTTACTCCCTCCCTTCCTTCATCAATGGTCTCCAAAATTTTAGGGGGGCTGTGGGGGCTCCATAGAGTTTTGGGCAGTAGGGGGGCTGGAGCCCCCTCACCCCCTAGATCCGCCCCTGTGCACAATTCACTAATTTTACAAGCTCTAAATAAACCAGCTAAAAAAGATACTTCATTAAATACTGAAGGAGACATATAGGCCTTAATCCCCGGAATCAAGAGGCAATGAACCTCACTAACCCAAAAGGGTATTTCTGTCACTACGCCCCACGCGGCCACGCCCTCCAAATGCCCTTTGCTCCTATAAATTCCATCCTCCTCCAAGCTTCAGAGTTTACCCGGTTTCCTCACCAATTCCCGCCACTGAAGACGACTCCCCTTCTTCCAGTCCTCATTCCACTGGGTCTGCGTCTGATCAAACTCGTAGACGACACCGCCGGCCAGCTTCTCCGGCCACTGCGTGTGTCGTCGCACAAAACCTGCGGTGGCGAAGCCTGCGCCCTTCCCCGGCGTCGGCGCCATGGCGTTCACGCTGTACCCCACCAAGTCGTCAACGCGCGCGCCGTGGAGCACCAGCTTCTTCCGCCACAAGTTCCCGGCCACCGCGACCTCCTTCTGATCAGGCTAGCTCCGGCCGCCGGCGACACCTCCGTGTTTCTAGAGGAGGTGGAGGAGCGTACATACGTACACCGATTCACGTGAGTGTGCGCGTACAAAGATACGTTGTTCTTTTACTTCGTTGTTAGTAAATTGGCACATACATGGACTCCGGCCGCAACATGATCAGCTCCGTCGCGCCATTCCGCGCCGCCGGCGAAGGCGGCGGACAGGTGTTTCTCTTTGGCGGCGGCGGCGGCGGCGGCTTCCTTCGAAGTCAGTGATCGTGACGTCTTCCTTCTAGCTAGTTCGTGCCTTCGTGGAATAAATATACCCGTTGCTCATGTCCTCGTCTGCAGGCGCGCCGGTGGTGGGGGCCGCCGGGGCGGCGGACGGCTGGCGGCGCCGCAAGCGGCCGTTCCAGCTAACGGCGGCGCACGAGGAGCTGCAGCTCCAGCTCGAGCTCGGAGACGATGAGCTGGCCGGCTTCGACTACGAGCTGCACGGCGGGCCGCAGGAGCGGACGAAGCGCCGGCTGACGGCGGAGCAGGTGCGGGAGCTGGAGCTGAGCTTCGAGGAGGAGAAGCGGAAGCTGGAGCCCGAGCGCAAGAGCGAGCTGGCGCGGAGGCTCGGGATCGCGCCGCGGCAGGTGGCCGTGTGGTTCCAGAACCGCCGCGCGCGCTGGAAGGCCAAGCAGCTCGAGCAGGACTTCAACCGCCTCAGGGCCGCCCACGACGAGCTCCTCGCCGGCCGCGACGCGCTCCTGGCCGACAACGATCGCCTCCGGTCACAGGTGAGGTCATCAATCCGGCGGGCCATCATTTAACCCTGCACTTAGTAGTTAGGCATTCCCATGCAGGTAATTTAACCACCAATTTCAGGAATTCTTCGAAAAATAAATAACTTTTGGAACAGGATTGTTATATGAGTGCCAGCACCAGAATTTTTTCCTTCCTCTTTTCTTCTTCTTCTTCTTCTTCTTTCCTCTTCCTGAGTATTATGAACTTCCTAGAGTTTAAGGTCTAGCACTTGGATCTCTAGTTACAGTTAATTTATTCCTAGAGTTGTGGTTAAGTTATATTAAACTTATTTCGCAAAGAGAAGTTATATTAAATTTGAAAAATTTTACAATGACTGAAAAACTAAGAGCCATCCAACTGATAAAATCCTATAGTGGTGAAGGTAAGAAGTACCTAAAAGTACCTAGGATAAAGGTTGCGTTTAGTTCCCAAAATAATTTGCGCAGTACCCGTCATATCGAATTTTCGAACACATCCATGGAGCATTAAATGCAGTTGAAAAAAATAACTAATTACATAGTCTAACTTATTCCTACGAGATGAATCTAATGATGCTAATTAATTCATGATTGGACATTAATTGTCAAATAACAACGAAATGTGCTACAGTAGCCAAACCCAAACTTTTTCACCAACTAAACACCCCAAAATACTTGATATTTTCAAAATGTGGGACCAAATACCAAAAAGTGGGACCGAATACTAATTTTATTTTATTTTTATAAATACTTTTCATAGATTAACGGCTAGAAAAAAGTTTAAGGTAAAAGTACCTGAAAGTACCCATTGGTACTTTACAATCATTGTAAAAGATAGTTGTCACATCGAATGTTAGGATATCAATTCGAATGTTCAGATGTCAATTTAATATAAAAATAATTACATAAGTTGCAATTAGAATTCTAGACGAATCCATTAAGTATAATTAATGCACAATTAGAGGATGGCTACTGTAGCAATTAGTGGACAAATTATGAACTAATTATGTTTAATAGATTCGTCTTCTGAATAAGTCAGGACTTATGAAATTAGATTTGTAATAAATTTATATTTAGTGCTTCTAATTGATGTTTAAACATGCGTGTGACGGGATTTATGATTATAAAACCTAACATGGCCTTAGTCCCTTGCCACGCTCGCGTACATGTGTCTTGTTGTAACTTCTAGAAAGAGTTAGTATAATTAAAAGTTTTGTTGAACTTCTCTAAAATACCTTAATTTATTGCAACACTCAACTTCTTTTTTTAAGAAAAAAAAAGAGTATGTTAACATAATTTGGATGTGGCTTGTGTATATAAGCCAATACCTGAGTGATAGGTAAACAACCCATCTAGGCCCTAGGAGGGGTAGTTAACAAATATGTTAGCAGATTCCACAATGATAAGAACCCGATCGATGAGCTCTAGGTCTCTAGTCAACTTCGCTAATCATAATAGCCGCCAAAAATAATCCATCGCGGAAGCCAACCAACATTGGTATTAAGGGTGGCATCTCGGAGGATGGTAACTGGAATTCCTCCCGAAGATTGGATACTAGAATCTACCTAATTATAAGAGACTTCCAAAACTTTGGAACTTACGAGCAAGAATTGCTCTATCAATCACTCTCTATTTCAGACATACCTTCTGAATTTTTTTCAAACCCAAAAGTCCAGTATCTTCGAACAATTTAGTGAATTAGGAAGAGCTCTTTTGTGCAGAAAAAAAAGAGCGGAGTAATCTTTCAAACTTGCATTCGAAATGTGAAATATTTATAAAAGGTGGAGAGATCACGATGATTAGTAGGGCCACTACTGTGGCGGCAGAGGCACACACTGCATTACTAATTCACATGTCACTAGCAGTTGTTGTTGTTGATGGAGTACGTTTCAGTATCATGGTCTGGCCTGACCAGCAGGTCAGGAAATACGAACCTTACAAATCTTTTTGCGTAAATCATATATACACGTTAGATTTACAGATACCCATCAACATTCATGTCAGGTAATCACGCTGACTGACAAGCTGCAAGCCAAGGAGTCCTCGGTGCCAGCCACTGCTCTGAAGGCGGCAACCTACGCTTCTTTCGAACAAGATCAGCTCTGCACCGAGACCGCCACCACCGCAGGCGCGGCGCCGGCGGCAGGCTACACAGGGGGAGCCGGCGACAGCCCGGAGTCCTACCTGGCCGGCGCGCGCTCGCCACCGTCTTCATCAGAGGATGATTGTGGTGGCGGCGACGGTGACGATGGCGCCTTCTTCCTCCCCAACCCCGACATGTTGCTAGCCGCGGCTGCCGAAGAGGACGGGGCGCAGCTCAGCAACTGGGCATGGCTGTGGAACGAGCAGCAGTATTAACCTAGCTAGTGTTGCATTATACTGTATAAATTTGGGTTTTGGGTATTTCTAGTATTGATACTGTATCTTCTCATGATAAATCAATGCTTTATTAAACTGTTCACGATCACTTTCTACCCTGAAAGTGACCATTTCTAAGTCTGACATTAGAAGTGATTGCACTCTGCAATGTGTTGTCCAATGATCGTCAAAAGTTGAGTGACCATTTCTAAGTCTAACATTAGAAGTGACTACACTCTGCAATGTGTTGTCCAATGATCGTCAAAAGTTGGGCCGGACTAGCCCATAACAAGAGGCCTCTCCATTTAGACCATGTTTGGTTTCCAAAAGTCCCTAAACTCTCCAAAAGTCCTTGTAGCTAAACTTAAGTCTCACCCTGTTTGGTTTCAGAGACTAGAGAGACTAAATATCATTTAATAAAGTTGACAAAGTATAAAAATACCCCTGAATGCACAGGAAATGAAGGGCACCAGTCTCCCCCGCTCGCGCGGCTCGTCGACCTCCTCGTGCTTGCCGGCAATGGGGACGCGGCCGCCGTCGCGTCGCACTCCTCCGCGACCGCCTCTCTGCCGCTGCGCGCGTCCATGTTGCCGTGAGCACCGTCTCCTCCCTGGCCGCCGCAGCCGCGGCCGCCGTCCTCGGATGGCGAGAGCGGCGTCGGGGATGACGAGGCGGCGGTGCGCGCCGCAGCGCAGGAGGTGGAGAGGCACAAGGAGGACGTCATCAACGACGTGTTCTGCGCGGGCTGGGCCTCCGCAACGCCGAGCTCGCCAGCTTCATGGTCGGACCCGGCGGGGGTTGCGCGCGACGGCGGGGCCTTGCGCGGCGCCGACAGGGGCTAGAGCGGGCGGCCTAGGGACGCGCGAGCGGCGAAAGGACGTGCTGGCAGGGGAGGGATGCACTGCGCTGCTGGTGGGGGCTACAGCGGGCGGTTGGGGTGGCGGCGGCGGCGGAGAGGGGCTCAGGTGGGGGAGAGGACGGGAGAGCTAGAGGATGTGGATGATGGTGGGGGCTACAGCGGGCGGTTGGGGTGGCGGCGGCGGCGGAGAGGGGCTCAGGTTGGGGAGAGGACGGGAGAGCTAGAGGATGTGGATGAGGGGGGAGAGCGTGTCGGGGTGGGGGAGGGGCGGACCGGGAGTAGGGTAGGGGGTAGTAGGTGGAAATATAGCCCAAAAGTCTCAAAACGCTCCTCATGAGGGTCTTCTCCAAAAAAAAGTCTTTACCCCAAAAAAGTCCATAAAAGTCCCAACCTGTTTGGTTTAAAAGTCCCAGAAGTCCCAGAGACTTCTACAAAAGTCCCTCAAACCAAACAGGGTCTTAGTCTTAAAATGAGAGCTGACAAATTTTCTTAAAATGGAAAGTACAATCCCTTCGGATTTCTAAAAAATGAAAGTTTTTATTTTTAATTTAAAAATAATTTACAATCTAATGTTAAGAATGTAACTTTGTACTCTGTAAAAATTACAAAAAGTAACTTCATAATATATTAATATTAAAAGTAACTTTTATGAAACGTGCTTTTATTTAAAATAGTCACTTTTATACTTTGTGAAAGTTAAGAAAAAGTAATATTGTAGTATATGAATTTTTTTAAAAATAACTTTCTGATTCGTTTTTTTAGGGACATAACTTTCTAATTCGTGACAAACATAGCAGTAGTAGAAATCACGGGAGAGGCAGTGGCCAAGGCCCATGGCATAGGATGACCCTTGAGTTTTTTCTATTGTTATATTATTTATTTTTTTATTTTTCAAAAATATATACCGCAAATTTTTTTTGCACATCTAGCCTCCTTGTAGAGATGTTATCGCCGGTTCATCCGGCGGAATTTTTTTTTACCTGTGCAGCTCACTTTCAAAAAATCATAACTAATTTACATGAACTCGTATGGGGATAAACTTTATATGAAAATTGTAGATCTCGACGAGATCTACAACTTTGCAGTTCAAACTTTTTTTATTTGGAGCCATCTTGGTACTCAAATAACAATAAATTTCGGATCTAAAATTTAAATTTTGGTCTGAACACTGGACAGTACACCTTCAAAAAATTATAATTAATTTATATGAACTCGTGTGGAGATAAACTTTATATAGAAACTATAGAACTCAACAAGATCTACAACTTTGTAGTTCAAAATTATTTCATTCGAAGCCATTTTGGTGCTCAAATAATTGTCACAAGCTTCAGATCCAAAATTAAATTTTAGATCTGGAGCATTTATTGATTATTTAAGCACCAAGATGGCCCCAAATGAAAAAAAGTTTGAACTACAAAGTTGTAGATCTCGTCGAGATCTACAATTTCCATATAAAGTTTGTCTACATCCGAGTTCATATAAATTAGTTAAGATTTTTTAAAAGTGAGCTTCCTAGGTAAAAAAATTCCGCCGGATGAACCGGCGATAACATCGCTACGGTACCCCTACCGCCAGTTCATCCGGCGGTATGCTCTTAACGCCATTTGAACTGGCGATAGGTGGCCAGATCTGTAAAAAAAATTTGCGGTATATATTTTTGAAAAATCACAAAATAAATAATATAAAAATTAAAAAAAACTCATGACCCTTGAGCCTTGTCGGTGGATGGGTGAGATGCTCGGTGGGCTTGGCCGGACAGCTGGATGGAGATGGCGATTTAAATCTTTCCAATGGGCTTAAATTAAATTAATGCTGATGGAGGATGTGGCCCACTTAACGCGGCCCGCCATTCCAGTCGATGGGTTTGGTACGCAGGCTGAGTTCCAAAAGCCCAAACGTATGTCTTCCTTCCGCCGCTGACTCCGTCAAAAAATGACGCCCAGTCATGGACTCGTGTGGAGTCTCGTGATAAAAGGGGCGTGATTCGTGATTCGTGGCCCCTTTTATCTATTTTTCGACTTTACTTTTTTTTTCGAATTTAGTTGCCACGTAAGTTCCTTCTTATTCTTGTTCTTCTTCTTCGGTGAGTAAACCGAGTACTCCTACCAACGACAAGGACTAAACAGATTCCAAGTGCCAATTTATATTCTGCATAGAGTAAAATACACTGTGGGTCCTTAAACTAGTTCTCCTGTTCTGTTTAGGTCCATAAACTTTGAAAATACATTTCTAGGTCCAGGATCTATTTAAGTGTGCCATTGAGGTCCAAAACGTCTTTGACCTGCTCTGACCGTCTACGTGGATCGCCAAGTCGGCTTTGACGTGGATTTTCTTTTTATTGTTCACCCCTCTCCCCCCCCCCCCCCCGTCCTCTCCCTCCATCACGCCTCCGCCTCCGCCTCCCTCTAGCCGGCGGCGCCCCCTGCTCTCTCGGCGCCTCCTCCCTCTCCGGCGAGCAGGGGCCCGGCCCTCCCTCCCTTCGTCTCCTCTCTCTCCCTGCCGGCGAGCTGCCCCAGCCCTCCCTTCCTGCCCCGGCCGCGAGCCGTCCCGTCCCCTCCGGTGGCAGGGGCGCGGGGTGGCGGCGAGAGCGCGCGCTGCCCGCGGCGGCGGCACGCGCGCCAGGCCCATGCGCGCCGACCCCTCCTCCCTCCTCCCTCGCCGCGCGGGGCCGCCCCCTCCTCCTCCCTCCCTCCCGGCGCTTCCTCCCGGCGGCCATGGGCTTGGGCGGCGGCGGGTGGGCCGGGGCGCGGCTGCAGCCGCGGCGGATGCGCGGCGACCTCCTCGACCCCGAGCTCCGGCGGCGTCCCGACCCCCCTCTCTCCGTCCGCTTCTCCCCGCCCCTCTCTCTCTCTGTCGGAGCTCTCCCGCACGCCGCCGCTCCGCCCCCTGCTCGCACGCCGCTGCTGCTCGCTGGTCGGCCCGCGCGCGCACGCTCGCCATGGCCTCCTCCGGCCTCCCCGGCGAGGATCCGCACGGCCACCACCTTCCTCCTCCCTCGCGCAGCGGAGCAGAGCTCCTAGAAGACCGTGCGCCGCCCCCTTCCTCCTCCGCCGTCCTCGCAGTGCCCGCCTGAGCTCCGCCTGCTCGCGCTCGGCCGCAGCCGAGCTCCGCCGTCAAGCCTGTCCTCCGCGGGGCCATGGCGGCCGGCATTCGCCCTCCCCTGCTCCCTCCGTCGCGCAGCGGAGGCGAGGCGAGGCGCCCCCATCGCCGGCGCCACTCCTCCCCCTCCGCCCCTCAGCTCGCGCGCGCGCCGGCCGCTCGCAGTGGAGGCGTGGCGAGGCGAGGCGCGGCCGGCGAGTCGCGAACTTGCGGAGCTGAGGTAGCACGCGCTCGGGCCACGGCGGGCTCGCGGAGCAGCGGCGGCGTGCGCTCGGGCCACCGGCGCACGAGGTCGACGGCCACGCGGTGCTCTCTGCCCCCGCCGGCGGAGGAGGGAGGGAGCAGAGTAGGGGCGGCGGCACGGGAAGGACGCCGGAGGAGGGGATGGGGAGGAAGAGAGGGAGAGGCAGTCCACGTTGGATCTAAGTCCATGTCGAATCCGAGCTGGCCGTCCATGTAGACGCTCAAAGGCAGTCGGAGGCGTTTTGGACCTCAAGTGACTCACTTAAATAGATCCTGGACCTAAAAATACATTTTCAAAGTTCATGGACCTGAATAGAACGGCTCAACTAGTTTAAGGACCCACAGTGCATTTTACTCTTCTGCATATGTAGCAGTATTTTGAGGTGCTACTCCTCTGCTGCCAACATTGCGTACCGTCAGAATTCAGAAATAAACTGCCACTAACAGCACCGTAAGTCAAGTCCGGACCCCCAAAGAGACCTCTCTTTCCTCCACTCGTGTCTCTTGTTAAATGGATAGCTAGCAGGCCTCGGATCAAGCAGCAGATTTGTATCGGGGGACAAGAAAAGAAAAACCGTAGGATCTGGCAGCCCAATTGTTTAACGCGCGAAGCCACCGTCCAAACAATTCCTTAAACTTACCACAAAAAAAGAGCAATTCCTTAAACCAGCCAGCCAGGCATGTGTCTCTCCCGTGACCCGATCACGAGGCCGCCGCGCCGCTCCGCTCCGCTCCGAGGCGAGATCTCACGCAGCGGCATCAGGTCGGGCGTTGCAATCAACGGACGCTAAACCCGATTAGCTACTAATTAATTGTCTAATAAACCGAACAAGTGGTGGTGCGCCTCACGTGACCGGCACTAGCTGTGGGGGCACGGGAGGGGGGCAGGCAGGCACGCAGCACGTCGGCGGCGGCTCGGCGTGTGCGACCGGATCCATGCGTAGGCAGCGGCGGGAGCGGGGCCGCGTCGGGGGCCCCAGGTCACAGACTGACCCAATTATTTTTGGTATTATCATTTTATAATTTTATATGGGGTTAAGGAGGAGAGATTAATGAAATGGAGGCGACGTGCCAGGCGAGCCAGTCTCGTGGGGTCAAGTCAGTGCGGTCTGTGTAAGCGTCGAATTCGCTGCCGACTTGCGCTGTGCCGCAATCGCATCGTAGCACGTACGCACGCCCCTCCCTGACACGTCAACGCTGCTGAGCGCAACAGCGGGCGCCAGATATGATTATTACTTTGGCAGTATTTAGTTTCTTGAAAATTTCAAAATTTCCGTCACATCGAAATATTAAATATAGTAAATTACGTATGCATGGAATACTAAATGTTAGTAAATAAAATAATTTATTGCACAATTTAGATGTACGTTGCGAGATGAATCTTTTGAGCTAATTAGTCCATAGTAGAATAATATTTATCACATACAAACGAAAAATGCTACAGTACTTTTTCAACTCCACTTTTCACATATAAACACAACACAACCTTTTGAATCGGCTAGATGATGTTTACTGGAGCTTGACCTGCCGGTAGCGGTAGCGCAGCCGGCAGTGCGCAATGCTGACCTGCCGGTAGCGGTAGCGCAAGGGGAAAAAAAATGATTGCATACTATCTGAAGGAACGAATAGTGGAAAAACAGTTAGGAAAAAGATGGAGAGACAAACAAAAAAAGGTCGAATGCCGCCCACCGTGGGGTTCGAACCCACGACCACAAGGTTAAGAGCCTTGTGCTCTACCGACTGAGCTAGACGGGCTTTGTGTCCGCTGTAAAAATAAAAGTATATAATTCTGTAATTTTCGGTTGCGGTTTACCTGTGCACTACTCTGAGCTCGAGCTGAAAGCACGCGAACATGAGCTGTTCCAATCACGCCAACTGCTACGATGCAACCTTATCAAGACACACGCCAGTACTTCGAACTGTACTACTCTGAGCTTCAGTTACCTCGTCCGGCCTCCTATGTCACTGAGGCACACCCGTCCTTTGATTCCCTAGATCTTTTTAGCACCAGTAATTCGCCTCAGAGCTATCCATACTAGAATCCGTCATGGATTTAAATAGCCACAGTAAAAAAATTTACTGGAATCTCCACAGTTACTAACGCAAGCAACTCATATGTACAAGTTCCAAACTGTAACCTATACTACCACACTTTCTACTACTGCTGTCGATTTAGTCAAGCTCACAAGAGACTTCTCTGTACTTTCGTGTGTTCGTGTGTGTGTGTGTGTACAGCAATCGAAGTGTAACAAAACATCAAAAAAGGAAGCAGCAAAATCCGTTCCTAGCTCTTCTAAAACATGAGCTGAGAGTTCGCAAAAATGTTCTCACAACGATCACTCGCTGACAGTAAGATCTACCCTCCTACATCCTGTACTTACGGCACGTCTTGTCTCGGTCCTGCGGCTATAGCACGCGAACGACGCGCTCGCCGGCCTCCGGTGCGGACGCCGCCGGCGGCGCGTCGCCCATCTCGTAATGCCGGTGGATCATGTTCAGCAGCGCCCTCGCCCGCTTGCACGTCTGCGGGCTGCCGTCGGCCACCAGCGTGTACAGCGACGCCATCAGCCCCGGCATCCGCCCCAGCAGCGCCACCACCTTCTCCCCGCCGTGCCGGCACAGCGAGACCAGCAGCGCCACGCAGTGGTCCTTCCCGGACCGGGACGCCGACGTCGCGAGGGCCTCCACGACGCGGGCGACGAGGCCCGGGCGCGCCAGCACGGCCTGCGCGCCCACCGGGTGCTCCGCGAGCCTCGCCAGCAGGGCCACGGCGTCGCCGGCGAGGTCGTCAGGGTCCACGGCCAGCACAGCTGCGAGGGCGACCACGGCGCCGGCTGCGACGGCCTTGCCGTGGTTGCTCGCGCACTGGAGCAGGCCGTAGAGGCTCACCATGGCGTTCTTGCGCCCGCGGTGCGCGCCGTCGCGGATGAGCTGCACCAGCGTCGGGATGGACTCCGGGATGCGCCCGATCTCCTCGGCCTGCTCCGGGCCCGACGAGAGGTAGAACAGGACGGCCGCCGCGTTCTGCCGCGCCTCGGCCCTGGCGCCGACGTTGATCACGTCCACGACGAGGCCCACGCCGCCGGCCTCGAAGAGCGCCGTCCGGCCCCCCGGGTGCTTGGAGAGGTTCAGGAGGGAAGCCACGGCATTCTCCTGCACGGAGGTGTCCGTTGAGGACAGGAGGCACAGCAGCCACGGCACGGCGTTCGCCTCCACGAGGCACGCGCGGTAGAACACGCTGTGCTTGCACAGCTTGCGGGCCTCGCTGGTCGCCTTCCGCCGCTCCTCCTTCGAACCCGTCGAGAGCTGGGCGACGATGTAGGTGACGGCGAGCCGGGCGGCACTGGCGGCGGCCGGTCCGAACGGCGCGGGTGCGTTGCCGAGCGCGCCGTGACGGTGCCCTGAGCTGCTAGCGTCCGGAAGCGAGACGCCGTTGCTGAGCAGCATCCGCTCGATGATCCCGCGGAGCGCGGCGTTCGGGACCATGTCGGCGGTGTGGAGCCGCTCACCGGTGACCGGGCACGTCCGGCACCCGGCCTTGATCCATCGAGTAATGGACGCACGGTCGTACGTCTGGCCGGTGGACACGGTCACCGGGTCCGTCATGAGGTCCAGCGTGACGGGGCACTGCAGCGCGTCCGGTCTGATCCAGTCCGGGCACCTGGCCGGCCGCGCCGCCGCGTCCGCTTTTGGATTCACGTCGATCTGATCGAACAGCACGACGCGGCAGTAGACCAGGAACGCAATTAAGCTGTTGATGAGTACCGCGTCGCTGCAGCTGTCATCGCCGGCGCCGTCCATCCGCGTGCGCAGCTCATCCTCCAGGAAGGCAATCTCCTCGGAGCACTCCGACCAGGTGCGAACACCGATGTGCTCGAGCACCCGCCGGGCGTCCTCGGCGTCCGGCGAGACGCCGCTCTTGAACTGCTCCAGTATCGACCGCACGGTCCTCGCCGCACGCTCGTCCCCGGTGTCCGGACGCACCGGCACTCGCCACGCCTGCTCCGACACCAGCCGCGCGAGCTCCCCGGCCTCCACTGACGCATCCACGACGCCCTTCGGCAGCGCGTCCAAGGCCGCCGCGACGGACCCGAGCACCGCCCGGAGCTCGGACGCGGCCAGCCCGGCGTTGACGAGCACCCACAGGCGCGCGCCCCGCCGCGCGCAGTCCGTGAGGAGGAACCGCAGCTTCTGCATGGCCACGTGCAGCTCCGTGAGCGCCGGCACCGCCGGCGCCGGCAGCACTAGCGCCAGCGCCTCCATCGCCTCCTGGATCTCCTCGAGGAACGCGAGGAGGATGCCTGCGATCCTTACTGCCTGCCGCACGCCGCGGCGGAGCACGGGGAAGGCGCCGGCGTCTCCGGCCCCGCGGCTCGTTAAATCGGCGGCGAGGGAGAGGAGGGAGGCGAGTAGAGGCGCCGGCGCGATGCCCTCGCACGGGCACACGGCCGGGAGCGCCAGCAGGCGGCGACGCTTCGGTTCGCCCGTTGGTGGCGTTGGCGGCGGCATTGCTGGTGAAGCTGGTAACCGTCGGAGAAGGGGAGTGGGCACATGAAACGGTAAGTAAGAAGAGAATTTTCGAGGTGACCGTAAATTCGCTGTGTGAGCGGGTATTTATAGAGGAGGTGGGAACACGTGTTGCGAGGCAAGAGACAGAGGGTTAAGATGATGCCACGTGGCTATGACGACACGTGTAGAGCGGTGGACGGCTGGTATCTCGGCTGGCGGCGGAAGTTCTTGAGATAATAACGGAGCAGCGGACTGGACCAACTGGTACTTGTATAACCAGTTTCAGCTAAGGTTCATATTTTATTGTACATGTAAAGATTTCCTTTTAACAACTTTGAAATATGCATAGTTGTACATGTAAAGCTTCAAATTGTAAAGTTATACTACTACATTAAATGCTTGAAAAATAAGTTAAGGAACGGCAAATTTAGCCATAAGATCACGATTAGACGGCTCTTCATTCTTTTCTTTTTATTATTGCAATGAACGTAGGAATGAAACTATCTTCATGCCGGGATTTCGCCATGGCAGTCCCTTCACCCTTGACGGTAGCATCAACCCATTTTGGTGCTTTTCTTGCTGCTGACTCCGGCCACCGTACCACTAGCCACCTTGAATTTATTATTATCCAATTCGAATCTTTTATGCAACAACGTCTAAAATTTCTCAAATTCCAGACATATATACTAATATAGAATAGCCTAAACCTCAAGTCACCCAGCTCTGTAAATGAAATCTATAAACTTTGTATACTTCCTCCGTTTCAAATTATAAATTTATTTTATTTTTTTTCTAAATATATAATGTTTATAATGTTTTTAAACGTAGTGTATCTAGGTAGGCAACAAAGCTATAAATATAGAAAAGATAAAACGACCTGAGTATTAAAATGTAGAAAATGCTGAAGACGTGAACTCACATCGATCAAATGGTTGAAACCCTCGCGCCCTTCCGCGCGAACACATTACACAATACACATCGTGCCCATCTGGACGCATGCGACAAGCGACCAACAAAAACCACCTACCGATGTTCACAGTTACGAACGTGCATCAAAGCAAGAGCTGTGGAGATCGGGGACGCCGCCGACTCCCGACGCCGACGACGCTGTTCGGAGGAGTGCAGGCGTACAGCTGTTATCGACGAAAAGCACACATCGAAGTGCTTTTCGCTAACTTTTCACCCCATGCATTGCATCTTTGTGAGAACGTGTTTCGCCGGATCCCT
This sequence comes from Panicum virgatum, assembly GCF_016808335.1. Taxonomy (NCBI): domain Eukaryota; kingdom Viridiplantae; phylum Streptophyta; class Magnoliopsida; order Poales; family Poaceae; genus Panicum; species Panicum virgatum. The sequence goes on along the minus strand of NC_053146.1, from coordinate 42,488,314 downwards.
TGAACGTTGTGGCAAGTAACCCTTTTTCTTCCCAATTGCTACCGTGAAGAAAGAGAAGTCGGAAGCAGACCCTTCGTTCCCTGTCCGGTGTGTAGCGCGCACGGGCCACATTCCGCGGTCGGCGGCCGTGCCGTCGCGTTCCCTCCGAGGATCCGGTCCGCGCGAATGATGATGATGGTGGTGGCGCGCGCGTCGCCGGACCAAAACCTCCAGCCTCCAGGCCGGCGGTGGGCGGCCGTATGGTTGCCGCACGGCTGCCGTCATGGGTGATCCGGACAGGACGGAAGGCAATGGAGAAGAGAAGGGTCGAGCCCGTGGCCCCGCCACGTACGGCGGGAGCGCCCCAGCCCAGCCCCACGCCCGGCCGCCCCGGCACACGTGGCGCCGGACATGTCGAGCGGCAGCTCAGCGCCCGCCAGGCCTCGGACCGGACACTGGCGCAGATGAGGCGGGCCCCACGACCGTCCCCCGGCCGACATGCCTACGGCCGCGCTGCCAGATGAGGCGGGCCCCACGACCGTCCCCCGGCCGACATGCCTACGGCCGCGCTGCGCGGCCCCGAACAGCAGACACCGGCTCGGCCTCGGCCCCGTCCCGTCCGCCCGCCCGCCACGTTTTGCTTCAGCGTTCGTGCCCCCACCGGCGTCTACTGCCCGAGCAGCAAGGCGTCTCCAAGGCATTTTCTTCTCTCCCCGTCTGCTGGCGCGATTAGCCCGGTGGTTAGCGGGGGTAACCGGCTGTTACGCGACATGGACGCGAGTCAGTTAGTTTATTTGACCCCCCGCCCCGCGAAAGCAAAAGATCTCGCAGTCTCCTTGGCGTGGCGCCGAGGTGTCCTCGCCATAGGCCCACGCGTCGGGCGGCGATTCGCGGCCCCCACCCGGGGGTGCGTCCGTCCAGGAGGCAATCAACGGGCGGGGACGGCCCCACACGGCGGGATGATTGGAGCCGGTCTCGTCGTCGAGCCGGATCCCCGACGCGGTCAAGCGAACGGGGGGAGGCGTGTCCCTGTCAGACGTGGCGAAGGGGACAGGGTTTGGCGTCGCCCGCCAAGGTTTCGTACGCGCGCGACCAAATCTTTTCCTGCACCCTCCTCGCACGTTCCGGAATAGTATACATGTATGTATCTGTTCGCTATATATGCGTATTTTTGGAAATAACCGAATAAGCGAGGGAGGCCGACGTCTTGCCGATCGCAATCATACGAGCCATGAAGCCCGTGAGTGCAAATGCTTTTCATCTCACATCAACTCGAGGAGCCAAAGAACCACTTGTTCATCAAGTTTAGCGTCTCCGTAACCGTAATTAAGTTTATGCAGATCCTTCCATAGGACGAAACCTCATCGATGTCACTTAATCTAGGTTTTTCGGGAGTTTAGAGTGGAGCCGAAAAAAAAATATGAAGTTGCTACTTCAGAGTTTTTTTTCTGGAGATGGAGTGCTCCCAAACACGCCCTTTAGCTCTACTGCTACTGCTGACTCAATTTCTTCCTATTATCTAGTTGTAAGATGCTAGGGTCCACGTTCTCTCGGAGGACGTAGGTGGTTGTCTAATAATCTTCGATGTATTTAATAGAGACACGGATAAGTATCTAGTCTACATCCATTCTCGATGCAAGTGTCATGTGAGTTTCATTCTTATTAATGACATGCTAAATAGGCAAAAGTGATGACATGGCATGCAATTTAAAAAGTAAGAGAAGAATATAGTTTCATGATGATGAAATTTGGTTTACACAGTTACCAAGAACTATGAAACTGGAATGAAACTCCATTGAGAGGATTTGAGTTTCATCTACATGCATTCATCAAGTTCTACTGGTCACATAGTATATTTGATCATTGATACCAATTAATAATTAAATATGACAACTTATCTATGAAAATGTGAAATGAAATTGTACATTGAGAGATGTGGTTTCGTTCCAATGTAAGCTGATATGGCACTCTTCCTAACTGTGTCATGATACTATGCATTGAGATTGACCTACTAGTGACACGGATATCAGCTGAGGGTGCTGAGCGGAGGCCGCGGGCCTGTGCTGAGCGTGCTACAGCACGAGCCAGCCCAGCTTAGCTTGTTCATTGTAAATCCGTAGTATTCAGACTTCGTAATAGTAGCATTCAAGCCTAAGTTTAGTTAGTCTAGTGCTTCATCCATTGGTTAACCTCGGGTGGGTGGGAGGCCTTTCAGGCTCCGCGCCCTGGTTTAATTTGTTTGTTAACTGGTGGCAGGCGCGCGTCAATCAATATCTCACGATCGATGATTGATCTAGCTAGGGTAGCGTAGCGTCTCCAATATGCTCTGTGACATGGATGCCTCTTGGGCCGCAGTAGGCATGCAAAGGCGTAGCAGTTTGTTACTAGTTCCATGCATTCCGTAGCAACTGAGACGCGTATATAGGTGTACGCGTGAAGTGATGCCAACATACAGGAGGCCCGTGATAGCTTTGGCGGATCCGTCCATCGATGGTGGTGGTGTTGGCGAGACGCGCACGCTGCTTGTACGGTGGGGCGTACCCGCTCGCCGGACGGGTGCGTGCGCGTGCGTCCGTGCACTGGATCCAACGCGCCCGATCCGGATCGGAGCTGGCTGCTGCCTGGGCCTAGCTGTCCTGAAGCAGGCGCCCGTACGTCGCTCTCGGGCGGCGCTAGCCAGCAGGGTCGTCGGATGGCAGTGTTCGCGTTTGTGATCGGCGGTGAAGCTAGCAATTCAACGGCGCACTGTGCATGTGGAGAGATATCTTTGAAGGTCTAACGACAGTGCGTGTGTTTGTGTCTCGCCGCTGACTCCGTTCCTTGGAGCACCGGATTCTTGCTTGGCGTGTACAAGTCGCCGAGCATTTTCAGGTGACACACGGTGATAATATATACCTACGGGTACGGCAAACTCTTTGTGACTACTGACTACCAAGTCTCTTTTGACTCGAGGGTTGTGCCCTGCCCTTCCGATCCTTGCGGCATTTGCAAGACGATCCTAGCTAGTTGAAGGAGAGAAACATATCAGCCGGCCAGCACGTACATACTACCGTGCTCGCTGAAATAATTAGGGGAGCCGGTAACGGCCGGCGGCCGGCCTGTTCGATCGCCACTGGATCGGAGCTACCTAGCGGATCGGAGCGCCCTCGATCGCGCTTGTGCATGGTTACCCAGCACAAGCGAAGAAGCGAACGCTTCCAACGTTCACCAGCAGCAGGTTAAGTGATCGTGTGCGTGTTCCTTCAAATTTATCATCAGTTGCTGTTGCTTCGAGCTGGCCGGTGCCATGATTGCTACTTAGGCCAGTTTTAGTGTGCAGTTTCGTGGCATAGTTACTAAGATTGAGAGAACTACTAGTTAATTGTGTCGGCTGATGAGTTTTATGGAGATGAAAAACTCCTCTCTCATTCTATGAAACTATGTGCTCCCTCATTGTTATGCTATCAGCAAAATTTTGATGATGTGGCATATAATTTAATGCCATGAAACTTCTCCACGAAATTTCATCGAAACTGACCTTATTACTCAGCTACAACAAATAGTTGCTTTCTAGCGGCACGCACCTTGATTCCTACCCGGATTAGTAGGTGGTCGATCCATCAATGGCGCCACAAGATCGAAGCCACCGCGTCCTGTCCGGCCGGGCGAAAGCTGGGGGGATTACTGTGTACCATTATGTATGGGCGATCCTCGCCGGGCCGGGGGTCCGTCCAGACGACCGGCGACCTATCACGATCTCTTCCTCGAGAGTCAAGACGCGTGAATCCTCAATCATGTCACCACCTACGACTAAAAAATTTTCACCTCCCCGTTAAACACATGTATGAAGCACTAAATGTAATTAAATAACAAAACTAATTACACAGTTTGGATGTACACGACGAGACGAATCTTTTGAGCCTAATTAAGGCATCATTAGACATAAGTGCTACAGTAACCCACATGTGCTAATGATGCGGTCAAAGGCCTCAAAAGATTCGTCTTGCGGTTTTCAAGTGAGTTCTGAAATTAGTTTTTTAATTAGTATTCGAAAAGCCCTCCCGACATCTGGTCAAACACTAATGTGACACCCAAATTTTTTTGTTTTTGGGAACTAAACGCCCCTAACGCGACGCGCGACGAACCATGCACGGAGGAGATCCCGGCGATAGCTCCGATCTGCCCTCGGATCAACCCCGTTGCCGCAAGTAACCGATTCACGCCACCCACGTCGGCATAGCTCTGGTTGCGTACGAGCCGGCCGTAGCTGTCGTCCATGCACCTGCAGTGTGATTTTTTTCTTTGATTTTTTATCCGCACACACGATGAATGAATTATTAGCAGGGCGGGGAATGAGTTGATGAGACGAAGGAAGTGCACACGTGTATACGCCAGTCGCCACGTCGTTGTGCTCACCAACCGTACGTACGTGCACCTTGACTGAATTTAAAAATGGTGTCATTTATCTACCTGGTAGGTGCTAAAATATCATTTGATCCTGCTGCAACAGAATATATCTCAGTGACCCCCTTTTTTCTCTTGCGGAGAATAACAATGAATCCTATCTCAGTCAGAATCCTATAGCTAATCAGTGCTCCAATAATTGGTTGGGTACGTGTCTCCCTAAGGCAACCATATTGATTCAACATATTCCAAAATTAATGCAGCATGTACCAAAATTCTTATTTAGCGAATCCCATCTCATTTTCGACTTCATATTGATTCATTCTACATTTCGATACATGGGCCTTGTAGGCCGACCGCGTTCATTTCACGGGCAATCTGGGCCGCGCTCCTCGACATCTGTCAGCTTTCATTGTGGGCTAGTGCCGGCCGCATGAGAGTAGCCCACCGAGCGCAGCAAGAAGAATGTAGGAATCTTTAGCCCAGGTCATTCAATTCTATGGAAAAAAAATGGGTGGGACGGGCCCCAAAGTCCTCACCATGAGGACCAGTGGATTTGCACGAATCCTATACATCTTCCGGAAGAAGATCATTGAATTTCCAGTGTATGAGATCCGTGCAGTACAATCGAGCGGATAAAATTCGAGCAATGAAGTATAGCGCTCTGCGCATGTCCGGCTTGGAAGTGTGCATGGCTGGATGTTGGTGGGTGGACGTGGAGATTCCATCTAGATTCAAAACTTTGATTCTATTTTTCTTTCAAACCGTAAATAGGTTTTGGATTCCGTTTGAACCATGATGTTATTTGGAATTTATGCAACAAAACAAGATCACATATGCATATATTTTAATTAATTTTATTTTTCTAAAAAAAATCAACATTCAAATTATACTATTGCAACATCTGAATATACATATTCAACATTTTGGACATACACTTTCAACATTTTCATATAAAATGTTTAACTAGTTTATAAGAAATGTTGTATTAAGTTTGAGTGAATGTGGAATATTGTATTTTAAAATATTGACTGTAGTAGTTTAGTGAAAGTGTTAATTACTGATGTAGCTTGAAGAGAGAAAAAAAATGAAAGGACGCTTAGCACCACCTGCACCTTCGAGTGACGACATGCAAGCTGCACATGCTTGCTTGCGCAATTCGAAAGAAGCACCGACGTGCGGCGCACTGCTGCTGGGGTGACAGACAGCCGGCTGTGAGCCTCTAATGGGCCGGCCGCGTGACACTTTTATAATTGGACTTTAAAGATATATTTGTTATCCATCTTCCGGAAGAGGGATAGGGAGCCCCTGGATTTGTGCCGCGTGGAGGTGTGAGCAGATAGACGCCTGCGAAGAAAAATAGCCCTCGTCCCCATCCGGCTCGTACCCCGCTCAGATGCTCGGCTTCGTGGCAGACGGATGCTCAGGCTCAAATCCGTGAGCCTACGCCGCCGCCGTGGTCCGTCGCATCCCCTCTATACGTCGGGATGCTTGGATGCACGTCGAAGTACTGGAGAGCATCTCCCAGCTGCCACACCCTCGGACACGTTGTTCGCCGCACCGGCGTGTTCCGCTCATCTGAGATATGGTCGCCAGAGTTCCAGTCGTCTTGTGTTGCTCAGTTGCTGGCTTGCTGTTGTGCCATAGCATTAGTTAACTTCAGAGCATTGGGGTCGAAAGCACGTGAGAGAACTGCACTAGCTGCACAGAGAACCGATCCATCTAATACTATGACTATATCCACGGCTACCCAAACCCACCCCATGATCAATGAAGATACTAATATATAAGCAAGAACCTGTGCCGGACGATGGGGTACGGCACTAGCACCACCAGGATGCTCTACCACCACCAGGCGCACTAGGCATGGCAACTACCCATAGGTGCCCATCAAGCTTCAAGCAAAACCGGGCTCGAAGGACTGCAGGGACCACCGCGGCGGCCGGCGGCGTGGATGAGATGCCGTAGCCGTCGGCTCTCGACGAACAACAACAACTGAGCCGTCCGCCCGTCCGCCGAGGAGCCGAGCTCCCAAGCGCAGAATGAGCCGAGCGGAGAGCAAGCGGCCCTTCTCGCGATCATCATGGTCACGAGCGTCGATCTGCTCGTACCTCCACGCGGCAGAAATCCAGTGCGGGTCCTCATGGCAAGGACAACTCGGCCTACCGCGCCCAGTCGAGTCATCACTCGACACGACCCCACAACGACGATGAAGAGGAGGTCAATCAGAACGGTCTCCGTCTTCAACTCAACCAACAAGATCTGCGCCCGCGCATCAACAACCGTCACCGTGAACGCGACACCGCCGAACGCGAGCGACGTCGCCAGTACGACGAGGAACACGGCGTTCCTGACGCCGACCACCAGAACCGCGGCCACCGGGGCAACAACCCTCCGCGACGACCTCGTCGCGACTACGAACTCGGCAACGACCTCGACGGCTTCTCCACCTTCTCCAACCGGCTTCGGGCCATCCAGTGGCTCGCCACCTTCAAGCCAACCGGGATCGAGAAGTACGACGGCGAGTCGGACCCCAAGACGTGGCTGCACACCTATTCCATCGCCGTCCGAGCCGTGTACGGCGACAACGACATCATGGCTGCCTACTTCCCGGTCATGATGGGTCGCCACGCCTCAGCTGGCTTGATCTCTGCAGTGCCTTCGTCCAGTACTACCAGGCATCCTGCCCAGGTCCCAAAACTAGATGGGATCTGGCTAGCGTCATCCAACAACCCGACGAGTCCCTCCGCGACTACATCAAGAGGTACTTCGCTAACAGTAATACCATTACGGAGGTTGACGACAGGGATGTTATCCACCACTTCCATCAAGGCCTCCATAGCATCGAACTATGGAGGAGCATGTTCGAGAGCAACCCCAAGACCGTGGGCGACATGATGGCGGTCGTCAATAAGCACGCCGACATGGAAGATGCTGAGCGAGCCCATCGCCGGCACAAGACCAAGAATGACTCCTCTGAGCGTCCCTCTCAGCGGGACAACCGCCCGGAACACCGACGCGATGATCGTCCACCTCGTCATGGGAAGAAGCACGACCGCGCCGAGTCGTCCAAGAACCAGGACCGCAAGCGTGGCCCCGAGAACACTGTCGCCGTCACCGAGAGGTCCCAGTTCCGCTCTACCCTCAACCAAGCGGACCTGGACCGGCTCTTGGATGGCAAGTGTCCTTGGCACAAGGACGCAAACCACACAGTCCGGGAGTGCCGAGCACTCTCCAACGGCGTCATCAAGGGCGAGGACTCCAAGCGACCCCGCCGCAACGACCGCGACAGGCCGAGTGGTTCCAGAACCACCCGGGCGCGCCCACGGAGGTACTACTCGCCCAGGCGAGACGACGACGAGCAGAGGGAAGATTCCCCAGGGAACTTCTAGGAAGAAGATAGGGCTGTCAACTTCATATTCGGCGGCCCCAGCAAGCCATCATGCCGGCGCAAGCTCAAGCTGGATGATCGCGAAGCCAACCTGGTGTTCAAACACCCGGTTGAACCCCTGCGGTGGTCAGAGACGCCGATCACCTTCGACCGCCGCGACCACTGGGTCCACCCCCTCGTGGTCAGCCCGGTGGTCAGCCAGGTCCGCCTGGCCAAAGTACTCGTCGACGGTGGCAGCGCCCTCGACATCATCTTCGCCAGCACGTTGGAGAGCATGGGCTACGACATGACCTCCATGGTCCCATCCAACCAGGCCTTCTACAGCATCATCCCCAGAGCCGGGTCGACTCCGGTCGGCCAGGCTACCTTGCCGGTCACCTTCGGCACCCGCGACAACTACCGCACCGAGTACATCAACTTCGAGGTCGCCGAGTACGAGACCTCCTACCACACCATCCTGGGAAGACCCTCCCTCACCAAGTTCATGGCGATCCCCAACCACACGTATCTTCTCCTGAAGATGCCAGCTCCAAAGGGGGTCCTCTCGGTCTACGGAGATCTGTAGACCTCCTACGCGTGCGAGGCCAAAAACATCGAGCTCTCCGACACCCTGGAATGATCTAGGAACTCGGTTCTTGTTGCCTAGGCAGCAAAGAACCTCTCGGCGGACCAGCAGCAGATCCCCGCCAAGGAGTCGACTTCCGAGTCGCAGCTCACGCCAGCCGTGGCGACCAAGACCATCGTCCTTCGGGACGATGAACCGCACAAGACCGCCTTGATCGGGGCCAGCCTCGATCCAGCATAGGAAAGCGCGCTCACCTCCTTCCTCTGGGAGAATTGGGAGATCTTCGCATGGAAGCCATCTGACATGCCATGAGTCCCAAGGGAGGAGGCTGAGCACTCCTTAGACCTTGACACGAAGGCGAGACCCGTCAAGCAATGGCTCCGCCGCTTCACGCAGGATCGAAAGGAGGCTATTAGGGTAGAAGTTACCCGGCTCCTTGCCGCCGGTTTTGTCGGTGTCCAGACCTCGCGGCCTGGCTCCAACTAGCAATCGATGCTGCGTGTCCCTACCCTAGATGGTTGATGCAAGAGGTAACACAGTAACGCAGGAATGTATCCTGGTTCTGGCCGCGGGGCCATACATCCAGCAGGGGTGTGCGAGTGCACTATATTATCTTGCACCCAAGTGCCTATAGTAGAGGGTTACAAGCGAGGCGAGAGAGGGAGGGAAGCTCCTAAGTCTATGCTAAGTGATTGAGGCAAGTGCCAATATCGGGAAAGCGTAAGCGAGTGTGTGCTGCGTGCGAATGGATGGAAGGCGAGATCAGTTGAGCGTGGGTGAGAAGGATCCCGCCTCCCCCTTTTATAGACACAAGGAGGGGCGGAGTACATGCACGGGGAGATCAGAAGACGTCGTCTTCTCCCCGAATCAGGGGTGTGCAGTGGATGTTCCCTGTAGGAAGGACACTATGGGGCACTGGAGAGCGTGGCGCCGGGTGTGGCAGTTGTCCTGGGCGGCTCCTTGGTCTTGCGGGGATCGCGCCGGCGTCCTGTTGTCTCCTGCGGGCATCGTGGTGGTTGTTGTGGGAGGTACCATCCTCTGCGCCTGAGCTGGCGGAGCACCGAGGGTTCTGCTGGCGTGGGTCTTGCCCTGGTCAAGGTCCATACCACGTCCGAGGGTTGCGCCCATGCCCACCGAGGGTTCTGCGGTAGAGGAGGGTACGGGGAGTTGGCAGCACAGTGGCAGGAACAGCGTCAGGCACGTCTGCACAGGGCATCGCAGGTTCCCACAGGGTCGGAATAGTGCCGGGGATAGCGGAACATCGACTGGAGTTGGCGGATGGAACTCTGGTCACAGCTACTGTGCAGCATGGTTGCCTGACGTCGTCTGACCTGCGTTCTGCGGTGGAGTAGTTGGCATTTAATGCTTCTGTCAGACGGGCAGGTGAGCAGATGGGTTGCTAGTTCCATCTGCCGAGGGGTAGCCTCGAGCGAAGCGGAGTTTCGTCCAAGCCGAGGCCCCGTAGAGGGCTCGGTCGAGGGGGTCTCGAGCGAGGCTGAGTTGGCCTGCTCTCCGAGGGTAGGTCCACTACCCTCGAGCGAGGCGGAGATGTAGTGCACCGCTGGAGGCCTCGGCGGGGAGGCCTCGAGTGAGGCGGAAATCGTTCCACGGCTTTGAGGGAGCCTCGGATGGGCTGTACCGTGGAGCTGGGCCGTGAGCTAAGCATGTATTGGGCTTTTTGGGAGCCTGGGGAGGATCTGGGTGCTGTAGGAGAGTTGGTGGAACTCCATGGTATCCAGGTGTAGAGTGACGGCGGAGTTGTCATCATTGGTGGCTTCTTCCTCTCTAGGATCGCCGTCGAGTAGTCCCTTTTTCCCTTCGGGTCGGAGGAAGACTATTTGCCTTGGTTCGTCGTGACCGCAGAGTCTGACAAGGTGGTGGGCACTGTGGGCCTGATTGCCTAATCGTATTTTGCGTTTTTCAGGTTCGGTTTAGTCCCTAGGTTAGGGTGCCCCTGATTATGGTACCCAGATTGGCTGGCAAACCCAGTCCTTGTAAAAAAGAAAAATGGTGAATGGAGAATGTGTGTTGACTATACCGACCTCAACAAACACTGCCCTAAAGACCCCTTTCCTCTGCCACGCATCGATCAGGTCGTCAACTCGGCGGCCGGGTGCGTTCTCCTCTCTTTTCTTGACTGTTACTCAGGGTACCACCAGATAGCCCTCAAGGAGTCGGATCAAGAGAAGACATCCTTCATCACCCCTTTTGGGGCCTACTGCTACAACACCATGATATTCGGCCTCAAGAATGCCGGTGCCACGTACCAGAAGGCCATTCAGAGATGCCTCCAGGGGCAGATCGGGCGCAATGCCGAGGCCTATGTCGATGATATCATCGTCAAGACAAAACGTAATGATTAGTTGATTACGGATCTCTCCGAGACATTTGAAAACCTCAGGAAATTCAAATGGAAGCTCAACCCGACCAAGTGTGTGTTCAGTGTCCCGTTCGAAAAACTACTCGGCTTCATAGTCAGTAGCCGGGGCATCGAAGCCAACCCCACTAAGGTCAACGCCATCAGGTTCATGAAGCCTCCTAGGAGCAAAAAGGACCTGATGAAGCTCACAGGGTGTATGGCCACCTTGAGTAGGTTCATAAGCCGACTCGGCGATAGAGGCCTACCCTTCTTCAAACTTCTCCAGAAGTCCGACAAGTTCGAGTGGAACGACGATACTTCCAAAGCATTCCAGGAGCTCAAGGATTTTCTCACCTCGCCACCTGTCCTAACAGCACCAGAAGACGGGGAAGTCCTTCTCCTGTAGATCGCCGCCACCACCAACGTGGTGAGTACCATCTTGGTCATCGAAAGTGATGAGCCGGGTCACGTCTACAAGGTGCAGCGACCGGTTTACTTCATCAGTGAAGTACTCGGCGAGTCCAAGGCACGCTACCCCCAAGTGCATAAGCTGCTATACGCCATCCTCATCACGTCAAGAAAGTTCCGGCACTACTTCCAGGCCCACAAGATCAAGGTGGCCTCATCCTATCCACTCGGCGACATCCTGGACAACAAGGACGCCAATGGCCGAGTCGTCAAATGGTCAGTAGAACTCGACGCCTTTACGATTGAGTTTACACCATGATCTACGATGAAATCTCAAGCATTGGACGACTTCATCGCTGAATGGTCCGAGATCCAAGATCCTCCACCCGACACCAGATCCGAGCACTGGATCATGTACTTCGACAGCGCCCTCAACTGTGATGGAGCCGGCGCTGGAGTCCTCTTCATCTCCCCCAAAGGTGAACGACTCAAACACATCCTCCAGTTACTTTTCAAGGCTACCAACAACACTGCCGAGTACGAAGCTCTCATCCATGGTCTCCGGATCGCTGTCACACTTGGCATCAAGTGTCTGTTGGCTTATGGTGACTCCAAAGGCGTCATACAGCAAGTCAACAAAGACTAGGAGTGCACCAAGGAGAAGATGGATGCCTATTGACGGGAGATCAGGAAGCTCGAAGCTAAGTTCTATGGTCTGGAGTTCCACCATGACCCCAGGGATGACAATGTGGCAGTGGACGTTCTGTCCAAGCTCGGATCCAAGCGGTCCATCGTACCACCCGGCGTGTTCGTTCAAGCACTCAACAGCCCTACGGTCAAGATGGAAGAGGAACCTCCCACAAAGCCCGACTTGGTCCCGGCCATAGGGCAGCAGGTTCTGACTCTTGACACCGACTGGCGCTCCCCCATCATCGACTTCAGCAAGAACAACAAAAGCTACTCAAAGGGAAAGGAGCACGAGAAGCTTGCACGCCGATCCAGCAATTATGTCATTATAGGAACCGAGTTGTTCAGCCACTCGGCATCCTCAGGAACCCTGTGCAAATGCATCACACAGGATAAAGGAGTCCGACTCCTTAGCAATATCCACTCGGGTATCTGCGGCAACCATGCGGGCGCCTCCACCCTCATGGGGAAGGCCTTCCAATTAGGCTTCTACTGGACCATGGCCGAAACATCATCAGGCGATGTCCCGGGTGCCGGTTCTTCTCCGAGCAGCAGCACGTCCCGGCTCGGGCCCTATGGACTATACCGCCTTCCTGGCCTTTCATTTGTTGGGGACTCGACTCGTTGGGACCCTTACAGACGGCTGTCGGTGGATACAGCCACATATTCGTGGTGATCGACAAGTTCACAAAATGGATCGAAGTCAAGCCAGTGACAACTTCTACAGTAGCCAAGGCAGCCGAGTTCATAGAGGAGATATCACACCGTTTCAGAGTGCCTAATCGGATCATTACCGACCTGGGTACCTCGTTCACAGGCTCCGAGTTCTGAGACTACTACCAAGAGAGCTGCATCGACGTCTTGTAACACCCGGTTTATAAAAGAACATAAACCGAGCAATCATATACGTGCCAGGATCAAGTCACACGTATATACAACAGAATGAACAATATATCATAGCACATATCACGTAAAAAGATATAATAAAGCAATTACGAATGTTATTTATTACAATAATGACAAAATGTCTGATACAGCGGAAGCGAAGTACAAAATACGATAAAGCTCTCCGAAGCTGAAGCAGGGCGCCACAGGGACGTCGACTGGGAGACGAACACCTAGAAGTCCTCGTAGTCCTGGTAGCGCTGGACGAACTCCCTCGTGTCGGCAGGAACTGAGCAGCAGTAGCGTAGCCAAGAGGAAAAAGTAGAGAAGAGGCAAGAGTGAGTACACAACTTGTACTCAACAAGTATAACACAAACTATGATGCTCTAAGGTTGGCTGACTCAACTGCATTAGCTTTTAAGTGTTGGCAAGATTTTATTAAAGCTATTTACTACGAGTTGATGAATTACCATTAACCCAGTTACATAGTTATTAATCAAGTTTAATCATGTAACTACTGAGGAACCAAACCCAAAACCAAGCCACCAAGGTAACCCCGAGAAGCACCTCCCTCGTCGGAAGGAGATAACTTCACTAATCAAAAGGAGGATATGGGCCGCTCATAACCGTGAGCACGGCTAGTATACCAGTTTTACACTCTGCAGAGGTTGCACATCTTTACCCACAAGTCGTGAGCTACGCCAGGGGTTCATCACACTTCCTTAGGTGAGATGACTAGTGACTCACTACGAGGCCGTTACAAAGAATCTCGTTGGTAAGGCGTAACCGCGAGAGATAGGTCAGCGACGATGGGGCCCACCTCCGGGGGTACAAGCACAGGAGCGCAATCCAAGCACAGACCAAGCCGGAGGAGCAGGGACCATTGAAGCTTACTACTCTTGCCCCGCAGGTAAGTTACTCCAAACCAAAAAGACCTAATTAATAAGCCAAGTCTATCCCATTCTAGCCTTGTGGTAGCGCTGTTGTCCCAGGTTGTCGCTCTATGAACCGGTCCTTATGGAGAGTGGCCAACCAGGCAGTAAGCACCGTGCTGGCCCCCTAAACCATGTTTCTACAAAAACCATCTTTTAACGAGACGTGAGCCACTCAAGCCACACAGAGTGCCACTCTCAGAATTAAGTTCAAGTAAACCATTAATCAATTTAATGAAAAGGACCAAAGTGTGTTATAGCGCAGCAACCTAGCACAACTAACCAAAATGCAACCCAAAGGTATATTTAAAGGATATAAACTGGCTAGGAAATCCTTAAAGGCATACAGTATTAAAATGCAGTATGAAAATGTATTTAAAAGTGATGGGTTGTTCATGTTATACTTGCCTTCCTCGTACTGCTCTGGCTGCTGCTCAAACTGCTCCAAAGACGGCTACTCCAGGTACTGGTACTGGGGCTCCTCAGATGGATCAACGTCTACTCACGAACACATGGCCAAAACAACGCACAACAATAAGCATACAAGCAAACACTAACAAAAACTAATTAACAGTACATCCATACATAAAAACAGCACACTAAACTAGACTAAAACTATTCTACGCGTTACAACGATCGCGTGGATAAAAAGAATGCTAAAAACGGAGCTAAAACGCATAAACTAGGCCAAAAACAAGTTCTAGGGGCTTATTTGTAAGAAAACTGAAGTTTCAGGGGATTTTCTGCTAAAACCGAGGGCTAAAACGTAATTAAAGGATAAACCTAGGGTCTAACGCGTAAAAGAAAGAGTGCTGGACGGCGGGTTTGATATTTAACAAGCTCAGGGGGGTCTGCGCAAAAATTTGGGCCAAACTATAATTAGTTTTCAAGGTAGGTGGACTGCGGGTTGATTCTAGGAAAACTAGGGGGTTCTTTAACAAAAAAATGCCAGGCGAACCAGTATCCTTGGATCCAGGCCATTGGATTTAGATCTGGCGGTCTAGATCTAATGGATCCAAGATCTAATCGCGCGCGTTGAATCCGGATCGGACGGCGCAGGGGGATTGGGCGCGCGAGCGGCGGCGGTAGGTCGCCGGCGGCTCTGTTCCGCGGCGGCGCGGCGGGAAACTCGCCGGACTTGGCCAAATCTGGCCGTCCGGGGGTCAAATCGACCCGTTCTTGGGTCGGTTGGACTCCACGCATCATGCGTGATCCACTGGGGAGGTTTCCCGGGTTCAGGGAGGCTCGGTTGGGGCTCGCCGCGGTGCGGGGCGGAGCTGGGTGGTGGTGCTCGCCGGCGCAGGGCGGTTCGGAGTGTCCCAGGGCTACAACTACCAAAATATAGCGCCAAAAGGATCGGGAGGAGTTGCGGTGGCTCACCGGGCTCGGAAACGAAGGAAGGACAGGTTGGCGGCGAGTCGCTGGCGGCGCTCGGTGGCGGGGCACTGTGGTGGAGCTCCAAGCGTCTGGACTCCCTGGTTCGACTCCCGGCAGGGCTGTGAGGGTGAAGCGGGGATTAGGGTGGTCCGGCGGTCACCGGCGGCATGGAAATCGCGGCGGCAGAGCCACTTACCGGCGATGCGTCCCTGGCGAAATTCCCGGTGCGGCGTGGCTCGGTCCGGGCCAAGGGGCTCGAAGTGAACCCTGGGCTCAGGGCGGATCTCTGGTGGGGCTCGGCAGGAGCGGTGGCGCGGCAGGGCGTTGTGGCCGTGGCAGCGTCGGCGTGCGGTGCGGCGGAGCAAGGCGCGGCAGAGCAGAGCGGCGTGGGGGTTGGCGGCTAGGGTTGGAGGGAGCAGGGGGGCTCGGGCCCCTATTTGTAGGGCGGCGGGATGGCCTGGGCGTGCGTGCCCAGGAAGGGAAGCCCGCCGAGAATCTCGGCGTGCCGGGCGCGGCGGTTGCGCGAGGAAGGGGACGAGCCTGACTGCTGGGCCCGGGCCGTCAGGGGCGTGAAGGCGACGCGAGGCGGGCTGAGCGGCTGGCTTGCGGGCCCGGCTGGTCAGCGAGCGAAACGCGCGCGGCGCGGGTGACTCGGCTGAGCGGGAGGGAGGGCAGGCTGACGGATGGGCCCGGGAGTGTGGGCCGCGCTGTCGGCGAGAGGAGGAGGGGCGCGTGTGCTGGCTAGCGAGCGGGAGGGAGCGGGCCTTGCGGGGTTCGGCTGGGCCGAGTGGGGAGTTGGGCCGCGCACGGGGCGGAGAGGGAGGAGTGGGCTTGGGTTGTTGGGTTGGGCTGGGGTTTTGGTTTCCTTTCCTTTTCTATTTCTTTTTCTCTTCTATTTCTAATTCAAACAAAGTTTGAATTCAAATATAAATTTGAATTCAAACCACACTCAAATAAAAGTATGCACCAGCATGAATGCAACACAATTTTTTTAAACTTAGACAAATTTTAATTACTTGTGAAACAAATTAAATTAAAAGCAAGGCTAAACTCAATAAATCCTAGAAAATTAAATAAAGCCATTTAAATATATTATTAAATGCTGGAATTTAAATTAGGGTGTTGCATACCCTACCCCCTTAAAGAAATCTCGTCCTCGAGATTTAGCTGGGCTGGCTAGCAAAGAGATCTGGATATGCCTTCTTCAACTCATCTTCTCGTTCCCAAGTTGCCTCAACTTCACTGTGATGACTCCACTGTACTCTGCACATCTTGATGCGCTTGTTCCGAGTAACCCTCTCTGATGTCTCCAGAATCTTGACCGGATGCTCAGTATAAGTCAGGTCTTCCTGCACATCTACTCCATCCAGTGGTGCCTGCTCCTCGGGTACTCGCAGACACCTCTTCAGCTGAGATATATGGAAGACATCATGAACTCCTGAGAGGCTGAGAGGTAACTCTAGGCGATAAGCAACTTCGCCTTTCCGCTCTAGCACCTTGAATGGGCCCACATACCGAGGTGCTAACTTCCCTTTGACATTAAATCTGTGGATTCCTCTCATCGGAGACACCTTCAGGTATACATAATCACCAACACTGAAAGTCAGATCTCTCCGTTTGCCATCAGCATAGCTCTTTTGTCTGCTCTGTGCAATTCTCAGATTTTCTCGCACAGCCTGGACCATCTGCTCTGCATCATCTATGATCTCAGGGCCAAAGAGCTACTTCTCACCAATCTGATCCCAATAGAGAGGAGTCCTGCACTTTCTGCCATACAATGCCTCGAAGGGGGACTTCTTTAGACTGGCCTGATAGCTGTTGTTATAAGAGAACTCAGCATATGACAGGCACTTATCCCAACTAGTACCATACTGGATAGCACAAGCTCTCAGCATATCCTCCAACACTTGGTTGGTTCTCTCTGTCTGCCCATCTGTCTGAGGGTGATAAGCCGTACTGAAACGTAGCTTCGTATCCAACGAATCATGGAGCTGCTCCCAGAAACGAGAAGTGAACTGAGACCCTCTGTCAGATATAATCTTCTTCGGCACACCATGCAAGCAGACAATCCGAGAGATGTACAACTCCGCAAGTCTGGCACCGGAGTAAGTAGTGTTCACTGGAATGAAGTGAGCAACTTTCGTCAGACGATCCACTACTACCCATATGGAGTTGTACCCTTTCTGAGTACGAGGCAATCCAACAATGAAGTCCATAGTGATTTCCTCCCATTTCCACTCTGGAATCTTCAAAGGCTGCAATAGACCTGCTGGCCTCTGATGCTCAGCCTTGACACGCTGACAGGTGTCACAAATAGCCACGTACTCTGCCACTGAACGCTTCATCCCATACCACCAGAAACGTTCCTTCAGATCATAATACATCTTCGTGCTGCCCGGATGAATAGAATAAGCTGTATCATGGGCCTCACTCAGAATCAATTTCCGGAGATCCTTCACATCTGGCACACAGATCCGGTTCTTGTACCACAAGGTACCCTGATCATCCTCTCTAAAATGTGGGGCCTTGCCCTTCTTGAGCAACTCACGAATCTCCTGCAGCTTCTCATCATCTTTCTGATGCTGCCTGATCTCTGACTCTAGAGTCGGTACTGCCTCAAACGCTGCACTCGAAGTATGATGCAAGAAGCCCAGACTCAACTGCTCGAACTCCTCACATAACTCTGGAGGCATCTGGAAAGCCACGGCCATGTTGACATAACTTCTTCTGCTCAGAGCATCTGCTACAACATTGGCCTTGCCAGGATGATAGTGAATCTCCAGGTCATAATCCTTGACTAACTCTAGCCATCTTCTCTGCCGCATATTCAGCTCATTCTGCGTGAAAATGTACTTGAGGCTCTTGTGATCAGTGTAGATATCACACCGCTGCCCATACAAGTAATGCCTCCAAATCTTCAGAGCATGCACAACTGCGGCTAACTCAAGATCATGGGTGGGATAATTTAGCTCATGCCGACGTAACTGCCGTGAAGCATACGCAATCACTCTGCCCTCCTGCATCAGAACACACCCAAGACCATCCTTCGAAGCATCACAATATACCGTGAACCTCTTGGTCTGGTCTGGCAGAGTCAGGACTGGCGCCGTAGTCAACCTCTTCTTCAGCTCATCAAAGGCCCTCTGACGCTCATCAATCCACACGAAAGCCACATTTTTCTCCAGCAAAGAAGTCAAAGGCTTCGCGATCTTGGAGAAATTCTCAATGAACCTCCGATAATATCCAGCTAAGCCCAAGAAAGACCTGACTTCCTTTACTGTCTGCGGTGTCTCCCACTCGAGCACATCCTTCACCTTGCTCGGATCAACAGCAATGCCTCCCTGAGAGATAACATGACCGAGGAATGGCACCTCATCAATCCAGAACTCGCACTTGCTGAACTTGGCATACAACTGATGCTCTCTCAATCTCTGCAACACGAGTCTCAGATGCTCCTCATGCTCTTCTTCTGTCTTGGAGAAGATCAGAATATCATCAATGAAAATCACCACAAAGACATCCAGATAATCCATGAAGACCATGTTCATCAAATGCATGAAGAAAGCTGGGGCATTAGTCAAGCCGAAGGACATGACCGTATACTCATATAGCCCGTACTTGCAGGTGAATGCCGTCTTCGGAATATCCCCAGGACGGATCCTCAGCTGAAAATAACCCGAACGAAGATCAATCTTCGAGAATATACGAGCACCTCGAAGCAGATCGAAGAGATCCTCAATACGGGGCAGTGGATGCTTGTTCTTGATAGTGACTGCGTTTAGCTCCCGATAATCCACACACATCCTCTTCGAGCCATCCTTCTTATCTACCAGCAATAATGGAAAAGCCCAAGGAGAGAAGCTGCGACGGATATAGCCCTTGGCTAGCAACTCATCAATAGTCTTCTTAACTTCTTCATGCTCTATAGGTGCCATACGGTAGGGCCGCTTTGCAATAGGAGCTGTGCCAGGCAAGAGATCAATACAAAACTCAATGGCGCGTTCAGGCGGCATACCTGGCAGATCATCCGGAAAGACATCCGGGAATTCGGACACCACGCGAATACCGTCCGTGGGTCTAGCCTCCATCTGATGAAGAAATCCAGAAGGCTCTACTGCACTGATAACAACCTCTTGGCCACTGGAAGCTGATAGCAAGACTGTCCTCTGAGCACAATCTATCCGAACTCCCCACTTGGCCAGAGTCTCCATTCCCAGAATGACATCAATGCCCTTGGTGTCCAGCACCATCAGATCAGTACAGAACTCTACTCCCCTCAAAGAAACACTGACTCTCGGGCAGTAAGTGTGAGACCTCAACTGTCCTCCCGGTGAAGATACTAACAGGCACCTCTTTAATGTGCTAGTATGAATGCCATGATGCTCGACAAAAGACTGAGTAATGAAGGAATGCGTAGCACCAGTATCAAAAAGCACTGTAGCTGGATATGAATTAACCATGAACGTACCAATAACCACGTTGGGAGCCTCGGCCGCTGACTCGGCTGTCACGTGGTTCACTCTGCCCTGAAGTGGCGCCCTGGGCTGAGCTGGGCGCCCCTGCTGTCCCGCCTGCGCCTTCCGGGGGCAAGCGTTGGCGTAGTGCCCCGGCTGGCCGCAGTGAAAGCAGGTGCGAGGAGGTCCCTGAGCCTGCTGTCCGGTAGGAGCTGCCGGACGTGGAGCCTGCGGTGCCGGTGGAGCTGGTAGAGCAGTACGAGCCGGAGGTGCCGGTAACCTCTGGCCCTGACCTGCCTGCTGCTGTCGAGGCGGGTACTGCTGCGGTGGCCTATGCTGGTACTGCTGAGGAGGCCAGTACTGCTGCTGGTACTGCTGGGGCGGCTGGAGGCGTGGACGAGTGTTGCTATCGGAAGCAACGGGGACAACCTTCCTCTTCTTGTCCTCCATCTCCAGGTGCTTGCGCTCAGTGTTGAGCGCGCTGTCAACCAGATGGTTGAAGTCGTCGAAGCGGAGGTTGAGCAGCGCGTACTGGAGGTAGTCCTCAAGACCCTCCATGAAGTGCTCCTGCTTCTTGCGGTCATCCGCAACATCGGCAGGGGCGTAGCGAGCCAGCTGAAGAAAGCGATCACGATACCCCGTGACCGACATAGTCCCCTGAATTCACAAAGACAGATAGATATCGGAAGATTAACTCAAGATTCATAAGGATAGAACAAGGGGGCATTAGCTCAAAAGAAAACGCTGAATGATTATACTTAAGATTACCTGCTTCAGTGCAAGGAACTCCTTCTGCTTCATCTTCATAACGCCCGCGGGGACGTTATGGCTGCGGAACCGCTCCCTGAACTGGAGCCAAGTGAGAGTCTCGCGGTCGTGAACTGGGTGGGACTCCCACCAGTCCAAAGCTGCCCCTCGCAGCTGTCCTGCTGCGTACAGAACTCGCTCACGATCATCGCACTGGGCGATGTCCAGCTGACGCTCCACTGCACGGAGCCAGTCGTCAGCCTGAAGAGGGTCGGACGTGTGAGAAAACGTCGGCGGGTGACCCCTCAGGAACTCAGCACGCCTGTCGCGAGGCTGCGGCGGTGGAGGAGCACTGTGGTGGAGCTCCAAGCGTCTGGACTCCCTGGTTCGACTCCCGGCAGGGCTGTGAGGGTGAAGCGGGGATTAGGGTGGTCCGGCGGTCGCCGGCGGCATGGAAATCGCGGCGGCAGAGCCACTTACCGGTGATGCGTCCCTGGCGAAATTCCCGGTGCGGCGTGGCTCGGTCCGGGCCAAGGGGCTCGAAGTGAACCCTGGGCTCAGGGCGGATCTCTGGTGGGGCTCGGCAGGAGCGGTGGCGCGGCAGGGCGTTGTGGCCGTGGCAGCGCCGGCGTGCGGTGCGGCGGAGCAAGGCGCGGCGGAGCAGAGTGGCGTGGGGGTTGGCGGCTAGGGTTGGAGGGAGCAGGGGGGGCTCGGGCCCCTATTTGTAGGGCGGCGGGATGGCCTGGGCGTGCGTGCCCAGGAAGGGAAGCCCGCCGAGAATCTCGGCGTGCCGGGCGCGGCGGTTGCGCGAGGATGGGGACGAGCCTGACCGCTGGGCCCGGGCCGTCAGGGGCGTGAAGGCGACGCGAGGCGGGCTGAGCGGCTGGCTTGCGGGCCCGGCTGGTCAGCGAGCGAAACGCGCGCGGCGCGGGTGACTCGGCTGAGCGGGAGGGAGGGCAGGCTGACGGACGGGCCCGGGAGTGTGGGCCGCGCTGTCGGCGAGAGGAGGAGGGGCGCGTGTGCTGGCTAGCGAGCGGGAGGGAGCGGGCCTTGCAGGGTTCGGCTGGGCCGAGTGGGGAGTTGGGCCGCGCACGGGGCGGAGAGGGAGGAGTGGGCTTGGGTTGTTGGGTTGGGCTGGGGTTTTGGTTTCCTTTCCTTTTCTATTTCTTTTTCTCTTCTATTTCTAATTCAAACAAAGTTTGAATTCAAATATAAATTTGAATTCAAACCACACTCAAATAAAAGTATGCACCAGCATGAATGCAACACAATTTTTTTTAAACTTAGACAAATTTTAATTACTTGTGAAACAAATTAAATTAAAAGCAAGGCTAAACTCAATAAATCCTAGAAAATTAAATAAAGCCATTTAAATTTATTATTAAATGGCTTTATCTTAACACGCTCGGGGGCTGTTGTAAGGATTACCGGGGTGTCCGACCCTAGAGGGGGAGGGGGTGAATAGGGTCGCTAATCGCTTTTCTATCCTAGGGCTCAATCTAATTGCATAAGATAATCCTAACACGTCCTACACATGCTAGTTATGACTAAGGTTTATCTATGCAACTCTCTACTTACCCCTAAAAACTTGCAACCTATAGCCAATCCTAATCAAACTAACTAGGAAAGTAAAGGCACACAAGAAAGAGTAAATGCGGAAACGTAATAAGGTAAGTAAAGAGGTAAGTGCAAGAGGGATGCAAACTCCCGAGTAGACACGGTCATGTAACGTGGTTCGGCACAAACGCCTACGTCCACGGGACACCGAGGCTCTTCCGATCACCGTCTTGCACTACGCCACCAAGGCGATGCCGGCAAGCAAAGGCAAGTGCACACAAGACACCGAGTCTAGTGCACCGCCACCGTCTCTCTCGGTCACCCGGCCGAAATCCACTACGGAGCTTCTCCACCAAGGAGGGGGCCTCCTCTTCCCCCGCACAAAGTGTCGTTGCCACTCCACACCAAGACGGAGGGTCACACGACGGATCACAAGTTGCTTGCCACAGCAAGACTTCTCTCAAGGGAGCTCTCGCAAGAACTAATCCCTAAACAAGCACTAAGCACTCTCACAAGTGTGCTTAAGCCTATATGATGTACAATGAAGCTCTATGGTGGTTGGAGATGTTCTTGGGTGTGTTTGGGATGTTCAGCAACTCCAGCACACTTCAAATGGCCGGGGTGAGGCGTATATATAGGCCACCAAGTCTTGTAGCCGTTGCTCCAACGGTCAGCTGAAAATCTGCTACCACCGGAAGAACCGATGCCTCTTGGCAGGGTAGCGTCGGTTCATCCGGTCACTCACAACATGAAGTAGCCGTTGAAGTCCTGACAGCTGACGCAGAGACCACCGGTTGAACCGATGCAATGCACCGATGCCTCACCGGTTCAACCGGTGCTGAAAGAATCTTCTCCTGGATGCTGACGTCATTACACCGGTGGTATGCACCGATGCACCGTCGGTTGAACCGGTGCTGAAGAAACTTCTTCTGGGCAGTTGACATCGTCTCTGGTACAAAGGACGGCCATTGCACCGATGCCCTATTTTAGACCGTCGGTTCAACCGGTGCCGATAGGCTGACTTGGCTTCGATTCCCTTCTGCACCAAAGTATCAAGGCGTCGGTTCTTCCGACTACCATCGGATGCTCCGATGCCCTGGCGTCGGTTCTTCCGGTGCTCCTGAATCGAAGAGCTTTTAGCGGAACCCCCGTAGGGGCAGTCCATCAGGCCTTGCTACGCCTATCTTCTCTTTCTCTTTGTCATCACTTGAACCTAAAAGCCTGAGAATGATCATCTTAACAATCATATTAGTCCAAGTGTTGTGTTGTCATTCGATCACCAAAATCACTCGAAATGGCATCAATGGTGCCATGTTCGTTACAGCTGTGTCTCGGCCACCCAGTCAGCCCCCACTCGGAGTCCGACCAGTCGGACAAGAACAACCCGGCCCGCTCTTGATGAACACAGCCGAGTACGTTCTGGAGCCACTCTGTGTCACCCTAATTCACCGCTCACATTGATGATCAGCTCTCAAGCGCTATCAAAAAGGGCTTAGAGTCAGTCTTCCACCTACTCGGCAAATTCAGAAAAGAACTCGGACCACGGGCATAACTTAAAAGCAAATAAAAATAAATATTATTTACATAAATATTGTTTCTAAGTCGGTCCATCCTGACCAACTCTTCTTGCAGCAAAATAAACAACAGAAATTCCTGGAGACCGGCAGCCTACAGCTCGGCCACGATGCGCTCGACGATCTCCAGGACAGCGGCGTGGTTGGCCTCCCAATCTGCAATGGAGCAGTCTTCAGGAACGCCATCCCCCACCGGATCCAGATCCGCCTCCGGGAGATGGGACTTCACCAGTCCCAGTGTGTGCTGCACGACTGTTGGCATTTCTTAGCGTCGCTACTAGGAGGGGTTAGTTCCTAGCAACGCCGCCAAGTGAATGCCGTGTTGGTATGTCTTAACGTTTACAGAAAGATCTGCAAGCGCACGGATATACCGTTGTAGCATTTCACCCGGAAGTATTCAGAGTATCGTTATTTATATCTTCCCAAGAGATGGCTAGGTTGTGTAAAGATATTTACTAGTTCCATAACCATGACACTTGTGAAGTAAGATGTAGACTACTGACTGCACAGGGGTAAGTGATAAATAAAGGATAATAAGGGGTAATGTGACACACACAGAACAACCAACTCTCATGAATAAAGAATAAACAAGCACACCTAAGGTTAGTGGGAGCATAGGCACAAATCCTAGTATACTATTCATGTTAGCAGATAAGTTATGTTAGCCACATGCTTAGAACTACAGGTGCCGGGAAATTAGGGACATCGGGGAGAATGATCCGCACTGGAGAATATCCAGTCCCGTTTCATCTTTGCATGAACTCCTACACGATACCTTAACGTCGGGGACTACGCTAACCGAGAAGTAGCTTCCCGGCGGAATGATAGGGAGGTCACCATATGCAGTCTACCCCAGTCACACCGTGGAGCACCGTCATATCTGAAGGATCCCACATACCTAGGCACCATGCCCGCATATGAGGTCACTACCCTAGCACCCTGGGCCCCCACCCTTCGGATGGGTAGGTAAGATGCTAAGGGAAGTCTAAAAGCACAACAAACCGATATCCTTACCCAGAACATCTGGTCTAAGCAAGCAACTAGTATAACTTGATAAAGCACATATCAAGGCTAAGCAAGCTACGAACATAGCAAGATAACCAAGAACGAACTTAGAATGAATAGCATAATTAAAGTTGGAATACAAAGCCATACCAGAGGCCGAGGATTGCTCGCTGACCCCGAGGACGACTGGATTCGCTAAGGAGATGAAGTACTAGCCTAGCTCCACTACACTAAGGAGTACAAGTCACAAGAGAGTGTGAGAGAGAGGCCTTCAAGTGGTGTGTGTGGTGAGAGTGGTGGGGGGCCCATTTTTATAGCTCCTTGAGGTCGGTTCTTGCCAAGATAAATATCGAAACATGCCAAACCTCCATCAGGACGATAAGATCAGCCTTCCCACCAAAAATCTCATGGAGACGCCTCCAGGTGTGGTCGGCCAACCCCCCTTGGCCGCCTCGGGCCACCGCCTTCGTCTGGGTTGCTGCCTGGTGGGTCCTGATGTCAGATGGTCGGTGCCGGGGCTTGGTTGGTCGGTTTGGTCTGGTTTGTGGGCCTCCTTTGCATGTGTTACACAGGATGCGATTGTCTGTGACTTTGTCTGCGTATTCGTCGTGTTTTCTTCTTATTCCGGACTTGTGCCCCTGAAAACATAAATCTTCGAAAACAACTGTGGAGCTAAGTTAGTGATACAAATATGTGAGTAAGAGGTATATTTTTCCTTCTTTTATGAGTATAGTTGACGGTCATATTTCGCACTTAATGACCGTCAACAACGGCATCCCTATCTTCTCCCTTGACGAAGGCCTCCAGTCGGCCACGGGACGCCTCCAGCCTCTCAGATAGGCTCTTGGCCGCCGCCACGCCCTCGGGCTCGAACGCCCCAAGAAGAGCCTCCAGCGGCCTGCTCAGGCGATCCAGTGTCGCCTGGCCCTGCGCCGCCTCCCCCTCTGCTTCTGCAGAAAAGTACTCGGTTGGGTCAGCCCAAGCCGCAAAAACGACAGACAACAAATAGCCGTGTGATTTCCGAATCGTACCTCGTCGAGCCTGCTGCTCCAGGTGAACCTTCTCCTTGGTGGCAGCCTCTCGGGCCTCAGCCATCTCCCGGAGCTTCTGCAGCTCCTCGTTGGCCTTGGTGCAGGCCTCCAGCTCTAAACCAAAAGCAAGTCAGAGGCAAAATAGTGCAAAAAGGACGTGGCAGACACCGACCCGACTACTTACCACGCTTCTCCTTGCGCATAGCCTCCTCGGCCTTGAAAGGATCTTGGTGGTGCCTAGAGGGAGGGGGGGGGAGGAGGATGAATAGGCGAACCTAAAAAACTTGACAAATTCTTCGAAATAATTAGTCCTGTCCGAACTTCTGACCCTGTGAAGGAAGTTCTGACCCTAACTAGTATGAACGAGATTCAAAATTAAATACAAAATCTAAAAACCTGTTTGAATCAAAATTTCACCAATGAGTCGTAGATACCTGTTGACGCTCCTTAGAGCCCTCAATTACGTACCGCAAGCGCACGGATCGTGTGTTGCTTTTCCCTTAGAGTATTCCATCCAAGGTTTATCAATCCACAGATCGGCAATGAACGACCTAGGGTTTTCCATCTAATCTAACAGATCTATCCTAACATGAAGCATGAATTGCATATAAAGAGTAAACCTATATAAGATGTGAGTAATGTGTATAGGTTGATCTCATCCATGAACAAAGACACAACCAGAGCATAACCAAAGGGGTGACTATGCCTATTATCTTCTAGTTGCAACTCCGGCCAAAGCGATAACCTAATCTAACTCGTACCATGACAAAGAGTCATCCTACTCAACATTACATGTTCATCCGGCCTTTTCCCTCCCGCATGCTATCACCACACGAGGATAATATGACCGGCTTCTCATGCACCACAATGATGAATCCGCAAGACAAAGACTAATCACCACGATTAGATCTATTCCTACTAAGAACATATGCTAGCTATCATATGAACGAGAAAGCATGCATTGAAGTGGATCAGAGTAGAGACAAGATTAGATTAACATCACCATTCAGTGTACATATGCCTTGATGGCATGGCTCCGGAACTCCGCCTTGGCACAACCACGCAGGGAGGCCATGGCGGCTAGGGGCGGCCTAAGCCATCTCCTAGGCAACATCGAGGACTTGCGGCGGCCGTCATCTCCTTCCGGTCTTTGCCCTAGGTTTTCGTCGAGTTCTGGGTGGATCGATGCCTCGAGTTGAATAAGGTGGGAGCTATTTATAAGCCGAGGAAGCCACCGGTCGAAGGGGAGGCCGAACCGCCTCAGAAAAGGTCTGGGCCGGCCGGCCCCATGGGCCTAGGCTGGCCGGCCTACCCCTTTTCGGGCTCGCCTCGGTCTCATCTTTGGCGTGTAGACTCCTCGCATCTTCTAGAGTTTCTGTCCTTCACGATTGCACCCCTTTGGACGTTATTATCTTGGAGATATCTTTGAGGAAAGGATAGGATAGGGAATCCTTTCTTAAATCTTCATTTGCTTTGCTTAATCCCAAAGTATCTTGATCTCATCTTCGTGGGCTCGGTCCTTTGGGCTCTCTTGGAGGATGGATGTGCGTGAATGGGCTTCGAATCAACATGGGCTTTGGTCCTCCCTTTGGGCTTTGGCCTTCGTCATTCTCCATGTTAGCGCTCGATCACGGGCCTCGTCATTTCATGCTAAAAAATAGGCCAAAAACTTGCAAAAACAAAGTTCCTCTAAAATATATGTGCAAGTGTGAAAATGACCAATAATTAGGCCGGGGTTAGGACGGTTAGTGATTTTGATATTAAATTCATGCCATTATCAAGGATAAACAAGGGATAAAAGGGGTACTTAAGGAGCGCCAACAATACCCCTGCAAGTGATCTCGTGTACTAGAACTGCTCAACGACGTAGATCGGGACAAAACAAGGTTAAGTCAACAAGAACAAGATTTGAACAAGCAAAGTAAAGACACAAATGATTTGTTCACGAAGTTCACACCCACTAAGGATGCTACGTCTCCGTTGAGGAGTTCACAAAGAGCCGGGTTGCTCTATAACCCTTTTCCTCACCCAATCCACCACTTAGGAGGATTGAGTTCTCACTAGCTCTTGTCTACTGTTGACGCTCCTTAGCGCCCAATTTATGAACCGCAAGCACACGGATTGTGGTAGCTTTTCCCTTAGAGTATTCCCCCAAGGTTTATCAATCCGTGGATCGACAAAGAATTACCTAAGGTTTTCCATCTAATCTAACAGATCTATCCTAACATGAAGCATGAATTGCACATATAGAGTAACCTTTAATAGATATGAGTGTTGTGTAAAGGTTGATGTCATCCATGAACATAGGCGTAACCATAGCAAAACTAAAGACATGACTAGGCCTATTGTCATCTAGTTGTAGTTCAAGCTAACGAGCAAATAAATCATGCATCTCAATCAATGGCATCTTTAAATCCAAAATCTCCAATCCGATCCTTCGATACCCCATCTACTAAAGCAACGCCCTGTCACGACGCCCCCCTTTGGACGAAAGCACCCTGAAGCAAGTCGAACCCCCTTTGGTAGTGCCGCCATGAACCTCTAGCCACCATGACTACAAGATCATGCTAAGCGATCTATCTCGATAATAGATCTAGGATGAAGCAAATCCAAAGAAAAGAACGAAATCGAAAGAGAGAACATGATCGCTAAAAGATTCGGAAGACATGATTATCATTACTCACATAATAGATTCGTTTGGATCGTCACCACCGAGTACATACCATTGACGACTCCAACCAGCTCATGAACTCCACCATGGCACAACCACGCAGGGAGGCCATGGCGGCTAGGGGCGGCCTAAGCCATCTCCTAGACAACTTCGAAGACTTGCGGCGGCCGTCGTCTCCCTCCGGTCTTGGCCCTAGATTTTCGTCGAGTTCTGGGTGAATGGATGCTCCGAGTTGAATAAGGTGCGAGCTATTTATAAGCCGAGGAAGCCACCGGTCAAAGGGGAGGCCGAACCGCCTCGGAAATGGGCTAGGCCGGCCGGCCTCATGGGCCTAGGCCGGCCGGCCTACCCTCTTTCGGGCTCTTCTCGGTCTCATCTTTCGCGTGTAGACTCCTCACATCTTCTAGAGTTTATGTCCTTCACGATTGCACCCCTTTGGACGTCGTTATCTTGGAGATATCTTCGAGGAAAGGATAGGATAATGAATCCTTCCTTAAATCTTCATTTGCTTTGCTTAATCCCGAAGTATCTTGATCTCATCTTCGTGGGCTTGGTCCTTTGGGCTCTCTTGGAGGATGGATGTGCATGAATGGGCTTCAAATCAACATGGGCTTTGGTCCTTCCTTTGGGCATTGGCCTTCGTCTTTCTCCGTGTTAGCGCTCGATCACGGGCATCGTCATTTCATGCTCCAAAATAGGCCAAAAACCTGCAAAAACGAAGTTCCTCCAAAATATATGTGCAAGTGTGAAAATGACCAATAATTAGGCCGGGGTTAGGACGGTTAGTGATTTTGATATTAAATTCAAAATAGAAAATTATAAAAGATTCTCGTTGAAGCTCAATCACCGTGTCTTTAACGAATATAGCATTGTTAATTGCTCTTTCTTATTTTGATGATTTTAATTCCTGCTCATAACTCGATAAACACGTTAGCTCCTTAATTGTGCGTGTCATTATCATCAAAACCCACTTAGGGGGCCAAAAGCACTTACAATCTCCCCCCTTTTTGGTGATTGATGACAACACAATTAAGGCTTCAAGATATTCAATTAAAATCAGTTATCCAATGCTATAGTTGAGCTCCCCCTAAATTTGTGCATGAATTCAAGTAATTCTCAAGAAACGGCCTCAAATGCCATTTGCACAAATTCAAGGAGCTCCCTTCTATTTCATTGCATAAGAGTGGGGTGCATAGTGTCATGATATAATTCATGATGCATATGACATGATATATCAACCAATAAAGTGAAAATAAGCATTACATCATCTCATGAGCATCGCAAGCATATATAAGTTCAAATCACACTAGCATAGTACGAAATAATAAGTCTTACAAATAAGAGTCTCACTTGGCACACACCACAAAGTCACACCACAAAGTCTCACACATAACACAAATAGTCTTACAAGTCCACAAGCTAGATAGATAAGTCCACATACGAGATAAAGCGAGATACATGATGACAAGCGAGATAAATGATAAGCATGACTCCAAGTTCACTCCCCCTTTGGCATCAAGCGCCAAAAAGGAGAGGTCCATCGAAGGCCACTACTTGTCGTCATCGTCGTCGTCGTCGTCTCCATTGCCGCCATCCTCATCTGTAGGATTATCGATGGTAGGCATGTCATCCTCGACATCATCATCTGAATCTCCATGAACTTGTGGAGAACCAAAGACCATAGAAGGCCCACCCATCTCCTCCCAAGGGTCATAGAAAACCGGTGGTGGAGGGAAGTCCATGGGGACCCTAAGCGGTGAATATGGCATGTCATTCTTGGCCATGATCTCCTTCTGGCGAGCCTCGATCTTGAGAAGCTACTCATCCACATGCTTCTTGTGGGCATGAATCTCCTGGGCATTGTGCTTGGCCACATTGAAGCATGCAAAGAGTCCCTGAGATAAGAACTGAAGAATCCCCTTCTCCTTTGTGGCATGATGAGAAGCTCTAGAAGGTCCACGAGAACTGGAAGGACCCACATGAGAAGGATTTGTGGTAGCTGGTGGTGCATCTGCATCAGGTGAAGAGGGAGCATGAGCACCAATCTTGAGCAACCTATCCAAGGTGCCCTTGCTAGGCCTGTACACCGGATGGCACTTGTCTGTCATGATGTCTAGCTTAGTCACTTTTGTGATCATATAGAAAATGTAAGGACCATAGTGACATCCTCTCTTTGGCGAGACTGAGCTGATGATGATCTCTTCCCAAAGGAAATCAAAGACACTAAACTCTGGCTGATTTGGGCCCAATCTAGCAAGGAGGTTTCTAGACATGTTTGAGATCTTATCTGAGTTGCTGGCCTTTGGTGTGAGAGTGTAGCGAAGGAGCTGGTTGATCATCTTGTAATATGGGATAAGTCCTGAAGTGGAGCCAATGACAACAGAACCATAAGCTCTATCATACATGTACCTCATGGCCTCATCCGCTGTAACACCCTAATTTAAATTTCGGCATTTATTAATAAATTTAATTGGCTTTATTTTAATTTTCTAAGGTTTATTGTGTTTAGTATGGCATTTAATTCAATTTTTGTTCTATAACTAATTAAAATTTTATCATAGGTTTAAAAATTTGTGTTGCATTCATGCTGGTGCATACTTTTATTTGAGTGTGGTTTGAATTCAAATTCATACTTGAATTCAAACTTTGTTTGAATTAGAAATAGAAAAGGATTAGAAATAGAAAAAAAACAAAAACCCAAACTCAAACCCAGCCCAGCAAACCCAACAGCCCAAGCCCACTTCCCCCTCTCCCTTCCCGGGCGGCCCAGCCCGCACGCCACTCGGGCCCAGCCAACCGCGTGCGCGCTCAGTAGCCCAGCGCTCTCCCTCGCAAGGCCAGCAGCGCGCGGCCCACTTAGCTCCGCCCGCCCGCCCGCGTTGTGCCCGCGCTCACCCGCTGAACTCCGGGCCCCACCTGTCATCCCCCACCTCCGTCTACCTCGCGCGAACTACCAGCCGGATCTCCGCCGTGATCATCGCGCCGCGTCAGCCCTGGACCCGCACGCCGAGGCCCGGCCTTTCCCTTTAAATGCGCCCCTAGCCCTCCCCCGCATCCCACCTCCTTTCGCAGCCGCCGCCACATCCTAGAACGCCGTCTCCCCCTCGCTCCGCACTGCCCCGCCGCGTGGAGCATCTGCGCCGCCGTGGCATTGCCTCCTCGCCGCCTCCCCTCTCTGACCGGTGCTCTCGCTCCGCCGAGCAGCCACACATCAAGTACCACCGACCCAAGCGCCAGGGGGGCCCTGTGCGGCCGTGGCCAAGCTCGGGACTCGCCGCGACTGCCACGTCGAGCTCCGCCGCCGGTCCGCCCGATTGCTGCTCTGCACCACCTCCCCATCCGATTCTAAGCTCGGTAAGAGCCTCCCCAACATCCTGGTCCTTTTGCGCAAGATAACGTAGCCGTAGCGCGTCTCCGCCCGCACCACGCCACTCGCCGGCGAGCTAGCGCCGCCTGCGCCGTCGCCCACGCCGCCCGAACCCCGGTCGAGCCCTGATCTGAGCCCCAGTAGATTACACGTGCCGCGCTCTCTCTTTTGCACCAAACCGCGGTCCAAACCAAGCTCGGTAGCGCCTGTTTCACCAGCTCCGGCGAAGTCCCCGCCGCGGAGCAGAGCTCCGGCGACGGCGCCGCCGCGCCCCGCGCGCCCAACCTCCCTGGACCGTCCGATCCGTCGCGCACGACCGCGATTAGATCGGGGCACCACCTCGCCCTGGGCCGCGAGATCGAAATCCAACGGCTTGGATCCAGAGATACCGTTTCGCTGTGGTAATTTTGTTAGAGAGTCCCTGATCTCTTTGCTAATCAACCCGCAGTCCACCCTTAGTTAAAAGAAATTGCAGTTTGGTCCAAATTTTAACACGCAACCCCCTGGCCTTTCTGGAAATAGAACCCGCCGTCCTTTGCTACTAATTTTGCGAGTTAGACCCTGGAGTTAACGTTTAATTACGTTTTAGCCCTCGGTTTTAGCAGAAAAGTCACTGGAACCCTGTTTTTCTTACAAATAAGCCCCTGAACCTTGTTTTAGGCCTAGTTTATGCGTTTTAGCTCCGTTTTTAGCGTTCTTTATGTCCACGCGATCGTTGTAACGCGTAGAACAGTATTAGAGAAGTTTAGTGCGCTGTTTTTATGTATTGATGTACTGTTTCTTAGCTTTTTGTTAGTGTATTGCTTGTATGCTTATTTCTGTGCATTGTTTTGGCCATGTGTTCGTGAGTAGACGTTGATCCATCTGAGGAGCCCCAGTACCAGTACCCGGAGCAGCCATCTTCCGAGCACTTTGAGCAGCAGCCAGAGCAGTACGAGGAAGGCAAGTATAACATGAACGACCTATCACTCTTAAATACATTTTCATACTGCATTTTAATATTGTATGCCTTTAAGGATTTTCTAGCCAGTTTATATCCTTTAAATATACCTTTGGGTTGCATTTTGGTTAGTTGTGCTAGGTTGCTGTGCTATAACACACTCTGGTCCTTTTTAATTAATTTTGATTAATGGTTTACTTGAATTTAATTCTGAGAGTGGCACTCTGTGTGGCTTGAGTGGCTCACTTCTCGTTAAAAGATGTTTTTTAGAAACATGGTTTAGGGGGCCAGCACGGTGCTTAGTGCTTGGTTGGCCACTCTCCATAAGGACCGGTTCATAGAGCGACAACCTGGGACAACAGCGCTACCACAAGGCTAGAATGGGATAGACTTGGCGTAATAATTAGATCTTTTTGGTTTGGAGTAACTTACCTGCGGGGCAAGAGTAGTAAGCTTCAATGGTCCCTGCTCCTCCGGCTTGGTCTGTGCTTGGATTGCGCTCCTGTGCTTGTACCCCCGGAGGTGGGCCCCATCGTCGCCGACCTAACTCTCGCGGTTACGCCTTACCAACGAGATTCTTTTTAAAGGCCTCGTAGTGAGTCGCTGGCCATCTCACCTAAGGAAGTGTGATGAACAACTGGCGTAGCTCACGACTTGTGGGTAAAGATGTGCAACCTCTGCAGAGTGTAAAACTGGTATACTAGCCGTGCTCACGGTTATGAGCGGCCCAGATCCTCCTTTTGATTAGTGAAGTTATCTCCTTCCGACGAGGGAGGTGCTTCTCGGGGTTACCTTGGTGGCTTGGTTTTAGTTTGGTTTCTCAGTAGTTACATGATTAAACTTGACTAATTACTATGTAATTGGGTTAATGGTAATTCATCAACTCGTAGTAAATAGCTTTAATAAAATTTTGCCAACACTTAAAAGCTAATGCAGTTGAGTCAGCCAGCCTAGAGCCTCATAGTTTGTGTTATACTTGTTGAGTACAAGTTGTGTACTCACTCTTGCCTCTTCTCTACTTTTTCCTCTTGGCTATGCTACTGCTGCTCAGTTCCTGCCGACACGAGGGAGTTCGTCCAGCGCTACCAGGACTACGAGGACTTCTAGGTGCTTCGTCTCCCAGTCGACGTCCCTGTGGCGCCCTGCTTCAGCTTCGGAGAGCTTTTTCGTATTTTGTACTTCGCTTCCGCTGTATCAGACATTTATGTCATTATTGTAATAAATAACATTCGTATTTCGATTTATTATGTCTTATTCGTGATATGTGCTGTGATATACTGTTCATTCTGTTGTATATACGTGTGACTTGATCCTGGCACGTATATGATTGCTCGGTTTATGTTCTTTTATAAACCGGGTGTTACAGAGTGGTATCAGAGCCATATCGATTGTAGGACGAAGCCTAGATAGAAC
Source organism: Panicum virgatum (assembly GCF_016808335.1). Lineage (NCBI taxonomy): Eukaryota > Viridiplantae > Streptophyta > Magnoliopsida > Poales > Poaceae > Panicum > Panicum virgatum. The sequence goes on along the minus strand of NC_053146.1, from coordinate 42,454,589 downwards.
TGGACGAGTTTTAGGACTTCCTCTCTTCAATCCTTGCCTGCTGAGATTATTTTACTATTATACCCCTTGACTTCTTTGACTTTTACCCTCCTTGACTTGACTTTTCACTCTGAAGAATAGTTTTCGTAGATTTTGGCCTGAATCAGTTATCTGACCACCATGAGTATTAGCTAGGTGACCTTTTTATAATAATACGATAGCACGTTCTGCGACGCGTGGTGTTAGTCGAGTCTTTTGTTGAACTCGGCTAAGTTGTGAAAATTGTCTGCTTGTTATTATGCTACATGTTTGATTTGGATCTTTGACTGATTGCATAGCTTAGTAGTTTAAATTTGTTTAAAGAAAATCACTCAGATGTTAAAGTTAACTAATTAATAAAATGAGTTAGATCGTTGGGGGTAAAACAGTCAACTCTATCCTGTCTACTTTATCATGGCTGAGTCTTTTTCCGCAAAGAGTTATCATATCCATCTGAATTTATTCCTGCAATATCCTTACTCGTGAAATCTTTTGTTCAAATCAGATGGTGAACACCAGGAGCACCGGTTCCGGTTCTGGCCAGCAGCAGGGTCAGAACAACCAGAGTACCGGGATCCCGATGCCGCCACCTTTGACTCTGGAGCAGTACTTCCAGCTCCAGATGCAGATGATGGCTACCCTGAACAACACTGTTCAGGCACTTCAGCAGGCTCACACTCAGCCTCCGCCTCCTCCACCGCCGCAGCCTCGCGACAGGCGTGCTGAGTTCCTGAGGGGTCACCCGCCGACGTTTTCTCACACGTCCGACCCTCTTCAGGCCGACGACTGGCTCCGTGCAGTGGAGCGTCAGCTAGACATCGCCCAGTGCGATGATCGTGAGCGCGTCTTGTACGCAGCCGGACAGCAGCGAGGGGCAGCTTTGGACTGGTGGGAGTCCCACCCAGTTCACGACCGCGAGGCTCTCACCTGGCTCCAGTTCAGGGAGCGTTTCCGCAGCCACAACGTCCCCGCGGGCGTTATGAAGATGAAGCAGAAGGAGTTCCTTGCACTAAAGCAGGTAATCTTAAGTATAATCATTCAGCGTTTTCTTTTGAGTTAATGCCCCCTTGTTCTATCCTTATGAATCTTGAGTAAATCTTCCGATATCTATCTGTCTTTGTGAATTCAAGGGACTATGTCGGTCACGGAGTATCGTGATCGCTTTCTTCAGCTGGCTCGCTACGCCCCTGCCGAGGTTGCGGATGACCGCAAGAAGCAGGAGCACTTCATGGAGGGTCTTAAGGACTACCTCCAGTACGCGCTGCTCAACCTCCGCTTCGACGACTTCAACCATCTGGTTGACAGCGCGCTCAACACTGAGCGTAAGCACCTGGAGATGGAGGACAAGAAGAGGAAGATTGTCCCCGTTGCTTCCGGCAGCAACACTCGTCCACGACTCCAGCAGCCCCAGCAGTACCAGCCTCAGTACCGGCCTCCTCAGCAGTACCAGCAGAGGCCACCGCAGCAGTACCCGCCTCGACAGCAGCAGCAGGCGGGGCAGGGCCAGAGGTTACCGGCACCTCCGGCTCGTGCTGCTCCACCAGCTCCACCGGCACCGCAGGCTCCACGTCCGGCAGCTCCTACCGGACAGCAGGCTCAGGGACCTCCTCGCACCTGCTTTCACTGCGGCCAGCCGGGGCACTACGCCAACGCTTGCCCCCGGAAGGCGCAGGCGGGACAGCAGGGGCGCCCAGCTCAGCCCAGGGCGCCAGCACAGGGCAGGGTGAACCACGTGACGGCCGAGTCAGCGGCCGAGGCTCCCAACGTGGTTATTGGTACGTTCATGGTTAATTCATATCCAGCTACAATGCTTTTTGATACTGGGCTACGCATTCCTTCATTACTCAGTCTTTTGTCGAGCATCATGGTATTCATACTAGCACATTAAAGAGGTGCCTGTTAGTATCTTCACCGGGAGGACAGTTGAGGTCTCACACTTACTGCCCGAGAGTCAGTGTTTCTTTGAGGGGAGTAGAGTTCTGTACTGATCTGATGGTGCTAGACACCAAGGGCATTGATGTCATTCTGGGAATGGAGACTCTGGCCAAGTGGGGAGTTCGGATAGATTGTGCTCAGAGGACAGTCTTGCTATCAGCTTCCAGTGGCCAAGAGGTTGTTATCAGTGCAGTAGAGCCTTCTGGATTTCTTCATCAGATGGAGGCTAGACCCACGGACGGTATTCGCGTGGTGTCTGAATTCCCGGATGTCTTTCCGGATGATCTGCCAGGTATGCCGCCTGAACGCGCCATTGAGTTTTGTATTGATCTCTTGCCTGGCACAGCTCCTATTGCAAAGCGGCCCTACCGTATGGCACCTATAGAGCATGAAGAAGTTAAGAAGACTATTGATGAGTTGCTAGCCAAGGGCTATATCCGTCGCAGCTTCTCTCCTTGGGCTTTTCCATTATTGCTGGTAGATAAGAAGGATGGCTCGAAGAGGATGTGTGTGGATTATCGTGAGCTGAATGCAGTTACTATCAAGAACAAGCATCCACTGCCCCGTATTGAGGATCTCTTCGATTTGCTTCGAGGTGCTCGTATATTCTCGAAGATTGATCTTCGTTCGGGTTATTTTCAGCTGAGGATCCGTCCTGGGGATATTCCGAAGACGGCATTCACCTGCAAGTACGGGCTATATGAGTATACGGTCATGTCCTTCGGCTTGACTAATGCCCCGGCTTTCTTCATGCATCTGATGAACATGGTCTTCATGGATTATCTGGATGTTTTCGTGGTGATCTTTATTGATGATATTCTGATCTTCTCCAAGACAGAGGAAGAGCATGAAGAGCATCTGAGGCTCGTGTTGCAGAGATTGAGAGAGCATCAGCTGTATGCCAAGTTCAGCAAGTGCGAGTTCTGGATTGACGAGGTTCCATTCCTCGGTCATGTTATCTCTCAGGGAGGCATTGCTGTTGATCCGAGCAAGGTGAAGGATGTGCTCGAGTTGGAGACACCGCAGACAGTGAAGGAAGTCAGGTCTTTCTTGGGCTTAGCAGGATATTATCGGAGGTTCATTGAGAATTTCTCCAAGATCGCGAAGCCTTTGACTTCCTTGCTGGAGAAGAATGTGGCTTTTGTATGGACTGATGAGCGTCAGAGGGCCTTTGATGAGCTGAAGAAGAGGTTGACTACGGCGCCAGTCCTGACTCTGCCAGACCAGACGAAGAGGTTCACGGTATATTGTGATGCTTCGAAGGATGGTCTTGGGTGTGTTCTGATGCAGGAGGGCAGAGTGATAGCTTATGCTTCACGGCAGCTACGCCGGCATGAGCTGAATTATCCTACTCATGATCTTGAGTTAGCCGCAGTTGTGCATGCTCTGAAGATTTGGAGGCATTACTTGTATGGGCAGCGGTGTGATATCTACACTGATCATAAGAGCCTCAAGTACATTTTCACGCAGAATGAGCTGAACATGCGGCAGAGAAGATGGCTAGAGTTAGTCAAGGACTATGACCTGGAGATTCACTATCATCCGGGCAAGGCCAATGTTGTAGCAGATGCTCTGAGCAGAAGAAGTTATGTCAACATGGCCGTGGCTTTCCAGATGCCACCAGAGTTATGCGAGGAGTTCGAGCAGTTGAGTCTGGGTTTCTTGCATCATACCTCCAGTGCAGCGTTTGAGGCAGTACCGACTCTAGAGTCAGAGATCAGGCAGCATCAGAAAGATGATGAGAAGCTGCAGGAGATTCGTGAGTTGCTCAAGAAGGGCAAGGCTCCTCATTTCAGAGAGGATGATCAGGGTACTTTGTGGTACAAGAACCGGATCTGCGTGCCTGATGTGCATGATCTCCGGAAGTTGATTCTGAGTGAGGCCCATGATACAGCATACTCTATTCATCCGGGCAGCACGAAGATGTACTATGATCTGAAGGAACATTTCTGGTGGTATGGTATGAAGCGTTCTGTGGCAGAGTACGTGGCTATTTGTGACACCTGTCAGCGTGTCGAGGCTGAGCATCAGAGGCCAGCAGGTCTGTTACAGCCTTTGAAGATTCCAGAGTGGAAATGGGAAGAAATCACTATGGACTTCATTGTTGGATTGCCTCGTACTCAGAAAGGATACAACTCCATATGGGTAGTAGTGGATCGTCTGACGAAAGTTGCTCACTTCATTCCAGTGAACACTACTTACTCCGGTGCTAGACTTGCAGAGTTGTACATCTCTCGGATTGTCTGCTTGCATGGTGTGCCCAAGAAGATCATATCTGACAGAGGGTCTCAGTTCACTTCTCGGTTCTGGGAGCAGCTCCATGATTCGTTGGATACGAAGCTGCGTTTCAGTACGGCTTATCACCCTCAGACAGATGGGCAGACAGAGAGAACCAACCAAGTGTTGGAGGATATGCTGAGAGCTTGTGCTATTCAGTATGGTACTAGTTGGGATAAGTGCCTGTCATTTGCTGAGTTCTCATATAACAACAGCTATCAGGCCAGTCTAAAGAAGTCCCCATTTGAGGCATTGTATGGCAGAAAGTGCAGGACTCCTCTCTATTGGGATCAGATTGGTGAAAAGCAGCTCTTTGGCCCTGAGATCATAGATGATGCAGAGCAGATGGTTCAGGCTGTGCGAGAGAATCTGAGGATTGCACAGAGCAGACAGAAGAGCTATGCAGATGGCAAACAGAGAGACCTGACTTTTAGTGTTGGTGACTATGTGTACTTGAAGGTGTCTCCGATGAGAGGAATTCGCAGATTTAATGTCAAGGGAAAGTTAGCACCTCGTTATGTGGGGCCATTCAAGGTGCTAGAACGGAAAGGCGAAGTTGCTTATCGCCTGGAGTTACCTCTCAGCCTCTCAGGAGTTCATGATGTCTTCCATATATCTCAGCTGAAGAGGTGTTTGCGAGTACCCGAGGAGCAGGCACCCCTGGATGGAGTCGATGTGCAGGAAGATCTGACTTATACTGAGCATCCGGTGAAGATTTTGGAGACGTCAGAGAGGGTTACTCGGAACAAGCGCATCAAGATGTGCAGAGTTCAGTGGAGTCATCACAGTGAAGCTGAGGCTACATGGGAGCGAGAAGATGAGTTGAAGAAGACCTATCCAGATCTCTTTGCTAGCCAGCCCAACTAAATCTCGGGGACGAGATTTCTTTAAGGGGGTAGGGTCTGTAACACCCTAATTTAAATTTCGGCATTTATTAATAAATTTAATTGGCTTTATTTTAATTTTCTAAGGTTTATTGTGTTTAGTATGGCATTTAATTCAATTTTTGTTCTATAAGTAATTAAAATTTTATCATAGGTTTAAAAATTTGTGTTGCATTCATGGTGGTGCATACTTTTATTTGAGTGTGGTTTGAATTCAAATTCATACTTGAATTCAAACTTTGTTTGAATTAGAAATAGAAAAGGATTAGAAATAGAAAAAAAACAAAAACCCAAACTCAAACCCAGCCCAGCAAACCCAACAGCCCAAGCCCACTTCCCCCTCTCCCTTCCCGGGCGGCCCAGCCCGCACGCCACTCCGGCCCAGCCAACCGCGCGCGCGCTCAGCAGCCCAGCGCTCTCCCTCGCAAGGCCAGCAGCGCGCGGCCCACTTAGCTCCGCACGCCCGCCCGCGTTGCGCCCGCGCTCACCCGCTGAACTCCGGGCCCCACCTGTCATCCCCCACCTCCGTCTACCTCGCGCGAACTACCAGCCGGATCTCCGCCGTGATCATCGCGCCGCGTCAGCCCTGGACCCGCACGCCAAGGCCCGGCCTTTCCCTTTAAATGCGCCCCTAGCCCTCCCCCGCATCCCACCTCCTTTCGCAGCCGCCGCCACATCCTAGAACGCCGTCTCCCCCTCGCTCCGCACTGCCCCGCCGCGTGGAGCATCTGCGCCGCCGTGGCATTGCCTCCTCGCCGCCTCTGCTCTCTGACCCGCGCTCTCGCTCCGCCGAGCAGCCACACATCGAGCACCACCGACCCAAGCGCCAGGGGGGCCCTGTGCGGCCGTGGCCAAGCTCGGGACTCGCCGCGACCGCCACGTCGAGCTCCGCCGCCGGTCCGCCCGATTGCTGCTCTGCACCACCTCCCCATCCGATTCTAAGCTCGGTAAGAGCCTCCCCAACCTCCTGGTCCTTTTGCGCAAGATAACGTAGCTGTAGCGCGTCTCCGCCCGCACCACGCCGCTCGCCGGCGAGCTAGCGCCGCCTGCGCCGTCGCGCACGCCGCCCGAACCCCGGTCGAGCCCTGATCTGAGCCCCAGTAGATTACACGTGCCGCGCTCTCTCTTTTGCACCAAACCGCGGTCCAAACCAAGCTCGGTAGCGCCTGTTTCACCAGCTCCGGCGAAGTCCCCGCCGCGGAGCAGAGCTCCGGCGACGGCGCCGCCGCGCCCCGCGCGCCCAACCTCCCTGGACCGTCCGATCCGTCGCGCACGACCGCGATTAGATCGGGGCACCGCCTCGCCCTGGGCCGCGAGATCGAAATCCAACGGCTTGGATCCAGAGATACCGTTTCGCTGTGGTAATTTTGTTAAAGAGTCCCTGATCTCTTTGCTAATCAACCCGCAGTCCACCCTTAGTTAAAAGAAATTGCAGTTTGGTCCAAATTTTAACACGCAACCCCCTGGCCTTTCTGGAAATAGAACCCGCCGTCCTTTGCTACTAATTTTGCGAGTTAGACCCTGGAGTTAACGTTTAATTACGTTTTAGCCCTCGGTTTTAGCAGAAAAGTCACTGGAACCCTGTTTTTCTTACAAATAAGCCCCTGAACCTTGTTTTAGGCCTAGTTTATGCGTTTTAGCTCCGTTTTTAGCGTTCTTTATGTCCACGCGATCGTTGTAACGCGTAGAACAATATTAGAGAAGTTTAGTGCGCTGTTTTTATGTATTGATGTACTGTTTCTTAGCTTTTTGTTAGTGTATTGCTTGTATGCTTATTTCTGTGCATTGTTTTGGCCATGTGTTCGTGAGTAGACGTTGATCCATCTGAGGAGCCCCAGTACCAGTACCCGGAGCAGCCATCTTCCGAGCACTTTGAGCAGCAGCCAGAGCAGTACGAGGAAGGCAAGTATAACATGAACGACCTATCACTCTTAAATACATTTTCATACTGCATTTTAATATTGTATGCCTTTAAGGATTTTCTAGCCAGTTTATATCCTTTAAATATACCTTTGGGTTGCATTTTGGTTAGTTGTGCTAGGTTGCTGTGCTATAACACACTCTGGTCCTTTTTAATTAATTTTGATTAATGGTTTACTTGAATTTAATTCTGAGAGTGGCACTCTGTGTGGCTTGAGTGGCTCACTTCTCGTTAAAAGATGTTTTTTAGAAACATGGTTTAGGGGGCCAGCACGGTGCTTAGTGCTTGGTTGGCCACTCTCCATAAGGACCGGTTCATAGAGCGACAACCTGGGACAACAGCGCTACCACAAGGCTAGAATGGGATAGACTTGGCGTAATAATTAGATCTTTTTGGTTTGGAGTAACTTACCTGCGGGGCAAGAGTAGTAAGCTTCAATGGTCCCTGCTCCTCCGGCTTGGTCTGTGCTTGGATTGCGCTCCTGTGCTTGTACCCCCGGAGGTGGGCCCCATCGTCGCCGACCTAACTCTCGCGGTTACGCCTTACCAACGAGATTCTTTTTAAAGGCCTCGTAGTGAGTCGCTGGCCATCTCACCTAAGGAAGTGTGATGAACAACTGGCGTAGCTCACGACTTGTGGGTAAAGATGTGCAACCTCTGCAGAGTGTAAAACTGGTATACTAGCCGTGCTCACGGTTATGAGCGGCCCAGATCCTCCTTTTGATTAGTGAAGTTATCTCCTTCCGACGAGGGAGGTGCTTCTCGGGGTTACCTTGGTGGCTTGGTTTTAGTTTGGTTTCTCAGTAGTTACATGATTAAACTTGACTAATTACTATGTAATTGGGTTAATGGTAATTCATCAACTCGTAGTAAATAGCTTTAATAAAATTTTGCCAACACTTAAAAGCTAATGCAGTTGAGTCAGCCAGCCTAGAGCCTCATAGTTTGTGTTATACTTGTTGAGTACAAGTTGTGTACTCACTCTTGCCTCTTCTCTACTTTTTCCTCTTGGCTATGCTACTGCTGCTCAGTTCCTGCCGACACGAGGGAGTTCGTCCAGCGCTACCAGGACTACGAGGACTTCTAGGTGCTTCGTCTCCCAGTCGACGTCCCTGTGGCGCCCTGCTTCAGCTTCGGAGAGCTTTTTCGTATTTTGTACTTCGCTTCCGCTGTATCAGACATTTATGTCATTATTGTAATAAATAACATTCGTATTTCGATTTATTATGTCTTATTCGTGATATGTGCTGTGATATACTGTTCATTCTGTTGTATATACGTGTGACTTGATCCTGGCACGTATATGATTGCTCGGTTTATGTTCTTTTATAAACCGGGTGTTACATCCGCTAGCACATTCTCATCATGAATCTTGGGCCTCTCTAGATTGCTGCCAGGGAATCCAAGAATAGCTGCAAACTGATTGTATGTCACTAAGAGAGGCTTCCCTAAAGGCTCCAATGCAACACCTTGCGATCTCTGTCAAAATGAAGAGTGGCATAGAATTGAGCCTCTACCTCATTGTTCCAATCAAAGTTGAAATCCATAATATCGTGCATATGCATTCTCCCACAAGCTGCTACGGCCTCACTAACATCTGGAATCTCCAAGTCCTCCAAGTGTCGCCAATCAATTGACTTCATCTCAGTATCTGGCTTGGTTTTGGTCATGATGACCATCTCATACCAGTCTGCCTGGAACCAAAGCCAAAACCTCTGATCTCCAGTCATCTCCTTAGCATATCTCCTGGGATTTTCATATCTGAGGTTGTAGAAATTTTGCTTGCCTTTGGTGTAGTTCTTCATCCTATGACCATTGTACCCAGAAGGAGTGGTCCTGTGAGGTCTTGATATGCGAAGCACCATGTGCTCCAAGAAGTCTAGAGATATCTCTTCCTCATCATCATCTTGAGAGCTAGGTGCAGAAGCTGTCTTCATGTGTGCCCTTGAGCTTTGTCCAGATTGAGCATGAGGGTCAGGACGGCCACGCCCTTGATCACGCTTTGGAACCTTGGTGGCCATAGCCTTCCTCTTTGGTTGGACCATAGGAGGTGGAGATGCATCACGAGTCTCCTCTGAATCTGAGGATGGAGACTCAATCTCCGGTGAAGCAGCCCTCCCTTTGCCTTTCTTCTCACGAGCCATCTGATTTGAAGGAAATATATATAAGCATTAAGATGGATCAAGGCAAAGGCTCAAAAGAACTTGAAAGAACATGGCTGAATGGCTGAACGTTTGTGCCTGTCGGAACTTCCGACATGGGGTCGGAACTTCCGACAGGGCACGGGTCAAGAACCCTAAATCAGAATCACCAGATTTTGTTCAAGAAACTGAATGAAACTTTAGACATAGGATCTAGGTGATACTAGGAGCCTATCCCCTAAAGGAATCCATCTAAGACCATCTTCATTTAGAGATCAGGCAACATGAAGTTTGAATGAAATACGTTGAGCTTTTCCCGTGCGGATCGGAGGAAAGATGGAGGGAATCGGAGTCTCCGAGACTTGGGGAATCCAAAGAACTGAAGAGCTTCGAGTTTCCACGGCCAAATCTTCAGATCGCCATAATGTATGAGGCGAAGAATGTTGGGGCGGCGGTAAAGAAATGAGCTAGGGTTTGCAATGGTTCAGGCGGAATATATAGTGTCGAGCCCGGTCGGAAGTTCTGATGTTGGATCGGAAGTTCCGACGCAGTCAAGATTTTGTTTCCCGAGGACCCCTGATCGGAAGTAATGGGGAACATCCGAAGGCCATCGGAAGTTTCGATGGGCAGTTGGAAGTTCCGATGAAATGTGGATTGCTGGCCGAGAGGGTCCGGTCGGAAGTTACACAGAACTTCCGTCATGGTCGGAAATTCCGATGGTGTGTCGGAACATCCGACAAGGTGATTTTTGCACAGAAAAAGATAGAATTTAGGATTCAATTGATTTGGAGAAATTCAAGAGAATTGCTTGTGAACTTCTAAGGAAACTTGATTCAACATGATCAGCCACAATCAACAATACAAAACAATGACCATGAGAAACAAGTTATGATCCAAAGATCAAAATCCAAGATTTTTAAGAAACTCACACAAATAAAATCATTTTTCCTAAACTAGGCAACAATCAAATATGTGCAATAAGTCAAGCCAAGTTACGATAATCCAAGATATTTAGTTCACTCCTCAAAGCACAAAACCTTTGCTCATCTAGAGGCTTAGTAAAGATATCGACAAGTTGCCGTTCGGTGCTCACTTGACTTAAAGCAATATCTCCCTTAGCCTCATGACCCCGTAAGAAATGATGTCTTATATCTATGTGCTTTGTTCTAGAGTGTTGCACCGGATTGTTAGCTAGCTTGATGGCACTCTCATTGTCACACAAGAGTAGAATCTTACTAAACTCACAACCGAAGTCACCCAAGATACGCTTCATCCATAAGAGTTGGGCACAACAAGCACCCGCTGCCACATATTTAGCTTCGGCGGTGATAAAGCTACCGAATTCTGCTTCTTGGAACTCCAATATACTAGAGAACGGCAAGGAATTGACACGTCCCCGTTGTACTCTTCCTATCTACTTTGCAACCGGCATAATCCGAATCGGAATAGCCAAGTAGATCGAAAGTGGAGCCTTTAGGATACCACGAGCCAAGGCTAGGAGTGTGTACCAAATATCTCAAAATTCTTTTAACAGCCACTAGTTGACATTCCTTAGGATTGTCTTGAAATCTTGCACACATGCACACACTAAGCATAATATCGGGCCTAGATACACAAAGATAAAGAAGAGAGCCAATCATGGAGCGATATACCTTTTGATCGACAGACTTTCCTTCTTCATTTAGATCAAGATGACCATTTATTGACATGGGTGTCTTGATTGGCTTTGCATCACTCATGTCAAACTTCTTGAGCATATCCTTGATGTACTTGGTTTGACATATGAATGTGCCTTCCTTCATTTGCTTGATTTGAAACCTAAAGAAGAACTTCAACTCACCCATCATAGAAATTTCAAATCTCTTGGTCATGATCCTACTAAATTTCTCACAAAACTTTTGGTCAGTTGAGCCAAATATAATGTTATCGATATATATTTGGCACACAAATATATCATTATCAACTTTGTGAGTAAAGAGAGTAGAATCGGCTTTGCCCATTTCAAAACCGTTCTTGAGAAGAAAATCCTTAAGGCATTCATACCATGCTCTAGGAGCTTGCTTAAGCCCATAGAGTGCCTTATGGAGCTTGTACACATGATTTGGATGCTTGGGATCTTCAAAACCCGGCGGTTGTTCAACATACACCAACTTGGATAGGGGGCCATTCAAAAATGTACTCTTCACGTCCATTTGATATAGCTTGAAATCATGGTGAGTAGCATAGGCTAATAATATTCGAATTGACTCAAGCCTAGCTACGGGTGCATAGATTTCACCAAAATCCAAACCTTCAATTTGGGTGAAATCTTGTGCAGCTAATCTCGCCTTGTTTCTTCTGACGACGCCATGTTCATCTTGTTTATTTCTAAAAACCCACTTGGTGCCGATCACATTTTGCTTGGGGCGTTCCACCAATTCCCAAACTTCATTTCTAGTGAAGTTATTCAATTCTTCTTGCATTGCCAGCACCCAATCCGGATCATCAAGAGGTTCATATACTTTAAGAGGTTCCAAAGAGGAGACAAACGAGTAATGCTCACAAAATGTAGCTAAACGAGAACGAATAGTTACCCCTCTTCGAATACTCCCAAGAATGTTGTCAACGGGATGATCCCGTTGAATACTTTGATGGACTCTTGGGTGTGGCACTTGTGATTGAGGTTGAATTGGTCCACCATCATTATCATTATCAACTCTATGTGCATCTCCTTGAGTTGCTTCTACTTGAGCTCCCCCTTGATCATTGCCTTGATCTTGATCGTGACCAAGATCTTGACTATGATCTTGAGGGACTTGAGAGATTGATGGTTCAACTCTTGTTGATGATGATGGTTGATTCTTGTTGCTTTGCTCAATCGGGGCTTGAGTGCTTGATTCACGTGGTCGCACTTCACCCAAGCCCATCCTCATGATGGATATACTTGGTGGTTCCTCCATATCTACAAGGTCCTTGTCAACTTGCTCTACTTGAGAGCCGTTGGATCATCAAATTTCACGTCTACCGTGACCTCAACACAACCGGTGGTTTTGTTGAAGACACGATAGGCATGTTCGTTAGTACCATAACCAAGTAGAAAACCTTCATATACCTTTGGTGCAAACTTTGAGGTTTTGGTTTTCTTGTTAAGTATGAAACACTTACAACCAAAAACTCGAAAGTAATGCACCTTAGGTTTGTTACCGGTGATTATCTCGTATGGAGTCTTGCCCAAGTACTTGTGGATGTAGAGGCAGTTGATTGCATGGCAAGCAGTGTTGATTGCTTCGGCCCAAAAGCTATTCGGGGTCTTGTACTCATCAAGCTTGGTTTTTGCGGCTTCAATCAAGGTCCTATTCTTCCTCTCCACAATGCCATTTTGTTGAGGAGTGTATGGAGCGGAGAATTCATACTTGATTCCTTCTTCATCAAGAAATTCTTCAATATTTGTATTTTGAAATTCTGAGCCATTGTCACTTCTAACATGCTTGATCTTCAACTCATACTCATTTTGGGCTCTTCTTATGAATTTCTTGACTATCCCTTGAGCTTCACTCTTATCTTGCAAAAAGAAAACCCAAGTGAAGCGGGAATAATCAACAACAATTACAAGACCATATTTGTTACCGCCAATGCTTATGTAAGCGATGGGTCCAAATAAATCTATGTGTAGAAGCTTTAGTGGTCTTGTTGAAGTGAGGATGTTCTTGGCGGGATGTGAAGCACCAACTTGCTTTCCAGCTTGGCATACGCTACACAATCTATCTTTCTCAAAGATAACATTTGTTAGTCCTAGGATGTGCCCTTCCTTTTGAAGTTTGGCCAAGTTCCTCATTCCAACATGGGCTAGTCGGTGGTGCCATAGCCAACCCATGTCGGATTTTGCAACCATACAAGTCTTGGGCTCAACCTTTTTCCGTTGAAAATCCACAATATAGACTTTGCCCCTTAATTGATCCGTAAAGGCAATAGAAGAATTGTCCCTTCTAAAGATGGTCACACCCTCGTTAGTAAAGAGACAATTGTAGCCCATTCCACAAAGTTGTGAGACGGACAATAAGTTGTACCCCAAAGTTTCAACAAGATAAACATTTGTAATTGAATTGTCATGAGCTAAAGCAATCTTACCCAATCCAATTACCTCACCCTTGCTATTATCTCCAAAGACAAATGTTTCCTTTGGAATATTGTCATATTCAATTGAGGTGAACAAATTCTTCTCTCCGGTCATATGATTTGAGCATCCACTATCAAGCAACCAAGCGGTGCCACCAGAGGAGTATTCCTACAAAACAAATTATGCTTGGAATTTAGGTACCCAAATAGATTTGTGTCCTTGTAGGTTAGATGGATACATTTTTGGAACCCACACACTCCTTAGGATCTTCTTCTTTGTGTAGGCCCCAACATACTTGACCACTATTTTACCATTGTGGTCCATGGCATGTAATCCGAAGTATAGCTTGGTGAAGGCTCATGCATGGTGCTCTTGTGCTTGATGGGAGCTTCTACTTTCTTGTTCAAAGTAGAGATCAAGGGGGTCACTCCATGTGCTATGTCCATTAATTCACCAAGATTACCACCCTTGGTGAATGAAAGAACTTCCTTGCCTTTGACCACTTTTCTCTCATTTACCTTTGCTCCCTTGTGGTGACCAAGCCCGTTCTTTATGGTAGGATATCTACGATCCTTGTAAATGACTTTGGGCTTGGGCTTCACGTTACCTTCATAGCCATTCTTGACTATCACATGTTGAGCCTCTTGATTTCACAATCCTTGGCTTTGTTCAACTCTTCTAGCTTTGCCAAGTTAGCAACACAAGTTTGTATATCAAATTTATAGCATTTTGAGCAACCTTCACTTGTGGAGACATTGGAGTTTGGAATTGCCTTGGAATGGGTTTTTGTGCTTTCCCAAAGGGCATTATGGTTTACTTCAAGGTCTTTGTCTTTGACCATCAAGCTTGATAAGCTATCTTGAAGTTCACCATTAGTGACCTTAAGGGAAGCTAGAGAATCACTAGCCAATGTGTTCTCCTTCATCAACCTCTTATTAGTCATTAGCGAAAGACAAGTCAATGGATAATTTCTCTATTTTAGCTCTTTCCTCGGCAAGGGACTTCTCTAAGGCAAGGTTTCTCTCCTTTTCTTGGATGAGCAAGTCTTCTTGCCTATCGTGTGTCTCTTTCTTTTTCTCCAATTTCTCCATAAGCTTTTTAATTTCTTTAAAACCTTTCTTACCAAATTCTATGATCATGTAAGCTTCATGTTATTTTTCCTCATCATCAAAATCATTTTCTACACTACTTGATGTAGAGGATGGATGAGAAGTGGAGGAGGATGTTGCTTGTACCTTATTGCCTCTTGACGTGAGACAAAAGTGAGTGTCATCCTCATCATCGGAGATGTTGTTGAAGAGTCGTCTTGTGTTCTTGGTTATGGCAATTGATGCCACACCTTCCTTGTTGGATTCTTCATGGCTTGACTCCCACTCTTCACCAACATGAGCACGACCTTGATATCTTTTCTTGAAGTCCTTGCTCTTCTTCTTGTATTTCTTCTCTTCATTTTCCTTGTTCTTGAGTCTAGGGCAATCGGCAATGTAGTGCCCCAACTCCTTGCACTCATAGCATCTTCTATGATTAGGCTTCTTCTTGTCATAACCATCCTTCTTGTGAAATGTAACACCCGGTTTATAAAAGAACATAAACCGAGCAATCATATACGTGCCAGGATCAAGTCACATGTATATACAACAGAATGAACAGTATATCACAGCACATATCACGAATAAGACATAATAAATCGAAATACGAATGTTATTTATTACAATAATGACAAAATGTCTGATACAGCGGAAGCGAAGTACAAGTACGATAAAAGCTCTCCGAAGCTGAGCAGGGCGCCACAGGGACGTCGACTGGGAGACGAACGCCTAGAAGTCCTCGTAGTCCTGGTAGCACTGGACGAACTCCCTCGTGTCGGCAGGAACTGAGCAGCAATAGCGTAGCCAGGAGGAAAAAGTAGAGAAGAGGCAAGAGTGAGTACACAACTTGTACTCAATAAGTATAACACAAACTATGAGGCTCTAAGGTTGGCTAACTCAACTGCATTAGCTTTTAAGTGTTGGCAAGATTTTATTAAAGCTATTTACTACGAGTTGATGAATTACCATTAACCCAGTTACATAGTAATTAATCAGAATTAATTAAGAAACTACTGAGAACCAAACCGAAACCAAGCCACCAAGGTAACCCCGAGAAGCACCTCCCTCGTCGGAAGGAGATAACTTCACTAATCAAAAGGAGGATCTGGGCCGCTCATAACCGTGAGCACGGCTAGTATACCAGTTTTACACTCTGCAGAGGTTGCACATCTTTACCCACAAGTCATGAGCTACGCTAGAGGTTCATCACACTTCCTTAGGTGAGATGACTAGCGACTCACTACGAGGCCGTTACAAAGAATCTCGTTGGTAAGGCGTAACCGCGAGAGTTAGGTCGGCGACGATGGGGCCCACCTCCAGGGGTACAAGCACAGGAGCGCAATCCAAGCACAGACCAAGCCGGAGGAGCAGGGACCATTGAAGCTTACTACTCTTGCCCCGCAGGTAAGTTACTCCAAACCAAAAAGACCTAATTAGTAAGCTAAGTCTATCCCATTCTAGCCTTGTGGTAGCGCTGTTGTCCCAGGTTGTCGCTCTATGAACCGGTCCTTATGGAGAGTGGCCAACCAAGCACTAAGCACCGTGCTGGCCCCCTAAACCATGTTTCTACAAAAACCATCTTTTAACGAGACGTGAGCCACTCAAGCCACACAGAGGGCCACTCTCAGAATTAAGTTCAAGTAAACCATTAATCAATTTAATTAAAAAGGACCAGAATGTGTTATAGCGCAGCAACCTAGCACAACTAACCAAAATGCAACCCAAAGGTATATAAAGGATAAAAAGTGGCTAGGAATGTCCTTATAGGCATACAATATTAAAATGCAGTATGAAAATGTATTTAAAAGTGATAGGTTGTTCATGTTATACTTGCCTTCCTCGTACTGCTCTGGCTGCTGCTCAAACTGCTCCGAAGACGGCTGCTCCGGGTACTGGTACTGGGGCTCCTCAGATGGATCAACGTCTACTCACGAACACATGGCCCAAAACAATGCACAAAAATAAGTATACAAGCAAACACTAACAAAAACTAAGAAACAGTACATCAATACATAAAAATAGCACACTAAACTAGTCTACAACTATTCTACGCGTTACAACGATCGCGTGGATATAAAGAACGCTAAAAACGGAGCTAAAACGCGTAAACTAGGCCTAAAACAAGATTCAGGGGCTTATTTGTAAGAAAAACAGGGTTCCAGGGGTTTTTCTGCTAAAACCGAGGGCCTAGGCGTAAATAAACGTTAACTCCAGGGTCTAACTCATAAAAGAACTAGGGCTGGACGGCGGGTTTAAATCTGGTAAAACTCAGGGGGCTACGCGTTAAAATCAGGACCTCTGCGTAATTATCTTTGAATAAGTTCGGACAAACAAAAGGAGGGGCTCTTTAGAAAGATTGCCAGCCGAAGTGGTATCTTTGATTCCAGGCCGTTGGATCTCGATCTGGTGGTCCAGATCTGATCGGTTTGGGTTCTAATCACGGGCGTCCATCTCGGATCGGACGGATCTAGGTGATTGGGGCGCGGGGCGGCGGCGAAGCTCGCCGGAGCGGAGCTCCCGCGGCGGCGGGGTCACCGGAGTGAGCGAATCCGGCGTTTCCGGGCTCTAATTGGCACGCGTTCTGGCCTAGGATGGACTACGCGACACGCGTAGTCCACCTGGGACCTTTGTGGGTCTCGGTGAGGTTGGCGGCGGCACGTGTGGCGACAGCGGCGGCTCTGCGCGGCGGACTTCGCCGGCGAGCGGGGTTCGAAGGGCGCCAGGGGCTACGGACCACGAAACATAACGCCAAAAGGACCGGGGAGGGCTGTGGGTTCTCACCGGGGCTTCTGGTGGCCGGAGACGTCGCGCAGATGGGTCGTCGGCGTGAATCGGCGGCGGGTCGGCGCTGGGTTCGGGGAGAGGTTGATGAGGCGCAGCTCCGGGCCTCCAATTCCCTCGAACAGGTGCGCTGGCCGGCTGTGGTCCCAGAGAAGTTGTCAGTGAGGTCAAGAAGCCAACGGCGGGGCTGAATTGCGGCGAGAAACTCACTCACCGGCGATGGGTTTCAGGCGGAGCTCCAACGGCGGGGCAGCGTTGGGCAAGGTTTTGGGAAAAAAATTGGATGGGGATTGGGTTCAAGGGGTGCAGGGCGCGTTAAAAGGCGGCGGGGATGATCCTCGGCGTGCGAGCCGCGGGGATTGCGGTGTGGGCGCTGCTCTGCGGGGAAAGCAGATCGCGCTAACGGCGCCGCGTGATCCCGGGGCTCGGCGCGTAGCCTCTAGAAGGCGGGGCGAGCACTGGGCGACTGGTTGGTGGGCCCGCAGAGGTTCGGGATGACCCACGGGGCAGCGGGGCGCGGCGCGGCGGAGCAGAGACGCGGGTGTCTCGGCGGGGAAGAAGGAGCTGACGAGGGGGCCCGGGTGTCAGCGGGAGTGATGGGTGCGTGCGGGCGACGCGGCTGAGCGCTGGCTTGCGGGCCCGGCTGGCAGCGGGTGCAGCGCGCGGGGCGGCGAGCGGGCCGCTGCGCGAGGGGGAGTGGGCGCACGCTGGCGTGGGCCTGGTGACGCGGCGCCGCGAGCGGGCCGTGGGGGAGGTGGGAGTGGGCCGGGGTGAGGCATGGGTCGGGCTGAGGGTTTGGGCTGGTGTTTTGGGTTCCTTTTCTATTTCTTTTTCTTCTCCTTTCTAAATCTAATTCAAACAAAGTTTGAATTCAAATTTGCATTTGAATTCAAACCACACTCAAATAAAAGTATGCACCAGCATGAATGCAACACAAATTTTTAAACCTATGATAAAATTTTAATTACTTATAGAACAAAATTTGAATTAAATGCCAGTCTAACACAATAAACCTTAGAAATTTAAATAAAGCCAATTAAATTTATTAATAAATGCTGAAATTTAAATTAGGGTGTTACATGAAACTTCTTCTTCATGAACTTCTTGAAGTTTCTCATGACAAGTGCCATTTCTCCATCGGTTGATCCTCCATCACTTGATTCTTCTTTTGTTGGCTTGATGGCTTTGGAACTTGACTCAACCGGAATGCTTGGGGTTGCATTGAGTGCAACACTCTTAGTCATTTTGTGACTAAGAGATTTTGCCACATCTCTCTCAACAAATTCTTGATGAAGAATCTCACCAAGAAGTTGATTTGGTGTCTTGGCCTTGAACTTTGGATCTCTTCTAATCATTATTGCAAGTGTAGGATTTCTTGGAGTGAACGCTCTAAGCAACTTCTTTGTGACCTTGTGGTCATCCCACTCGGTGCTTCCAAGAGTGGCAATATCCGAAACTAGAACCATGAGCCTCTCATACATTTGAGTCACGGTTTCATCATCATTCATGACAAAGTGCTCAAGTTCTCCTTGCAACAAATCCATCGTGCCTTCACGGACTTGATCTGTTTCCTCATGAGCTTCCTTCAATGTATCCCAAATCTTTTTCGCAATCTCAACATTGCGGACTTTGTTGAACTCTTGGATACAAAGTGAGCCGGTGATGACTCTTACGGCTTGCGCATTGCGGAAGTAATCTTGTGTTTGTTCGGCCGTAGGAACACTGTTGACGGGTGGAGTCACATCTACACACACAACCTCCCATACCGAGGGGTGAAACCCGTAGAGGTGCATTTTCATATCAAAGGCCCACTTGGGGTAATCCGTACCATCAAAGTACGGA
The DNA here is from genome assembly GCF_016808335.1 of Panicum virgatum. NCBI lineage: Eukaryota > Viridiplantae > Streptophyta > Magnoliopsida > Poales > Poaceae > Panicum > Panicum virgatum. The sequence continues at coordinate 42,435,607 of NC_053146.1, read as the reverse complement.
GCACGACCCAAGTGGATGGATTGAAATTGAGGAGAGGAGTACGCTTATTGCTCGTAGTTGTGAGGAACTTGATGCATGCCGAAGAAGGGGTGCTTCTCCTTCTCTTCCTTGATTCGTTGCTTCATCAATTTCCTCGCCTTCTTCTCAATCTTCTCCTTCATCTTCTCTTTTCCCCTTCTCCTTGCTTCCGACATCTCCCCTTCATCTTCACTTGAGTTTGATTCATCGCTTGATGCCGCATCATGGATGGAGGGAGGCCGGCTTTCGGAGAAGGGGTTGTAGGGGACCCCGGTGGATCCGACGTTGACGACCGGCGGAATGGTTGCCACATCTTGCGCAGCGGAAATATTGGCGTCGGTGCCGTCCCCGCTTTGAGTCATCAATATCCCTTAGCGGTTAAGCCTAAATCAAGAGATTAGGCTCTGATACCAATTGAAAGGATCTTGGTGATGTTGTCGGTGTTTACTGCCAAGCCTACTCAGGGATACCCTTAGCAGTAGGGTTTGTAGGTAGGGATCGACTGCTCTAGAACTCGATGGTACAAGGAACACAAAGATTTAGATAGGTTCGGGCCGCGAGTTTGCGTAATACCCTACGTCCTGTGTGGTTTGTATTGCCTTAGGTGTTGATGATTGTTTGGAGGGGATCCCTACCCGCCCTTATATATCCAGGGGGACAGGGTTACATGGAAAGTCCTAGCTGAGTACAGTTGGAATCCTATTACAACACAATCGAGTAGTTTCCTTTGTACTGCAGATAGTTCTACGCATATTTGGGTAGTTACAAAAGAGATAAGGTACATCCATGAGCTATCCCTTACTCTAGAACATTCTGTCTATAAGCAGTCCCGCTGTCTCGGGTCTGACAAGCCCCCGAGCTCTTCGTAGCCAAGTCCTGCAGGCGTCGAGTACTTGGCTGGGCATCTTCGAGTACTTCAAGTAGTCTGAACATCCTTCTGGTTGCTTCTGGTCCTTCCTTCAGATACGTCGAGTAGTCCTTCAAGTACTTCCATTTGCTTCGAGGCTGTGAGGTGCTCAAGCCCCGAAATCTTGATCATATATGGTGCGGGAAGTACTCGCGCTCCATATGGAGTAGCCCCCGAGCCTTAGGTTGAATCGTAGAATCAGACTGAGGGTCACTTCAGTCTATTTTCCAAAAAAATTGAAAAATAAATCTCTGATGCCTATATCCAGCAGCCCCCGAGGCTTAAATCAAAATCTCTTTTGCTGCGAGTAGCTCCCGAGCGTAGATTTGGAATTAAGGATTTAAGTCGTAGCACCAGATTTTATCCTTCAATTTATTTGCAGGATTCATCAGATCCGGAATCCGAAAAGACCTCTTTTTCGGGTAAAATCCTAGAAAAATAATACAATTGGATCCGCCACACTGATTGCACCCAAAATAATTGCAGGAATAAAACCCGGGATGTATGGCTCTTTATTCAGTGCTCACGTGGGACATTACTGTTTGGAGAATCTGCATTATTGCATCTTTGACTGCGTCCGTGAATGCTACCATGAATGCGGCCGTGAAACGTGCACTGTTGATTCACGGGTTCTCCTCAGTAAACCCCCTTGTGGCGATAAAAGGCAAGGGAGAGGCCCTTAGCAGAAGCACCAAGGTTTAGCGGCCATGGCTTTTCCTTGGTGTTCTTGCTCTCACCCTCCTGAGATTTATGTAGTTCTTCCCAACAAAAGATGCTAGAAAAAAACTTGCAGTGACAAGAGAAGTCTCCACTGCCTCCACTTGCATCTCCACTGCTCTCATCGGATTCATTTTGGAAATCATGTCCTTGTATATTCCAATGAGGCAGGGTTTCTGGGGATGTGTGTAGTCTTGTTGTGTCACATCCTTGGGATTCTTAGGGTGTGAGCCCCCAAGAACTGCATCTCTAGTAGGGAGACTTAATCTTGTTACAAAGTGTTCAGGGAGAAGGAGGAATTTCTCTGCAAGATGCTACAAGAGGACTTGCGAGGTGATTACTGTAATCTGCCTCCAAACCTCTTTTAGCTTATCTCCCTGAATACAAATATCATTATTCCCTGAATGGGAATAACAAGTTTGTACTTTGTCACGGTCTCGGGCCGATTTATCTGCAGCAGGCTTCCCAGGAAGCCAAGAAGTGTGCATGCAGACTATTGGTGCTCCTTAAGTACCCATTTTATTATACAATTAGGAGAGGTTTTGATAAATTCTTCGGGATGATTCATGTACTAACCCGCCACTTGGCACCCGAACTTGACTGTTTTCGATTTTGTCCTGGATTTTGGAGCATGTTACATTTTGACAGGAAATTGGACATTTTAGGAGATGTTTTGATGCATGGTTACAATTGGGCTAAGATGAGGAATAAGAGCAAGAGGCCACACGAAAAAGATGGGACCGAAAGGGGCCAGAAAGGGCCCAGGCCGGCCGGCCTGGAGTCCTTGGGCCAGGCAGCCTAGCCCATTTCGGGGCCCAATCGGTCTCAGTTTTCTTCAGCACGAAGTATGCGTCAACCCTAATCTATGTTTTACCAAAACCACCGACCATATCTGCCTATAAATAACCCAAAGCCGCCGTCAAAGAGGGAGCATCCAGAGGATCGCGCAGATCGCAGAGAGAGAGAGAGAGAGAGAGAGAGAGAGAGAGAGAGAGAGAGAGAGAGAGAGAGCATCCAGAGATACATTCGAGTTAGACACAAGAGAAATGCGACACCGGAGGCCTCATCGTCCCTCGGCACTGCTGCAAGTTGGAGGACAGCAAGGGATCCACCCCTTGCCGGAGATTTCACCACCATGATCGACTACGCTTCGCTTAGCTTCATGGGGTAAAGTCCTCGTTTGTTCATGGGGTTGTAAGGAGATCTTGAGTTGTAATTGCCGAATCCTTTATGAGATTGATCTATCATGATTCTTGTTGATGATGCTTTGATGCCTAATAGTTCGCGACTTGGCTTTGGGTTTGCTTTGCTCTTGCATGGTTTACTTAGATTACATCAACTATCGTGTTCTTGTTGATTCGTTACCGATTATCCTCGTGTAGTGACAGTATGTGGGAGGGAAATGTTTTGATCTTGGAACACACCTTTGGTAGATTAGATCTGTTCTTCGTTGCTCGGCGATTACATCTCTAGTGATCCTAGACCCTATGGACAAATGCTCTTCATATCTTGTGCACACATCTATCATTGCTCACTAGTCTAGATTAGATTAGATTGCTTAGATTAGATCTATTTCACACTCAATCACTCAATATAGATCTTTTACCAACATCATTAGTGCTTAGTTAAGCATAGTAATACACTTGTTCCGTGGATTGATAAACCTTGGGGGAATACTCTAAGGGAAAAGCTACACGATCTGTGCGCTTGCGGTACGTAAATTGGCGCTTTAAGAAGCGTCAACAAGCTTTTCTGGCGCCGTTGCCGGGGAACAAGCGATTTTGCTACGTTTAACTTTGTATTAATTTTGTTGGTTACTAACACCTAACCTTTTCCCTAGAAAATTTTTGTTTTCTTGTTTTTGTTTTGATTGTCTAGATGGGCCATCTCATTCAACACGTGGAGGAAGGAGAAAAATCACTAAGGGATTATGCATGCCCGCGATCGGAGGACTTCGACATGCAAAAATCAAATTCGGTGTTGCGAGCCACCGAGTATGAGATCAAGCCTCAAATCATCAAGATGGCGGCGGCAAACCCCTTTAGAGGAGATGAGATGGACAACCCATATAGACATATCAAGTGGTTCACAATGCTATGCAACACGGTACAACAAGACGGAGTTCCGCTAGCTTGGTTTAGATGGAATCTTTTCGCATACTCACTTGCGGAAGAAGCGAGAAGTTGGTTTGCACTTGCATCCTTCGAGGTAAAAGGAAATTGGGATAACTTGATGAAGAAATTTTGCGAGCAGCTCTTTCCGTTAAGCAAGGTTCAACATATTCGGAAGCAAGTGATCAACTTCGCGCAAGGAGAAGAAGAAGGGATAGATCAAGCATGGGATAGATTCAATGGATTGATTGAACAAGGACCGAAGCTCGGATTTTCCGGTGAAGTACTCTTGCATACTTTTTATTTTTCCCTTACCCCCGAGTGCATGCAGTTTGTTCAAATGTGTGCAGGAGGAGATCTCATGGAGAAAACACTCACGGAAGCCGCCCAACTCTTACAAAAAATCAGCAAGGGTGCGGCCATGCGAAGAGATTGGGAAAAACAATGTTCGGCGAGCTCCGAGGAAGAATCTCAAGTGCGGGTGCTTGCTGGAATTTTCAGAAAAGAGGCATCAGAAGTAAAGGAAGAACAACCGAATCATGGGAAAGTCATAGAGACAAACCACGATGAAGAAGCATCGATCCGGAGTGCAACGAAAGACGACCCGGAAATGAAAGGAAGAACCATGGGCACCGCCAAATCGCTAAGGGAATTCGAGCAAATGGATTGGATACCAATTGACTTTGGAAGACTGTTCGACAAAGCAAGACCGCATCCAAATCAGCGAGGAATGGCAAAGGTGATAGCGGAAGACTTCCCGCCGGATAATCACACGGGATATACATTTGGCAAGGAATCGGCCGGTGATATTATTCGGAAACTTTTCGAAGAAAAAGAGGAAGAGATTGACTTGGACGAAGTGCTGGAGGTCAAAAAGATCATGGGAGTGAAATTGGAATCATCACCCTACGTGCACATAGCCCAAGTATATGCGATTGGAAGCGATCAAGGCGAAGGTAATCCATCACCCACACCTCGTGTTGATTGCATGATAGACGGAACAAAATGTTGCAATGTTTTATGTGACGTTGGCGCCCATGTTAGTGTGATGAGTTCCAAGGTTTATGTTGAGATTTTTAACAAAACATCAAACCTAGATGCTACAATCATTAAATTGATCATGGGAGATGGTAGATTAATCAAACCGCTAGGATTGCTTAGAAATCTAAATGTTGCCATAGCGGGTAAAAAAATTCCTACCGACTTTTTTGTGATTAATGCTAGTGATGATGAGCATGAAGGCATAATCCTTGGAAAACCCTTTCTCAAATTAGTAAATGCTGTTCTAGATATTGGAAAAGGAATTGTCACTTTTGATCTAGATGGAGAGAAGCGCATATTTGAATTTCATTCAAAACCGTCTTTTGCTTCACCTCTACCTCTTGATAACGAAGAGGTAGAGAGCATTCGTTCCATTGATTCTTTCAGGGATCCGCTCCAACGTGCTTTGGAGAATGGAGATGCTCAAGATGATCAAGACGGAGAACTAGTGGAAACAATGGAAGAGTTGAAGCCGCAACACGGGAATTTGGAGGAACAAAAATTTGAAGACATTGGAGAGTTAGATCAAGAAGAGGATGGTGCGCCCGATGTTGAGATGAAGCCACTCCCCAAGGGATTGATATACGAATTTTTGGGAGACGGCAAGACTTTTCCGGTGATTATTAGCGACGAATTGAGCCCAGAAGAGACGGAGAAGTTGCTGAATTTATTGAAGAAGCACAAAAAGATGATCGGCTACTCGATTAACGACTTGAAAGGTATTAGCCCCGCTTTTTGCACACATCGTATACAACTCGAGGAGCAATACAAGCCGGACGTAGAGCATCAAAGAAGGTTGAGCCATGCTATGCGTGATGTGGTGAAGAAGGAGGTTATTAAATTGTTGAATGCCGGAATAATATACCCCGTGCCACATAGTGAATGGGTAAGCCCCGTGCATTGTGTTCCGAAGAAAGGGGGACTCACGGTTGTGAAAAATGAGAAGGAGCAATTTATACCGCAAAGAACCATCACGGGATGGAGGATGTGCATCGATTATAGAAAACTGAATAAGGCAACGAGGAAGGATCATTTTCCACTACCATTCATTGACGAGATGCTAGAAAGGTTGGCAAAGCATTCACACTTTTGTTACCTTGATGGATACTCGAGATTCTTCCAAATACCTATTCATCCGGATGATCAACATAAGACCACGTTTACTTGCCCGTATGGAACTTTTGCATATCGGAGGATGCCTTTTGGATTGTGCAATGCGCCAGCTTCTTTTCAAAGGTGCATGATGTCTATATTTCCAGATTTCATAGAAGAGATTATGGAAGTATTCATGAATGATTTCTCGGTGCATGGTACTAGCTTTGATAATTGCTTGGCAAATTTGGAGAAAGTTCTTAAAAGATGTGGAGAGGTTGATCTTGTGCTTAATTGGGAGAAGTGTCATTTCATGGTGAAAGAAGGAATTGTTCTCGGTCATGTTATCTCCGAGAGAGGGATAGAGGTGGACAGAGCAAAAATAGAAACCGTGGAGAAATTGCCACCACCTACGGACCTCAAATCTTTGAGGAGCTTCCTCGGTCATGCTGGATTCTATAGGAGGTTCATAAAGGATTTTTCAAAAATCACCAAGCCATTGACACAACTTCTCCAAAAAGATGTGGAGTACATTTTCGATAGTGATTGTCTTCACGCATTTCGAACACTCAAGCAATCTATCATAAGTGCTCCTATCATGCAACTTTCGGATTGGAATCTACCTTTTGAAATCATGTGTGATGCAAGCGACTACGCTATAGGAGCCGTTCTTGGACAAAGGAAAGAGGGGAAGGTAAATGCTATCTACTACGCAAGCAAGACTCTCAATGAAGCCCAAGTTAATTATGCAATAACGGAGAAAGAATTGCTTGCCGTGGTATTCGCCTTCGAAAAACTCAGATCATACATAGTAAATTCAAAGGTGATAGTTTACACCGACCATGCGGCAATCAAGTATCTCTTGTCCAAGAAAGATGCTAAACCACGTTTGATTCGATGGATCCTATTGCTACAAGAATTCGATGTGGAGATAAGGGACAAGAAAGGAGCAGAAAATGTTGTGGCCGACCACCTATCAAGGATGAACCATGGAGATGATGGAAAAGAACCGATCGAGGATCAAATGAGAGATGATCACCTATATGGAATTCTCGACAAAGATAGTTGGATGAATGAAATAATAAGAGCAATAAAAGGGATGCCCTTGGATCATTTGGACAAGAATGCAAAGAGAAGAGTGATCACGGAAAGAAGAAAATACTATTGGGATCCACCATACTTATATAGATATGGAGAAGATGGAGTCCTAAGAAGATGCATACTGAGGGAGGAACGCGAAGAAGTTCTAAGAAAGTGTCACTCGTCGGGATATGGAGGACATTATGGGCACTTTAGAACTCAAGCTAAGGTATGAGCTAGTGGATTCTATTGGCCCGAGATGCATGAAGACGCGAAAAGATTTGTTTCGACTTGTCCGGAATGCCAAAGGATGGGGAATATCTCGCAAAGGAATGCCATGCCGTTGAACTACAACTTGCAAATAGATCTATTTGATGTCTGGGGAATTGATTTCATGGGACCATTTGTGAACTCACATGGATTTGAGCATATATTCGTGATGGTGGACTATGTTTCAAAGTGGGTTGAAGCTATGCCATGTCAGAAGGCATCAACGGAGGAGTCCACACACATGATTAAATCAGTAATCTTCCCTCGATATGGCGTCCCGAGAATCTTGATAAGCGATGGAGGAACACACTTCACGGGCAAAGACTTTGGTAAATGCTTGAAGAAATTGGGAATTGAACATAGAGTGTCCACGGCTTATCACCCCCAAACAAACAGACAAGCGGAAACTTCGAACAAGCAATTGAAGGACATTTTAAAGAAGACCGTGGTAAAAGGAGGAAAATATTGGTCGAATAGACTAGATGATGCACTATGGGCATATCGTACGACACACAAAACCCCGATTGGTATGACTCCTTATCAATTTGTTTATGGAAAAACATGCCACTTGCCGGTTGAGCTAGAGCATAAGGCGTATTGGGCGATGAAGGAAATGAACTTTAATGCGGAAGCCGCTGGAATTAAAAGGAGAATCCAAATAAGCGAATTGGAGGAGTTAAGATTGAAAGCGTACAATAGTGCATCAATTTACAAAGAAAGGATGAAGAGATGGTATGACAAGCGATTACAAAACAAGGAATTCAAAGAAGGAGACAAGGTCCTACTCTACAATTCAATATTCAAACTCTTTGGCAAAGGAAAATTACAAAGCAAATGGGATGGACCATATGTCGTACACTCGGTTTCACCCACGGGAGCGGTGACAATCATGGATGTGAAAGGTGACCAATATGTGGTGAACGGACAGCGACTAAAGGTATTCTTGGAGCCCGACGTCGTGCCCCTTCATTACATCGACATATACACCATGGAGGAGAAACCGGAACGTCAAGCCTAACGACGTTAAGCAAGGTAAGTTTGTAAATATTCTCTTTTAGATTTTATTTTCATAGTTTTATTTTTATTTTTGACGAACTTTGAGTAAAACATAGGCTTCTAATTTATTGGTGAGCACCTCGGAAAAAGTTGGAGTCCAGGGGCACAAAAAATCCCCTGGGCCGGCCGGCCCAACACCCCTAGGCCGGCCGGCCTGAGCCTCCTCGTGTGCGAATCGGTCTCGATTTTTGGTAGGTGCGAGATAAGGAAATTTCAAACCTGTGCCTTATAGATTTCGCATGCCAAAACCGAAGAGATTTTGGACTTCTCGTCCAAGTCTTTTCGGGACATAAATAGAGGCACGGGGTAGATCTATTCTCTCATACTTTTCAATCTACACCACCACCTCGTGAGAGACATCGACAGTGGCCAGTCCGGCGAGCGCAAGAGCTATGATTGAAGCAATGGAGATCAATGAGAGGGGCTTGACGCCCGACACCCCCACGCCAAAGACACCTAGCCCCATCTTGGCAACCGGTGCGACGCCCCTCCTTGTTGAAGCAAAGCGATGTGAAGCGAAGGCCCCTCCGAAGAAATTCAATACCCAAGCACGGATGAGCGTCCGAGGGAAGCGCCTTCAATGGTGCAACGAGAAGCTAGCTCAAGCACAAAGGGTGGTCGTCGTCATCAGCAGCGATGAAGACGAAGGCGAGAAGCGACAAGACAAAAAGCCACCCGCGCCTAGGCGTTCCTTGCGCCTCCTCGGAGTTAAAAGAAAGAACTACATCGAGCACACCCCAGAGCCGAAGGACTATGCTGGAGACAACGATTGGGAGAGCATCATGAGCCCTAGTTCATGGGGCGCCACCGGTCGTGACTACAATGATGATTGGCCGGGGTGGGCCAAAGTGGAGTGAAGGGAGGAAGACGACCCCTCCGAAGGTGATAGCGGCAAGAAGAAAAAGAAGGACGATGACAAGCCCAAGGATGACAACCCCTACCGCAGCGGGCATCACTCCGGGTGCTGTTTCAAGTGCCGCAATGAAATCGCGGATCTCCGCGCCACCATCGATAGGTGTCATGATCGAATCGTGGCAATGGATCGAAGGATGGAAGACATCGAGAGCTTGGTTGAGAGAGACTACAACTTCCTTGTCCGCAACATAAGGAAGTTATTCGGGATGGTAGGAGATCTACAAAACAAGGAGGAGGGTGCCCTAGATGCATTTGCCCTAGGTGCCGTTAAAAACAACGACGAGCGTCACACCCGTCTTTTATATCATTGTGACGAGGACGCCGCATGATCTAAGCATGGGGGGGGGGAAGGTGTGACGACTCGTAGATTGAATTTTGTTAGTCTTCGTTTACTCGAAAGTTCGTCGTGTGCGTGTCTTTAATTCCGCATGTGTGAGAGTCATAGTTTAGCGTTGTGTGCTTTATTTTTTGCATGTGTGAGAGTGAGTCTTAAATTAGCGTTGAGTCATGAAAACAAAATAAAAAGAGTCTTTGTTTTTGTTGGATCGTGCAATTTTATTTATGCATTCAGTTTTACTTTATTTTCTTTTAAAAAAATTGTTCACGAGCATTGTCATGAAAATTATTTCGTATTTGTGGAGCTTAGTAGATTATTCGTCCATGTTAATACCCACACTTGAGCTTTGATCTAGCGCTTGGTTTTGATTACGCTTGCGAGTAAGGCATGATTTGTAGGACTTTAATTTCATAAAAATAAAACCCCTACAAGCATAAGGTTGATCAAGTTCTTGACAAGTCGAGAGTAAAAATCCTATCATCCAAAAGCTTTATTCGTTCCACCATAAGTATTGGATGTACATTGAGTTGAGTTAGGATTTCTTTCTCTTGGGAGTTTTAATTTCGAGCAATGATCATGTCCGTATTTTTCATCTCTGAATTGCTAGCCACATCAATATTCGGTAATGAGAATTCCTCATTGGAACAACTCATGAGATCTACCGGATTCCAAAACCCGAACCCGAGATTATCTTGTTTATTATCGTATTCCTTGACCACAACCCAATTGTGAGGATATGTTCTGTTTCTGCGCATGATTTGTATAAAACATAACTTTGGGATGAAGAAAGGAAGGAGTACTGGAAAGACGGACCGAATCCGACCTGGGAAAGCCCCAGGCCGGCCGGCCTACACCTCTTGAGCCGGCCGGCCTAGGCTCCTTTGGTCTCGGTTCGGGCTCCAAAAATTCAGGGAGACACTTTGGAGATTTGCCTATCTATGTTTTATAGAAAGTGTTCTATGAAAAGGTTCGGAAGAGAGAAAAAAAATTCGGGAGAAAGAAAGAAAAGAAAAGAAAAAAATGAATGAGAAGAGAAGAAAAAGAAAAGAATAAATGAAGGGATTCTATGGTTAGAGAAGTGCAAAGAGATATCACCTTGTTGTTTGAGAACAATATCCTCAATTCCAACCATGTGCAATCCGACAACGAGGACGATGCTTGTGCCTTGAAGTCAATCTTTTTGTATGCCTTTGCACATGTCCACTATTCTAAATCTTCTTACCCTTGAACCCTTTACATTATGGAGAAACTCCCATGATCATTGGCTCGGAAGGTAAGCAATCATCAGAAGGTTTTCTTAATTTGACAATATATGTATATACTTTGCTAGCCACACCTATAGCCCCACTTTATACTTGAGAGACTTTTGGGAGATGAGAGTTTGCAAATAATAATAGGATAGCCACTTATATCGAGAGACATGAAAGGACTTGTGCAAGAATTTTTGGTCTAACCTTTGTTGCAGGGTATTTTGTTTCTTAAATAAAAAGAGAGAGAGAGAGAGAAAAACCTCCAAGGATGGCAAGAAAAGCAAGTGTTGTCGATGTTCGAGTTGTCGGCTAAAGGTAAGAGTTGTGGAGTAATATTGGATGAGTTTTTAAACGCCCATGATATGATTATCCTCGCTGCTCCTCTGACCTTTGTTTGATGAAATATTGTTAGACTTGTTTGCATAAGTAAATTTTGTAGTTTGAGAACTCTTGAGCAACCCATGGAAGGATTTGATGATTTGATTTGCTCGAGGACGAGCAAAAGCTAAGCATGGGGGGAATGTTGGCGCTCCTTAGGTACCCATTTTATTATACAATTAGGAGAGGTTTTGGTAAATTCTTCGGGATGATTCATGTACTAACCCGCCACTTGGCACCCGAACTTGACCGTTTTTGATTTTGTCCTGGATTTTGGAGTATGTTGCATTTTGATAGGAAATTGGACATTTTAGGAGATGTTTTGACGCATGGTTACAACTGGGATAAGATGAGGAATAAGAGCAAGAGGCCACATGAAAAAGATGGGACCGAAAGGGGCCAGAAAGGGCCCAGGCCGGCCGGCCTGGAGACCTTGGGCCGGCCGGCCTAGCCCATTTTGGGGCCCAATCGGTCTCAGTTTTCTTCAGCACGAAGTATGCGTCAACCCTAATCTATGTTTTACCAAAACCACCGACCATATCTGCCTATAAATACCCCGAAGCTGCCGTCAAAGAGGGAGCATCCTGAGGATCGCGCAGATCGCAGAGAGAGAGAGCATCCAGAGATACATTCGAGTTAGACACAAGAGAAAGGCAACACCGGAGGCCTCATCGTCCCTCGGCGCCGCTGCAAGTTGGAGGACAGCAAGGGATCCACCCCTTGGCGGAGATTTCACCACCATGATTGACTACGCTTTGCTTAGCTTCATGGGGTAAAGTCCTCGTTTGTTCATGGGGTTGTAAGGAGATCTTGAGTTGTAATTGCCGAATCCTTTATGAGATTGATCTATCATGATTCTTGTTGATGATGCTTTGATGCCTAATAGTTCGCGACTTGGCTTTGGGTTTGCTTTGCTCTTGCATGGTTTACTTAGATTACATCAACTATCATGTTATTGTTGATTCGTTATCGATTATCCTCGTGTAGTGACAGTATGTGGGAGGGGAATGTTTTGATCTTGGAACACACCTTTGGTAGATTACATCTGTTCTTCGTTGCTCGGCGATTACATCTCTAGTGATCCTAGACCCTATGGACAAATGCTCTTCATATCTTGTGCACATATCTATCATTGCTCACTAGTCTAGATTAGATTAGATTGGTTAGATTAGATCTATTTCATACTCAATCACTCAATATAGATCTTTTACCAACATCATTAGTGCTTAGTTAAGCATAGTAATACACTTGTTCCGTGGATTGATAAACCTTGGGGGAATACTCTAAGGGAAAAGCTACACGATCCGTGCGCTTGCGGTACGTAAATTGGCGCTTTAAGAAGCGTCAACACAGACCCGTGTTGTTTGTAAGGTTATGTAATAAAAAGTACTCGAGTTGTAATATCGAGTAGTTGTACTGTGTCGAGTACTTTTCCTTATTCTGGAATGTAACCACAGTTAAGGAAAAGAGTGTCGAGTTGTTGAGTGGGGATATGAGTGTTTTTTTTTTCAGAATGTAATCTTAGAAAAACGAATGTTTCTTAAAAATTCTATTTTTTTTCTGCGATTTGCAACTGACTGTTGGCCTGTCGTGTGTTTTACCATACTGCCACCGCTGTTATAAAATGAAACGGTAACTTAGGTTTTTACCCCACCGGCCGCCATTCACTTTTACTATTCTCAGATATGTTTTTCACTCTCGAGCTCCCAGATCCAAAAATTCCTACTCCTTGTCGTTCCCCATCCTCCTCTTAGGGTTTCCGCCAGTTTATGCGCGTGAAGCGATCTGTCGATTTCCGGATGGCACCCAAGAAGACGACCAAGGGGAAGGGTACGGCTGCAGAGCCAACACATGATGAAGGTTGGGAACCAAGTAAGTGTTCCAGATCTGACTTAGAATCCTTAGTAAAACAAGGTTTCTTGGCTTTTGAATCCGTAATCCAATGGCGTCCCGCGTTTGGTGACGCCCGTCTGTACGAAAATATGGGCAAGATCATTGGATTTGTTCCGTATTTTGAGCAGGGGTTTAGTCTTCCCAGCTCTAATTTCTTTTCTGGACTTCTGTATTATTATGGGATCCAGCTTCACCATCTTACTCCCAATTCATTTGTGCATATGTCTGTCTTCGTACATTTGTGCGAGTCATTTCTGGGCATCGAGCCCTATTCGAACTTTTCCGTCACCTTTTCCATCTTAAGCCTCAGCCCAATTCAGCTTGTTTAGATGTAGTTGGTGGAGCGGGAATTCACTTGAGACAGAAGATGGATAGGGTTTATATCCCCTATAAGTTATCTCAAAAGGTCATCGACTGGAAACCATGATGGTTTTATGTCGAGAATCAGGGAAACAGCCTTCCATTCATCACAGCTGGCCCTCCCGTTCAGCATCCTTAATGGCTGAAAAAACCTTATGATATGAGCCAAATTCCAGAACTCCTGGAAATGATTGCAAATATGAGGCAAAAGGGAATAAGTGGAGAGTATGTGGCTTTTGATTGGATGAACCGTAGAATCCAGTCTCTCCAAGCTTGAATTACTATTGGTTTCGAGTATCAAGGGAGAAGTGATCCCTCGTGATGTTCGAAAGAAGAGATCACAAATGGAGAAGCTCTTCGTCGAGTACAATGGTTGTTCGACAAAGTGGAGCATGTTCCTCAACTCCTCAACACTTTTTCAGTGCTGAATCCTCCCAAAGAGGTAAGTGCTAAGTAGTCAATTTGCAAAATCGAGTACTTTATTCGGACTTCTGACAATATTTCCTTTTCCTTTTGCAAGATAATGTGAATGTTTATAGGAGTAGTCCTCCTTTACCAGGTATATTTCGCCCATCTCATCTCCTTCCGAGTGCTTATAACCCATTTGTGCCTGATTCTTAAGATTCTTCAGAATTTGAAAGCTTTTCTTCTGATAATGAAGCTACTAATGCAGAAGCTGCAGAGTCGGCTAGAGGTGAAGACAGGGCGAATAGTCCTAGTCGAAGCTAGGGTACTTGTGCGGATCACCTAGCGAGTACTCGCTCAGCTGCGAGAAAGCGAAGCAGCTCCTCACAAGCTGCTGACAATAGGTATGTTACTAGTCGACTTTAATGAGGAACTTCCATTGTCGATTCACTGATTTTGTGTTTTGATTTTTTAGTCCGGCGACTAAAATGCCACGGATCGTATCATCTGGGGATGGTATTGTGGTGGGACAGACTGTTCCCTCCACCACAGTGGACCCATCAAGTGGGATCGGAGCTACTCCTTCAGCGAGTAATTCCGATGTGGATAAGACCATCGATGCGGGTAAGCTGGCCGTGATCACAAAGCCTGCCTACAAATTTGGCATCAAGGGGTTTACCCTAATAAGGGCTCCTGCGTAAGTTCTTTAGAACTTGTATGTGTAGGATCTATTTTGAATCTAGTAGTTTGTAACTAATTTGTTTTTGCAGAGATGCGGTCCTGGGAGAGGACGTGGGGGCTGAGAGCCACTCGGCTTCTCAGCCGGGGCTGGGGAAGCCCCCGAGTACTCCTGAGATGAGTGCTCATGATGCGGAGGCAATGGCCAACGATATGCTTCTCGATTCTCCATTGCTCGATCCTGAGAGGGCCAATGAGGAAATCCCAGAGGATGGCGGAAGAGGCAGGCTTCCAGGAGAAGGAGAAGGCGAGAAGCTTCCTGAGGGAGGCGATGATAAACAGCCTGCGGAGACCCCTGCAGGTAAGCTTGTAGTGCCTTGTAGAAAGGTATCCTTTTATTTTCCCTTAGTGTGATTAAGTAGCATGTTCTTCTTGTAGATTCCCAAAACACGGGGAATACTGTAGGGAGGATTGACGAAATGCCCAAGAAGGCTGTTGTTGTGGCGAGTACTTCCCAAGTCACATCGGGAAGTGACTTGCCGCGAGAGAAGATGGAGCATGCTTTCAAGCTGCTAGAAGTAAATAGTCGAATACCTCGAGTACTTTTTAGTAGATCGAGTAGTATACTGATCTTTTTGTTTTTGTAGGAAGCGCTGGGACGGAAGGGTGGCCAGTCCTAAGATGAGACAGAGCTGAATGCCCTGAAAGAGAGGGTTAAAACGCTCTTGTCTGAAAAGACTGCTCTTGAGGGGAAGCTGAAGAAGCTCTCCCAATCAAAGAAAGGTTAGTCTTTAGCATTGAATATGCATTCGACTAGTAGATCCGCTTGGTGTTTATAAGATTTTCTTTTTAATCGAGTACACAACTTGTGCCAAATCTTTAGAGATTCAGGAAAGCTTGGTACTGGATTTAAAGATTCTTATGTACCGAAACGCAGATGAGATAGAGAAGCTTAAGAAGATTAAGGAGGACTCTGACCGAGAGACAACATCAATGATGCAACAACTCAAGACTTTATCAGAGTCTCGAGACTCGATGCAGCAGGAGCTCGTGGAGCTGAAAGAAGTCAGAGATGCCGCCCTGGAGGTTACAGAGGCCATGGATATCCCACAAAATGATGGAGGTGAGCCGCTGACGCTGGCTGTGAGGCTTCGCAGGGTGCCTGGAGCCTTCGAGAGGTTTGTCTCCCACATCACCCGCCAGTACATAGGTCACGTACTCGGACTGGTGAAATCTTATTGGCCAACCACTCATCTGGACGCTCTTGGACAAGGAGCCAAGGCTAACTGCACTGGTGATTAGTTTCGTCAGTATTTGGCAGAAACTTCTGGGGTGGCTGATCAGATTGTAGAAACCTTGAGCAGGGCAGAGTCTCCTTAAGCTTTTCTTCTAATTGAGTTGGCGTGTGAGCCAGAAGTACTTTGAACAAATGTTGGATATTTGTGTAATGTTAAGTACTTGGTGGTAGGATTGTGGAATCCTTTGTTGTGTTGAGTGGTTGTACTCGAGGGTTCTGAGTGTAGGCAGCATCGGGCCCACTTTTTCATAATAGTAGATACGATGAATTGTATCCGTGGGTGCCTTAATAGGCAAGGTATTCTCGATTAGGGTCGAGTTTTTATGATTCTGGACTGAATCCGTGGTGCTAACCGGTTAGGATTGAATCCCTCAGGATTAACCAAGTGGGAATAGCACTTAGAAGTGAAAGAAGCCGTAGCTTAGAGTAGATTTCCTTTTTTGGAGGAAAATTTTCAATTAGCATGCAGCTAATGCGGACTTTGTTGTCCAAATGGGGGAAGAACTCTTATTGAGTATTTAAGAGTTTTAAGAAGTTTCTCGATAGATAAGAAGACAGGAAGCTCTCGACAACTACTTAGAGTACTGAGGGAAGACAGGAGTTCCTTTTGTTCCTCCAGCAAGCAGGTAGTACCCGTCATGTACCCGAGGCAAACAGATTCTGTATCGGAGATTCCCATAGTAAACTAAGCAAGCGGGAAACTTGTGTTGACTTATTTTAGAGTATCAAGAACTCATCTGTACTCCTTGAAGGGTTTATGTAGATGACCAGTTAGGATAGACCTTGTTTGGTTACCCAGATAGTATGCAACTGTTTGCGAGAATATCCAAACTACTCGATCGTATCGAGTAGTATGTCCCATTAATGGACTGGATTGATTTCTAGAATAGAACTGTTAGGATTGAACTCCGTCGAGTTAACCAAGACGTGAATATTCTAGAAACA
Source organism: Panicum virgatum (assembly GCF_016808335.1). Lineage (NCBI taxonomy): Eukaryota > Viridiplantae > Streptophyta > Magnoliopsida > Poales > Poaceae > Panicum > Panicum virgatum. The sequence continues at coordinate 42,418,857 of NC_053146.1, read as the reverse complement.
TCCTAAACTTACTCGAGCAGGGCAAGTAAGGTGTCCTACTTGAGGACTGGAGTAACTCTAAGGCAAGTCTGTTAGGTACTAACCCCGTCGGGTTGTCCAAGATGAAGGTGCCTAAAGAGTATCCAAGACCTACTCGAGCCAGCGAGTAGGGTGTCCTTTAACCAAGGACTGGAGTAATCCGTAAGACAGAACTGTTAGGTACGAACCCCGTCGAGTTGCCCAAGACGTAAATGTCGAAGGGATATCCAAAACTTACTCGAGCAGGGCGAGTAAGGTGTCCTTTTAACCAAGGACTGAAGTAATCCATAAGACAGAACTGTTAGGTACGAACTCCGTCGAGTTGCCCAAGACGTAAATGTCGAAGGGATATCCAAAACTTACTCGAGCAAGGCGAGTAAGGTGTCCTTTTAACCAAGGACTGGAGTAACTCTTAGGGCAAGTCTGTTAGGTACTAACCCCATCGGGTTGCCCAAGATGAAGGTGCCGAAAGAGTATCCAAGACCTACTCGAGCAGGGCAAGTAGGTTGTCCTTTCAGAGGACTAGAGTGTCTTTTAGGACAGAACTGTTAGGTACGAACCCCATCGTATTGCCCAAGACGTAAATGCCCAAAAAGCGCTCGAGTATGAACCATAAAACTACTCGATAGCTGCTCTAAAGCTGAGCAAGACTTTCGAGATGGGGTATTGGTTGCGTGAGCGAGAGCCAAGTAGTTGATATATGAGGAGTCAACTTTATTTGGATTTGTCGAAATTACGATAACTGTAAAATGACAGACTCTGACTCTTAAGACCTACCCCTTGCTCGTTGGATGTGAGCAATGGTTTACATGACTGAATAAAACTTATTCAAAGAAAAGAACTTAGTTGATGTGATGGTCGACTAAATTCGAGGTAGAACTAGTCGATGCAGAGGTCGACTAGATTTATTGGTAGGGTCTCCTTCAGGAGAGGTACCCCAAGGGCCTTGCGGAGTGAGTCACACTGGAAGATCGTGTGAGAGCTCTTTGGCTGGATAAAGCACTTGCGTAGCAGTACTTTGTTGATCCTGTTGCCACCCTAAGATGATTCACCTTGATGCGGGGTGCGTGATTTACCCTGACGACGGGTACTGATTGTTGGCGGCTTGTGCTTCTTGAAGGATGCGGAAGCCTTTGGCGTGATGCGGTAGTTGGAAGAAGGGATGTACGCCTCGACTTCCTCTCGTTCCTTTCTCCTTGCGATGATGATGTTATGTGCATCGCTCCCAACGTTGATCACAATACGGAGGTTGCAGTTGGAGTAGTCGTAGTTGTCGCCTTGCTGTTCCTGTAGGCTGTTAGCGAGGCGCTGACGTCTAAACGCTCTCTTCTGGTTGAACTGGCGACGACGTTCATAGAGATCTTCTGCTGGATGCTGCTCGTCCAGTTGGACGGTGACGGTCACCGCTGGAGGAGGAGGAGGAGGAGCAGGTAGATTCTCCTTGGTAGTAACTTGGGCTTCTGTGATTGTAGGAGGAGTGGTTTCCATGTTGTCGGAAAGGTACTCGTCGAAATCATCGGAATTGTAGTCATCGAGGTTGAGACGCTCCGTGGGATCGCCCTCAGGTTCTTTGGCGATACAAACCATGAGGATTTCATGGCAGAGGTCTTGGACTTCTTGGTTTTGTTTGCTTGAGGACGGGTCTAAAGGAGTGCTGTATTGGTATGGCAGATCCGCTGGCTGTGGGGCGGAAGCGTTGGGATCTTGAGCCTTCCCCAGATGCACTGTCCGTCCTTGCGGGGTTGCATATATGATCAAGTTAGGGAGAGAGTCCTGATCGGACTTGGAGTTCTTGGCCGAGTTGGACTCAACTTGCTTGCTGTACTGGATTAGATTATCCAGCTCATCCTCCGAGTTGGAAGAGTAATCGGGTTCGGAATCGGTTAGGCCATCGATTTTAGAGTATGTATGCTTTGGGTGAGTGAGAAGCGGGATGCCCATCTCAACACGGAGGGCGTTCTCGTTCATCCAGTGTAGCCATGATTGGGCAGGAGTCAGCCTCTCAGGCTCCTTGATCTAGGGTTTATCATAGATTGAATCACTGGGTTGTTCTGGAGCCTTGGCTTTTCCTTTTTTAAGCTTGGCCAGTTCCCAAAGAGCGTCAGCATGCTCGGTTGGTTTGGCCATAGCGTCCATGAACAGCTCGACGTTGTCTGACCACTCTTCAAGATCGTCGAACGGTTCAAAGTTCTCGAGACCGTTCATGAAGCGATCAAAGTCCTGATCGAACTTGGACTCGACTGGTTTCGGAGTCCGAGTGTGAGCAGGTTTCGGAGTCCAAGTGTGAGCAGGTTTCGGTGAAGGGATCTGAGGTATCCTGGAGATAGACGGTCCCATCCGAACAAGCCGGGGGTTTGTCTCACCAGCTCCCCCATAGATTCCTCCTCCCGATTTCTGCTCTTTGTTTTGCAGAGTGCTTTCAACCACCTTAATGCAGTTGGCAAGCTTCGAATTTACCCGATCGATCCCTGAGAGCATATCGCCTGACCTCTTCTGCGGTGGGTTAAGTGCTTTAGGGTTCTGCTGTGGTGCAGATGGGCTGAGAGCGGTTTCTGCAAGTTTGATGCAGCCCTCTATCGATCGTGAAACTTGATCCACTCCGGCGCGTAGTTCTGAGTTTTTGATCTTAGGGCGTTTGATCGTCTTGAGATGAGCTAGGTATTTTCCGAGAGTTTTGGAAAAATAAGGCTTTTCGGAATCAGAATTTGTGTCAAACTCAACCGAACCAAGAGTTAGGTTTTGTGTTGTCACATTTTCCGGGTTGTTCGAGTCGAGTTCGGGTAGAATTCTCTTTTCATCGAGATCCGCAAATTCGCGGATGACGGTGAGTTGGGAGCGGGTTTTCGATCTAGGCGAGTTAGGCGTGACAAGGTGGCCGGAAAAGCCTCCCGTTTCGTCAGCCGTGCAAGCCCAGGAACCAAAAACGAGGGTCGTGCCTTCTGGCACGCTGTTGGCGTTGCTTGATCCGGCCATCGAATTCGTAGGTGAACTCGCCGAATCCCCTACCTGGCGCGCCAGCTGTCGGTGTTTACCGCCAAGCCTGCTCAGGGATACCCTTAGCAGTAGGGTTTGTAGGTAGGGATCGACTGCTCTAGAACTCGATGGTACAAGGAACACAAAGATTTAGATAGGTTCGGGTCGCGAGTTTGCGTAATACCCTATGTCCTGTGTGGTTTGTATTGCCTTAGGTGTTGATGATTGTTTGGAGGGGGTCCCTACCCGCCCTTATATATCCAGGGGGACAGGGTTACGTGGAAAGTCCTAGCTGAGTACAGTTGGAATCCTATTACAACACAATCGAGTAGTTTCCTTTGTACTGCAGCTAGTTCTACGCATATTCGGATAGTTACAAAAGAGGTAAGGTACATCCATGAGCTATCCCTTACTCTAGAACATTCTATGTCTATAAGCAGTCTCGCTATCCCGGGTCTGATAGATGCCTAGAGGAGGGGTGCATAGGCGAACCTGAAAAACTTGACAAATTCTTCGAAATAATTAGTCCTGACGGAAGTTCCTTCACTGGGTCGGAAGTTCCAACCCTAACTAGTATGAACGAGATTCAAAATTAAATACGAAATCTAAAAACCTGTTTGCATCAAAAGTTTACCAATGAGTCGTAGATACCCCTACAAGTGATCTCGTGCACTAGAACTACTCAACGACGTAGATCGAGACAAAACAAGGTTAGGTCAACAAGAACAAGATATGAACACGCAAAGTAAAGACACAAATGATTTGTTCCGATTATCCCTCAGAAAGGTGTATCGGCAAGCTTTGCCGATACAATACATGACAAAAGAATATTTAAATGCAAGCGTGTAATAAACGAGTGCGTCGGCAGGATCAGCCGATGCACTAGACGACAAAACTGGCTTTGAGTAGCCGATTATGCGTGTGTAACAAGATCTAAGCTACGAATGTGTAACTCAGATGATGTAAACTAAAAACAGATCTAAACCGACTCTTGAGATAACAAAAGTGTTACTGCAAAACCTAAAGCCGATCTAATATGTTTTTAGGTGAGATAATGGCAAAAAAGCATAGAAAAACCTACAAATCTAGTTGATATCGATAATTGGTGAATAAATCTAGACAAAACGACAGCGATACGCCCGGAAGTCAAAGCCTAGATAAACTCGATAACTTTTGAATAGATCTGAATGAAGCCACAGCGATGCGCCCGGAAGCTAAAGTTCAGATTTACTCAGTAAACGAAAACTTACCAGCAGATCAAGTCGCTCGAATGTGATGCGTACTTGATCAACTCGAAAGAACTCACCGAAAAGAAAAAAAAAGTGGCGAAGTCGCCGAAAAGTAAATTGCAGGTAAAAAGTAAATTGTGATAAACCTTTTACAATGGACGGAGGTACATATTTATAACATGAACTAACTTGCCTGACAAGCAAAATCTAAATTAAAAGGAAATACTAAGATACATAGACTCTAACTCTCTTTATGTAGAGTCCTTGCTAATTAACCTTGCTTTGTCATGTCCACGGAATGACCGATCCGGCCGCATGCACGATTGATCACCATGCGCCAATTACCCTGGACTCCTTCCCATGCGGCTCCTTTTCTTTCTTTATCTTAATCAAAACTTGCCATATACAGGCTGCCTCTGATCTCATACATGAAGCCTCCTTTATTTTGTCCATCCTCATTTGACTTGCCTTCATTATAAAATAAACCGGCCAGGGTACTAATAAGGTTTGCTTTCTTCTCTTCCCCACGTGACTTCATATACTCACATGCAAGTTCCCATTACCCTTTTGCTTCAATTGCTTTCATGTGAATCCCTAGCCACTAGGCTTCTAGCTTCATTGGCAACTGCTGCTGATTATCGGCTTTCCTATTGACACAAAGAGCCGATTGCTTCATAATTCAAATTACATCGGATTTGTCAAAACCCGGTGTCAACACAGGCCCCCCAGTTTCGGAGTATGACGCTTCATGCTTTGAAACTATGTAAATCCAATGCCTCAACCTGCTCAATCACTTCATGGACTTGAGACCTCGGCTTCTCTTATATCGCTCTTTCATAGCCGATGTCTTCCTTCAAGCAACTTACCAGAATTTAGCTTTTTTATAGCCGATGATCCTCTTCATGATGTGCATCACAATTTTAAAGCCAACTTGAGGGATCAAGTCTACTCCACTCTTCTTGCTAAATAACTTGGGTGTTTCGAAAGATTTTTAAATCAGAATAAAACTTTGCTCCTCAAGTGACTTTCTCAGAATGCTCAATGTGTATGATTCCTTACCAAGGCATTGGGTCGCCACTTTCCTCCCTATTTCTAATAAGGCTTTTCAGTGGAGCTCAGGGTAGGGGATGAAGAGGATGCATACTTGTACCGCATATATTGCAAAGTCAAAAACCGGATCCAATAGAGAAAACAGGTCATATAATTAGATTAAGATGTGCATGTACGTGGAATTTTTCTGGATAGAGCTCGCACCCCTTTCTGCATGACTCTAGCTTTTATTTTGGGATATGGGCTATCTTTCTTTTTCTTTTTTTTCTTTTCTATGCTTCTGGGTGCAAATATCTTTTTTTCTTTTGCATAGCCCATATCTTTTTGCATGATGAACACGAATAGTCATGCCAAAGGGATGGAGCATTTTTGTGTGGATGAAAGTCATGTTTTTATGCAACTTCTAGTGTAGAAGTTGGCACGAGTATATGTGGAGTGTTCATGATCTTATTTTAAAAGCATGAAACGAATCTCACAAGGGTCGCAAATAATTTGACAAAGCTCAATGCCAAACAAGCAGCATATGTGTGAGGTTTTCAAAGATGTTAACATATGGCTCTGGTAGGAATTTCATGCTGTTGAGGAGCTAAGCTATTTTTATTTTTCACAAAATAAAAATCCCCAAGTATTTTTGCAGTAAGAAGTAAGGTTTCTTTGATCATACCAGCATCAGCAGCAGGGCGGTAGCATCATAGTCTTGTGATTGTCAATCCTTGCCGCTCAGTAATCATCGGTTGTAGCATAACTAGACCATTGGCTGATCATCGTCTTCACTATAACAGGACCATCGGCTGAACATCTGATCCTGGTACTCTCGTGAGCTCATATTCCTGCTATAGTAGCTCGTCTTATATGATGCATATTTCTCCCCGCCTGGCACTGTTCTGGATGTCCACCAATACGCGCCTCCGTGACCTCATCATGTGTGAGAGAATCACTGCTAGCCGATTCTTTGTATGATTGGCTCTTCTGAAAGAATCTGATCCAGCTAATCTTGGCATCAACTCCAGTACAATTAAATTGGACTGTCACCTTATTTCTTCCGTCGACCCTACCGATCATCATCGATGAAATATTCTGGATCCATTGACGAGAGAGCTATATATTGGCGAGTTGTCTGCCATGTTGAGACTGTGCCATTATAGAACATTTATTGGCCGCTGGTTCTTCACAGTAGCAAAGATTCTATATAGCCGATATCTTCTTGCTAGCTTCCTGGCCATCTCCAGGTATTTCACATGTATGTACACGCATGGTCATATGAATCTTCTTGTATGCATGTTGGAGGACGGAGTTCTCGATCCTTGCTTGCATGTTGAGCGGGGCCATCGGTGTGTATGGTTCGCACAACGGCATGACACCAATGTGGTCATGGCGGAATCCATTCTGGCCATCACGCGTTACTTCTCTTTACAACAATCGATCCAACAGGCGCGGCGCTCCTTCCCCTTTCGTTTTTTTTTTCTTTTCAGCCCAAATTGCTGTTCGCGGCGTGGCCCGTTGTGATAGGTGGCTCCAAGCGCGCCACGCGACTAGCATGATGAAGCTGTCTCAAGTCACCAACATGGACTACACACGTATTGCATTGTTTTCTTTTTCCCATTTCTATTTTTTTCCCATTACGTGGTGCAAGTGCTATTATTTTTTTCTTTTCAGATTTTCTCTTTTTTACGTTCTATTATGTGTTAAAGTTCTCTTGACAATTTTTCATAAAAATCTACTAAAAAAGTATACCGACAATTTGTACTCAGAAGTTGTGTGACGAATTTGTGCGTAAAAAATTGTACTAAATATTTTTCTGATAAAGATAACATCATAAAATTTGTGGTAAAAAATATCCTCCATAATTGTCTGAAAAAATTTATGCATTAAAATTGTATGTATTACAAAAGTTATGCTAAAAAATTATTTTTCAAGGAGTTGTTAAGAAAGAATTATAGGTAAAAGTTGTATGTATCGTAAAGTTATGATGTAAATTTATCTTTCAGAAGATGTTTTACGTAAAAGTTGTATTTAGAAATTATAACTTTCTAAAATAATTAAAATATTTCCAAAAAAGGAAACAAACATGCTGTCTGAAATTACGCGCTGGAAGCCCTCTTGAGTCTTGACACGCGCGCCCTAATCAGCTGCCCCCCTACTTATTTAAGTAGTGCGGAGTACCATCGTGATGATTAAAAAAAGGAAAAATTACTGCTTTGTCGGAAATCGATTGCTAGCTTCCCTGCTGGCGCGCGCGCGCGAATTAGCAGGCCCCGTGGTCATGTCACATCACTTCCAGCCGATGGCGTCGCCATCTTCTTGGTAGCCGGCAATGGTGGCGGCATCGACCTCGGCGACAGCACCATCTTGTTGTCCAGCCCGGCGTTCTTCTCTTACGGCAACTTGCAGCGTCCTTGATTGTCGGGCGCAAATATCCAAGACAAACTGACAGCCGATGAGCCATTTTGAATTCCTGCATCTTCGGGGTAGACTCAAATCGGCAGCTTACTTCCTGATCGGCTTATCCAATAGCCGATAGAGATATCCGGTATGCGTCCGTATGCTTATTTTGTTCATGGCCTTGGTCCTTCGGATCAACTAGGATACACGCTTACGGGACTTGTATTGGCTTCTTCCTTCTAGTATTCCCATCGGCTTACCCGAGTAATAGCAAAGAAGTTCGATCAGCTCCTCTTGATAGGCCGATGCCTGGGCTTTTTTCTTTTCAGGCAACCGATTGTGGCCCACGTATTTGCATGCGGCCGACAGCAGCAGGTCTGCCCAGATATCTTTGAGAGATCATCAGCTAATTAAGAATGTATTGGCTTTCCTTTATTGCCGACGAAGAATTACACGCCTATGAATTCTCTTAAAGCTCCATTAGCCGATACTTTTCCATATTGTGCGAGCTATTGGCTAGCATGTTTAATTCCATCGGCCGATTGGCCTTTGCACTGGATGGAAAGAACCAAATGGTGCTGATAAGCTCGTGTTGGCTTGCTGCTGGCCGAAAGGACCCACTCAGCCTCGGCTGATCAACGATCTCCGTTGCATGGATAGGAGGGCTCATGCTTGCCGATTGGTCGCAGCTGCAATCCATATTGAAGAAAGTATCTTCATATTCGAAACTGAGTACCTGAATGCATCGGTCAAGAAATAGTTAGAGGCGCATGCGCTGGCCTCCAACACGAGCTGCGCGCTGATATGTCGCTTCGCCGATGCGTGGTTTCGCCGATGCCGATATGCACCATGCAATTATGCACCGTGCCAATCCCAGTGTGATGGTGTCGTCGAGCTAACACGCGGTGTTGTGGTTCGGCGGCCCAGTATCCCATCAATCAATTGCTTCAAAATTGATTTCCGATACCCTTCAAGATACATAGTTAGAACTGAATAACTGGATGCATCGGCCAAGGAATAGTCAGAGGTGCACACTGTCCTCCAACACAATTGATATGCAAACGTAGCTTTGCCGATTCTGTCCTGCTCTACATTCTTTTAATATCCGATCCCTCATGCATGCTTTTACTTTGCCAAACAAAGGAGCCTTCGATTTATTCCCCTCTCTCCCTTTTTTCTATATATTTTCAACGGCTGATAGAGTGATTTGGAGCCGATGGATATTAGAGAACAACCGATGGAGGTAAGGGAGCATTAAACAACTGCCTTCTGATCTGTTAGCCTTACACATACACGATCACTACTTTATTCGATCGACTGGCTCTCAACAAATTGGTCACCACCCTGGCAGAAAACACCAAGCCGATTATAAATATACCTCTGCAAACCAAGGATCATAAGACTCCTTTGGATTTCGTGATTGCAGCATCTTCGCAAACGAAATCCCTGACCCCAGAAGAGAATAGCCGATAGGTAATTCAATAAAGATATTTCTATGCGGAGAGATACCCATAAACAGCCAATATATTTTTTCTGAAACACCATATCGGCTCTATTGGTTGTTCCTATCGGCTGGCCCTTCATGAGCTGTATCTTCCCATCGGCTGTTTCATAAATTGATAAACACATCGGCTCATGCACACATTTGCTTTTTAGCCGATGATCAAACGAGACGCCGATAGATTAACTTTCTGGCTGTCTTCATATCCATTGGTTAATTCTCTGTCTCCTTGACAGCCTGCTATTTATGAGTAACTGATTGGTCCCTTAATCAGCTGCTTACATGGTAAAGCAAAAATCTGTGCCGATAGAGCCACATCTTGCCAGCCGATAAAACCAATCAATTTCCATCATATAGTAGTATTCACTGCACCTTCTCCAACCAGCATCTTGGTCATCAAGGAGACAATAAAAATCTCAACACCTTAGTATATTCACATATATCGGCTTCAAGCCTTCAACCGATTGGGCCATAGTCATCGGCCGATATACCACCAGCCTCTCTTTGCCAATAAAATAATATATTGGCTTCAATATTCAGGTTATAGCAAATCTTTTCTGCTGCTCCATCATCTGAATAAATATTTTCTTTATACACCACTTTGTATTCATCTTGGACAATTCCATCGGCTTTCGAAGTCAACAACTGAAGCGGATGTAGCCGATTTGTTTAAACAAATGAATTTGCATGCACCAAAAAATAAATGACGTAATCTGACACCAAATCCATATGAGTAACTTGTAGCCGATAGACCAAACTCCATCAGTTTTCAATCTCAATATTATAATATAATTGTGTTCCACCTTGGAGCCGATAGATGTAGCAACTATCATGTAGCTATCGGCACACCTTTCCTGAATGCCTGTTTGCCAACGCAACAATATTTTACACTTTTCTTGCCATTGGATCAATATTCATTCAATATTATATCTAATTTATAGATCGGCAATCCCATATGCACCTCCTAGCCGATCAATCTTCATCGGATGCGGTATTTAGTGCAGTTGCAACTCTGTCCACCTGGATCCCAGGGAAAATAATCTCCAAGTAGCCGATAATTCTGAGCAATAATTTTTTGCTCTTGATCACCTGGCTTCCACGGAAGACAAATACCAAGCAGCTGATATTCCTGGATAATATTTTTGGGAGGTGGGCAATAATTATTCCAAGAAATCATCTTCTTCCTTGCCTCTGCAACCTCCATCCATCCATCGACCACTTCAGGCTGGAAGAATAAAATATTGGCCATCCTTGGCAGACGGCCATCAAGTATAACAATTTCCATTGATCCAGACCTCTCAGGTTCTTCTTTGACGTATGGGCATGAAGTCAGCTTTATATTCTTTACCCATTCAGTCAATCTGATTTTAGCCTCTTCCTTCTTAATTGTTGGAGCTTCTTCTTCGTGAGGCTTTTCAAAGCTATGTTCTTCTCTACATTGGTCTCCGTCTTTGGATCTGATAACCGAATTTTGTGCTTTATAATCTGTGTCTCCTGATTTATCAGTCATTCGGGAATTCAACTTTTCAGACTCGACACATTTATTTTCGTTGTCCACTCTGGCCATGCAGTAAGGGAACAAATCTTCGTTGACCTTCATCAGCTGTGCAAACTCCTCCCATTGAGCCTTTTCTTGCCTAATAGCCGATTGGACCTGATGATGGATTGATGGCTGAAGAACTGATGCTTGCGGCCAACAGCTACCTAACCGCTGTTGTTGATGAGTCATCGGCTATATCTGCTGGACCATTGACCATGGTTGCTGACAGGCCATCGGCTATGGAGCCGATGCATAATATTGATAACCACTTGTCTGAGCCAATGTTTGATATTGAACTATTGGCTATTGTGGATGTTGAACTGTTAACCATGGTTGCTGACAAGCCATCGGCTGCGGAGCCGATGCATAATATTGATAACCGCCTGTCTGAGCCCATGTTTGATGCTGAAAAACCATCGGTTGTGATGCATGATGATTAAACTGATGAACAATTTTACCAGCATCCACACCTTCGACTGTATTGTTTGCCGTGCTCGCCAGGCTGTTAGTCCAGTTGATCATTACTTGTTTCATAGCTTGCTCGAACATCTCCGTTGGAAAATTCATGATGATATTGACGGGTCCCACCGGGCGTGCCAAAAGATGTGTTGACGCAAAAATCAACATACTGGAATCCGAGGACAAGTGTTCGCCAAGCACAGAAAGTAGACCAAGCGTGCCAGTCAATCTGACCTGTTGATTGACAAGGAGACAGAGTAAATGTTAAATTCGAGGGTGTATCGGCTGGAGTTCCAATTATCCCTCAGATAGGTGTATCGGCAAACTTTGCTGATACAATACATGACAAAAGAATATTTAAATGCAAGCGTGTAATAAATGAGTGCGTCGGCAGGATCAGCCGATGCACTAGACGATAAAACCGGCTTTGAGTAGCCGATTATGCGTGTGTAACAAGATCTAAGCTACAAATGTGTAACTCATATGATGTAAACTAAAAACAGATCTAAACCGGCTCTTGAGATAACAAAAGTGTTACTGCAAAACCTAAAACCGATCTAATATGTTTTTAGGTGTGATAATGGCCAAAAAGCATAGGAAAACCTACAAATCTAGCCGATATCGATAATTGGTGAATAAATCTAGACGAGACGACAGCGATACGCCCGAAAGTCAAAGCCTAGATAAACTCGATATCTTTTGAATAGATCTGAACGAAGCCACAGCGATGCGCCCGGAAGCTAAAGCTCAGATTTACTCAGTAAACGAAAACTTACCAGTAGATCAAGTCGCTCGAATGTGATGCGTCCTTGATCAACTCGAAAGAACTCGCCGAAAAGAAAAGAAAAGTGGCGAAGTCGTCGAAAAGTAAATTGCAGGTAAAAAGTAGAGTTTGTTTGTTGATTGTGTGATAAACCTTTTACAATGGACGGAGGTACATATTTATAACATGAACTAACTTGCCTGACAAGCAAAATCTAAATTAAAAGGAAATACTAGGATAAATAGACTCTAACTCTGCTTACATAGAGTCCTTGCTAATTAACCTTGCTTTGTCATGTCCACGGAATGACCGATCCGGCCGCATGCACGATTGATCACCATGCGCCAATTACCCTGGACTCCTTCCCATGCGGCTCCTTTTCTTTCTTTATCTTAATCAAAACTTGCCATATACTGGCTGCCTCTGATCTTGTACATGAAGCCTCCTTTATTTTGTCCATCCTCATTTGACTTGCCTTCATTATAAAATAAACCGGCCAGGGTACTAATAAGGTTTGCTTTCTTCTCTTCCCTACGTGACTTCATATACTCACATGCAAGTTCCCATTACCCTTTTGCTTCAAATGCTTTCATGTGAATCCCTAGCCACTAGGCTTCCAGCTTCATTGGCAACTGCTGCTGATTATCGGCTTTCCTATTGACACAAAGAGCCGATTGCTACATAATTCAAATTACATCAGATTTGTCAAAATCCGGTGTCAACACAGGCCCCCAGTTTCAGAGTATGAGGCTTCGGTGCGCTGCCGGTGCGCGCCGGGAGGCAGGGCGCCGGGTTCGACACCATAAACCATTCCCGTACCCACCCCTTGTTGGTGTCGCGGAGCTCGAAGTTGTTGACGGTCCTTAAGTGCTAAAATTAACTGTCAACTCTTGCAGCTTTTCAGGATAAATAATCACCAAACTTAGATATAGGGCTTGTAACTAATAAATTCCATGAGTTTTGGTGAATTGTCATCTGCAGGCACCCACATCTGCAAAGCAGGGAAAACACACGATGAAATGGACAAAATACTACTACCCAGATATGCCACTTACAAGGAGGGCCCACAAATAAGAGGAAACGGGCGCGCCACGCAAGATGCACCTGAGGATAAGGCTCAGGGCCCACTTGTCAGTCACCCAGAGGAAGATGCACCCAGGGGAGGGCCACCTGGGGTCGGGCGACCCCAAGGGTCGGCCGAACCTGGAATGATTCCAGTCCAGGTGCAGCTCGACGTGGAGTAGCCCCTACTCATCCTTATCCTGGGGAGATATGGTTTCCTTCTATAGGGATACGTGGAGTAGCCCCTACTCCACCTCCACCACTATATAAGGGGGAATCCTCTCCCCCTCTCATTCATTCATCCACCACACACCATTTCATTGTGAAGGAGTAGAGTAGAGAGGCTCCCAGTTGTATCCTTAGCCTAGGGAGTGTGTGAGGAAGAAGTGCAGAGAAGAGCCGGACTTGTCGGCGTCTCTTCGGCCTTGTAACTCTACGGATACGGTACATTTGGAGTACATATCCGGGTTCTTCTATTCGGTGAGTTCTAGTTAAGTTATTCTTTTGTTCTCATTCGTTCGCGGGTTCATCGTCCGTTCTAGTAGTGGATACTCTAGAAGAGGGCCCCTGATAAAAATGGGATAACCCTGTACAACTCTAGAGTAGTAGTCGAAGGCATAGGCGTGGTGTCTGGGCCTTAGATTACCTTTGTTTATCTCATACTCAGCTGGTATTGTGGGGTAGATGACAGGTGGTGACAGCCCTGTCCGTCCGCTATGGAGACAGTCTGTGTGGTTAGTGCACTCCCCCCGCCTGTGTACGACATAGAGCGATACCGGATATTCCTTGGCAGACCAGGGTCAAACCGGTGCCTGAAGTGAGTGAGTGGAAACATTAGTGTATCTTCGCTTGAACCTATCCATAGATCAGAATCACACTACCCTATGGTCTCTTTATCTCTTATCTTCTTCGGGGTAATCTAGTTAGAAGACAGTTACGCACCCGTTCCTCGTGGAAAATACGATACCCTGAATACTACCAGGTGAAGTGCTACAACGGTATTTCCGTGCGCTTGCGGATTCCTCTGTGAGAGTTAAGAAATACCAACAGAAGCTGGGGTAGACACTCCCGTGGCGCAGCAAGAAGGCGGCTGTGCCCACAACGTTTCGGTGAACATTGGACGATTGCCCCTTGAGGCGGTACAGAGCCCGCCACAAGTTGAAGTGGGGAGCGATCCCCAAGTACCCCTCGCAGAGGTGGATGAAGATGGCGATTTGGGCGATCGAGTTGGGCTTGATATGTGTTACCTCGAGCCCGTAGAAGTGAAAGAAGCTCGCAGAAGAAGGTTCCTGCGGGCAGCACGAAGTCCTTCTTATAGAAGGACTTGAACCCGACCGTCTGGTCCGTGTCCTCTAAGGGGAACTCCTCCCCGTAGCAGCACCGCCACCCGGAGATCTGCTTATCCGGGAGAATTCCGTGCTCCACCATGTCTTGGATGTCGCTCTCCTGGAGCGTACACTTCTGCCAAGATGATGACGGCGGCGAAGCCTCTCCAGCGCTCCCCGAGGTCGAGGATGATGACGCAGCAGGAGTGGCAGCCATGGCGATGGCGGTGAAGCTCGAGAGCGGGGTGGAAATCGCGAGGAACGTGGAAGCCGAGAGCTCTGGAAACTCGCTGAGTTGGAAAGGTGGTGAAAAACACTGGAGCGCTCGGGAATAGGGTGGCCGCTCTGCGCCGCCTCCCCTGTTTAAATATCGGAGGCTGCACAATGGGCAGATCCGAAATCAACAGCCGGATCAGATCAGGCCGGGAATCTTACGGCGGACGGAGCGGCATAAATGGTAACTTTCTTTTTACCATTGCCCCTGACAATCCCGCTCCTCGGTCAGGTGTGCTGGATCCGCGTGAGTAGATAACGGTTGGATTTTTACCGTAATGCAAATATGCTCCAAATATTCCTGATACTACCTGGCGTGTGTACGTGACCCAGCCAGGACCTCAGGGCTCGGATGCCATGACTACTCGGTGCGTCTCCGTGACTCCGCCAGCGACCCTGTTCGGGGGCTGGGCACCACTTATGACCCGACGTGTCTCCGTGACCCAGCCAGGGACTCAGGGCCTGGACACCGTGACTACTTGGCGCGTCTTCGTGACTCCGCCAGAGACCCTGCTTGAGGGTTGGGCGCCACTTACGACCCGGCGTGTCTCCGTCACCCAGCCAGGACCTCAGGGCCCGGATGCCGTGACTACTCGGCACGTCTCCGTGACTCCGCCAGTGACCCTACTCGGGGGCTGGGCACCACTTACGACCTGGCGTGTCTCCGTGACCCAGCCAGGGCCCCAGGGCCCGGACGTTGTGACTACTCGGCGCGTCTCCGTGACTCCGACAGCGACCCGGCTTGGGGGCTGGGCGCCACTTATGACCCGGCGAGTCTCCATGACCCAGCTAGGGCCCTAGGGCCCGGACGCCGTGACTACTCGGTGCGTCTCTGTGACTCCGCCAGCGACCCTGCTCGGGGGCTGGGCGCCACTTACGACCCGGTGTGTCTCTGTGACCCAGTCAGGGCCTCAGTGCCCGAACGCCGGGACTACTCGGCGTGTCTCCGTGACTCCGCCAGCGACCCTACTCGGGGGCTAGGCGCCACTTACGACCCGGCGTGTATCCATGACCCAGCCAATGCCCCAGGGCCCGAATGCCGTGACTACTCGGCGCGTCTCCGTGACTCCGCCAGCGACCCTGCTCAGGGGCTGGGCGCCACTTACGACCCGGCGTGTCTCCATGACCCAGCCAGGGCCCCAGGGCCCGAACGTCGTGACTACTCGGCGCGTCTCCATGACTCCGCCAGCAACCCTGCTCGGGGGCTAGGCACCACCTTACGACCCAGCATGTCTCCGTGACCCAGCCAGGGCTTCAGGGCTCGGACGCCGTGTCAGACCCGGGACAGTGGGACTGCTTATAGGAATAGAATGTTCTAGAGTAAGGGATAGCTCATGGATGTACCTTACCTCTCTTGTAAACTACCCGAATAGGTGTAGAACTAGCTGCAGTACAAAGGAAACTACCCGATCGTGTTGTAGTAGGACTTCATCTGTACTCAGTTAGGACTTTCCATGTAACCCTGTCCACCTGGACATATAAGGGCGGGAAGGGACCCCCTTGAAACACATCAACACCTAAGGCAATACAGACCACCACACAGGACGTAGGGTATTACGCAACTCGCGACCCGAATCTGTCTAAATCTTTGTGTTCCTTGCACCATCGAGTTCCAGAGTCGTCGATCCCTACCTACAAACCCTACTGCTAAGGGTATCCCTGAGCAGGCTTGGTGTTAAACACCGACAGCTGGCGCGCTAGGTAGGGGACTCGGTGAGTTCCATGGCCACCTTTGCTCTCAGCACCATGACGCCTCCCCGAGGCGCCACCTTCATCTTCGGCTCGTGGGTCTGCATCACCAATGGTTCGGGCGGCTTCGATAGCCACCTAACCCACTCTCCCACACTGAAGATCTCTATGTCGGAAGATTCCAACAAACTCGCCAGATCTCATGAACGTGGTGTTATGCTGCTTCCCGACCTCGCCAAGGAGAGCGAGACGAAACTCGAAGACAACTCGAGTTCCACTCGGACTCATATTGATCTCAAACCGAAATCTACTCAGATTGGGACTCCTCTTGCGCAACCCATCTTCGGCTTACGCAATTCATCATCTGCTTACAAACAGATGATTAAATTCATCTATGAAAATAGCCTGGATCATCTACTCCGTGTCGAAGACCACTCAGTCACCGCTAGCTGTGAGGCACCTGTTTTTGATGTATACCCAGATCCAGTCGAGTCATCCAATGACAGCCTAGATTGCATCACCAATGCGCTGGCAAAAATCCAACTCAAGTCCTGCCAAAGTTATACTCTCGCAGAACTACTTGACTACCTTTGAGAAGTTGCCAGCATTGATGATCTCCCGTTTGAACACGGTACTCCCCTCTAAACCGAGAGGGAAACAGGGTCTGGAGGAACTGTTCTAGCTGATTATGAATCAGACTTGGAAAGCTTCTCTCCCGAACATTTGGTTCCGGTGATTATCCAACAACCCAGAGGTGCTCCTAGCCAGCACAATCCAAACAAAGCCTTGGATCAGATTTTAGCAAACAATCTGACACAAGATGCTCCACCAGACGAAGATGAAGCCACTCGCACAGCCCGCAGGGCAAGGAATCAACGTAAAGAGGAGCGCAGGGTTCATGCGGCCGAACGTGCTCGTATTCCACCGCGCAACCTCAACAATGAATTCAACAATGTCGCGGACCCTATCTTCAGAACACCAATTGCTGCGATGACAGAGGCAACCCTGCGACTCATGACGATGCCCCAGAATCCAGAGATTGAACAAGTCATAAATCTCACCAAGAATGCTGTTGAACAACTCGAGAGAAAGAACCCACTGTCCTCACTCCACGGTACGCGATCAAGGGCTACTGCAACAGTCATACCTCAGGCTAGCCGTACCCCCGGAGGCCATCAACGTCAACAACAACAGGAGCAGCAAAACCAAAGAAATCAAGAGGATCAAGAAGCCGCGAGCAGCCATCGCCCCAGGGGTGGCCAAGCACCAGTAAACCAAGCCCCTGGGCCTCAGCCAAACCGTAACAACAATAACCGCGGGCACAACAGGGAAGAGGTAGCCGATTCCATCATGGACGCACGGGACATCATCAATGCAAGACGCAGAGCTCAGCTTGCAGACGACTCCGACCACTTCCAAGCCCTGAGCACGGCTTTCGACAACATCGAGTACCCAAAGGATTTCAAGCCCACGAACATCCAGAAGTACGACGGTAAGCAAGACCCTGCTCAATGGTTACGTTTATACTCGACCGCTATTAGTGTTGTAAGGGGAGACACCAACACCAAGGTCCTTTACTTCCCGATGGCCCTGGAGCCTGCACCCCTCACGTGGATCGAAAGCTTGGCGCGCGAGTCGATACACTCGTGGGATGACCTCAAGAAGGCCTTCATCGACAACTTACAGGGGTCACTACATCGAGTGGCTACTCTCCATGCCCTGTCCATGTGCCAGCTAGAGCAAGGCGAGTCGATCAGATCCTACATCAAGCGCTTCTTCGACAAAAGGGCCACCATCCCCAACATCGTCGACAACGACGTCATCGACTACTTCGAGAGCGGCATCACCGTCTAGTCTCTATACCGTGGTTTTGGGCGTAATTGCCCCAAAACGGTAGTGGAGCTACGAGACATGATGCAGCACTGGGCGGACCAAGAAGAGTAAAAACGCAGCCGCTTCTCGCGTCGCAACAACGACAACAATGGGAAGCACCATAACGACCGTGGAGGGCCTAGCAACCAGCGGGATCCTACGCGCAAGCGTAAGCCTGACGATACAGTCGGCACTATGGATCGCACCCCACGTGGTAAGAATGGCGACAAGCCGCAGGACCAGTTCAACAAGATTCTCCACAACAAGAGATGCCCAATTCACCCCAAGAGCAATCACTCGATGTGGGAATGCACGATCCTGCGCAAGTCCTTCCAATCGGCACCAGCAGAAGCTCCTATGAAAAAATAAGACAAAAAAGACGAAGACGACAAGAAAGACCATGACGGTTTCCAACAGCAACAAAACGTCGTCAATGTCATATTCGGAGGAGATCCCAGCTTCTCCAAGCGAGCTCAAAAGCTCCTACTCAGAGAGATCCTCTCAGTTGAGCCAGCAATTCAAAGGCCACTAAAATACAACAAGGTCCCCATTACCTTCTCCAGGAAAGATCAATGGACCAGCTTCTCTGAACCTGGAAAGTTCCCGCTAGTACTCAATCCGGTCGTCCAGGGCTCCAAGCTTACTCGAGTACTCATTGACGGCAGAAGTGGGCTCAACCTGATCTTTGCAAATACTTTGGCAAAGATGGGCCTCAACTACATGAGTCTGCTTACTCCAAACAAGGCTCCATTCTACGGCATCGTCCCCGGGAATTCCTCTACACCAATCGGCTCGGTTACTCTCCCAGTTACATTTGGTACAGAACAGAACTTCCGGACAGAATACATCAAATTCGAAGTAGCTGACTTCGACTCTTCCTACCATGCTATCTTGGGAAGACCTGCACTAGCCAAGTTCATGGCAATACCGCACTATGTCTAACTGCTCCTCAAGATGCCAGGCAACACATGAGTACTTTCATTACGTGGAGACCTCCTCAAGTCCTTCGAATGTGACAAGGAAGCAATAGATCATGCTGCCACAATCCGGGTCCCTTGCTCTGCTAGCGAAATACTTGTTGCTGCTAAGAAACTCTCACTCAAGGAGTCGATGCCTTCCAAGAAGCCAATCCTATCATCGGTTAAACCAACTGGTGATGTGGGCACCAAGACTATCCAGCTACAAGAAGGAGACGACTCCAAAACAGCCATCATCGGAGCAGGACTGGGCGACAAATAGGAACTCGAGCTCGTCAACTTCCTTAGGGCCAATCGAGATGTGTTCGCGTGGAAACCAGCGGATATGCCATGAGTGCCCAAGGAATTGATCGAGCATGCCTTGAAGGTTGACCCTAAAGC
The DNA here is from genome assembly GCF_016808335.1 of Panicum virgatum. Lineage (NCBI taxonomy): Eukaryota > Viridiplantae > Streptophyta > Magnoliopsida > Poales > Poaceae > Panicum > Panicum virgatum. Next base: position 42,399,363 of record NC_053146.1, on the reverse strand, counting down.
CACACCAAAAAAGCAACGGTTGCGGCGTTTCTCACCGGACAAGCTAGAGGCCATTAAGAAAGAACTGGCGAAACTACTTGCAGCAGGGTTTATCAAAGAAGTCTACCATCCCAAATGGCTGGCTAACCCTGTGCTCGTCCAGAAGAAAAACAACAATAAGTGGAGGATGTGCGTCGACTACACCGATCTAAATAAGCACTGCCCAAAGGATCCTTTCGGGCTACCACGTATCGATCAAGTAATCGACTCAACAGCAGGATGTGTCCTATTATCCTTCCTCGACTGCTACTCAGGGTATCATCAAATCGCCCTGAAAGATGAAGACCAAATCAAGACGGCCTTCATCACACCCTACGGGGTATACGCCTACAAGACCATATCCTTCGGGTTGAAGAATGCTGGTGCCACCTACCAGCGTACGATACAGCTGTGCTTCGCTGATCAGCTACATCGCAATGTTGAAGCCTATGTTGACGACGTTGTTGTCAAAATCAAGACCCAGGATCAATTCATTACTGACCTGGAAGAGACCTTCAACAGCCTCCGAAAATTCTGTTGGAAGCTCAACCCAACCAAGTGCATCTTTGGCGTACCCTCCGGAAAACTACTCGGATTCATCGTCAGTAACCGAGGAATTGAGGCTAATCCAAAGAAGATCAATGCCATCATGGCCATGGATGCTCCAGCTACCATCAAGGACGTCCAAAAGCTTACACGCTGCATGGCAGCTTTGAATCGATTCTTGTCCAGGCTTGGCGAACGGGGTTTACCCTTCTTCTAGCTCCTAAAGCGACAAGATAAATTCGAGTGGACTGCAGAAGCCGCGGAAGCACTCGAGAACCTTAAACATCATCTCCAGTCACCGTCGGTTCTAACAGCTCCACTACCCGCGTGAAGAATTACTCCTCTACATCGCTGCGACTACCCATGTAGTCAGTACGGCGATAATAGTCGAACGCCCGGAGGAAGGCCACGCCTACGGCTTTCAGAGACTGTTGGTGCTCCTTAAGTACCCATTTTATCCCTTGTTTATCCTTGATAATGGCATGAATTTAATATCAAAATCACTAACCGTCCTAACCCCGGCCTAATTATTGGTCATTTTCACACATGCACATATATTTTGGAGGAACTTCGTTTTTGCAGGTTTTTGGCCTATTTTGGAGCATGAAATGATGAGGCCCGTGATCGAGCGCTAACACGGAGAAAGACGAAGGCCAAAGCCCAAAGGAAGGACCAAAGCCCATGTTGATTCGAAGCCCATTCATGCACATCCATCCTCCAAGAGAGCCCAAAGGACCAAGTCCACAAAGATGAGATCAAGATATTTCGGGATTAAGCAAAGCAAATGAAGATTTAAGGAAGGATTCCCTATCCTATCCTTTCCTCGAAGATATCTCCAAGATAACGACGTCCAAAGGGGTGCAATCGTGAAGGACATAAACTCTAGAAGATGCGAGGAGTCTACAAGCGAAAGATGAGACCGAGGCGGGCCCGAAAGAGGGTAGGCCGGCTGGCCTAGGCCCATGAGCCGGCCGGCCTAGCCCATTTCCGAGGCGGTTCGGCCTCCCCTTCGACCGGTGGCTTCCTCGGCTTATAAATAGCTCGCACCTTATTCAACTCGCGGCATCCATCCACCCAGAACTCGACGAAAACCTAGGGCCAAGACCGGAGGGAGACGACGGCCGCCGCAAGTCTTCGAAGTTGTCTAGGAGATGGCTTAGGCCGCTCCTAGCCGTCCTGGCCTCCCTGGGTGGTTGTACCATGGTGGAGTTCATGAGCTAGTTGGAATCATCAATGGTATGTACTCGGTGGTGACGATCCAAACGAATCTATTATGTGAGTAATGATAATCATGTCTTCCGAATCTTTTAGCAACTATGTTCTCTCTTTCGATTTCGTTCTTTTCTTTGGGTTTGCTTCATCCTAGATCTATGTAACACATATCTGGAGTTAGTAGCAGTGATGCCTAGGCAGTGATGACTAAATAAGATAGAACCCTAAATAGTGGGGTTTTTCTCTCTTCCTTGACCTTACCAATATGTGCTTCCTTTTATCCCAGCCCAGATGTCGGTGGAACAAAAAGACATTGGAGATAGTGCAATGGGTGATGGTGTTCATACAACAGTCTCCGTGGAGCAGCCGATAACAGTACAAGATCAGTCCTCGCAAATAGCATACCACCCAAAGAATGGTGAGAAAGCTTGTCCATGTTGCCAATTCTATGGCGTTCCTTGTCGTCAAGTTCGTGCGACTGAAGATGAAGCCACAACTAGGAGGAACCAGAGGTTGTTCTCCGGTACAAAGAGAAAGAGGTCTCATCAAGAGCAGCTAGCAGAGGATTCCCTTTTCCTTGACTGTCCATCGGTCGATGAGCTACAGACCATCCAGAAGAGAAAGGATTCTGAGTGCTCTAGAGATACACAGGTCAAGAACCAAGCACTCTATGATTATGTTGATGGGTTGACTATCACTATGAATGTGATTCAGCCACGCGGCCGCAATGAGTCCGAAAAGCAAGCAGAAGAAATAATGCAAGATGTGATGATAAGTTCACATGGAGGTCAACCAAGTAGCGCCATTCACCACCACCGCATGTGCTACAAATGCGGGCAAAAAAGTCATTATGCCAAAAGTTGTCCAGCACCTCAGGCTCCACGGCAGGCAGGACAGCAGGAGCGCCCAGCCCAACCCAGGGCACCACGACAGGGGAAGGTGAACCACGTGATGGCCGAGTCTGCAGCCGAGGCTCCTAACGTGGTTATTGGTACACTCATGGTCAACTCTCATCCGGCTACAGTGCTTTTCGATACCGGTGCTACTCATTCTTTAATTTACAAGTCATTTGCCGAGCAGCATCGTATACCAGTTTCTTGTATAAGGACAGCTATGGTAGTTACCTCACCTGGGGACCAGATACACACATGCTCTATATGCTCCAGAGTTAGTATTGTCATAAAGGGGGCAGAATTCCGCACTGGTTTGATCGTCATTGATTCCTCGGGGATAGATGTGATTTTGGGCATGGAGACCCTTACCAGATGGGGAGTCCGTATTGATTGTGCTCAGCGGTCAGTTCACTTGTTAGCATCTGATGGTCAAGAGGTGACAGTCAGTGCTATAGAGCCTTCTGGTTTTCTTCATCAGATGGAGGCTAGACCCACGGATGGTATTCGCGTGGTGTCTGAATTCCCGGATGTCTTTCCGGAGGACTTGCCAGAAAAAGGAAGAGGAGTTGATGAAGACATATCCGAATCTCCTTGCTAGCCAGCCCAGAATCTCGGGATGAGATTCCTGTAAGGGGGTAGGATTTGTAACACCCTAATTTAAATTTCCTATTTAATAATAAATTTAATTGGCTTTATTTAATTTTCTAAGGTTTTATATGATTAGCCTTGCATTTAATTTAATTTTGTTTCATAAGTAAATAAAATTTATTTTTAAGTTCAACATGTTTGTGCATTCATGCTGGTGCATTGTTTTTATTGGTTGAGTGGATAGGGTTTGAATTCAAAATTTAGTTTGAATTCAATTAGATTTGGGTGTAGTTTGGAAAAGAAAAAGAGAAACGGAGAAAGGATTAGAAGAAACCAAACCCAACCCAGCCTAAACCGGCCCAACCCGCTCCTCCTTCTCCCTCTCCCCGCGGCCCAGTTTGCTTCCCCCCCCAGCCGGCCCACCTCCCTTCCGGTTCGGCCCAGCAAGCCAACCTTTCTTCCCCGCCCGCAGCCCAGCTAGCTCAGCTCGCGCGCGCGTCGACCGCTCACCCGCACTCACTGACACACCGGCCCCACTGTCAAACTCGTCTCCCCCCTCCCGCAACCGAGCACCATGATCCTCGCCAAGGATTTCGCCGGCCTTCCCACCCCAGGCGCGCACGCCAATGCGCTCCGCCGCCCTACAAATATAAGCATGTGCCTCCCCTCCTCTTCCCATCCAGCGCCGCCACCCTAAGCCTAGCTAGTTGCGCCACGCAGCCCCGCCCCGCAGAGCTGAGCGTTGCGCCGCCGGGGTCTCGCCACCCCGCCGGAACACAGTCCGCCAGGACCTCTGCACCAGCTCCGCCCCGGCGTCTAGAACCTCACCGAGCTTTTGCTCCGTGAGTTCGGCTACGCCATCGCCGGAATCGTGCCCGACACCATCGTCGCCGGTGAGTCTGTTTCTGAGCAATTGCTCGCCGTCCTTGACCCTCGGGCCCCGCTGATCCCTGGTCCTTGTTAGCAGCTCATTTGCGCACCTTCTCGACGGATCCAAGCGCCCGGAGGACCTCCGCTGCACCCCGTCCGCGAGCACAGCCTCTGCTCCTCCGCCAGTCATCGTCATCGACCCTCTACACTGCGAACCCGTCCGCCCCACGCCCTCGGTGAGCCACGCCCCGGTCTGTTCTATCTTTTGGTGCTAGTTTTTGGTGATCCGTAGCCCTAGCGCCCCCAGAACCCCATTCGCCAGCGGTGCTCCGCCATGTCCACCCGCCGTCGCTGATGTGCGCGCCGCCCCGGGCCTTCCCGTGCCTCGCTAGGGTCACCATTGAATCACGCATGCCGCATAGATGCGTCCCGACCCAAGCCCCGCTTGAATCCGCCCTGGGAGGGCCAGATTTGATCCTCTCCGGCGATGCGCCGCCGCGGGAAAGAGTTTCCCGGCGACCCGCGCCGCCGCCGTTGACCCGTGCCATCCGATCCGTCCGTTTCGTTTTGGACGCGCACGATTAGATCGAGTCTACTCTAGATCTGAACCACTAGATCTAGATCCAACGATCCACATTGCTAGATACCCCTTCAGCCTGACACATTTGCTTAAGAGCCCCTGGACTTCTTTGAAAACAACCCGCCGTCCTAGCCAGTTCAATTTTAATTCTAGTTAAGCCCAGAATTTAACACCCGGACCCCTGAGCTTCCTGGAAATCGAATCCGCCGTCCAGGACCAGTCTTTTTGCGAGTTAGACCCCAGAGTTTAAGTTTAATTACGGTTTAGTCCTCGGTTTTGCCCAGCAACCCCCTGGAACTCCAGTTTTCTTACAAATGGGTCCCTGGATCTTGTTTTTAGCCTAGATTTTGCGTTTTAGCTCCGTTTTAGGCGTTCTTAATATCCACGGGATTGTTGTAACACGTAGAATAGTTCTACAATAGTTTTGTTTGCTATTTTCATGTATTGTTGTACTGTTTCTTAGTGTTAGCCTTAGTTTGCATGTATGTTATGTTGTGCATTGTTTTTGTCCATGTGTTCGTGAGTAGACGTTGAGCTACCGGAGGAGCCCCAGTACTAGTACCAGGAGCCATCTTCTGAGCAGTTTGAGTAGCAGGAATAGTTTGAGGAAGGCAAGTATAACATGAACAACACCTATCACTTTAAATACATTTTTCATACTGCATTTTAATACTGTATGCCTATAAGGACTTTCCTAGCCACTTTATATCCTTTAAATATATCCTTTGGGTTGCATTTTGGTTAGTTGTGTTAGGTGCCGCGCTATAACACACTTGGTCCTTTTTAATTAATTTGATTAATGGTATATGCAACTTAATTCTGAGAGTGGCCCGTTTGAGTGGCTCACGTCTCGTTAAAATTGGTTTTTGTTAGAAACATGGTTTAGGGGGCCAGCACGGTGCTTAGTGCTTGGTTGGCCACTCTCCATAAGGACCGGTTCATAGAGCGACAACCTGGGACAACAGCGCTACCACAAGACTGGAATGGGACGTTCTTGGCTTACTAATTAGGTCTTTTTGGTTTGGAGTAACTTACCTGCGGGGCAAAGGGTGGTAAGCTTCAATGGTCCCTGCTCCTCCGGCTTGGTCTGTGCTTGGTTTGCGCACCTGTGCTTGTACCCCCGGAGGTGGGCCCCATCGTAGCCACTCCAACTCTTCGCGGTTACGCCTTACCTACGAGATTCTTTGTAACGGCCTCGTAGTGAGTTTGCTAGTCATCTCACCTAAGGAAGTGTGATGAACACCTAGCATAGCTCACGACTTGTGGATGTGGCACATGGGCTGCTGGCACTAGATGTACGGGACGTGGCCAAGAGAGGACGTTCCTGGCTTGGGATTGACCGACGAGGATGTCGGTCTCTTAAGGGGGTGAGCATGTGACATCCCGGCCCAGGGCTAAATAGGATTAATAGGATCCTCATACCAACAAGTTGCAACTTCTTTTCCGAAAGCCGGTCTCCAAAGAACTCCGAGGTTAAGCGTGCTTGGCCCGGAGAAATTTGGGGATGGGTGACCGACTGGGAAGTTCTTCCCGGGTGCGCACGAGTGAGGACAAAGTGTGCAGAAAAGACTGGTGTTGGTATGTGATGACAGTCTATGTCCTAGAAAGCAGCCAGATGTAAGCGGGCCTGGCCTCGGGGAGGCGGGACGTTACAGAATGGTATCAGAGCCGACTCTCGCGGTTTCACGGGCATGTACGGGCGTAAGTGCAGAGGCATGAGCATGGGCGCGTGGGGGCGCAGATGCCACCAGCATGTGCACGGGCGCGTGGCGGGTCAGTGCAGAAAAGACTGGTGTTGCTCTGTGAGGACAGTCTATGTCCTAGAAAGCAGCCAGATGTAAGTGGGCCCGGCCTCGGGGAGGCCCTTTTATAAACTGGGTGTTACAATCGCTTAGCATGATCTTGTAGTCATGGTGGCTAGAGGTTCATGGCGGAACTACCAAAGGGGGTTCGACTTGCTTCAGGGTGCTTTCGTCCAAAGGGGGGCGTCGTGACAGGGCGTTGCTTTAAGTAGATGGGGTATCGAAGGATCGGATTGGAGATTTTGGGTTTAAAGATGCCATTGATTGAGATGCATGATTTATTTGCTCGTTAGCTTGAACTACAACTAGATGACAATAGGCCTAGTCATGTCTTTGGTTTTGCTATGGTTACGCCTATATTCTTGGATGAGATCAACCTTTACACAACACTCATATCTATTAAAGGTTTACTCTATATGTGCAATTCATGCTTCATGTTAGGATAGATCCGTTATATTAGATGGAAAACCTTGGGTAGTTCTTTGTCGATCCACGGATTGATAAACCTTAGGGGAATACTCTATGGGAAAAGCTACACGATCCCGTGCGCTTGCGGTATATAAATTGGGGCGCTAAGGAGCGTCAACAAGCTTTTCTGGCGCCGTTGCCGGGGATCGGCAACTCGAACCCTAGGGCGATCTATCTAGTTTTTTGGACTAACCCTAATTTTTATTATTGCATATACCCTTGTTTTCTTGTTTGTGTCCTTGAAAGCAGGTGGAAAAAGCTAGACACCAAACTTGGACTTCGAGAAGTCCATAATCCACTACAACAAATTTCAACAATCGGCAACAAGATGATCGACGAGCCTCGACATGGAACATCGACAACGTCCACATCGACATGACGGCAACAATATCAAGATTCGCTCTTTAGTGGTAGGTGCTAACTTTTGTTAGTGGCCCAGCATCCGCTATCGAGTCCCCACTCCCCAAAGCAAAAGATGATAAATAAGGTACGCCTCCGTGTCAATTAATTTTAAAGACTAATGTTTTTGGGAGGAACTGTTTGTTCAAGCAATATGTATGAAGCATGCCCGCGAAGAAAATCGTGCGATCATCATCATCTATGAAGTGTTACTGTTGTGATAAGTTTTTCATCCAAGATCAGAGAAGTACCATGAGCAAATAATAGATTATTTTGAAGCTCCATCAAGTCTTCTTTCCAACGGATCAAGAACCGTCAACTTTGGAGATCGATGTGAAGAGTTATGGTAAAATCTTTCAACGTTGTGCGTTCTGAAATCCCTCTGGACAGATTGCAGCGCCGTAATAAAACAAGCATAACTTCTTTATCCAGAGTCCAATTTGGGCGAATAACCACTTGTTGGAAAGATAATTTGATTCACCTTGCAATGGAGCAGAATTTTGGTACATGTTCTGCACTAGATGAAGGGGAATTCAACGAGGACAGAGGCAGTAGCAACCGACGAAGAAGATGATGACGATGTCAAAGGATGATTGGAAGGCTGTGAACGCAAAAGATGATGATTTGAAGTTGACCAAAGCTGGAGGCAACAATATTATAAGAACCACAACACCACCTATCTTCTCCAGTGGGATGCTCGATATACTTCTAATCGAGTGATGCTATCAAGGAAGGAAACCGTTCGGATCATCAACACGAAACACAGGAGCATCTTCCAATCCCGACACCTTGGGTAGAGCAAGAACAATGGAGAAGACACATCATTGAAGCCGTGATATTTGCTGGTAATCAATGGTGATGACCTTGAAGCCTAGGGACACACGACACTATGTTCCAAAGACCACATGATCGAGATCATTGACATCTTCGGATGAATTCACAAGAAGATATTGTTCTCATCAATGTCCAGCTCGACCTCAGAAGCAAATAGCAGCATATTTTTGGATATTCAAAAGCTCCACGAAGTTCCATTCCAACGAATCAAGAACCAAGTCTATCGGAGATTCCTACAAGTGGTTATGGCCAAAATATTGAAGGGTGTGCACTCTGAAAATTTCTGGACAGCACGCAGCGCCAAAAGTGAAATGGGCATAACTCCCTCGTTTGGACACGGTTTAAGATGAATGATCACTCGTTGGAAAGGTAATTTCATAAAAATTTCAATAGATCTATATTTTGGTATATGTTCTGTTGAGTATACAGGAGAGATTCCACGAATAAGAGGTAGGAGCAACGAGATGAGAACAAGATAGAGAAGATGACAATGACAACAATGAAGGGGAGTTTGGGCGATACTTTCATCAAGCGTACATGATAAAATTCAGAGGCTTGGAGTAGAGGAAGAACCCGAATGACATTGGCAAATGAAGGCACAAGCGGTTGACCTTCGACAAACGAAGATGTTGCAAACAAACCACGACGGATTACAAGAGCGCAACATTCAACACATGGAGACGTGAGAAGCAAACCACGATGGACCACGAAGAGTGCATCAAGATGACATCTCACACAAAGAACCACGACTCCAATGAGTATGAAAAAGCTCCAAGGCTAAGGTATACATTGAATTCTCAAGCTTCTATTGGTTTTGTTGATAATCTTTAAAAATCTCATGCTCGAACCGATAGTCGGAATGAAAGTTTAAATTCTATGCCTTGTTCTTTTCATGATGATAGGCTAGAGTATCTTGAGAATGTTGATTTCACGCTTAAAGAACCTCTGCCTAATAATGAGCTCCGTGCTATGCAAGAAACACATGCTGCATTTAATTACACCATGCCTTGTTGATGAAATTTAATTGAGGATGTGATTATGTTGCATATATTTACAAATAATTGCAAATTTCGATCTTGCTTTGCGCTTGGTCAAGCTCATGACCCTAAAAGAGCACATGTCAGGAGAAGCCCCGAATTTCACTAACCATGCAGGACATGAAACTCAAATGATGAGGAGGGAAACCGTGCCCAAAATTTTGATCACCATCATCAACATCTTCAAGTTTCAAGAACGGACGTCGCTAAGTCTCATCAATTTTGTGCACAAGTCCAGAGATTTACAATGCAAGAAAGTTGAATATTCTGGATCTCCATCAAGTCCTCAGTTCGACGCATCCATGATCGATACAATTGAAGACCCATGGGAGGAGCTATGTCTCAAACATCGGAGATGCACGTGCTGAAATCAGCACGGGACAGATTGCAGTGACGGGGAAAAAGGTGCATAACTCCTTCAATTGGAATGCGTTTTGGGCAAATGAAGACTTGTTGGAAAGAAGATTTGATGCACCTTGCATTGGATCAATTGGTTGGCGCAACTCCCAATCTGGACACAGAGGAAAATCTGTAAAAAGAAAGGTAGCGACGAATGACAACAAAGAAGGAGGTGACGATGATGTGAGAGACGATTGGACAAATTTTCCATTAAGCGTGATTGATCATGTCCAACATGGGAAGTGGAATAAGAGCTGCATAGGACACCTTCACCTCTTGCATGAAGGACTATGGCTTCGCATCAATTTGAAGGTAAGAAAGTCGAGCTCTATGACTTTAAATGAAGCGCTTTGCGGGAGGCAACCCGATCTTTTATTTTATATATATTAATATGACCGTCTACATTTCACTCTTTAATCGGAATATCAAGTAACATTGTACCTTTGCTCTAACAAAAACCACAACTTCATGTTGTTCATTCTAAATGTTATTGAGGGAGCACTTTGTTATTTGATCTTGGGAAACTTGTTGACCTTTTTGTGTGCCTATTAGTGTTTAGAGTCTTTTTATTTGTGTCCTTTTAGAGGGAAATATGAAGTGTTGCACCACCTTTTGATTCTAAACTTGTGGCTAGTTAACTTAGGCTAATTTTTTGTTTTGTTTTAGACCACCTCATCATGTCATATCATTTTATTCACCCACCCCGTGTTGCATTGCATACCATGTTGTTCGCCTCACCCTTGCATTGCATTGCACATTGCATGTTGCATTAAAAAAACTTTTTCTAAAAACATTGACTAGCCTCGCTTTTGAGATCCTAAAACCCTTAGGAAAACCACTCATAGAGCAATCCTAAAACCAAAGGTTATGTTTTTCATTCAAAAAAAATCTAACTTTTGTTTCTCTCTAGTTTTTTTTAAAAACCACCTTAGATAGAATTTCTATACCCAACACTCTCTCTTCAAAATTTTTGTTTTAAACCAAAAAAATATAGGAAACCCATAAACCTACTTCTAAAACTTTGTTACCTCGGTTGCTTGGTTCTTTTCGATAAATAACCTTTTCATCGACAAAAGCCTCACTTCTTATGAAGTGTCGCGAAGGCTTTTTGTCACTCTTAGCAATTGTTTTTGAATAAGCTAGTTGCGGAACAACATCGAAAGGTCCTTTCAACCTTGCTAACACTTGTTTTTGCTAACTTTGCATTTGCACTTTGCATCCATTCCATTGTTCATGCCACAAGTTGAGTCTAGGGATGCTTGGTTTGTTGGCATTTGTCTCTACTCCCGACTGTCACCCCGGGGGTAGTGTGTGCACTTGATTGTTTTGCAGGCATGACAAAGCGTTCCCATGAATTCAAGATCAAAGAGGAAATCAAATTCGTCAACATCTCCAAAGTTCGAGAGCAAGCCCCGCTATTTTCATCAAATTTTGCACATGGATAGAGATGTACAAGGAATAAAAAGTTGATATTCAGAAGCTCCATGAAATTCCCATTCCAACGCATCCAAGATCAATGAATTTGAAGACCCGTACAAGGAGATATGGTAAGAACATTGGACGTTGCGTGTTCTGAAATTCGTCGGGACAGATTGCAGCGCTGGGACGAAATGGACATAACTCTCTTGTTCGGAATCAATTTTTGGCGAATGAGGACTCATTGGTAAGGAAAATTCGTGCACTTCGCAATGGAGCAATGTTTCAGTACACGTTCTATTCTGGAAATTGAAAGAAATATTCATGAAGATGAGGAAGCAATGGGACAACGAGGAATTGAAGGAGGCGATGACGACGTGAAGCAATGATTGGGACCATGACTTAGTACAAGAAGAAGTTGAAGGAAATTGAGGCAACAAAGGTGAAGACACATTGAAGATGATATTCATACACATGAGGGAAGGACTTCAAGAATTGCAAGATGGTCCATCTTCTCCTTCCACGCCTAGCATCATGCTAAGCATGGGAGAGGATTTCGTGGACAATAAAGAAAGATCTCATGGAGTAAGATAATCACGGTTGCCACAAGATGCTCATGATTCTTCTTCCATGCTTAGCACAATGCTTAAGTATGAGGGAGGCCGCGCTACACTTCATTACGAGCATCGAGAAGTACGGTAATTCTTCCTCAACTCTCTCTTTTTCTAAATGCTTGTACATATATGCCTTCAACCATAAATGCAACCTTTGTATATCTCTCCCTATAATAACATGGCTACTAGGAGTACAACCTAGATTTGTTTTTGTTTTCAATGAATGATAACCACCATCAATTTGTGCTCACCACATTGATACATTTTGGCAATGCCTTATGCTTATGGAAAAATGATGAAAGTTGCTGCTTTGTTTTACCTACGCTATGTTGTATATGACTTGACCATTTGCTCTCAATTAAATGGAATTAAAATGATTAAATACCGGATCTTTTATTTGTGGAGGTTAAATGACTAAATTCTAGACCCACATATTCTATGTTGCTCTTTGATTTAAGTCTACCGATGACCTTACACCTTATGTTGTTTAATTTGAAAACATAATTCCTATGCTATCTACATTTGTGAATCTCTTGCAAAGTTCTACCTACCAAAGCCTATACATACATATTCTTTCATGATGAAACCTTTAGATTGCAAACTTATATTTTGATGAGTTGGATTAAGATTGATTTCTTTGGTATGAGACTAAGAAGCTGGTCATTCCATTTTTTTTTGTGTAACCTTCTTTCTGCTAGCCTATTTATCCATGCATTGTGAGTTTCTACTTCGGGAATTTTGCAAACCTCGCTGGATATCCACCCTAAACCAAAAATATCTTTTTGCGATTACCTCCTTGACCACAACCCAATTTGAGTATGGATTATCATTTCGACAGAATCAAAAGAATCAAGGGCACCATATAAAGAAAAGTTTTGGGAGACAAGGCTCCCCGGAGATTCAAGAGGTTCTACGAAGAAGAAGGTGAATTTGAGATATTTACCCTAGCTAGTTGGTTCTCCCACTATTCATACTATGTTATCAAAAGTTCTAAGGAGCAAAAAGAAAGAAAAAAAGAAAAGAAAGAGAAAAATAAAAAAATAAAAAAAAGGAGAAAAGAAAAGAAAAATGAAAGAAAAAAAAGAGAAGAATAAAATTCTCCTTAGCTCTTTTTGGCTTCATTAATTTTCCAAGTTACTTTGAAGAACTATTACATACTCAAATCTTCCAACCATGTGCAATCCGATAACGAGAACTTTATTTGTGTCTCGGGATCATCCATTTGCCACTTGCACATGTCCACCTATCTAAATGTGTGTATTTCATCTTTCTCCCTCTCCAACATTATTTTCCAATGGCCTTTTTGACTAGTCTCGGTAATTCCATTAGATCTCTCTCTTAGTTTGACAATATTTCAGATATAATGTTTTTCTATGATTGTTTTTACCTACCAAGCTCCACATAAGCCTTCCACTTTTATATATGAGTAGAATAGGTTGAAGACAATCTAATGTAGGCCTGAGAGACTTGATGAGATGAGTGTTTCCATGATCTTTTGCAAGAGAACCTCACTTATGTTTGATATGCATTCTTTTGAAAACTCTTCACGATGAAACAAGGTAAATGTTTGAAGTTCACTTAAGTTTGAGAGCATTGCATTTATTTATTATTGTGGCTTGTTCTTTAATTGCTAGTCTATCTTCCATAATGAAAAAGTAGCCGGTCACAACATGAACTTAAATGCTAAATACTTGAGAGAGCAATATGTCTTGTTATGTATGACTAAGTGCAGAGAGGACATTGAGGGGCAACACTGATTTCTTTATAAGCAAAGCTCCTGGACTTACTCGAGGACGAGCAAGGTTTAAGCATGGGGGAATGTTGGCACTCCTTAAGTACCCATTTTATCCCTTGTTTATCCTTGATAATGGTATGAATTTAATATCAAAATCACTAACCGTCCTAACCCCGGCCAAATTATTGGTCATTTTCACACTTGCACATATATTTTGGAGGAACTTCGTTTTTGCAGGTTTTTGGCCTATTTTGGAGCATGAAATGACGAGGCCCGTGATCGAGCGCTAACACGGAGAAAGATGAAGGCCAAAGCCCAAAGGAAGGACCAAAGCCCATGTTGATTCGAAGCCCATTCATGCACATCCATCCTCCAAGAGAGCCCAAAGGACCAAGTCCACAAAGATGAGATCAAGATACTTCGGGATTAAGCAAAGCAAATGAAGATTTAAGGAAGGATTCCCAATCCTATCCTTTCCTCGAAGATATCTCCAAGATAACGACGTCCAAAGGGGTGTAATCGTGAAGGACATAAACTCTAGAAGATGCGAGGAGTCTACACGCGAAAGATGAGACCGAGGTGGGCCCGAAAGAGGGTAGGCCGGCCGGCCTAGGCCCATGAGCCGGCCGGCCTAGCCCGTTTCCGAGGCGGTTCGGCATCCCCTTCGACCGGTGGCTTCCTCGGCTTATAAATAGCTCGCACCTTATTCAACTCGCGGCATCCATCCACCCAGAACTCGACGAAAACCTAGGGCCAAGACCAGAGGGAGACGATGGCCGCCGCAAGTCTTCGAAGTTGTCTAGGAGATGGCTTAGGCCGCCCCTAGCCGCCATGGCCTCCCTGCGTGGTTGTGCCATGGTGGAGTTCATGAGCTAGTGGGAGTCGTCAATGGTATGTACTCGGTGGTGACGATCCAAACGAATCTATTATGTGAGTAATGATAATCATGTCTTCCGAATCTTTTGGCGACTATGTTCTCTCTTTCGACTTCGTTCTTTTCTTTGGGTTTGCTTAATCCTAGATCTATTATCGAGATAGATCGCTTAGCATGATCTTGTAGTCATGGTGGCTAGAGGTTCATGGCGGAACAACCAAAAGGGGTTCGACTTGCTTCAGGGTGCTTTCGTCCAAAGGGGGGCGTCATGACAGGGCGTTGCTTTAAGTAGATGGGGTATCGAAGGATCGGATTGGAGATTTTGGGTTTAAAGATGCCATTGATTGAGATGCATGATTTATTTGCTCGTTAGCTTGAACTACAACTAGATGACAATAGGCCTAGTCATGTCTTTGGTTTTGCTATGGTTACGCCTATATTCATGGATGAGATCAACCTTTACACAACACTCATATCTATTAAAGGTTTACTCTATATGTGCAATTCATGATTCATGTTAGGATAGATCCGTTAGATTAGATGGAAAACCTTGGGTAGTTCTTTGTCGATCCACGGATTGATAAACCTTTGGGGAATACTCCAAGAGAAAAGCTACACGATCCCGTGCGCTTGCGGTATATAAATTGGGGGCGCTAAGGAGCATCAACAGAGACTGGTCTACTTCATCAGCGAAGTACTCTCTGAATCAAAGGTTAGATATCCATCAATTTAGAAACTTCTGTATAGAATTCTAATCACCTCCAGGAAGCTCTGGCATTACTTCAACGAGTACAAGATCTCAGTCATAACTGACTTCCCATTGGGGGATATACTACACAATCGGGATGCTACTGGACGAATTTCAAAGTGGGCAGTTGAACTGGGAGCCATGGAAATCAACTTCAAGCCAAGAACAACAATCAAGTCATAGGCACTAGTCGACTTCTTAGCTGAATGGCGGGAAAATCAAATTCCAGCACCCCAGAACGCTCCAAAGCATTGGGTGATGTATTTCGATGGCTCACTTAAGCTCGACGGAGGCGGTGCGGGAGTTCTATTCATCTCCCCCAAGGGAGAGCAATTGAAGTATGTGTTCCAAATCCTGTTCAAGCTCTCCAACAATGAAGCTGAATACGAGGCACTGCTACATGGTCTTCGACTAGCAGTTTCTCTTGGCATTAAGCGACTACTCGTTTACGATGATTCTCTACTCGTTGTCCAACATGTCAATAAATAATAGGACATCAACAAGGATACAATGGATGCATACGTTGAAGAAATCAGAAAGCTCGAAAACAAGTTCTCAGGATTGGAAATCCACCACGTAGACCGAGACAACAATGTGGGAGCCGATGTCCTCTCCAAACTTGGGTCCACTCGAGCAGCTGTTCCACCGGGAGTTTTTGTCCGTGAACTTCACCACCCATCAGTCAAGGTACAAAGCCAACAAGCCACTGACACGGAGGCCCCGGCCACAGTCAGAGAAGTGCTGATGATTGTAGAAGATTGGCGGACTCAACTTATTGACTTAATCAAGGAGTTCAAGCTTCCACCACATGTCGATTCTAAAAGCGCTGAAGCTGCCCGCATCATCAGGCATAGCAAGGGTTTCGTCCTGGTTGGCGACAACCTATACAAGCGCTCTACTTCAGGCATCCTCATGAAGTGTGTTACCCTTGAAGAAGGCAAAGACATCTTTAGAGAAATACACGAAGGAGTTTGCAGCAATCACGTCGCATCAAGGACACTAGTCGGCAAGACGTATAGGTCAGGTTTCTTCTGGCCAACAGCTATTTTAGACGCAGAAGACCTTGTCAGACGATGCCCTGGCTGCCAATTTTTCGGCAAAAAGACTCACATCCCAGCACACAACCTGATAACAATCCCTCCATCATGGCCGTTCGCCTGTTGGAGTTTGGACATGATCGGACCTTTAATCGTAGCCCCAGGAGGATTCAATCATGTGCTGGTAGTAGTCGACAAGTTCACCAAGTGGATCGAGTACAAGCCCATTGTCAAGATTTCATCCGACAGAGCAGTGGATTTCATCTCTGACATTATCCACCGATTCGGCTTTCCTCGAACCATCATTACAGATCTTGGCTCTAATTTCACGTCACAATCTTTTTGGGATTTCTGTGACAACTCCTACATCGAGGTCAAATATGCTTCAGTGGCTCATCCTCGGGCAAATGGTCAAGTTGAGCGCATCAATGGTTTAGTACTCGATGGCTTGAAGAAAAGACTCTACAACGCCAACACCAAGAAAGGTGGCAAGTGGATTCAAGAATTACCTCATGTAGTCTGGGGGCTGCGAACCCAGCCAAGAAAAGCAACTGGACAATCTCCTTTCTTCCTCACTTATGGGTCAGAGGCTATACTACCCGCTGATATCATGTGGAAATCTCCGAGAGTAGAAGCCAACCAAGAAGGAGAAGCAGATGAAGCTCGACAACTCGAGCTGGATTCAGTCGAAGAAGCCAGAGTCAATGCTTTAACTCAATCGGCTAGATATCTTCAAGGGATCAGATGCTATCATGACCGCAATGTCCAGCAAAGATCTTTCAATATCGGAGATCTAGTATTATGAAGGATCCAAGACGAGACGGGACTGCACAAGTTAAATTCCAGATGGGAAGGTCCTTTCATCGTAATCAAGGTTACAAGACGAGGATCATACAGAATCATTGATGCAGATGGCAATGAAGTACCGAATTCCTGGAATATTGAGCACTTGCGCAAGTTCTATCCTTGATCCAAGCAATATGGTGATGTCAGTTGATTTTTTAATAAAGCAAGGGTCTTTACCAGTATATCGACTACATTAAAGATAATTTCTCTATCTGACAGCATCACCAGTCCAGGATAGCTTACATAGTTTTCCATCAGGAAAACTACACAAGCCGCATTCTTGTCCTTAATATAAGGGCACAACCTACTCACCTAGCTCGAGAAGGTGTATGGATACCTTTACTAGTTGTCCATCTTGGGTAACTCGACGGAGTTCATCCTCACAGGTCAACTATAAGGAACTCCAGCCTTGATGTAAAGGCAAAAGTACTCACTCGCTCGAGTATGTTATGTATACTACTACAATTTGTCCATCTTGGGCAACCCGACGGGGTTCGTCCTAACAGGTCAATCTTAGCAGTTACTCCAGTCTAAAAGTTAGACACCTTACTCGCTTTGCTCGAGTAATTTTTGGATATCTTTCTGGCATTTACGTCTTGGATAACCCGACGGGTGTTGGCGCTCCTTAAGTACCCCTTTTATCCCTTGTTTATCCTTGATAATGGCATGAATTTAATATCAAAATCACTAACCGTCCTAACCCCGTCCTAATTATTGGTCATTTTCACACTTGCACATATATTTTGGAGGAACTTTGTTTTTACAGGTTTTTGGCCTATTTTGGAGCATGAAATGACGAGGCCCGTGATCAAGCGCTGACACGGGGAAAGACGAAGGCCAAAGCCCAAAGGGAGGACCAAAGCCCATGTTGATTCGAAGCCCATTCACGCACATCCATCCTCCAAGAGAGCCCAGAGGACCGAGCCCACTAAGATGAGATCAAGATACTTTGGGATTAAGCAAAGCAAATGAAGATTTAATGAAAGATTCCCTATCCCATCCTTTCCTCGAAGATATCTCCAAGATATCGACGTCCAAAGGGGTGCAATCGTGAAGGACATAAACTATAGAAGATGCAAGGAGTCTACACGCGAAAGATGAGACCGAGGCGAGCCCGAAAGAGGGTAGGCCGGCCGGCCTAGGCCCATGGGGCCGGCCGGCCTAGCCCGTTTCCGAGGCGGTTTGGCCTCCCCTTCAACCGATGGCTTCCTTGGCTTATATATAGCTCGCACCTTATTCAACTCGCGGCATCCATCCACCCAGAACTCGACGAAAACCTAGGGCTAAGACCGGAGGGAGACGACGGCCGCCGCAAGTCTTCGAAGTTGTCTAGGAGATGGCTTAGGCCACACCTAGCCGCCATGGCCTCCCTGCGTGGTTGTGTCGTGGTGGAGTTCATGAGCTAGTTGGAGTCGTCAATGGTGTATACGCGGTGGTGACGATCCAAACGAATCTATTATGTGAGTAATGTCTTCATGTCATCCGATCTATTTAGCGATCATGTCTCTCCTCTTTGATTTCGTTCTTGCCTTGGGTGTGCTTATTCCTAGATCTATTCTCGAGATAGATTGCATGGGGTGTTCTTGTAGCTATGGTGGCTTGGAGTTCATACCGGATCTACCCAGGGGGGTTCGACACTAGCGTGCTTCTGGGGGCTTAGTCCCAAAGGGAGTGTCGTGACAGGGCGTGGCCTGAGTAGGGGGGTTCCCGAGGGGTTGGATTGGAGGTTTTGGTTTAAAGAGGCTTTGGATGATATGCATGTTGTGCTTACTCGTTTAGCTAGAACTACAACTAGAATGCGAGCGATCGGTTTAGTCATGCCTTCGGTCATGCTTTTCCTTACCGATGTTCATGGATGAGATCAACCTTTGTACATCACTCATATCTATCAAAGGTTTACCCTTTATATGCAATCAATGCTTCATGTTAGGATAGATCTGTTAGATTAGATGGAAAACCCTAGTAAGTTCATTGTCGATCCACGGATTGATAAACCTTGGGGGAATACTCTAAGGGAAAAGCTACCACGATCCCGTGCGCTTGCGGTATATAAATTGGGGCGCTAAAGAGTGTCAACAATGGGGTTCATACATAACAGTTCTACCTTAAGGATTACTCCAGTCCTTGGATAAAGGACACCTTACTCGCCTTGCTCGAGTAATTTATGGATATCTCTTCGACATTTACGTCTTGGGCAACCCGACGGGGTTCGTACCTAACAGTTTTGTCTTATGGATTACTCCAGTCCTTGGTCAGGACACACTACTCGCTTGCTCGAGTAGTTTATGAATATCTTTACATATTTTTTCTATTTGGATAGTCCGACGGGACTCATCCTAACTGATTAACTTTAAAGATTACTCTATACGAGTATTCTACTCGATTGATCGATTAGTTCATACTTATCCTACGATATCAGAACATGCTTCTGAAGACACACCAACAGGATACAAACTATGAACAACGACAAAATCTTACTGAAGATTACAAGAGTTGTTACAAGCAGTTTACTCTGTCATATTCTTCTGAATTTCCTCAGCAATCACCTCTTATTCTTTATAATAGTCCCGAAATTTCTCATCAGAGCAATTGGGAGCTATTCCGTTAGCTATCAGAGCTAAATTAAACTGAAGCAAGTAAGATTTGACAACTCCTATCATATGGGTCAGATAATTCTTGGAGGTAGCCGTCATAACATCAAAAATCTTCTTGGGAGCTTCTTCTAAGCGCTCCACCAAGGACTTGCTATTTGACAACCCCTCTTCAGAATCAATCGTCTCCACAAGGACTTGAGCTGCTGCTACCAATCAAGCGTGGTCATCTAGAGAACCTGGTGGAAAGATATTTCATTAATTATTATTGACAAAGCAAATATCAAGACAACAGACCGAGTACTCACAAGCTTGAGCCGTCTGCAATTGTTCTTGAAGCCTGGAATTTTCTTCTTGAAGCTTTGCCTTTTCTTCTTCAAGGCTCTTAATTTGCCGCTTCATATCACAAAGTTCCAGATGATGCTGTTGGTTTGCTTCATAAAGCTTGTTCCGAGCAGCAAGAGATTCATCTAGTCGTTTGGCAATCATGGCATTTTGTTGCTCTTGGGTTTTCCGATTATCTACAGTCTTATACAAAGCTCGAGACTTCAGGAAAGATCGATTGGCAACATCCTATGACATACAAGGCAAGACTGGTCAGATGCCAATAACTACTCGAGAAAAACAAATAGCAGCAGAATACTCATCTTGGTATATTTGAAGCTCCATTGCATATAATCAGCAAGCTTCTTCATGTTGTCTATAGATAGCAGTGGATCATCAAACAGTTTTTTCCCCAACTCCTCCTGGGTTGACTAAGGCATAGTTTGAAAAGGCACTAGTCGAATGGCAGGACCTCTCGATCCTTCAGCTCCACTACTACCAGTCCCACTGGCATTGGAGGCTCCTTCAGCAGCCGCAGGAGTATGATCAGGTGCTTCAGGGTTTGGCTCGTTTGATTTTCCAGCCGTGTCTACATTTGGTAAACCGGCAACTGGGTTCTCGATTAACCCAATTACAGGTGAGTCGGGGGCTGATCGACTAGTTCCCTCTGAACTACTCGACACCCAGTTGCGCAAATCTTGAATATGTTCCTTCTCATGCGCCGGGAGATATTGGATCCTAGCCAAGCAAGATTCTGAATAAAAAGTTGAGGCAAACAGGATGAAATCAAAAGAATATCAGATCCTTACTGGCCGGCATCGAGACGAGGAACTTTTCTCTGCAATAAAGATCCGGGAGTTGCCTTCCGTTTCTTACTGCCATCAGAGTCAGCATCTACAGATGTCGGAGGCATACAATACCAGGACTTATAATTTTTCTGCAAAAGAAGCAAAGAATTCGTCAGAAGATCAAAAATGTTAGCTACAAGTACTCGGCATAGTTTTCAAACCACATACCCATGCATTCTCGGGAGGATTGTTTGCCCAGAAGAGCGTTGGAAGCTTCAGAGACTTGTCAAAGTTGTCTAGTACTTTGCAGCACCTCTTGACTACCTCCGACTGAGCCATTGGTTCTGGAGACATTCTGGTAGGGTCCTGTGTGCCTTCATATCTGAAGGCAGGATGCTTTCGATGCTGGAGAGGCTGGACCCGACGACTTACAAAAGAAAAGACTACATGATCACTAGTAATTCCTTTATTTTTCAAATGAGCAATGGCTTTCAGGATGCAGTCAACTTGCTCGCCACCAGGTCCTTTACTCGACCAGCTCTCTTGGACTTGGGGGGGCCCAGGAATTCTTTCTGGGAGGGGAAATTCGAAGTTTCCAACATGAAACCAGAATTTTTTCGACTCGACTCCTTTGCCCGATGGATCATAAGCCAAGTACTCGTCTCGGATCTCAGGACGGAGTACTAATTCACAACCCCCGACAACGGCGGGTTTGGTGGAATTCGGAACGGGGACAAGGGTAAAAAAGTGTTGGAAAGATGAAAATGTGGAAGAATGCCAAGGAATGCTTCGTAGAAATGGGTAAAAATGGAAAGATACAAAATGGAATGAGGAGTCAGATGATGCAGTTGGATTCCCCAAAACTGTAGATGACCATAGAAAAATTCTGATACGGGAAGCACAAGACCATGTTCCACGAAGTCACGGAATACAACAGTCTCGAGGGTACCTTCCATGGGGTAATCCTCACCTTCCCCGGCACGCCATTGGATCACACCTTGAGCCTAGAGGAGACCCAAATTCTCCAAGTCCTGCACTGCTGCTTCAGATATTTTGCTCTTGTACCAACCGGTTGACATATTGGCAACGAATTCCTCTTCAACTTTGGATTTGTTCTTCTTGAGAGCCATCTCAAAGTCACGAGTTTTTACTCGGGGCTATGAGAGGAGCTATGAATCTCACTGAGAAGGGACAAGTGTGAATCTAAGTTTTACGGCGGCCAGGAGTTCAAGGGGTAAAACCCTCAGAAGTTTTTAGACGGCTATATATGGTCTCTAGTGGCAATTCCGTGAATATTTGGAATATCAACAATTCTTTCCTTTTCAGGAAAGTTTCCATTTTGCCACGAGTTTACTTTGATTCTTAAATCTAAATGGAGAGATTTAAATTCAAGACTCGGGGGCTGTAGAATATATGTATCAGAGATTTATTTTACAAATTTTTTGGGAAACAAAGAAGAGAAAAAGGCTGAAGTGATCCTCAGTCTAATTCTGCGATTCAACCTAAGGCTCGAGGGCTGCTCCATATGGAGCGCGAGTACTTCGCGCACCATATATGATCAAGATTTCGGGGCTTGAGAACCTCACAGCCTCAAAAGCAAACAGAAGTACTTGGAGGACTACTCGACATACCTAGAGGAAGGCCTAGAAGCAACCAAAAGGATGTTCTGACTACATGAAGTACTCGAAGATGCCCAGCCAAGTACTCGATGCCTGCAGAACTCGGCTATAAAGAGCTCGGGGGCTTGTCAGACCCGGGGCAGTGGGACTGCTTATAGGCATAGAATGTTCTAGAGTAAGGGATAGCTCATGGATGTACCTTACCTCTCTTGTAAACTACCCAAATAGGCATAGAACTAGCTACAGTACAAAGGAAACTACCCGATTGTGCTGTAGTAGGACTCCATCTGTACTCGGCTAGGACTTTCCATGTAACCCTGTCCCCCCGGATATGTAAGGGCAGGAAGGGACCCCCTCGAAACACATCAACACCTAAGGCAACACAGACCACCACATAGGACATAGGGTATTACGCAACTCGCGGCCCGAACCTGTCTAAATATTTGTGTTCCTTACACCATCGAGTTCCAGAGCCGTTGATCCCTACCTACAAACCCTACTGCTAAGGGTATCCCTGAGCAGGCTTGGCGGTAAACACCGACACGCCGTGACCACTCGATGCGTCTCCATGACTCTGCCAGGACCTCAGGTTCCGGACGACAGAACTACTCGGAAAGTCTTAGTGTCTTTGTGTTACCATCGAGCTCTTGGTCCTGAGATCACCATCCTAAAACTCTACCGCCGGGTACACCCCTGGTGGACTAGTCGGAATAGCAATTCGACAATCACCCAACTAGTTAGACTAAAGCAAGACTCCAAAAAAACAGTAGAAACTGGAAAATACATGATATCTCTAGCAGATATGGAAAGAATGAGATATGTAAGTTTGTGCTCATGCCACCAACTTAGAATGTTAAAGTCAACATCATAAAAGGTGATCGTGTCACTTTCCAATTAAGAGGCTAGAGAACATTACGAAAACCTCTCATTTTTTTTCTCTAGGGTCGTCATTGATGGTGTACTCTTCCATGTCGTCCATCATGACAACCTTGTGTTGCAGCTCACCTCCTCATTTCCATTCCTCAATGATGCACGGCCCGCACCGCGCCACAAAAGCCAATTGGCACAAGACCTGCAGGCATGAAGGGGAAGGGAAGTCAAGACTCAAGATTCAAGGACACGAACATGAGAAAAGAGAACTCGTGATCTTTAGATGCTCCCGAGAATTGTGGGTTCACTAGGTGGGTCGATCCCGCGCTAATTGATCCTCATCAGGAAAGATGATGGCGTCTCCCCAGAGGAAAGGTGCACTATTCCTAATTACAGCTGCCCCTGTCACAAGAACAAGGGTCCTCCATCATCGCCTTCACCGCCACCACCGCCGCATGCAACGGAAGCATACTATGGAGAAGGTGCAACACAATATGCTAGGTGGCTGCACTATTAGAGTACCCTAGTAGCATTCCGATGCTACATGCAATGTTTCTTCTCCCGTTTAGTGCAATAAGGCATGTAAGGTTTAGTCTGGAACCTTATCATCCTAGTATTGTACACCACCAGACATGCCACTTCCTGTGTTGTCTCTGTTTAATTATGTAATGTTCGTTGTTGAATGTCTTTAATTCTATCAGAATATGTCAACTATTTAACTCGCATACTAATGATCATTTTATGTGCCATAAGAACACAAAAGTATAACCAAACATTGAATGATGACAACATATTAAAACTACAGTACATGATAGCTCACCGAATAGTTCAGTACGTGACAACACAATAACATGCGACCAGATAATTCAAACTAAAATGAAAGACAGCACACCTAATAGTTCATTACATGATAGCATGACATCAGTCGACCAGAATAGTTCATTAGTCGCTAGACTTGCCCAAGTTAAACACGCATTCTACTACATGCAACGAGGCCACTTCCCCTTCCTCAAGGCATCTGGATTCTCCTCCATTGCCGCTTTGGCACGGCGAACATGCTCAAGCTTCCGCTCCCTATCCTCCCAACGCTCAGCTGCCAGCCTCCTTTGCTGTTCTTCTTGCCGCTCCATTTCTGCTACCTCCTCCTGGCGTCTCTTCTCCACCCTCTCCACCCGCTCTGCTTCCCACTTCTTGCACATCTCCATATACCTCTTGTCCTCCTCCTTGATCTCAGTGTCAATCCACTGCTCAAAGTCACAGAGCGGGGGAGGGGTCTACAAAACAATCCATTGTTACACAATATTCACACACGATTTCAAATAATATCAAAGTTAATGTAGACAAAACATAAATACTAACCAGCAACCCAATGCGGATCTGACGAGGTGTTGGATCGAAGGCATAGTTGGCACACATCCAATATCTCAGTCTATATGTGTCCTATTCAACGGACACATCTACCTCGCAAGGATCATCGCAGAAGCACATCGGTACAGGAACTCCACTAGGCAGCGGCAACCGGACATAAGCATCACCAGTCCGCACCGGGGGTTTCTTTGATTTTCCCCGCCTAGCCATCCTAGTTGCATAAAACACGTTACAACAATTAAACCCTAAGCCCTAAGTTCCTAAATTTCAAAAATGCACGAACAATAGACCAAATCAAAATGCACAAACTCACGAGGTGAGAGATAATACCTTGCTCTTGACGATCTATGTATAAAATCAAAATTTTTACAATCAAATACGATGAATCAGATGGTTGGGCGAGTTGAGGGGGAGAGAAAAACCGAAAAGGGAGGATGAAAAATGGAGGCACGCTCCGGAAATGGAAGAGGGCGCAAGGTTAATGGCAGCGTGGTCAGCGCCAAGATCTATGGCGCCAAGCTCAGTGCCATGATCTATGGCACCGAGGTTGGCGCCAAGATCTGTGGCGCCGACCTTCCTGCCATGTCACGCCAGCGTGGATGCTTAGTTGGATCGGTGTCGACACCTCGGCGCCAAGGGCTGTGGCGCCGAGATGTGTTAACTCGGTGCCACGATCCGTGGCGCCAAGGTCCAGGGTCCAGAAACATTTCAAAAAGAGCCTAAATGTGCAAATCTTTCTAAAAAAGGGCTAAAAAGTAAAAAAAGATGGCCGGCCGTGTGTCGGCTACTGGCACGGACGCATTACAGCGCACATCAGCAGCTCTGATCTGATTTCCACAAATTACATTCCAGCCAAATTTGTACACCATATTATATTGTAATTATGCATTAGTTGATCTCTATAAATAGTGAAACATCTCATCTACACAGCTCGCACCAACCAACTCTTATCTCATCATAGTACATATGATCTCAAGAACTAACCACTATCAAGCTAGTTGATCGACATTATATTGCCATGGCTTCCGTCGCTGCTCTCAGTAAGATGGCCACCATCTGCTTCATCGTGCTGATCCTGACCATGGGGCGGCCCATGGCAGCTGATGCTTGTTGGTATTTTGTAACGTCACGAATAAAATCCGCAAGCGCACGGATACCGCTGTAGCTTTCACCCAAGAGTATTCCAGGGTATCGTATCCACTAGGGAACGTGAGTACACTACCTACGGGCTCAGACTATCCAACGACACACACACTGGTGTAGAAGGATAGGAAAGAGAGGACTTTCTAAGATCTAGAATCTATGTTTAGAAGAAGAGATCACATCGCCATTATACTTCGCGCTAAAGGTATCGACCGGCTTATACAAGCCGATAGTTCCAATATGTGCTCTATCCAATATCCGAACGTGGAGGATTACTAAAAGGCTCGAACAGGGCTTTCACCACCTGCCGGCTACCTCTACAAACCGTGGGACTATCAGACAACTGAGTGGTATAGTCCAGCCTAGACACCACGTCTACGCCTTTCTCTACTAACTCTAGAGGTGTATAGGGTTATCCTTTTCTATCCAGAGCCCAACTCTAGAGTCAAATGCTACTCACTAGCATACAATCGTAGAGGTACATCCCCCGACTATCTCCCTCACTCTCGTAGAGGTACAATTTGGAGAGGAGCGCCGTTGCCGGCGCCTCTCCTGAGTGTGACAACCCAAGTAATTAAAAAATGCTAAATAGAAGAAACTAAACAAAGCATCATGCATCGGTAACCAAGAAAAACTAAATTAAATACATTTATGGTTGCAATGCATGTGTGTGTACTTTGGGTGGGATACATCTGATTTAGGGTAGTAGTGTAATTCGTCATACTCACCATGAAATGAAAAATAAAATGCATCAATATTCTCTATAGGTGGTGTTAGAAATTTGGCATGAAGAATTAAATTCCAATTGAATGAGGTCACATGAAATGTTGAATAAATTCAAATTTTACCAAATATGATCTGAAAATAATTTTTGAACCATAGCTCAAACGAAATTTTGCCCAAAACCAAAGTTGTAGCATTTTCAATGTGAAACAACTTTCATGTTCGAATATTTTCGAGTTTCCATACAAAAGTTGAAGAAAAGTTAATTTCAAATTCGAATCGACGAATAACATACATTCGTCGGGAGTTCAAATTAACTTTTGAACGAAGTCTCAAACGAACTGGTGCCTGAAACAAAAAGTGTAGAATTCGAAATTCTCTACAACTTTCATATTCAAAGTTTTCCTTGTTTCAACAGAAATTTCTGAGAAAAAATTAAATTTTGAATCAATCAAATCTCTCTCTCTTTACTCTCTCATTTCTCTCTCCCTCCTCTGTTCTGCGCCAGTCGAGCCGCGGCCGCCAGCCTCGCGCCGCCCTCCCCGGCCAGAACCCTCTCCCCGCCACCGGGTTCACCCAAACCGGCCCCCAATCCGCTCGGCCTCGCCACGCGTCGCCGTTCCTGTGCGCGCAAGCCGAGGATTAACGTCGAAGCGCCACGACGACGACGTGCCATGCTGTCCGACTGCGCCTCACCCTTCCCTCGTCTTGGAACCGCCCAGACCCTTCTCTCGAGCCCAGAGGTGTCCTCATCCTTCCCTCCTCCACTCCGAGCCGAGAGCCGAGCCCCGTTTGCCCCTTCTGCCCGGGAACGGCCGCCGCCGCTCACCATGCCCGCTGCCGCCTCCTATGCCGCCGCGGAGCTCACCCCTTCGGCCTCCCTCCGCCCCAAATGACCCCGCAGCAAGCTTCCCGGTCCTCCACCGGATCTCACCGACCCGCTTGCCGCCGTCCAGGCCCGCCAGACCGCTGCCGCCAATCGCCGCCGCCGGAGCCCCTGCTCCGTGGAGGAGCCGCCTTCGGCCGTCCCGCGCTCAACCGAGGCCACCCTGAGGTTGCTCTCGCCGCCCTCTTGCTCCTCCCCCTATTCCCCCTCGCCGCCGGCCGCCGCAGGGGCCGGATTCCGGCCGCCCGCCGCCTCCCCTATTTCCAAGTCTGGCCAGGGGCTTATCTGCGAGGAAATTACTTCTTCCAGGGGTCCCGGCGCAAAAAGAGATCTTTTCTCTTTTTAATTTCCAAAGCAGTGAACTTGTAAAATCGATATAAATTCGTAGAACAATTGGAAAAATGCAAACACAATTGATCTGAGTTCTTTGTTACTAGATCTACAATTTTCATTACAGGCATATACTTATTTTCTGTCTATATTTTAATCTAGGAAAAAGATTAGATTACATAGACTATAATTATTCTAGGAGTTCTACTTAGCATCTATGGGTGATTTTTGGCTCGTAGCTAAAATCCATGCCATGCTTAGTGTTGTGTAAAAATTAGAGCACCAGTTAACACCTATAACTAGATGAAACCCTAGTCTTGGCTAGATCTAGTGGAATAATTATTTTTTTATTTCTGGATGTTCTGAAATAGATATGTGTATGAAACATTTTCTGTGTACTTAAAATACAAAATTAACACCATTGTCCAAGTTTCATTATTTTTAGATTTGTGTAGCTAGCTCGGTGTTTTAATCTTTAAAAATGGTGCTAAATTGTTATAAATAGTTGTTACATCTGAAAAAATCTGAAAATTTTACCATGACTCAGTCTTCAAGGAAAGCTAGTATACAAACTTTGAGAGCCAAAAACACTTTGTAACTCTCTGTACTAATTAGTCTTGTTATATGTGAGTTAAATTTGTCAATTTTATTATTTCTGTTATATGTCTAGAAAAATTCTGATAAATTTAAAGTGTGTTTAGCATTATGTGTATACTCCTCTGTAAAAATTTGAGATTCACAAGTGTTGTGGTTTAATCTGTGTAAATTCATCTTGACCCTAGCATGAGCTATTTTTGAGTATGTTTCATGTATCCATGCTTTACTGTTTTTGCCTGAAATTTTTACTGCAAGTTTCTGATCTGATGTTCTACCTTGTGTAAAGGTTGTGGTTGCTGAAACTATTTCTATCCTATGAAGTGTTGAAACACAACCCTAGATTCTTTTATGAACTAAAACGCATTAGGTTTTACTCTATAAACGATTGCCCAGTAAAATATGAATGAAAGTGTTTCACTCTTTAACTTCAGGTTTTGTTTGAAATACAACTTTATAGTGAAGTAAATAACAAATTATTACCATCACAATGACTCACCCATGTGCATTGCATCTCATATAGATACTACTACTCTCGCTGACGGAACATACGAGCTGGTGCCCGAGTCTGAGAGTGAGCAGCGTGAAGCTCAAGTTAATCTAACTGAAGCTGCGCAAGATCCGAACCCAATTTCGGAAGAGCCCAGATCCAGCTACGCCCAGGAAGGCAAGCCCCGGAGCATGTCCTACTATTTTAAACTTGTGCAACTTATTATTATTCCTATCTACTTGTGCAATTAAGTTACAGGAGTTGATTGGAACCTTAGTTGCATGATCCTAGGTACCTATGCTTGAACACTAGTATGTGTAGGTCGCTAGTTGGCTATGCTAATGGTTCGGTAGAAGTCGAGTGATTTCCTGTCACTCGCGAGAATTATAGGAGTTAGATGTTTACTACATGCTGCAACTATAAGACCTACGGGCGGGGCTGTGGTACTTGTGATGCCCCGTCTGTTTAGTGAAATTTGATAAGGCCGTAGTGTGTAGTAGTGGTGGTTAAGCGTTTGAACGTACTAACCACATGCCAAGAAATATGGTAATCGGTAAGCATAAGTACCTGATTGGCCCGGCAAGTGGACTTTACTTTCACCTTCTTTGAACGTCGTTTCTCATGTGCGCACATGCGGGTGCAGAGTCGTCATACTCTGTAGTCGAGGACGGTGACCCTGATCCACAACCCGGAAAGAAAGGGGAAATGTTGCATGTGTGACTCTGGGAGTAACCACGTGACGTGTGTTTAGGTCTGCCTTGCAAGGTCAACAAATTCGATTCGAATCGTCCGCCTCTCACGGATAATGGGACTGCTTAACCCTTTTACCACATAGAGTAAGAAGTGGAACATGATGATGAAGATGAATATGGTTGATTGATGAAAGATAAATATTTTCACCATTTATGTTATTGGATAGATGTTCACCTAGAAAGGTTAATTGAACTAGAACCTTGAAGCTAAAATTAAAAGTAAGGACCTACACTCTATTGCTGTTCGGCAAAACAAACCCCTCAAGCCAAAGGCGTTGCATGTCTAGATAGTGGGCTAAGTATACCCTCAGTCGGGTAAGCCTTGCTGAGTATTAGTGTACTCAGCCTTGCTTGTGGCTATAATTTGTTTCAGGTGAAACCTTTGAGGATATGATTGCCAGTTTGACCTGGCCTTGCACTCTCCCACCTGGTTGGTCTGTGGAATGGGAAACGTCCCCGGCCAACGATGACAAGAACGAGTGATGTCATGAAGCGGGCTTCATCGTGACACCCCTATCGTCGTTAGTCTCGTGTTTACTTTCTGCTAAAATAAAGGACTTTGGTGAACTTCTTTTATGTTGGCATTACAAAGCACTTTGTTAAGTGTGGAACTTGGTTTGTAATCCTAAAAATTATGTTCAACTCTCTGTGTTGTAATTTATGGTGTAATGTTGTAATCTCTGGACTCGCCTTCGCATGAGTTATGCTGCTTTGTTCGATCCAAGTTTAAGTGGTTTTATCGGGAATTTACCCGACGGACCTCCGATGTGCTCCGTCTGCTGTGCGAGTTAAACCTAATTGCATTTGCAACGATGGTTAGCGCACTTAAGCCGGTTTATGTCGGGCGGTTCTACCACAGCTGGTATCAGCGCCGAACAAAGCGTGCACCGGAGAATGAGACGAGTTTTCGAAGAATTTTATTAAAATTTTGACCACAAAAAAAAATTCGTATGCAAAATACGTTGGTTCGTCAAGGATGGTGCCAAGTTCGTAAAGCCCTAGGGGAATTATGGGAAGTTACTAGGTGGCTATCTAACTTATGTCATTATATATCTGACTTCCAACACTTTACTTTCTGTCAGGCCTTATTTTTGTGCAATCAACCCTTAAATTCTGTAACGACGCACCTATGCTAAGGTAAGAAGGTAAGGATCCTCAGTCAGCTGAGGGAGTTTGACCTTCCCGTCGGTGATGCGAGCCGAACGCTGCCCTCAAGCAATGGCTTACTTGAGGTGCTGCCAATATACCAACTATCAGTTGACTATATTAGGAGTAAAGTATACTCAGTCAGCTGAGGGAGACTAACCTTCCCGTCGGTGATGCAAACCTAACGCTGTGCTCAAGCAGTGGCCTACTTGAGTTGCTGCCAATATATCGACCATCAGTCGATTATATTGGGAGTAAAGGAACTCGTGAATACGCTATCTCAGTGGCGTATGTTAACGTTGGCCATACGGCAGAAAAATTGTATGGCTGCCGTTTCTATAGTGAACGGTAATGTATGGGTGAATATGTGGGCAACTGCATATGCGTTACCCATGTGGCGTAGGACACATGGGGGCCGTTCGTGAGTGCTGGCACGAAGGGTCCAGTTGTGAATATTCATATATATACATGATATGCATCTTCTGCAGGTACACTAACCGCGATTACGTTAAGTTAAGAACGGTTAGAACTCGGCTAAATATATATAGGGAGAGACGTAATTTGTGCTATGCTACCGGCGCTAACCCCGTAAGTCCAAAGTTATTTGGCAGTTGTTTGTTTTGTGAGGACGATTAGGTCGTGCATGCATCATGATCTTAAACTGGAAATCAATAAAAGTACATGTGGTAATGGGGAATACTGAGGTTTGCACCTGAGCACGTGTTATTTTTCACGATTAAGGTCTATCTAGACTCTATTCTGTCTGCCGTGTCTAGATATAGGAAGTTACCGAACTCAGGAAATGACTCTATCTGCTGAAGTGCTTGAGTAGAATACAAAAGTTGTAGAATGTTAAATTACCCCCCGGCTGTCAAAAGTTGGGAGGATTTGGTTGAACAGAATGTGAACTGTGATTGTTCTTGTAACAAACAACCTTCTGTCCATGTTGTTATATAATTCATGCTAGTTCTATTTTTCTACATTTACTCTTTTGTACTTTGGGGCATTGTATACCACTTGCTCACAAAAGAGTTTTTGCATGTTCCAGATGGTGGGATCGATGCGTGGCAATCCGGAGGGTTTCGTGACCACGATGGTAGCGGATCGCAGCAGCCGCCACCCCCACCACCAGGCTTTGCGGAAGTCCTGTCCGCCCAGACTGAGTTGCTTCGCCAACTTGTCCAAGGGCAGCAGCGAGGTGGCCACCACGTCCATCAACCTCAAGCTGCTGGTTATCAGGAATTCTTTGCAACCCAGCCTCCTTTGATCAACAGGAAAGAAGAACCACTGGATGCGGATGCTTGGATTCGCACAATCGAGTCCAAGTTTGCACTACTTCCGGTACCATGCTCGGAGGAAAATAAGGCTCATTTTGCCGCGCAACAGCTTCGTGGTTCTGCGCGTCTTTGGTGGGATAACTACCATGGCATGCTTCCGGCCGATCACATGGTTACTTGGAATGAATTCAAAAATGCATTTAGGGACCACCATATTCCAGAGGGTCTTATGGAAAGGAAACTGAATGAGTTCCTGGCTCTCACTCAAGGGACTCGTACGGTTATTCAATATGCCCAAGCTTTTAATGGTCTCTGTCAGTACGCGGGCTATCATGCTGACATAGATGTTAAGAAGCGTGACCGCTTTCGCAGTGGGCTCAATACCAAGCTCAAGGAACGTCTAAATCCCATTAAGGTCGACACATACAATGACCTGGTTAATCTAGCACTCACTCAAGAGGATTGTATCATAGCTCACCGTGCTGAGAAAAAGAGGAAAGCGCCAGCTGGATCCTCTAGTGCTCCGCCACAAAGGTATCGCACAGTGCAAAATGTTGCACCCCAGGCTCCTCAGAGAGTCCCTCAGCAAAGGCGTTGGGTTATCAAATCTCCACTGCAGCAGGGTGTTGCACATCTCCCTATTCCTCAGTTAACTGGCCCAAGGCCAAATGCTCCCCAGCCAGCCCGTCCAAGTGATGGAAATCGTTGCTTCAATTGTGGGAGCTCAACTCATTTCGCCCGTGAGTGCCCACAACCCAAGCGACAAAACCAGGGCCAAGGCTCTAATCAGAACAACAAGAACAAGGGCAGAAAGCAGACTATTCAGGTCAGGCAAGGGCGCATCAATTTCACCACTCTTGCTGAACTTCCTGAGGGTGCACCAGTTATGACAGGTACCTTTTCTATCCACAACAAGCCTGCAGTTATACTATTTGATTCCGGTGCATCCCATAGTTTCATTAATGCAAAATTTGGTGCAAAAGTGGGTTTGGATTTCTGTCACACAAAAGGGTCCTATATGATATCCACACCGGGTGGGAAGATTGCTTCAAATCAAATCATAAGAAACGTTCCAATCAAACTGGGTAGTAAAGTCATCAAAACCGATCTGATCTTGTTGGCACTCGAAGGCCTAGATATAATATTGGGAATGGATTGGATGACTCGGCATGGAGTGGCTTTGGACATTCCCTCCCGGGCCGTTGAAATAAATTCCCCGATCCAAGGAGCCACTACTCTTTATTTACCCTTCCAACAGTGCACCAATTCTTGTGCATTTGCCATGAGCGCATCCAAACTAGAGGAAATTCCTGTGGTATGCGAGTACACCGATGTTTTTCCGGATGACTTGCCAGGAATGCCACCAAATAGAGAGATTGAGTTTGTTATTGAACTACAGCCAGGCACTGCCCCTATCTCAAAGAGACCCTATAGAATGCCACCTAAGGAATTGGCTGAATTAAAAATTCAACTTCAAGAACTTCTGGACAAAGGTTTCATTCGCCCTAGTGCATCACCTTGGGGTTGTCCGGCCCTATTTGTGAAGAAAAAGGATGATAGTTTGAGGTTGTGTGTGGACTACCGACCTCTCAATGCGGTGACAATCAAAAATAAATATCCCCTTCCCCGCATTGATGTTTTATTTGATTAGTTGGCTGGAGCTAGGGTGTTTTCAAAGTTAGATCTTTGTTCTGGATATCATCAGATCAAAATCCGACCCTGTGATATTCCTAAAACCGCCTTCTCTACAAGATATGGACTATATGAATATTTAGTTATGTCCTTTGGCCTCAAAAACGCACCTGCATATTTCATGTATCTCATGAATTCGGTGTTCATGCCGGAGCTTGACAAGTTTGTCGTGGTTTTCATTGATGACATCCTTGTTTATTCCAAGAATGTGGAGGACCATGCCAAACACTTGCGCATCGTTCTTCAACGTCTTAGAGATCATCAGTTATATGCGAAGTTTTCCAAATGTGAATTTTGGTTAGACAAGGTGAAATTTTTGGGTCATACTATATCCAGTGAAGGCATAGCCGTTGATCCTAGTAAGGTGCAAGAAGTGATGGACTGGAAACCTGCTGCTTCCGTTCATCAGATTCGCAGTTTTCTTGGTCTAGCCGGATACTATCGTCGATTCATTCCGGACTTTTCAAAAATTGCTAAGCCTATGACCGAACTGTTAAAGAAAGGAATAAAATTTGTCTGGGATGAAAGATGTGAGAAAGCTTTCCACACTCTAAGGGAGTTGCTGACGAAGGCTCCCGTCTTAGCTCAACCGGATAATGCCAAGCCCTTTGACGTGTATTGTGACGCGTCAGGTACGGGTCTTGGTTGTGTGCTCATGCAAGACAATAGAGTCATTGCCTATGCTTCACGATCTCTTCAGCCCCATCAGCAGAATTATCCAACCCATGACCTTGAGTTAGCAGCCGTCATTCATGCTCTAAAGATTTGGAGACACTATCTTATGGGCACTCATTGCAATATCTACACAGACCATAAGAGTCTCAAATATATCTTCACACAAGCCGATCTAAATATGAGACAAAGAAGATGGTTGGAATTAATCAAAGACTACGATCTCGAGGTGCACTACCATCCGGGCAAGGCCAATGTAGTCGCAGATGCACTAAGCCGCAAAACTCATTGTAATTGCCTAATTGGGGAATCTTATACCCAGACACTGTGTTCTGAAATGAGAAGACTCAATTTGGAAATGATTCCCCAAGGCACTTTAAACCACATTTCCATTGAACCAACCCTCCACGATCAAATTATCAGGGCGCAACAACATGATGAAGGTATTAAAATCATCAAGCAGAAGCTCTCCTAAGGTGAAGGAAAATATAAATGTTTCCGCCAAGACCACAATGGAATTCTATGGTTCGAAAGCCGCATAGTCATTCCAAAGAATCATGAGCTCCGAAAGCAAATCCTTGATGAGGCACACCTTTCCAAGTTCTCCATTCATCCAGGCAGTAACAAAATGTATCAAGACTTCTGGTGGACTAGGATGAAAAGGGAAATTGCTACATATGTTTCCGAATGTGATACCTGTCGGCGAGTAAAAGCCAGCCACTTGAAGGTAGCCGGCCCTCTTCAACCTTTGTCTATCCCATCATGGAAATGGGAAGACATAAGTATGGATTTCATTGTTGGATTGCCAACTACATCCCAAAAGCACGACTCCATTTGGGTTATCGTGGATAGACTTACAAAGACGGCCCATTTCATTCCAGTGCACACCACCTATAATGCCAAGAAATATGCCGAGATTTATCTCGATCGTATTGTTTGCCTACATGGCGTACCTAAAACGATCATTTCTGATCGTGGTACTCAATTCACAGCACGCTTTTGGGATCAATTGCAAGCTTCTCTTGGTACCAAACTGATTCGAAGCTCAGCTTATCATTCTCAAACCGATGGACAAACAGAGAGGATAAACCAAATCCTAGAAGACATGTTGAGGGCTTGTGTCATTCACTTTGACAAGAGTTGGGATAGGTGCTTATCTCTAGCAGAATTCTCATACAATACTAGCTATCAAGAGAGTTTGAAAA
Organism: Panicum virgatum; assembly: GCF_016808335.1. Taxonomy (NCBI): domain Eukaryota; kingdom Viridiplantae; phylum Streptophyta; class Magnoliopsida; order Poales; family Poaceae; genus Panicum; species Panicum virgatum. Next base: position 42,363,977 of record NC_053146.1, on the reverse strand, counting down.
TGGCACCATTTGAGGCCTTGTATGGACGAAGGTGTCGTACTCCTTTGAGCTGGTCACAAGTCGGAGAACGAGTGGTATTCGGACCTGATCTTGTCACTGAGGCAGAGGAAAAAGTGAGAGTAATCCAAGCAAATCTTAAAGCGGCACAATCTAGGCAAAAGAGCTATTTCGACAAAAGAAGAGATCCCTTGCAATTCGAAGTTGGAGATCATGTATACCTTCGGGTTTCCCCAACCAAGGGTGTACAAAGATTTGGAGTGAAAGGAAAACTAGCTCCCCGGTATGTTGGTCCCTATGAAATCATCGAAACTTGTGGACCCGTGGCCTATAGAGTGAGACTTCCTCCGCAACTATCCACCATACACGACATCTTCCATGTTTCTCAGCTTAAGAAATGTGTCCGAGTTCCCACGGAGATTGTCGAACAAGAGGATATACAGGTAGAACCGGACCTTTCCTTTGTGGAATATCCTATCAAAGTTCTGGATCGGAAAGAAAGGGTAATAAGAAGAAAAATAGTTAAAATGTACAAAATCTAGTGGAGTCATCACACTGAAGAAGAAGCCACTTGGGAGACTGAAACCTATCTAAATAAACATTACCGTGGCTTTCTAGCTTCCCTCCAAGGTACACACACCTTCCACACTTAGCCTAATTATTCGAATCTCGGGTCGAGATTCTCTTTAAGGGGGGTAGGCTGTGACAACCCAAGTAATTAAGAAATGCTAAAAAGAAGAAACTAAACAAAGCATCATGCATCAGTAACCAAGAAAAACTAAATTAAATACATTTATGGTTGCAATGCATGTGTGTGTGTGTGTGTGTATGTGCTTGTACTTTGGGCGGGATACATCTGATTTAGGGTAGTAGTGTAATTCTTCATACTCACCATGAAATGAAAAATAAAATGCATCAATATCCTCTATAGGTGGTGTTAGAAATTTGGCATGAAGAATTAAATTCCAATTGAATGAGGTCACATGAAATGTTGAATAAATTCAAATTTTACCAAACGTGATCTGAAAATAATTTTTGAACCATAGCTCAAACGAAATTTTGCCCAAAACCAAAGTTGTAGCATTTTCAATGTGAAACAACTTTCATGTTCGAATATTTTCGAGTTTCCGTACAAAAGTTGATTTCAAATTCAAATCGACGAATGACATACATTCGTCGGGAGTTCAAATTAACTTTTGAACGAAGTCTCAAACGAACTGGTGCCTGAAACAAAAAGTGTAGAATTCAAAATTCTCTACAACTTTCATATTCAAAGTTTTCCATGTTTCAATAGAAATTTTTTTGAAAAAATTAAATTTTGAATCAATCAAATCTCTCTCTTTACTGTCTCATTTCTCTCTCCCTCCTCTGTTCTGCGCCGGCCGAGCCGCGGCCGCCGGCCTCGCGCCGCCCTCGCCGGCCAGAACCCTCTCCCCGCCACCGAGTTCACCCAAACCGGCCCCCAATCTGCTCAGCCTCGCCACGCATCGCCGTTCCCGTGCGCGCAAGCCGAGGATTGCCGTCGAAGCGCCACGACGATGACGTGCTGTGCTGTCCGACTGCGCCTCACCCTCCCCTCGCCTTAGAACCGCCCAGACCCTTCTCTCGAGCCCAGAGGCGTCCTCATCCTTCCCTCCTCCACTCCAAGATGAGAGCCGAGCCCCGTTTGCCCCTTCTGCCCGGGAACGGCCGCCGCCGCTCACCATGGCCGCCGCCGCATCCTAGGCCGCCGCATAGCTCACCCCTTCGGCCTTCCTCCGCCCCAAACGACCCCGCAGCAAGCTTCCCGGTCCTCCACCGGTGTTCACCGACCCGCTTGCCGCCGTCCAGGCCCACCAGACCGCCGCCGCCAACCGCCGCCGCCGGAGCCCCTACTCCGCGGAGGAGCCGCCTCCGGCCGTCCCGCGCTCAACCGAGGCCACCCCGAGGTTGCTCTCGCCGCCCTCTTGCTCCTCCCCCTATTCCCCCTCGTTGCCAGCCGCCACAGGCGCCGGATTCCAGCTGCCCGCCGACTCCCCTGTTTCCAAGTCCGCCCAGGGGCTTATCTACGAGGAAATTACTTCTTCCAGGGGCCCCGGCGCAAAAAGATATCTTTTTTCTTTTTAATTTCCAAAGCAGTGAACTTGTAAAATCGATATAAATTCGTAGAAAAATCTAAAATATGCAAACTCATTTGATCTAAGTTACTTGTTACTAGATATACAACTTTCATTACAGGCACATATTTATTTTCTGTATATATTTTAATCTAGGAAAAAGATTAGATTACATAGACTATAATTATTCTAGGAGTTCTACTTAGCATCTATGGGTGATTTTTGGCTCGTAGCTAAACCATGCCATGCTTAGTGTTGTGTAAAAATTTGAGCACCAGTTAACACCTATAACTAGATGAAACCCTAGTCTTGGCTAGATCTAGTGGAATAACTTATTTTTTTATTTCTGGATGTTCTGAAATAGATATGTGTATGAAACATTTTATGTGTACTTAAAATACTAAATTAACACCACTGTCCAAGTTTCATTATTTTTAGATTTGTGTAGCTATTTAGATTTGTGTAGCTAGCTCTGTGTTTTAATCTTTAAAAATGGTGCTAAATTGTTATAAATAGTTTTTGCATCTGGAAAAATCTAAAAATCTTACCATGACTCAGTTTTCAAAAGGCAAGCTAGTATACATACTTTGAGAGCTAAAAACACTTTGTAACTCTCTGTACTAATTAGTCTTGTTATATGTGAGTTAAATTTGTCAATTTAATTATTTCTGTTATATGTCTAGAAAAATTCTAATAAATTTAAAGTGTGTTTAGCATTATGTGTAGACTCTCCTCTGTAAAAATTTGAGATTCAAAAGTGTTGTGGTTTAATCTGTGTAAATTCATCTTGATCCTAGCATGAGCTATTTTTGAGTATGTTTCATGCATCCATGCTTTTCTGTTTTTGCCTGAAATTTTTACTGCAAGTTTCTGATCTGATGTTCTACCTTGTGTAAAGGTCGTAGTTGCTGAAACTATTTCTATCCTATGTAGTGTTGAAACACAACCCTAGATTCTTTTATGAACTAAAACGTATTAGGTTTTACTCTATAAATGATTGCCTAGTAAAATATGAATGAAAGTGTTTCATTCTTTAACTTCGGGTTTTGTTTGAATTACAACTTTATAGTGAAGCAAATAATAAATTATTACCATCACAATGACTCACCCATGTGCATTGCATCTCATATAGATACTACTACTCTCGCTGACGGAACATACGAGCTGGTGCCCGAGTCCGAGAGTGAGCAGCGTGAAGCTCAAGTTAATCTAACTGAAGCTGCGCAAGTCCCGAACCCGATTTCGGAAGAGCCCAGATCCAGCTACGCCCAGGAAGGCAAGCCCCAGAGCATGTCCTACTATTTTAAACTTATGCAACTTATTATTGTTCCTATCTACTTGTGCAATTAAGTTACAGGAGTTGATTGGAACTTTAGTTGCATGATCCTAGGTACCTATGCTTGAACACTAGTATGTGTAGGTCGCTAGTTGGCTATGCTAATGGTTCGGTAGAAGTCGAGTGATTTCTTGTCACTCGCTAGAATTATAGGAGTTGGATGTTTACTACATGCTGCAACTATAAGACCTACAGGCGGGACTGTGGTACTTGTGATGCCCCGTCTGTTTAGTGAAATTTGATAAGGCCGCAGTGTGTGGTAGTGGTGGTTAAGCATTTGAACATATTAACCACATGCCGAGAAATATGGTAATCGGTAAGCATAAGTACCTGATTGGCCCGGCAAGTGGACTTTACTTTCACCTTCTTTGAACGTCGTTTCTCATGCGCGCACATGCAGGTGCAGAGTCGTCGTACTCTGTAGTCGAGGACGGTGACCCTAATCCACAACCTGGAAAGAAAGGGGAAATGTTGCACGTGTCACTCTGGCAGTAACCACGTGACGTGTGTTTAGTTCTGCCTTGCAAGGTCAACAAATTCGATTCGAATCGTCCGCCTCTCACGGATAATGGGACTGCTTAACCCTTTTACCACATAGAGTAAGAAGTGGAACATGATGATGAAGATGAATATGGTTGATTGATGAAAGATAAATATTTTCACCATGTATGTCATTGGATAGATGTTCACCTAGAAAGGTTAATTGAACTAGAACCTTGAAGCTAAAATTAAAAGTAAGGACCTACACTCTGTTGCTGTTAGGCAAAACAAACCCCTCAAGCCAAAGGCGTTGCATGTCTAGATAGTGGGCTAAGTATACCCTCAGTCGGGTAAGCCTTGCTGAGTATTAGTGTACTCAGCCTTGCTTGTGGCTATAATTTGTTTCAGGTGGAACCTTTGAGGATATGATTGCCAGTTTGACCTGGCCTTGCACTCTCCCACCTGGTTGGTCCGTGGAATGGGAAACATCCCCGGCCAACGATGACAAGAACGAGTGATGCCATGAAGCGGGCTTCATCGTGACACCCCTATCGTCGTTAGTCTCGTGTTTACTTTCTGCTAAAATAAAGGACTTTGGTGAACTTCTTTTATGTTGGCACTACAAAGCACTTTGTTAAGTGTGGAACTTGGTTTGTAATCCTAAAAATTATGTTAAACTCTCTGTGTTGTAATTTATGGTGTAATGTTGTAATCTCTGGACTCACCTTTGCGTGAGTTATGCTGCTTTGTTCGATCCAGGTTTAAGTGGTTTTATCGGGAATTTACCCGACGGACCTCCGATGTGCTCCGTCTGCTGTGCGAGTTAAACCTAATTGCCTTTGCAACGATGGTTAGCGCACTTAAGCCGGTTTATGTCGGGCGGTTCTGCCACACTGAGTACCTCTACTCCTAAACTCCCTAAGACTATTCTCACTCAAGTGAGAAGAGATGGTGTGGTGTGTGTGTTGTGTTGTGTTTCTTCATTTGGACCCCCTCCCCTTGTATTTATAGGAGGGAACCACCAGCTATTCGCCCGAGAATCGCCCCAAACCGCCATTGGGGACCAACCACACCTCGCCACGCGTCATCTGAGAGGCGGTGGGGCCCGTGGGCCATCACCACTGGGCCGGCCGACCTAGCTGGTTGGCCGACCGTGGGCTGGCACCGTTTGCCCCGGTCTTCGGTCACGTGGCTGCTAGGTGGGCCCCCATGTCATGTATATGGGTAAGGGGCTGTCTTAAGTCGGTTTGGTAACTCTGGTGGGCTCGTAGATCCTCATGAACGCGTCTGATTCGTCGAGAAGTTGTTGCCTCAGATCCATGATGTGTCACCTTGCTCATGGGCTGCATTCTCGTCTCATTTCCAAGCATAAGCAACCTGCACATAAGTATACACCAACACTTTGTGGAACTTGTTAGTAATAACTCCTACCACTAGTGTTGACGCTCGTCTTTCATACGCCCATGCATGAGCTGATGGCTTGCTCTGATGGTCGGGTTTGTATCCTGACGCTTGAAGCTTGTTTTATCTGCATTTCTGGCCAAATTCCAATGTAGCAATATTTCTAAGAGAAAACGTGGAATTTGCTCTTTCTGGATAACATAGGCAGGTATGGGACTTTATTCTCATGATTTCAGGCCCTAGGTGACACTTGAAATGAGTCGTTGGCGAGCGTTAACAAGATCCCCCACGCTTAGTTCTTTGCTCGTCCTCGAGTAAAGGCAAGAACTAAGGCGGACCCGACTTCATATGATATGCCACCTGCATACAGATTATTCTAGGCCTTACCTTTGCCTGTGAATTTTGATGTGTCTACCATGAATTGATTGGGAAGTTGAAGAGCGAAACAGTATTGACTTTAGTCTCCTCCACTTTCCTGCCATATGTCTGGGGTTTTGAAAATATTTTTGCAAAGACCAACCATAGCTTTACTTCTCCACAGGATCTCTCATGTTGCTCATTGTGTAAATATATCCTCACCAAGGCATTGCCTCTTTTCACCCTACTTCTAAAGTTGGCCTATGCGGAGCTCAAGGTAGGGGAAATGGAAGCATGCACTTGTGTCATATATATTGCAAAATCAAACAAAGGATCCATGGAGATGACAAATCACACAAGCTGATCAAGATTGTGCACATATGTGAAAGGTGGATGATGGAATGCAATACTCCTTTTATGAATCTCTCTCTCCTTTATTTGGATAACATGAGGACATGGCTATATGTGTGTGTGTGTGTGTGTGTGTGTGTGTGTGTGTGTGTGTGTGTGTGTGTGTGTGTGTGTGTGTGTGTGTGTGTGTGTGTGTATATATATCTTCTTTTCTTTTTTTTCATGGACATTGATGTGTCCTTTTTTTTGGGTCATGCTTCTTCGGCATGCCATCTTTTCTCTCTTTTCATTTATATAGCCCATGCCTCAATTGAAGGATACGAGAGAGAGATCATTAAACATGGAGTTTTATTTGTTGGATGGATGGAATATGGTAGCGAACTTCCAGTGTAGAAGTTTAGCTTGTGGAGTGCACATGATCTTGATCAAGCAAGTATGAAAGACATCTCACTAGGGTCACAAAGTTTGAAAAAACTCAATGCAACAACAAGGCACATATGTGTAAGATTTGTATCATGAAGGTCAGCATATGGCTTTGGTAGGACAAACACGTGGAGTTGTAAGGCTATGGAGGTTTTCTTTTGATAAAAATTTCCTAGATATATAAGCAGAGAAAGCAAGGATCCTTCCATCAAACCATATCTCACTAGTCAACAACTTAACAATTATGGGTTCCCTAAGATATGATCCACAAGCTTAGGCTTAGCAAAGAATAAAAAGTATGCAAGCCAATCATAGAGAAGCACAGAACCAGAGGATATCCTTGAGTTTAATTTTTAATGATTAATCAAATGTTTTTCATTTAAACTCATAGGTTGGGGAGAGTGAGGGTTATAGTGCGTAAACCGTCGCGATGAAGAACGAATGGTGGTAGTTCCGGTTGGCCAAACCTTGCTAGCACCAATTCGTCTTGGCCTTTTGCATTCTGGTTTGTTCGGTGTTGTGCATGTGTTGTGGGAGATCTCGAGTGTATATGCATGAGAGTTCCGAGAGATCTCCTCCACACTTGTTCTTGTACCTGGTGCTTATTCAAAAACAAAAATATGGAAACAAACTAATAGCTCTACCGGTTTTAAGAACCAGGGAGCTCCTAAAATTTATTGAAACTAAAGTTTAATCTCACCATGATACTTACTCAAGCAAGGCTGGATCAAGGTTGCATCAGCATGAGTATGTTGTGCAACATTAATCCAAAACCTTGGCTTACCTTTCCATTTGAATTCAGCTCGCTGACTCACCCAATTGGATTTGATTTTTCTGCAGGGGTTAGTCCATATATGCAACCAACATCTATACAAGTATTAACTCCAAGAACGTCAATCAATCTAGACACGAGGTCTAGTTGACTGAAGAGGACATTTTAACCCAAACACCATGCTTGATTTAAAAAGCCTTTGAATGTATGTTGCAATCATACATTCAAACTAGAGCATACGAGAACAGATAAAGGGAGCACGAAGCATGATTGAGCATTATTCGAAGAGTGATAGGCATGAGTTTGTACCTGGTGATCCTCGGGCGACCTCCCGGCAGGGCTTTGTTTAATGTCAAAAGCAGGACATTGAGAGTACTTACCACAACATCTTGTTGATGGAGATAATATTATCACTATGGCAACTCCTCTCATTTTTTTTCTTTTATGGAGCAAGGAGTGAGGACGTACAACAATTCCAAAACAAGATATGAATTGAGAAAAGAACCAGTCGAGAAGTTTTCCATCCATTACTCCCGGCCCTCCAATCCAATGGCCCGAGTGGAATAAAAAACCAGTCGACGAGAGTCAAATCTCTTAACTACTCACGCGGATTGCCATTCTAAGGCAAAATATGTTGACTGGGAAAACAGTCATGTTTGACTGGATGAAGCGAAGAATCCAGCCATTGCAGGCTCGGGAATCGCTTGGATTCCAGTATCAGGGAACAACTGATCCGTCAAGATACTCGAAGGAAGAGATCTCGGATGATGTAGTTTTTAGTCGAGTACAATGACTTCTGAAGAATGTAAATAAAATCCCAGTTGTTCCTGGTACATTTTCTGTTGTGAATCCACCGAAGCAGGTACTTGATAAGAGTAGTCGATTCATAGAAATCGAGTACTTTACCATAGTGTAAATCTGATAGGATTTGCTTTCTGTAGGAGGACGTGGATCGCTTTAAGAGTAGTCCTTCGCTACCAGGCATTTGTTCGCCCTTTTGTTATTCTAATTTCCTCGATCTGTTAATCAAATCTTAGTTTGCTCATATGAGATTTTATATAAACAGCACTGATATCCAGACTTGGTTGTGCAGATGAGGCAGCGTCTGGGGAAAGGAGTGATGAGGAGCACAGCCCCAGTCCAAGTGCTGATGCCCAGACCGAGCGCCCAAGGAGTACTCAGTCAGCGGCGAGGAAGCGTAGCAGCTCCTCCCATACTACTAGCGACAGGTAAGTAGCTAGTTATTTTGCAATCGAGTACTTTCTAGTTGTCGATTTACAAGTTTTGATTTGTGTTTTTGGTTTTCACAGTCCGGCGGCTAAGATGCCACGGACCTCAGCATCTGGGGATGATGCTGCGGTGGAACAGACAATCCCCTCCACCCCGGTGGACCCGTCGAGTGGAATCGGAGCTACTCATTCAGCGAGTAGTTCCGATATAAATAAGACCGTCGATGCGGGTAAGCTGACCGTGATCACAAAGCCTGCCCGCAAATTTGGCATCAAGGGGTTTGCCCTAATAAGAGCTCCTGCGTAAGTTCTTTAGAACTTGTATGTGTAGGGTCTGTTTTGAATCTAGTAGTTTGTAACTACTTTGTCTTTGCAGAGATGCGGTCCTGGGAGAGGACGTGGGAGCTGAGAGCCACTCGGCTTCTCAGCCGGGGCTGGAGAAGCCCCCAAGTACTCCTGAGATGAGTACTCATGATACAGAGGTGATGGCAAATAGTATGCTTCTAGATTCTCCATTGCTCGATCCTGAGAGGGCCAATGAGGAGATCCCGGAGGGTGGTGGAAGCATCAAGCTTCCAGGAGAAGGAGAAGGCGAGAAGCTTCCTGAGGGAGGCGATGATAGACAACTTGCAGAGACCCCTGCAGGTAAACTTGTAGTGCCTTGTAGAAAGGTATCCTTTTGTTTCCTCTTAATGTAATTAAGTAGCATGGTCTTCCTTTAGATTCCCAAAACACGGGGAATACTATAGGAAGGATTGAAGAAGTGCCCAAGAAGGCTATTGTTGTGGCGAGTACTTCCCAAGTCACATCAGGAAGTGACTTGTCGCGAGAGAAGGTGGAGCATGCTTTTAAGCTGCTGGAGGTAAGTAGTTGAATACTTCGAGTACTTTTATAGTAGATCGAGTAGTATAATGATCTTTTTGTTTTGCAGGAGGCATTGGGACGAAAGGGTGTCCATACGCCAGATGAGACAGAGCTAAATGCTCTCAAGGAGAGGGTTAAGACACTCTCATCTGAGAAGACTGCTCTTGAAGGAAAGCTAAAAAAGCTTTCCCAATCTAAGAAAGGTTAGTCTTTAGCATTTGATATGCACTCGACTAGTAGATCTGCTTAGTGTTTATAAGATTTTCTTTCTATCAAGTACACAACTTGTGCCAAATCTTTAGAGGTTCAGGAAAGCTTTATACTGGATTTAAAGATTCTTATGTACCGAAACACAGATGAAATAGAGAAGCTCAAGAAGATCAAGGAGGACTCTGACCATGAGGCAGCATCGATGCTGCAACGACTCAAGACTTTGTTAGAGTCTCGAGACTCGATGCAGTGAGAACTCGTGAAGCTGAGAGATGTCAGAGATGCCGCCCTGGAGGTAGCGGAGGCCATGGATATCCCAGGAAGGGACGGAGATGAGCCACTCACGCTGGCCGGGAGGCTTCGTAGGGTGCCTAGAGCCTTCGAGAGGTTTGTCTCCCACATTACCTGCCAGTATGTAGGTCACGTACTTGGGCTGGTGAAATCTTATTGGCCAACCACTCGTCTGGATGCTCTTGGACGAGGAGCCAAGGCTGATTGTACTGATGATCAGTTCCGTCAGTATTTTGTAGAAACTTCCGGGGTGGCTGATCAGATTGTAGAAGCCTTGAGCAAGGCAGAGTCTCCTTAAGCTTTTCTTGTAATTGAGTTAGCGTGTGGGCCAGAAGTACTTTGAACAAATGTTGGTATATTTATGTAATGTTAAGTACTTGGTGGTAGGATTGTGGAATCCCTTGTTGTGTCGAGTGGTTGTACTCGTGGGTTCTGAGTGTAGGCAGCATCGGGCCCACTCAGTTATAATAGTAGATATGATGCATTATATCCATAAGTGCCTCGGGAGGCATAGTATTCTCGAATAGGATTGAGTTTGTATGGTTCTAGATTGAAACCATGGTGCTGACCGGTTAGGATTGAATCCCTCGGGATTAACCAAGTGGGAATAGCACTATAAGGGTGTTCAAAGCCGCAGTTTAGTATGGGTTTCCTTTTCAAAGCAAATGTTTTATTAGCACGAAGCTAATATGGACTTTGTTGTCCAATCAAGGAGAAAACTCTTGTTGAGTATTTTAGGAGGTATAATAAGTTTCTTGATAGATAAGAAGACAGGCAGCTCTCGACAACTACTCAGAGTACTAAGGGAAAATAGGAGTTCTTTTTGTATCTCAAGCAAGCGAGTAGTACCTGTCAAGTACTTGAGGCAAAAAGATTCTGTAACGGAGATTCCCATAGTAAACCAAGCAAGCGGGAAACTTGTGTCAACTTATTTTAGAGTATCAAGGGCTTATATGTACTCTTTGAGGGGTTTTCGTAGTTGACCATTTAGGATAGACCTTGTTTGGTTACCCAGATAGTATGCAGTTGTTTACGAAAATGGCCCGAACTACTTAATCGTATCGAGTAGTATGTCCTATTAATGGACTGGATTGATTTCTAGAATAGGACTGTTAGGGTTGAACTCCGTTGAGTTAACCAAGATGTGAATATTCTAGAAACATCCCAAAATTACTCGAGCAGAGCGAGTAAGGTGTCCTACTTGAGGACTGGAGTAACTCTAAGGCAAGTCTGTTAGGTTCTTGTGACACCCCGGCCTACAGATAGTACAGGAGGATTTGAGAATCTCTCGAACGAGGCAGAAGAGTTATGTTATAGATCTCTTTTTTCGGATTTATGTAACACCTATCTGGAGTTAGCAGCAGTGATGCATGGGTAGTGTTGTCCAAATAAGATAGAACCTTACATAGTGAGGTTTTCTCTCTTCTTTGACCTTACCAATCTATGCTTCCTTTTATCCTAGCTTCAATGTTGGCAGAACAAAAAGGCCTTGGAGACAGTGCAATGAGTGATGGTGTTTACGCAACAGTTTCCGTGGAGCAGCCGATAATGTTACAAGATCAGTCTTCGCAAACAACATACCACCCGAAGAATGGTGAGAAAGCTTGCCCGTGTTGCCAATTCTATGGCGTTCCTTGTCGTCAAGTTCGTGCGACTGAAGATGAAGCCACAACTAGGAGGAACCAGAGGTTGTTCTCTAGTACAAAGAGAAAGATGTCTCATCAAGAGCAGCTAGCAGAGGATTCTCTTTTCCTTGACTCCCCATCGGTCGATGAACTACAGACCATCCAGAAGAGAAAGGATCCTTAGTGCTCTAGAGATACACAGGTCAAGAACCAAGCACTCTATGATTATATTGATGGGTTGACTATCACTATGAATGTGATTCAACCAAGTAGCGCCATTCACCACCACCGCATGTGTTACAAATGCGGGCAAAAAGGTCATTATGCCAAAAGTTGTCCACAGAAACGCCTGTCACCAGTAGCATAGGATGCCCAGAATGATCAGGATCAGCAGCAGGTGATACCAGTGTGCAGTGATCGTACAAAGCATAAGCGAACTAAGAAGGAACCAAAAGAGTACCAAGAGATTCGACATGCTTCCAACTCACATCATATGGGTATGAGATCCTGACTCAGTTGGGCGTAGAGCTTAATCCCATCCTTGTTTCTCTTTGCTAGCCAGCCCAGAATCTTGGGACGAGATTCCTGTAAGGGGGTAGGATTTGTAACACCCTAATTTAAATTTCAGCATTTAATACTAAATTTAATTTGCTTTATTTAATTTTCTAAGGTTTATCATGATTAGTTTTGCATTTAATCTAATTTTGTTCCACAAGTAATTAAATTTTATTTTAGGTTTAACTTGTTTGTGCATTCATGCTGGTGCATGGTTTTTATTTTGGTTGAGTGCATAGGGTTTGAATTCAAACTTGTGTTGGTTAGGCGCATCTGCTCAGCCCAAAACCTTCTCTCCACCCAAAACCGGCCCAGCAGCCCAGTTGGTCGGCCCAGCCTTTTCCTCCTCTCTCCCTTCCCCACACGACCCAGCTTCCTCCTCCAGCCCGGCTCCCTCTACCGCTCAGCGCCAGCGCCAGCGCCAACGCCGCGGCCCAGCTCTCCTTCCGCGCGCTCAGCCCAGCCGCGTCACGCGCGCCCCCTCCTTCCCTTCTGGCCCGTGACACTGTCGCCCGCTCGCCTGGCCCACCTGTCAGCCGCGCCCTCCCCGATCAGGCCACGAGCGCCGTTGCTCGCCCACTCACTGAAAGGCTGACCCCACCCGTCAGTCCCGCCTTCCCCGTCGCGCCGCGCAGCTCCAGCCGAGATTCTCGGCCGTGATCTCTGCGCTCGGCACGCCTGCCCATGTTTGACCCCGCCGCCTTATAAATGCCCCCGCGGCCTCCCTGGGCTCCGCCCTTCCCTCCACAGCCGCCCCCAAACCCTAACCATGCTGCCGTACCCTTGGAGTCGGAGTAGGAACCTACGCCACTATGTTTCCAGAGCTCTGCCGTACCCCGACCACCACGAGCTGTAGGAGGAGCTCCACCCGGAAGCCAGGAGCATCTCCGCGCCCGCAGCCGCCGACCCCGACCCCTGCACGCCGGGAATCGCCGCGGAGGAGGGACGTCGACCACCTCTGCGCCACCCCGATTCCGCCTCTGTGCCGCGGCTCGTCGACGACTACGGCCAGCCATAGCTTCACGTGGGGGTAACATACGCGCCGTGCCCAATCCAGGTTCCTTCTCCCTCTGTTGCGCGTAGTCCCCCTCATCGTAGTTCCGCCGCGCCGCCGTGCCATGGCGGGGGCTCTGCTTCGCTCACTGCCATTCTAATCCAAGGCCCTGAGTAGCTTTGTAGGGTCACGCACAGCATCCCAGTGACAAACACAAGCCAAGTTGGGGCCGGAATCGCGTTAGCGCGACTCGCCGGCGAGCTAGCGCCGCCCTGCACCGCTGCGATCCCCGACCGAGCCCTAATCCTCAGACCTGAGTGCCCAGATGGATTAGCCATACCGTGCTCGTGCTCCAGGACCAAACCCGAGCCCAAACCATGGACGAGAACGCGTGTACGCATTTCTCCGGCGAGTCCCCGCCGAGGGAACTCGACTCCGGCGACCAGCGCCGCCGCTCTACGCGCACAGCACACCCGAGCCGCCCGATCTATTTTGGACGCACACGATTAGAACGCCATACCCCTTTGATCTGTACCGTAGGATTGTGATCTGATGGGCCAGAACAGCTTGTACCCCTTCGGCCTGGCAAATATGTTAAAGAGCCTCTGCCTTTCTTCGAAATAAACCCGCAGTCCTAGTTAGTTGAAAAATAATTCTATCCAGGCCCTGTTTTATTCCCTTTAGCCCTTGAGTTCCTTTAAAATCTAACCCGCAGTCCAGCCCCTGTCTTCTTGCATGTTAGACCCTAGAATTAAGGTTTAATTATGTACAGGCCCCTGGTTTTTGCATTAAACCCCTAGAAACTTAGTTTTTCTTGCAGAAAAGCCCCTAGATCTTGTTTTAAGCCTAGTTTTCGTGTTCTAGCTCCATTTTAGGTGTTCTTTATGTCCACGCGATCGTTGTACCATGTAGAATAGTTATAGCTTAGTTTTGTTTGCTGTTTTCATGTATTGTTGTACTGTTTCTTAGTGTTTACTCTTGTTTGCATGTATGTTTATATTGTTGCCTTGTTTCTGGCCATGTGTTCGTGAGTAGACGTTGAGCTACCGGAGGAGCCCCAGTACCAGTAACCGGAGCAGCCACCACCTTCTGAGCAGTTTGAGCAGCATGAGAACTTTGAGGAAGGCAAGCATAACATGAACACAACCTATCACTTTTAAATACAATTTTCATACTGCATTTTAATAATGTATGCCTATAAGAACTTTCCTAGCCACTTCATTACCTTATATATATCCCTTGGGTTGCATCTTGGTTAGTTGTGCTAGGTTGCTGCGCTATAACACACTTGGTCCTTTTTAATTAGTTTGATTAATGGTATATGCAACTTAATTTTGGGAGTGGCCCGCTTGAGTGGCTCACGTCTCGTTTAAAATTGGTTTTTCTAGAAACTTGGTTTAGGGGGCTCACACTGTGTTTTGTGCTAGCTACTCTCCATAAGGACCGTACGTCATTAGAGTGACAACCTGGGACAACCGCGCAACCACAAGACTGGAATGGGACGGTCTTGGCTTACTAATTAGGTATTTTTGGTTTGGAGTAACTTACCTGCGGGGCAGGGGGAGGTAAGCTTCAATGGTCCCTGCTCCTCCGGCTTGGTCCGTGCTCCGTGTCTTGTACCCCCGTGAGATGGGCCCCATCGTCGCCGATCCACCCTCGCGGTTACTCCTTACCAACGAGATTCTTTGTAACGGCCTCGTAGTGTGCTTGCTAGCCATCTCACCTACGGAAGTGTGATGAACAACTAGCGTAGCTCACGACTTGTGGGTAAAGATGTGCAACCTCTGCAGAGTGTAAAACTGGTATACTAGCTGTGCTCACGGTCATGAGCGGCCCAGATCCTCCTTTTGATTAGTGGGGTTACCTTGGTGGTTTCGGTTTGGTTCTCAGTAGTTCATAATTAATTTTGATTAATTTCTATGTAACTGGGTTTATGGTAAATCATCCACTTGTAGTAATTAGCTTTAATAAAATTTTGCCAAGATTAAAAGCTAATGCAGTTGAGTCAGCCAACCTTAGAGCCTCATAGTTTGTGTTATACTTGTTGAGTACGAGTTGTGTACTCACCCTTACCTCCTCTACACTTTTTCCTCTTGTTCTTTTGGGGATACTCTACTACTGCTCAGTTCCTGCCAACGCGAGAGAGTTCACCCAGAGCTACCAGGATTACGAGGACTTCTAGGCGTTCGTCTCCCAGTCGACGTCCCTGTGGTGCCCAGCTTCCGAGAGACTTCGTATATAAATTTTACGCTTCCGCTGTATCAGACATTTTGTCATTAATGTAATAAATAACATTCATACTCGCTTTATTATACCTTTTTACGTGATATGTGCTGTGATATATTGTTCATTCTATTGTATATACGTGTGACTTGATCCTGGCACGTATATGATTGCTCGGTTTATGTCCTTCTATAAACCGGGTGTTACAGTACTAACCCCGTCGGGTTGTCCAAGATGAAGGTGCCGAAAGAGTATCCAAGACCTACTCGAGCCAGCGAGTAGGGTGACCTTTAACCAAGGACTGGAGTAATCCGTAAGACAGAACTGTTAGGTACGAACCCCATTGGGTTGCCCAAGATGTAAATGTCGAAGGGATATCCAAAACTTACTCGAGCAAGGCGAGTAAGGTGTCTTTTAACCGAGGACTAGAGTAATCCTTAAGACAGAACTGTTAGGTACGAACCCCGTCGGGTTGCCCATGACGTAAATGTCAGAAAGATGCCTAAAACTTACTCGAACAAGGCGAGTAAGGTGTCCTTTAACCAAGGACTGGAGTAATTCTTAAGACAGAACTGTTAGGTACGAACCACGTCGGGTTGCCCAAGACGTAAATGTCAGAAAGATATCCAAAACTTACTCAAGCAAGGCGAGTAAGGTGTCCTTTAACCAAAGACTGGAGTAATCCTTAAGACAGAACTGTTAAGTACGAACCCCGTCGGGTTGCCCAAGACGTAAATGTCAGAAAGATATCCAAAACTTACTCGAGCAAGGCGAGTAAGGTGTCCTTTAACCAAGGACTGGAGTAATCTTTAAGACAGAACTGTTAAGTACGAATCCCGTCGGGTTGCCCAAGACATAAATGTTAGAAATATATCCAAAACTTACTCGAGCAAGGCGAGTAAGGTGTCCTTTAACCAAGGACTGGAGTAACTCATAGGGTAAGTCTGTTAGGTACTAACCCCGTCAGGTTGCCCAAGATGAAGGTGCCGAAAGAGTATCCAAGACCTACTCGAGCAGAGCGAGTAGGGTGTCCTACCGGAGGACTAGAGTGTCTTTTAGGACAGAATTGTTAGGTACGAACCCCATCGGGTTTCCCAAGATGTAAATCTCAGAAAACCACTCGAGTGAGAACCATAAAAACTACTCGATAGCTGCTCTAATGCCGAGCAAGACTTTCGAGGTGGGGTATTGGTCGTGTGAGCGAGAAACAAGTAGTCGATATAGGAGAAATCAACTTTATTTGGATTTGTCGAAATTACAATAACTGTAAAGTGAAAGACTCTGACTCTTAAGACCTGCCCCTTGCTCGTTGGACGTGAGCAATGGTTTACATAACTGAATAAAACTTATTCGAAGATAGTACTAATTGATATAGGGGTCGACTAGATTTAGGGTAGATCTAGTCGATGCAGAGGTCGACTGGATTTATTGGTGGGGTCTCCTTCAGGAGAGGTGCCCCAAGGGCCTTGCGGAGTGAGTCACACTGGAAGATCGTGTGAGAGCTCTTTGGGTTGATAAAGCACTTATGTAGCAGTACTTTGTTGATCCTGTTTCCGTTCTGAGATGATTCAGCTTGATGCTAGGTGCGTGGTTTACCCTGAGGACGGGTACTGAAGGTTACCAGCTTGTGCTTCTTGAAGGATGCGGAAGCCGTTGGGGGGATGCGGTAGTTGGAGGAAGGGCTATATGCCTCGACTTTCTCCCGTTCCTTTCTCCTTGAGATGATGATGTTGCGCGCATTGCGCCCAACGTTGATCACACTGCGGAGGTCGCAGTTGGAGTAGTCGTAGTTGTCGCCTTGCTGTTCCTGTAGGCTGTTAGCAAGGCGCTGACGCCTGAACGCCCTCTTCTGGTTGAGCTGGCGACGACGTTCGTAGAGATCTTCAGCTGGATGCTGCTGATCCAGTTGGACGGTGACGGTCACTACTGGGGGAGGGGAAGGAGCGGGTAGATCCCCTTTGGTAGTGACTCTGGCTTCTGTGATTGTAGGAGGAGTAGTTTCCGTGTTATCGGAAAGGTACTCGTTGAAATCATCAGAATTGTAGTCGTCGAGGTTGAGACGCTCCGTGGGATTGCCCTCAAGTTCTTCGGCGATACGAACCATGAGGATTTCACGGCAGAGGTCTTGAACTTCTTGGTCTTGTTTGCTTGAGGACGGGTCTAAAGGAGTGCTCTTTTTGTAAGGCAGATCCGCTAGCTGTGAGGCAGAAGTGTTGGGATACTGTGCCTTCCTGAGGTGCACCGTCCGTCCTTGCGGCGTTGCATATATAATCAGGTTAGGGAGGGAGTCCTGATAGGACTTGAGGTTCTTAGCTGAGTTGGACTCGACTTGTTTACTATATTGGATTAGGTCATCTAGCTGTTCCTCCGGATCGGAGGGGTACTCGGATTCGGAGTCGGTTAGCCCTCCGATTTTTGAGTATGTATGCTTTGGGTGAGCGAGAAGCGGTATGCCCATCTCTACACGGAGGACGTTCTCGTTCATCCAGTGTAGCCATGATTGAGTAGGAGTTAGCCTCTCAGGCTCCTTAATCCAGGGTTTGTCATAGATTGAGTCACTGGATTGTTTTGGAGCCTTGGCTTTTCCTTTTTTAAACTTAGCCAGTTCCCAAAGAGCGTCGGCATGCTCGGTTGGTTTGGCCATAGCATCCATGAACAGCTCGGCGTTGTCTGACCACTCTTCAAGATCGTCAAACGGTTTAAAGTTCTCGAGACCATTCATGAAGTGATCAAAGTCCTGATCGAACTTGGACTCGACTGGTTTCAGAGTCCGAGTGTGAGCAGGTTTCGATGACGGGCTCTTAGGTATCTTGGAGATAGACGGTCCCATCCAAACAAGCCGGGGGTTTGTCTCACCAGCTCCCCCGCAGATTCCTCCTCCCGATTTTTGCTCTTTGTTTTGCAGAGTGCTTTCAGCCACCTTAATGCAGTTGGCAAGCTTTGGATTTACCCGATCGACCCCTAAGAGCATATCGCCCGACCTCTTCTGCGGTGGGTTTAGTGCTTTAGGGTTCTGCTTTGGCGCAGGTGAGCTGAGAGCGGTTTCTCCAAGTTTGATGCAGCCCTCAATTGATCGTGAAACTTGATCTACTCATGCGACTAGTTCTGAATTTTTTATTTTAGGGTGTTTGATTGTCTTGAGATGAGCCAGGTATTTTCTAAGAGTTTTGGAAAAGTGAGGCTTTTCGGAATCAGAATTTATGTCGAACTCGACCAAACTAGGAGTTCAGTTTTGAGTTGACATGTTTCCCGGGTTGTCCGAGTCGAGTTCGGGTGGAACTCTTTCTTCGTCGAGATCCGCGGACTCGCGGATGTCGGCGAGTTGGGAGCGGGTTTTCGATTTAGGTGAGTTAGGCGTGACAAGGTGGCTGGAAAAGCCTCCCGTTCCGTCAGCCATGCAAGCCCAGGAATCGAAAACGAAGGTCGTGCCTTCTGGCACGCCGTTGGCGTTGCTTGGCCTGGCCATCGAATTCGTTGATGAACTCACCAAACCCCCTACCTGGCGCGCCAGCTGTCGGTGTTTACCGCCAAGCCTGCTCAGGGATACCCTTAGCATTAGGGTTTGTAGGTAGGGATTGACAACTCTAGAACTCGATGGTACAAGGAACACAAAGATTTAGACAGGTTCGGGCCGCGAGTTTGCGTAATACTCTACATCCTGTGTGGTTTGTATTGCCTTAGGTGTTGATGATTGTTTGGAGGGGGTCCCTGCCCGCCCTTATATATCTGGGGGGACAGGGTTACATGGAAAGTCCTAGCTGAGTATAGTTGGAGTCCTACTACAACACAATCGGGTAGTTTCCTTTGTACTGTGGCTAGTTCTACGCCTATTCGGGTAGTTACAAAAGAGGTAAGGTACATCCATGAGCTATCCCTTACTCTAGAACATTCTATATCTATAAGTAGTCCCGTTGTCCCGGGTCTGATAGTCCGGGTTATCTCCCGGCAGTGCTTTGTTTCTGATCATAAGCTCGACCATGATAACTCTTGCAGCCATCATTGGTGATGGGTCATTGTTTCACCACCAATCGTTGAAGCTAGCTACAAGGTTAGTGCCACAGTGCACCCATGAAATCTGCAATGTTTACGATAAACATATACATCTACAACCAACCTTCTAAAGATTTTGCAGAGGAGGACCTTGAGTTGGTTGTAGTCCTCGTGTGTGCATGGTGCACTAAGCATGCCTGACTCTGGAGTTACATTGAATGAGCATGGTTTACATGGTATGTCAAAAGTGAAACTCCCATGCTCATTTGTGGAATTCTTTTCTTCAGACTCCAGAGTCGGCGCCTCGCAAGATTCCTTGGCCCATTGATTCTCCATCTCAAAAGATTCATCGTGAAAGCTTGAAGTTGATTCTCGATCGTGGTCGGGAACAACATATTCTAGGCCATCGGGAAGAGGCTCAAACTCGATCGAGGGGGACGATGAATATTTGTCTTCACAAAAGTGAAGGCCATCTTTCGAGTCGTACTCTTCAGAAGATTCTACATCTTCCAAGAGAACAGGGTCGGATGATACGAACGGAGATGTATGCACATCTCCTCGAGCAAGTTCTGCTCAGGGAAATGCTTCGCCATGGGATTTTCTAAACAAGGGGCAGCGGTGGCAGAAGCATTTTCCCTTAGCATTTCATCTAGGCTCCCATGAGATGACAGAAGTTTTTCTAGCGGGAGGCCTAGGAGAAGATCAAAATCGAGGATATCGTAGATGTAAAAATCTAAATGCATCTCGATTTTGTCTATGGTGATAGGCACGTTCCTTGCAATACCCCGACATTCAAAGTACAGTCCAGATGGACTCTTAAAATATTTGTCGGACGGGGTTAAAGGCTTGTTACCCACAAGAGTATCCAAAAGGTACTCGAGTATGATGCAAACCTCAGCATCAGGGTCATGAAGAGCTTCTACGATTTTTCCCTTCACAGAACAAGTGATAGTTGCAGAGGTTGGGCTAATCCGAATTGCTTCGAAAGCACGCTTTGCCTCCTTTGACCAATCAATTGCGGGTGTATGGTGGGAAATTATATCGAAGGTCTCATAAAGACACAACGACTTCATAGGCTCCACGTGCCTAAGATAATTCGAGGTGTTTCGGATGTTTTCTGAAGGATCATCCTCGAATCGGGAAGAGAACTCCGAAGGTTGAATTTCTTCTTCCTTTGGTGTTTGAGAGAGGGCTCAACAAACGAATATTGGGATGTGGAAGATGAAGGCTCAGATTCGGGTGTTAAGAGACTCTCATGGCTCGACGCGGATTCCTCCCGGCAGGGTTCACTATGGTCGGTAGAGAAGAAAGAGTCTTCTAAGAAACTATCTTGGATATATCTTCCTTCTTCCGGAGTTGTGTGCATGAACCATCCTCCGCTGGCATCGTCAAGCTCTAGGGCAGTTTCCATGTCTAAACCCGAGTAGAAAACTTCCAATGATACTTCATCGGGTATAGACATGTCTGGGATAGATGTCAAAAGGCATGAGAATCTAGCCCATGCTGCACCTATGGACTCCTCTAATTGCTCAAAATCGAGGATGTCGATCGGTAGGGAGTCTATGTGTTTGGTGAGGGAGAACGAGTAACAAAAGTCATCTCGAAGCTCCTCCCAATCACTGCTCATATTTCCTATCGTGCGGGTGTACCATTACTCCGCCCTCTCTACAAGAGAGAAGGGGAACACAGTTCCTCGAATTCTAGCAAATGCTCATAGGGATCTTCATGAATTTCTCCAGAGAAGGGTCACTTTCGAACCAAGGCTTTAAAGCCAGGGTCGAGTTCATGGTTAGATGAGGAAGATGGTGATGGCTCAGAGAACTTGCCCATTGGGGTAGAGAGTTGTGGAAAGGATAGCTGCTCCAAGGGTAGCAGGGGTAAAGGTAGAAGGAAAGAAAAGAAAAAAGATACGAGGGCGACTGAGTACGAAGATAATGTAGTTGTCGTTCCCCGGCAACGGTGCCAGAAAGCTTGTTGGTATTTTGTAACATCACGAATAAAATCCGTAAGGGCACGGATACCGCTGTAGCTTTCACCTAAGAGTATTCCAGGGTATCGTATCCACTAGGGAATGTGAGTACACTACCTATGGATTTAGACTGTCCAAGGACACACACTGGTGTAGGAGGATAGGAAAGAGAGGACTTTCTAAGATCTAGAATCTATGTTTAGAAGAAGAGATCACGTCGCCATTATACTTCGAGCTAAAGGTATCGACCGGCTTATACAAGCCGATAGTTCCAATATGTGCTCTATCCAATATCCGAACGTGGAGGATTACTAAAAAGCTCAAACAGGGCTGTCACCACCTGCCAGCTACCTCTACAAACCGTGGGACTATCAGACAACTGAGTGGTATAGTCTAGCCTAGACACCACGTCTACGCCATTCCCTACTAACTCTAGAGGCGTATAGGGTTATCCTTTTCTATCCTGAGCCCAACTCTAGAGTCAAATGCTACTCGCTAGCATACACATCAACTAATATAAGGCAGAGATGATAACTTGCGATCTAAACTCTAATTCTAAATAAGCAAAGAAAGTCTCGAACACTTACAACCGAATAACCATCCGTCGAGGTACAAGCGGAGAAGAGCGCCGACAAGCCCGGCACATCCCCCGACTATCTCCCTCACTCTCGTAGAGGTACAATTTGGAGAAGAGCACCATTGTCGGCGCCCCTCCTGAGTACCTCTACTCCTAAACTCCCTAAGACTATTCTCACTCAAGTGAGAAGAGATGGTGTGGTGTGTGTGTTGTGTTGTGTTTCTTCATTTGGACCCCCTCCCCTTGTATTTATAGGAGGGAACCAAAAGCCATTTACCCGAGAATCGCCCCAAACCGCCATTGGGGACCAACCACACCTCGCCACGTGTCATCTGAGAGCGGTGGGGCCCGTGGGCCGTCACCACTGGGCCGGCCGACCTAGCTGGTCGGCCGACCGTGGGCTGGCTCCGTTTGCCCCGGTCTTCGGTCACGTGGCTGCTAGGTGGGCCCCCATGTCATGTATATGGGTAAGGGCCTATCTTAAGTCGGTTTGATAGCTCTGGTGGGACCGTAGATCCTCGTGAACGCGTCTGATTCGTCGAGAAGTTGTTGCCTCAGATCCATGATGTGTACACCAACACTTGCTCATGGGCTGCATTCTCTTCTCATTTCCAAGCATAAGCAACCTGCACATAAGTATACACCAACACTTTGTGGAACTCGTTAGTAACAACTCCTACCACTAGTGTTGACGCTCGTCTTTCATACGCTCATGCAGGAGCTGATGGCTTGCTCTGATGGTCGGGTTTGTATCTTGACGCTTGAAGCCTGTTTTACCTGCATTTCTGGCCAAATTCCAATGTAGCAATATTTCTAAGAGGAAACGTGGAATTTGCTCTTTCTGGATAACATAGGCAGGTATGAGACTTTATTCTCATGATTTCAGGCCCTAGGTGACACTTGAAATGAGTCGTTAGCGAGCGTCAACAATGCTGCTGCTGCGTCGAGGCACCTACAGGGCGGCCGCCGCCAGCTGCTGCAACTCACGGATCCTGATGCCGTCGCCGCCATGCAGCAATAGGGCAGGAACGTCGGCAAGCAGCCGCCCGTCATGAACAGCGCTAAGCCCGCCGCCGCCCGTGTGAGGATCAATGGCCCCCCTAACTGATAGCACAGCTACGACTACGACCCTACTGCTTGATCTATATGGTTGGCTCCACTCCGACCCGACCGTCGTGTGCATGTAATTCTGGCTGCTGTGGACTGATGGAGTGATGGTAGCTGAATCCACACATATCGTTATCAAGCTCCTACGCATGCAGCAGCTTGATGACGTTGTGCTGGTATATATCTCTTTGCTTGTCATGTTATGTACTTATTATGTGTTTTGTTATGTGCGTTAAGAAAAATAAACGTTAGCTCCTAACTCTTGCTGTTGCAGGCTAGAAGAGCCTAGTGTGCATATGCATGTACTCTAGTTGTTTCCAAGTGTCTTGTGTAATAAGAATGGGAAAGCTATATGATAACCGGGTATTTCTTCCCCATCTCGCATCTAGATTTTATTTCTTTTCTTCCTACCAATTCAAGGCTTCCTCTACCTCCTTCCACCTCCAGCGAGCTCCTTCTCCACCTCCAGCGAGATCTCCAGTGAGGTTTAGGGTTCGAGGTTAAGGTTTGAGCTCCATCAATCTCCATTGCCGGGCTTCGAAGGACGCCCAGGGGTGGCAGGCTAGCCAGGCAGAGGTTGCGGGGCGGTGAGGCTGGCGGCGGTGGCGCTGCTGGGCGGACGATGGAGGAGGCCGATCGGGCCAGGGTGGGGTTGTTAGAGTGCGCAGCGGATTCCGGCCCAGCCAGCTATACCCATGAGCCGGCGCTCTACCAGGCCTCAGGTCTACCGAAGCCCAACTAACCAAGACCTTGGGCCTAACTCAACCCAAAAGACTAGCCTGATGGGTGAGGACTGCCCCACCTTATATATTTGGCTTCCCCACCATCAATTTCCGATGTGGGACTAAATCTAACAGGGGTGGGGCGATGACAACCATGACAACGCGGTGGTGCCATGTGGGCAGGCG
Organism: Panicum virgatum; assembly: GCF_016808335.1. Taxonomy (NCBI): domain Eukaryota; kingdom Viridiplantae; phylum Streptophyta; class Magnoliopsida; order Poales; family Poaceae; genus Panicum; species Panicum virgatum. The sequence goes on along the minus strand of NC_053146.1, from coordinate 42,340,222 downwards.
GATTGGAGGGGCCGCGGGAGCGGGAGGGTCTCGCTGGATGCGATGATGCCGATATTTTTAAGGAACAGATCGGCCTTGATGCGGCCTTGATGCGGAGATGCACAAAAGTTCTTTTTTCTTTTCCTTTCTAATGTGTTCCTTAAGGTTGTGTTAAATCAAGATTGTCTCTTTTTTCCATTTTCAGATTTTGTTACCTTCCATTTATGTTGTCTCTCGAGAAGTTTTTGCTTGATTAATGTTTCATTTAAATTGTGCTAATTTTTTTTCTCAAGAAGTTGTATGGTGAATTTTCGTGTAAAAGTTGTGTGAGAAGTTTTCCCGTTAAAATTGCCATGGAAGTTTTCATTAAAAATATCCTCTGATAAGTTTTCTTAAAATGTTATACATGTAATTAAGTTGTACGTATTGTGAAAAGCTATGCCAAAAAATATCCACTCAGAAGTTTTCGAAGAAGTTATTCGTAGAAGTTTTATGTATCATAAAAGTTGCGTTGAAAAAGTATTTGCTGAGAAGTTGTTTAATTTGGAAAATATTATATACAAAAATTATGAGGGTAAGTTATAAACTTCCAAACTAGAAAGCTACGGAGGAAGAAATTTTCCTAAAAGAGAAACTCGCGTGCTGTCGGAGATCACGTGCTCGTAGCGTTTCTGGCGAGCGTGCTTGGATTAGATGGCCCGACATCTCTTAGCCCTAGTGGAAGATTCCAAAATCCAACGCGGTTGATCCACTATGTCACAACCCTATTCTACCGTCACAACATATGTAAAATGATGTTGATCTTAGCAAATATATTTTTCCAGGTTAATTTTTTTACATAATAGTGTAAAGAGCTAACGAATTATGTTAGAATATGGATAATCAAGTATATATTTTAAATTAAAGGAAGCACAACCTGTTTGTTAGTTTAGCTAAGGTTTTTTGGTATTCTTATCCATGCTTTGAAGTGCAATAGTGGTTTTGCCCTTCATTGTTCACAAGTCATTACGATTTTGCCCTTAACCTCTATGTATTTTGGCCCTGTTTGACCGTTGACTAGGTAAAATTACACTGAATAGTAAAGGGCAAAATCACAAAGTTAAAAAAATAAGGATAAAATCACAATTACACTTCAAAGTAGGGGTAAGAACACAAATACCCCTGTTGCGAAACCCCATTAAAATTATATAGCTCAAAACAATGAATATTTCTTCATTTTTAAAAATAATAATCTCATTTGATCACAGCTAACAATATACAAGACCAAGATGGCTGTAACAACTTTAAAACCAGTTCTAGTGATGAAATAAGAGCTATATAACTCCTGGTGAAATAACTATATAACAACTTTACATCATTTTCAGAGAGCAAACAAGAGCTCCAACTGAAAAGCTGTTGTCGGTCAAAACCCACCGGCGAGTAGCGACAGGCAATACGAAGAGCCGGGAGGTAGCCGGGGTGCTGGCAGGCACTGCTCCCTCGTCAACGGCCCGCAATCCTGACACACGCCGCCTGACCTATACCCGATCAGGAAGGTGCGAACGTGTCTTCGACGATTTGCCTACAAGCACAGACACGTGTAAACATTAGTCCGAGCCGTGGTCGGCTCCCCGAGACGACTCTTGCATCGGCTTTAAAGAACCGATCGAGTCCCGGTGTCAGATTGGATCTGCATATCCAGATGATAATGAATAAAGCAAATAACTGTAAAGCTGCTTCAATTGAATCTAACTAATCTAATCCACGACGGTAAAAGCTTCACTGCTAGATCGGAACATCCTACACGTAATTGGGCCTAATGAGTGTAATAAATAACTAAACCTTAACCAGAATAGAGGCCTAAGAACAAGCGAAAGCCGATTCCCGGATCAATTCCCTGTTAAGACTAAGGCAAAGCATCTAAAACATCACCGGATCATCCAACCCGTTTGCAAGGCCTAAACTAGCAGATATTACGCCAATTCTTAAGTATAAGAACATACCGTAACAGATTAGATCTACTAGATTAAAAGGAAGCAGGGTGCCATCTCTACACGACTAATTCCATGCAACGAGAATTAGTATAAGATTAAAACATGATCGCGCAGAGATGACATGATGTTCGTAGATGATAAGCAATAAAAGCACGATGAATCTACTAAAGATCATGCTACGAAAATCAGGATAACTAGCACTACTCGCCATCAAAAACGCTTCAGTATGAGTAATACCAAGGTAAAAGCAAGAACAACGCTGCCCTGATCGCAAGAAGCGATCAGGGCAGCATGGCGCTTACTTGGATGAAACCCTAGAATTAGGGGGTGGCGGTGCGCCGAGAGTTGTTGTTTGCAAACGTGATGACGTCCTTCTTTTACAAATATCATAGGGTACATATTTATAGTCCGGAGACTTGGGAAACAATCCAAACTAATGTGTCCATATCGGACTCTATCTCTAACTCAATCTAAACTAAGTCTATAGATACATGGCCCACATGGCCCAAATGCTCACGCAGGAGCCGATTCACAAGCCTTCTTTGATTCCTGCTTTAAGCCCAACTCGCTCGCGGCCTATTAATTAACCCTGTTAATTTATGGCGATAACAAAAGCACCCCCATAGATACCCACAGAAACGACGACATTCCATGTCTTCAATCAAAATCCCCCGATCATCTTGTAAGCAAAGATACTTCTGAACCTATGCATAGATATGTCAGTGTTCACATTCTTTATCAGTAACTCTGAATGTTGAATCCAACTCCAATCTTAGACATCCCGTGCATAGTAAACTTTTCTCTAGAAAAAAGTTGGCCATAACAATAATCAACCATCATGCTTAAAGATTCCTATTTTCTGAACTGCAAATTATAAACAATTTGCAATTGCTAATAGAAGGAGTTGTTCCATTTCATGAATTAAGTTGGACTACCTCTTCAGATCACAGTGGGAAAGTCTTTGTTTGGCTATGCTGGAACTGGTTACACCATTCCTGAAGCAAATATGAATTGGTAAATATATAATATTTGTAATATTTATTTGTATGTTTATAGTTTATGTTTATCCTTTTACTTTTATTTTTATGATTTAAGTGTGCGAGTGATACCAATATATTAATACTTGATGTTTATCTTTTTTGTTATCTTCCTTTTTATCTTCATTTGGTTTGTTTTCCTTTTATTCCTATCTAATATTTTTATCCTTTTGTTCTTTTTATTTTTACCATCTTTATTTATTCGAGGTGTACCATTTTAATTCCATGAGTTCATAAAATTTATTTCAAGCATATATATCTTTATTTTTCTGAGTTTTAGGCAATGTTTTAAATCTCCGGCTAAGGCCTTTAGCTGTAGTTTTTTCAACAGCTATGTAGAGCTATAGCTGGATATAGCGCCAGCTAAGCCAGGTAGCGGTTTCCAAAAATAAATGAAAATTTGAGTGGGAATATGATAGAAATGATAACCTGATACAATTCAACCATACATCCAATATTCTGAGTACATGTTCAAGTTCATACAATGAAAATTTTTGGCTGCTGCTAGCTTGCTGCCGCTGCTTGCTAGCTGCTCCAGTAGCAGCACCAGCCCGCACCAGCCAGCCAAACCAACACACCCTTGAATCAGCCAAGAAGATAAGAAAAAACAAATACCTGTTGCTTGCTCGTGCTCCGGCTGAGACATGGTAGCTGTTTTTGCGTCTTGGGGGAGATCGGGAGAGGTGAGCACTGCAGAGTGAGCACTGAGGATTGAGGAGGCGTGGAGAGGACATCTTTATCTTGCTCGCCTCCGGTGTCCGGCGGTCCAGCCTCAGGCTCGTAGCCGCCGACTGCTGCTGAAGTGCTGATGTTGTTGCTTGCGGGAGATGAGGGATTGCAGAGGACTGAAGAGTGCAGGAACTTGTCTTCTTCCTCGCCTCCAGATCTTGGTCGAAGGTTGCAAGAGGAGGAGGAGGAGCAGCAGCCAGCGCCACCTCCGGTTCAAGAAGAACCAGCAGCAGCCGCCGCCGCCGCCTCCATTTTGAGCGTGAGGCAGGGGAAACGATCTAGGGTTTGCCTCATCAGGTGAGCATGGGAGGGAAATAAGTTGGGCCGCGCCACAACGATTTATTTTGGGCCGGCAGAAAGCTTTAGCGGGCGCTATAGTTTGGCCCATTTAGCGGAAATCACCAGCTAACTCCGGCTATTAGCGTGTCGCAGATGATAGCGTTAAAAGTAAAGTCTCCTAGCGGTACTATGCTCTAGCAGCTAAATCCGGCTATAGCGGCAGCTATAGCCGGAGATTTAAAACATTGGTTTTAGGTATATATAACTTTTATTGCTTTAGGTTCAATAATTTGTCTTAAGTGCATATATCTATATTGTTGAAGTTCATATAATTTACTCCAGGTGTATACATATTTATCCCATGAGTATGTATTATTTGTTCGATATGCATATTTATTTTGTTCTGAGTTTGTATAAATTGTTCCACGTGTATGGTTTTTGTTCCATGAGTTCATATAATTTGTTCAAGGTGTACAAGTTTTTGTTCCATGAATTCATATACTTTCTTCCTAGTGTATATATCTTGTAAAACATACTCAATTTGAAAAAGGTATATTTAAAATATTTTCTAAGAATAGTAAAGTTTGATCATGTTTTTAAGATCATGTCATAATTGATGTGGATGCTTGGTTTGTATGTAGGGTGATGGCATCATTTTATTATTATTTGCATGCATGCATCATATTCTATCTCAACAATACAAACAGTAGATAGGCTCACATAAATAATAAAATGATACGCCCCATCTATATTTGCTAACGAATGTTGTAGATAAGCTAGCCACCTGCCAATTCTTTTGCTCAATATTTTTATTTGTAGTGTACTATTATTTGTTCATTACTTTTAATATTTTTTTGGGAGAAACTAATTATTTGTTCCTCTTGCATAAGTATTTGTTCGCAATCGTCAAAATATTTTAGATTGATTAAAATAGTTTTTTTAATTATTATTCAGAAATATGGTTGAGTGTGGTCTTGTTCAGAAGATTTTATCATAAAAACATAATAGTGCAGTTGGAATTTAATTTATAGATTTTTTTAATGTGAACTCCCCTTGAAGGTGGGTGGTGTGATCAATTTTTCTCCACTTGCATGTATGCATGTATTACTCCCTTTTTATTTACATGTCGTATTTAACCAATTCTATAGAAAAATATTGCAACAACTATACTACCCAACATATGCACTATCAACATATATTTCATAGTGAATTCAATGCAATAAATTTTGTATTGTAAATGTTATTATTTCTATAAATTTGATCGATGTTTGCCACGCTTGACTTCGAACAAATCTAATACGATATTTAAATAAAAATAGAGGAAGTATTATTTTTTTCAAAGGAAAGGAAGTATTATTTATTAGGCTGATGTGTGACGGTGCATTTAATATGCGTGCAAAAGAACTCTTGGGACGATAGTTGCTGATTTTATCACGTGAGGTGATGTATAACCACACTGCAATCACGCACCCGTGGCTGCATCATTGCGGAGCACCATAACAGAAGAAAGATGCCGTCCATCCCCAACCCCCCACCCCCAGCGCAAGCGGGCCAATCCCTAACAGACCTACCCTCCAATCAGTATTTCCTCGGATCGTCTCCTTGTACGATGTGCTAGTTATGCCATGCCTTGCCAGAATATGTCCTTATCCTGATCGTCGTCTTGTACCGTTCTAAAGCAAGGTTAATAATATAATTAGTTGCTGCCTACAAGAATTCTTACAGCTTACCTCTAACCCACTCGTGTAGTCGTTAGAGCACCCGCAGCGGGGCCAGGTCAGCTCTCTATAAGGCTTCATGTCAGCATTCAGGGAGAGGAAAACTAAGAGAGATAAAAACGTCGCTACACAGACTTCCATGCGAAGGGGGCCATCTAGCCGTGGAGTGCTCAGGTAAATGGGGAGAGATGAGAAGAGAATAGGATTAAAAAATTCTAATATGTGGGGTCCACCAAAATTTAGCATTAAATGTTACAGTATATTTGTTGGGAGCCTGATCTACTATGTTCTCTATAAGTGACGTGGTTGATGTTATAGAGAACATGCTTTCTATTTTGTTGCGGGTGCCGTTAGTCCTTCATTATTAATATGTGATCCATTTATCTCTCTCATAATTTTTTGACTTTTGTGTCAAAAAAACCGTAAGTTTATAGCTCATTTCTCCTCTCTTCTCCATCTTAACATTTAATCTGCTTATAATATATTATAATACTTGTTTTTAGTGGCTGCTCGGCAGACAACACTCTAGTTTATAGTCGTTAGTACATTAAATTTTTTGCCTCACCTTTAGACACATGTATAGAGCATTAAATATAGTTAAAAAATAAAACTAATTGCACAGTTTAGATGTATACGACGAGACGAATCTTTTGAGCCTAATTATTGCATGATTAGCCATAAGTGCTACAGTAATCCACATGTGCTAATGATACGGTCAAATGCCTCAAAAGATTCATCTCGCAGTTTCCAAGCGAGTTCTGAAATTAGTTTTTTAATTAGTGCCCGAAAATCTCTTCCGACATCTGGTCAAACATTTGATGTGACCTTTGTACCAAAAATTTTCATCAACTAAACACCGCCGGAATACTCTGGGTCACTGATTTCGTCGGTGTCTCTGGACTTTTCCTCCTCCAATAATACCGCGACGAAGACAGCCGATGTGTGCCAAGTGAAGGATGTCTTACGGCTAAACTAGCTGGAGGTCTCGTTGGTTGTTGGTGGAGTTCTTCTTTTTGCTGTCATGTGGTGCCCTCCGACTCCAGCGGAACTGGAATGGTGGGACGAGCTGGAGCTCTGCATGAAGATCCAAGGACCTTAGTTTCAAATTTGTTGTTTATCAAGGTCTTGTAAGCAATTTGTCACCTCTTAAGGACGGATGATGTGGACTTGTTTGTAAATCTTTCTTCCTCCAGGGTGTATGTTGTAAGAGTTGATGTTTTACTACAATGGATGCTTGGGCCAACTGGCTAGTTATTGAAAATTTTCAAGTGTTAATAGCATTTGGTTTCTTGTTAGTACAAAGCTAGCTAGATTGTTAATTCTCTAAACTGCATCTCTCGAATTAGAAGGGCAAGAAAACAAACTATTTTGGAAGCCCTTGAAACAGGTGTTACATATAGACGCTAGAATCACAAATTTGCATAAGAGTTGTGCTCATGCTTCAAAGAAAATAAATGAATAGAAGCAACAACACAATCAGGGCTCAACCCAAAAATCAGTCAGCCACTGGAGCGACAACACTGCTTGCACAGCACCGCACGAGGACCACTAACCAAACAAACAACGAAGACACTTGTAAACAGCAAACAAAATGCATTTATTGATCGATGTACTTCCTCCGTTACAAAATATAATTTGTTTTGCTTTTAGATACATAGTGTAATAGTGTTTGCTCTGTATCAAGACATAGTCTACATCTAAGTGCATGGCAAATATATATATCTGAAAAAACTAACTCCTTGTTTAGATGCCTTCAAAATTTTATAAGATTCTCCATCACATCGAATCTTTAAACACATACATGAAGTATTAAATGTAGCTAAACAAAATAACTAATTACACAGTTTGTCTATAATTTGCGAGACGAATCTTTTGAGCCTAGTTAACCCATGGCAGGATAATAATTACCAAATACAAACAAAATGCTATAGTGTTTTATAGCTAAAACTTTATACATCTAAATAAGGGCTAAAAGATTATAGTTTAGGATGGAGCGAGGCAGCAGTACTAAACATTCCCGTGGTGGATTGCTATGCCGGCTGATGACCGAGCCCGGCGATCCTCTCCTCCAGCACTCTCCACGATGACCCGCCCTCGTCCATCGCCTCCCGTGCCTTCGCCCCTAGTGCAGCCATGTTCCTCGCCGCCTCTACACCCTTCTCACCGTTCATGAGCTCCTTGGCAACGCTGGCAACCTCCTCGCTTTTAACCCGTACCAATGTGCTGGTCATGCTGTGTTTTGACGGCACTCTTACCCCGATCTTCAGCTCGTCGACGACCAGCTTTGCATTAAGCGGCTGCTCGGCGCTCATCGGCCACACCGCCAGCGGCACGCCGGCGCTGACGCTCTCTATCACCGAGTTCCACCCGCAGTGGCTCATAAAGCCCTTCACGCCGCCGTGCCGGAGAATCGCGCACTGGTCCACCCACTCGCGCACCACCATGCCTCTCCCTTGGACGCGCTCCTCGACACTGCCAAGGTCGGCATCCACGGGGCGCACCGCCCATAGGAAGTCCAGCCCGGACTGCTCCAGCCCGTCGGCGACCTCCCTCAGCTGAGCGCCCGGCACGGCGATCGTCGTTCCGAGCGCGACGTAGAGTACGGCACGGCCTGCGACCGCCTTCTCGTCCAGCCACCGCATCCACGCAGGTGCGACGTCGAGCCGCCGACGAGCAGGCGTCGCCGGTTGGGCCAGGCAGAGCGGGCCGACTGGCCAGGCCCTAGGCCCGACGTGCCGGTTCCAGTGGTCGATGTAGCAGCTCTCCATGGCGTGGAAGGTGTTGACGATCAGGCCGTGGCTATCGGCGATGGCTTTCACGAGCTTGGCGCCCATCTCGCGCATCGAAGGGGCAGCCGTTGGATCGGGGTCGTTGAAGGGGAACGGGAGGTCTTCCAGCGAGAGCTGGACGTGCGGGAACTCCGGCACGGTGAACACGGCGTCCGGGCCGCCGCCGACGAGCGTCTCGGACGGGTTGTCGCGTGGTAGCACTTCCATCATGACGTGCAGGAACATGTTCGCTCCGAAGAACGCCAGCGTCCGGACACCGATCGCGGCGGCGGCGGCATGCGCCCAGTAGAGGAAGGCGTCCGCCACGACGACGCTGGCCGGGGGCCGCATGGCGGCAAGCTCCTCCTCAAACCGCGGCCGCAGCAGAGACACGGCCGCAACGAACGCTGGCAAGGAGGACAGCGAGTCCAGGGCCTCGGCACACTCCGCGCCCGGCGGGACGCCAGGGACGATCACGTCGTCGGGGAAGGGCAGCTCCAGGACGGCCACGCCGTCGGCGCCGGACAGCGCGGCGCGGACGAACGCCGCGTTGCCCGGGGTGGTGAAGAAGGTGACGGTGGCCAGCTGGCGGCGCCGGAGCAGGTGGGCGAGGTGGGCGAGGGGGGTAGTGTGGCTCTTGGCCATGAACGGGATCATAACGACGTGCGGGAGCTGGACCTGCGCATCACGGGCTCCGCCGGAGCAAGCAGCAGCAGCAGACGTCATGACCGGGAGATGGTTGCTGAGAGGTTTCGTGATCTGGGACCAAGTAGGATGAGATTGATCGCACAATGACACCGTACCTGCTGTGAAGCGAGCTGGAGTATATGCAAGCATACTATTCTTGCAACCGTACCTGGTGGCCACAAATTGTTGCAAATAAATGCTGGTGGGTTCCATTTTACGGAGTAGTAGATGCGGCATTCATTTTTCTTGGCGCTTGGGCAGTTAGCGGTTAGAGACGGAACAAAATCCGAATGTCAGGACTTGTATACATCATACATTAATTTCCAACAACATTTTCTTTTTCTCATCAATCAATAAAAGAGTACTACTTGATTCTTAGATCTCGTTTGCACTTTTAAGTTTAAGTCACTTGTCCCGTCATATCGTATATTTAAATATTAATTATGAGTATTAAATATAAATTTATTATCAAACTAATTTCATAAATCGCGACTTAATCACGAGAATAATCTATTAAGCCTAACTAGTCCATAATTTAATCACTAATTGCTACAGTAATCATTCATTAATTGTGTATTAATTATACTTAATAGATTCGCCTAAAGTTAAACTTGCAACTTATGCAATTATTTTTATATTAAATTGACATCCGAATATTCGATGTGATAACGACTTGAAACGTGCTGCAAATGGACAGCTCATAACTTTCGTATTATCCATCTTAAACCTTCAAAGTACTTTATCAATATACTTCTGTATCTTGGATGTGGCGTATGCTCTTTAGACTCACTTATTTTTCAAAAGCTTCTTGCCCTTAGGCAACTTCACCAACTCATATGTATGATTCTTATGGAAGGAATCCATTTCTTGCATAGCTTCCATCCACTCCTTTCTATACTCATTTTCCATTCCATCTGCAAAACACTCAGATTCTGAACCATGAGATAGTAACACTACATACTGATCTAAGAGATACTTGGTGGAAGGAACTTGATCTCTACTAGATATTCTCAGTGGAACTGCTGGTGGATGTTCTGGTACTGGTGGCTGCTAATCCAGATCATCAATTTCAAAATTAAACTCATGCTGTTACGGAGCATTTTCATCACATATACCATGCACATCATCTTGTGCATCATTTGCAACATCATCTTCAGCTTGCTGTGGAGCTGGAGCTACAGTAATTGGGTCAAAATTAACCAATGGTTCTTGCTGAGGAACCTGCACTTTTGTCTTCACAATATTCTCAATTGTTTGATCTTCAACAAACACAACATCACGACTCTCACAACCTTCTTTACTAGTACTAAAAACTTCTTTGCCTTCATAGAACCTATACCTATGTGGAGATTGTAAAGTATCCTAAAGATACTTGTTGCACTCTTTTTCCATAAGCGAGTTTTCCATAAGTTTTTCTCGTAGAGGTTTTAATAAGGTAACAAGTGCAATACATCAAGCGACACCATGTACTATTTCTCTCTATTTTTCCCACTAAATTTTTTAGAAGTTTTAATAAGGTAGGAGTGGATCACGGTATTCGCCCAAGGGGTGTTAAGATATCCTTTAACTAAAGGATAATTATGGGCTCATACCAAAGCTGCCCCTGAAGGTTGATTATATATAGAAACATGTACGTCATCAACAATAAGAGAGAACAAGTTCCATCTACATTATACCTCCTCTATGCCGATCTTGTGTGCCACTAGGAAGGGATACAGATGATCTTCTACATTTTGCTCATGCATCATCTGCGGCAGGAGGGGAAGGAAAAGGATCGGGGAACCACAACAACACCATTACTCAATAGTATTCTGATTGAGTGATGAAACTTTTAGAGTCCTGCAACAATTGGAGAGGGAAAATAGTTCTACGAGCTCTTCTTTTGATGTTAATGCGCAATGGGTCGTGCCCAGAGCGTAACGTGTAACACCCGAGTGTTAAACTTGGGTTTAACTAGCTAACAAGTGATCCAATTCTCTCGGTTACAAGTCGAGTCACAATTCGACTCAAAACTCGATTTCAAATTCTGGAGCCAGAGAAACCCGGATACTCCGGGTTTGAATCCGGAAATTTCGGATTTACCCGGATACTCCGGATATTCTTCCGGATAGTCCGGACTTGAAATCCTATATCACGTGTTAGGGTCTTTCTACTGTTTCCAGACGGTAAAACATCAGCTTTTCTCTCTTCCTCACTCCTCCATGAGCTCTCCCTCTCTCCTTAGCCCTAAACTCCAATTCCTTCCCTCCAAATCCATTTCCAAGGCCAAAGAAGCTCAAATCGGCGTGGGGGATCATCTTCTCCAGGTATTCCACCTTGGGGTTGTTTCGTTTTCGAGTTTTCTTGCAAGGGAAGCTTACTCAAGGTACCCAAGCTAGGGCTAAATGGATTGATCGTTTTAGGATGTGTTAAGCGATTTCTTTTGGGTCAATCATCTTCTTATGAATCACTCTACTAGGGTCTAGAAGGGTTTCGATTTTTGTAGGTTGGTTTTGCTAGAAATCATGATTTCAGTTTTAGGGGGCGAAAATGGTAGGAAACCCGGAGACTCCGGGTATAAGCCCGGATACTCCAGATTTGGAGCACTCTGGGGAAAGCTCCGGGTATAGGCCCGGAAACTACGGACTTGGGAGTCCGGATACTCCGGGTATTAATCCGGATACTCCGGAAATTCCGGATATTCCGGATTTCAGTTCGGATATTTCGGGTTTTGCAGAAGTGTGGGCGTCGGGTTGTCTCGGCGGCTCTCGGGTAGTGGTTCGTGTATACGGTTTAGGCTTGTTTCAATGTACAAATCATAATGCATACATTCTCATGTCATATGTATACGTGTAGACGCCGCCACCGAAGGAGCCGTGTACGAGGTGATCGCCGGGCCACAGGAGCAGCGGGGGCAAGTTCAGCAGGAGAATTGTGAGCACCCGGCCCAAGGCCCAGCTGAGCCCAGTGTCGAGCAGCAGCCCGAAGGCAAGCCCCGGTGCACATCTTATTAATTTAAATTATGACACCTATATATATATCTATTACTTGTGCATTACTTATAGAAATTGGTTGAAACTCTAGTTGCATGATCCCTAGATTTCCTTGAGTTTATACTAGTATGTAAGGACAATAGTAATGCTATGCTTAAGAGTTCTCGGTAGAAGTCGAGTGACTTCTCGTCACTCGCGAGATATAGGATGTTTAGAAGTCGAGTAATTTCCGGTTACTCGCGAGATATGAGATTTATTTATATTCTGACACATGAGTTGTTGAAATGGATATAGAATGTATGGAAATTTGAGACCGGACGGGAATTGATGATGATGTATAGGTATGGCAGCAGGACAGGGTTCCTGGGTGTTTTAGTCCCGTCTGAGTCGGTTAAGGACCGTACCGTTGTTGGCCCTGCTGATCATGTTTGAACTGTACTAACCGCATGCCGGGAGTTGGAGGTAGTCGAAACCGGTAAGCCTAGTACTGCCTCGCTCCGAAAGTACATAACTTCATCACCACCCCTTAGGGCGAGTCGAGTAGTCGCGGAGAAACGGGATGCATATGTTTACTTTTGGTGGTCTCTCGTTGAGCTCGGCTGACTATATGTAGGTGGGGCGGTTCTGTAGTTCGAGGCGGGGAGGGGAAGGGTTGGTGAGTGTGGTCCGACGGGGCATACGCGTGCCGTGTTGGTTAGGTCCACCTTGCAAGATTAAATCGGATTGATTCGCCGTCAGTCGCTCTCGAACATAAGCACCTTGATCTTCGAGTCACATCGTAGTAAGGAAGTGAAACAGAATGATATGATAAATGTTGATATTTTTTGATCAATTGTGTTTTCACGTTGGTTTTCATAGACATGCAAAACATAGATATTTAGCAAATCTACTGCTTTAATTTGGAGCTAAAATCTTGAAATCCAGGATCTACTTTTAGATGCTTTTCTGCAAACCAAACTACCAGCCAGAAAGCCATGCATGTCTAGATACGTGGGCTAAATTATACCCACTGGTCGCGTAAGTCTTGCTGAGTATTAGAATACTCAGGGTTTTGTTGGAAAAAATGATTTCAGGACCCGTACACGTAGACTTCTGTCCGTGTTGTGCCAAGTTTGTTCGACTGGACGCGGATGGGTGGAACGTTGAGGACCTAGGCGCGTAGCTTTGGAGTGTATGGAATTGCAAACTCGTGGGCTGAGTGCGTAATTCATTTCCGTTCTTATATATTGTAGTGACGAATTCCATGTTTATCAAACTTTGTATAAAGGGAAGACACACTTGTATATTATTTTTGTATTTCAAACTCGGTTTGTAATTTAAATGTTTCATAGGTTATGGTGTTTGTATTTTTAAGTATGGTGTGTTGCTCGTACCATCTGCGCTCACCTTCGTGTAAGACAACCGGTGATGTTTTGATCGGACTATGGGTTGAGAAAGGATCGTCAAATTAAACTGTTAAGCTAATGCGCCCGATGTGTTCAAATGACGGCCATTACGCTTAATTAGAGTTTTAATTTGGCGGTTCCGTCACAGCTGGTATCAGAGCCGAAACGCATCGGGGGTGGTACGAGCATGGCTAATTTTCAGAGATTACAAATTAAAAATGAATTTCTGACTTAGGATGAGATTGGTTTACTAATATGGGTGGGGTTATTCGTACTAAGCCATATATATAGTCTATGTTCGAGTAGTAAATAGATGTTTAGTTTTGGTTGAGAGGTTACCGTAGGACGATCATGCATCATGCATCATGTCATTCATCGTTTTAAAAAAAATCTGCATCTTAAGGGTGGGGGCATTGTGAACACGACATGAATATCCGGATACTCCGGATATAGTTCCGGATAGTCCGGGTGTGGTGTCCGGATATTCCGGATTAGAGTCCGGATGTTCCGGATTTGGCTCTACGAAACTTCTGGCCTTTTGGTTTAATTTATGCTTTCTGCATTCTTCCATGGTTGATTATTTTGGGTAATCAAGGTATTGCGACTAAACCAAAACATGGTTGAATGCAGAATGGCAACACCCCCGAACCCTCCTGATTTGGCTCAGGCATTGCAGCCATGCTCATCGGACGAGACGAGCAGATGGCGCTCCTCCGTGAGATCGTGCAGCAGGGCAGAGTGCCGCGGCCTGAACAACACCACCTGCCACCTATTCCTTGATATGAGCAGTTTCTGGGTACTCAACCCCCGCTTTTTTATAAAGCGGATGAACCATTGGAGGCAGATAGTTGGCTCTTGACCATTGAGTCCAAATTCACCCTGCACCCCTACAATGACAATGACAAGGCAGAATTTGCAGCTCAGCAGCTCCGGAGTCCCGCATCATGTGGCCATGTTCCCTGCGGGTACTCGGTTTACCTGGGCAGAGTTCAAAGAAGCATTCCGGGCACATCACATTCCAGCGGGAGTAATGAGAAGGAAGCTTAATGAGTTCTTGGCCCTGAAGCAGGGCAATAATAATGTGTTACAGTATTCCCAGGCTTTCAACACCCTATCTCAGTATGCCGGGTACCATGTGGACACCAATGAGAAGAAGCAGGCCTATTTCAGGCAGGGGCTCATTAGCAAGCTCCAGGATCGCTTGGCAATGGTCAAGTTTGACAGTTTCAGTGAGCTAGTCAATGGGGCTATCATACAGGAGGATGCCCACTTGGCTCACAAGGCGGAGAAGAAGAGAAAGGCACCGGCAGTGGGCTCTTCGAGCAGTGCTCCTCAAAGGTTCCGCCTGGTCTAGTCGGGCCCACAGCGAGCCCCCTTTCAGCACCAGCCACAGCAGCAGTGGGGTTATCGGCCCCCTCAGTACCCACAGCCTCAGGGGACAGTCAGACCTTCTGTTCCTCAGCAGAATGAGCAGAAGATATGGGTGCAGCAGCCGGGGATGCGCCCCAATGTATTCCCATGCTATAATTGTGGGCAGCCTGGTCATTTTGCACGTAATTGCCCAATGCCACCCAAGCAAGGTCAGCAATCGAGTCAGCAGAACCAGAAGCAGCAATTAGCTCATTTCAAACCCGGGCATGTGCACTACACCACTCTCGAGGGCATTCCCGAGGGAGCTCCAGTGATGGCAACGATCAACCCATTACGGTATTATTTGATTTTGGGGCATCTCACACGTTTATTAGCAAGGAGTGTGCTACTAGACTTGGATTGGAAATAGGGAATATGTCGATTCCGTACAATATCCATTCGCTTGGAGGGCAATTAATAACCAATCCAACGGTTAAGCAAGTACCATTGCAATTCCAAGGAAAAACCTTTAACACTCATTTGATTATGTTGCCAATTCAGAAAGTAGACATTATCCTTGGAATGAATTGGATGAAATTTCATGGGGTTTTACTAGATACGTCATCATATGTGGTGTACGTAAACTCTCCTCTTTATGGTCCCATGACACTATCCCTGATGAACCATAAGTCGATGACTCCTATTGTGGACCACACCGAGAGTAAGAGCCTAGCCGATATACCAGTGGTGTGTGAATACCCGGATGTTTTTCAGGATGATTTGCCTGGCATGCCACCGGATTGAAATGTGGAGTTTGCCATTGAGTTGCAACCAGGAACGGCACCAATTTCCCGAAGACCTTATCGAATGCCACCCAATGAGTTGGCAGAATTAAAGAAGCAATTGCAAGAGCTACTCGACAAAGGCTACATCCGTCCTAGCACTTCGCCCTGGGGCTGTCCAACACTCTTTGTTAAAAAGAAAGATCAAAGCCTCAGGTTGTGTGTGGACTAAAGACTTTTGAATGCTGTCACAATTAAGAATAAATACCCACTCCCCCGAATCGACATCCTGTTTGATCAGCTATTCGGGGCTCGGGTATTTTCAAAAATTGATCTCCGCTCTGGTTATCATCAGATAAAAATTAGAGCTGAAGATATTCCCAAGACGGCTTTCTTTACCAGATATGGACTTTATGAATATCTGGTGATGTCCTTCGGGTTAACAAACGCCCCGTCACATTTAATGTATCTCATGAACTCAGTATTTATGCCCGAGCTGGATAAGTTTGTCATGGTTTTCATCGACGACATTCTTATATTTTCCAAGAACGAAGAAGAGCATGCAGAGCATCTTCGCATTGTCCTTCAGCGTCTTAGGGAGCACAAGTTATATGCCAAATTAAGCAAGTGCGAATTTTGGCTCAAAAAGGTGCAATTTCTAGGCCATGTCATCTCGGAGGACGGTATTTCTGTCGACCCTAGCAAAATCCGAGATGTGCTAGATTGGAAGACCCCTGAGACAGTTCCGGAAATTCGAAGTTTTCTGGGGCTAGCAGGATATTATCGCCGGTTTGTACTGAACTTCTCCAAAATTGCTAGGCCCATGACTGAATTACTTAAGAAAGGGGTCAAATTTATTTGGGACGACAAATGTGAGCAGGCTTTTCAGACTTTGAGAAAGCTCCTAACGTCGGCCCCTGTCTTGGCTCAGCCAGATATTACCCGACCCTTTGATGTGCATTGTGATGCATCAGGTATAGGTCTCGGCTGTGTCCTCATGCAAGACCAGCGGGTGATTGCCTATGCCTCCAGAGCCCTCAAACGGCATGAAGCGAATTATGCTACTCATGACCTGGAGCTGGCGGCAGTGGTACACGCACTAAAAATCTGGCGTCATTACCTTCTGGGCAATCCTGTACATATATACTCAGACCACAAGAGTCTCAAGTATATTTTCACCCAGAATGAGTTGAATTTGCACCAGAGACGGTGGTTGGAACTAATCAAGGATTATGACCTGGAGATTCATTATCACCCGGGCAAGGCTAATGTTGTGGCCGATGCATTGAGCCGCAAAGCTACTTGCAGTTGCACCTCAGCCACAGCGGTGCATGCCACCTTATGTCAGGAGATGGATAAATTAAATCTAGTCATTGTACCTGAAGGCACACTTGCTAATATTACCCTCACACCTACACTTCGGGATCAAATTGTGGATGCTCAGAAAAATAATGCTGGCATGGAGAAGATTAGACAGAGGCTTATGGAGAATGATCCTAAAGCTGCATGTTTTCACCGGGATGGTGAGGGTGTGTTATGGTTCAATAGTCGCCTGGTGGTACCTAAGGACTTTGAGCTTCGGAAACAAATTCTTGATGAGGCTCATCTTTCTCGATATTCTATTCACCCGGGCAGCAATAAAATATATCAAGACCTGAAGCAACAGTTTTGGTGGACGAGGATGAAATGGGAGGTTGCCAAGTACGTGTCCGAGTGTGACACCTGTAAACGGGTCAAGGCAAGTCACTTGAAATCTGCTGGTCCTCTCCAGCCGTTGAGTATTCCGTCTTGAAAGTGGGAGGATATTAGTATGGACTTTATTGTGGGACTCCCAAAAACTTCAAAAGGGTATGATTCCATCTGGGTTATTGTAGACCGTCTCACCAAATCCACGCATTTTCTTCTGGTGAAGGTAATTTTTACGGCAAAACAATATGCTCAGCTCTATATGGACCATATTGTAAGCTTGCATGGCATTCATAAAACCATCATTTCAGATCGGGGTACTCAATTCATTGCCCGATTCTGGGAACACTTCCATGCCGCACTTGGCACCCAGCTTATCCGCAGTTCGGCTTATCATCCCCAAACCGATGGTCAGACAGAGAGAATCAATCAAATTCAGGAGGATATGCTTAGAGCATGTGTGCTCTCTTATAGCAAGAAATGGGATGAATGCCTACCTCTAGCGGAATTCTCTTATAACATCAGTTATCAAGAAAGCATCAGAATGGCCCCGTTTGAGGCACTATATGGACAAAGGTGTAGAACTCCAGTGAATTGGTCAGAAACCGGGGAAAGGAATGTGTTCGGCCCTGTATGGTCAGTGAGGCAGAAGAACAAGTCCGGTTTATACAGGAGAATTTGAAAATAGCACAATCCCAGCAGAAAAGCTATGCGGACAAGAAACGTCAATCAGTTTCGTTCCAAGTGGGAGACCATGTTTATTTGCGGGTATCGCCAATGAAAGGAGTCCAGCGATTCGGAGTGAAAGGAAAGCTCGCCCCTCGCTATGTTGGGCCTTTTCCTATTATTGAGCAGTGTGGGCCAGTAGCATATTGCCTGGAACTTCCTGCCCAATTATCCACGGTTCATAATATATTCCATGTCTCTCAGCTCAGGAAATGCCTCCGTGTCCCAAACAAAGTGATTGACATTGAGAAGCTACAAGTGGAACCCGATCTCTCGTATCCTAAACATCCTATCAAAATTCTTGACCGCAAGGACCAAGTTACCCGACGTCAAACTAGAAGGTTTTATAAAGTGCAATGGAGTAATCACTCCAAAGATGAAGCCACATGGGAGCAAGAGGATTTTCTAAATTCTAAGTATCCGGATTTCTTGAACACGCATCCAGGTACATCGCATTCCACCCTCCCTTTAACCTTGCTCCTACGTTATAAATCTCGGGACAAGATTTCTTTTTGGGGGGAAGATTGTAACACCCTAGTGTTAAACTTGGGTTTAACTAGCTAACTAGTGATCCAATTCTCTCGGATACAAGTCGAGTCACAAATCGACTCAAAACTCGATTTCAAATTATGGAGCCAGAGAAATCCGCATATTCCGGGTTTGAATCCGGAAATTCCGAATTTACCCGGATACTCCGGATATTCTTCCGGATAGTCCGGACTTGAAATCCTATATCACGTGTTAGGGTCTTTCTACTGTTTCCATATGGTAAAACATCAGCTTTTCTCTCTTCGTCACTCCTTCACGAGCTCTCCCTCTCTCCTTAGCCCTAAACTCCAATTCCTTCCCTCCAAATCCATTTCCATGGCCAAAGAAGCTCAAATCGGCGTGGGGGATCATCTTCTCCAGGTATTCCACCTTGGGGTTGTTTCGTTTTCGAGTTTTCTTGCAAGGGAAGCTTACTCAAGGTACCCAAGCTAGGGATAAATGGATTGATCGTTTTAGGATGTGTTAAGCGATTTCTTTTGGGTCAATCATCTTCTTATGAATCACTCTACTAGGGTCTAGAAGGGTTTCGATTTTTGTAGGTTGGTTTTGCTAGAAATCAAGATTTCAGTTTTAGGGGGCGAAAATGGTAGGAAACCCGGAGACTCCGAGTATAAACCCGGATACTTCGGATTTGGAGCACTCCGGGGAAAGCTCCGGGTATAGGCCCGGAAACTACGGACTTGGGAGTCCGGATACTCCGGGTATTAATCCGGATACTCCGGAAATTCCGAATATTCCGGATTTCAGTCCGGATATTCCGGGTTTTGCAGAAGTGTGGGCGTCGGGTTGTCTCGGGTAGTGGTTTGTGTATACGGTTTAGGCTTGTTTCAAAGTACAAATCATACTGCATGCATTCTCATGTCATATATATAAGTGTAGACGCCGCCGCCGAAGGAGCCGTGTACGAGGTGATCGCCGGGCCACAGGAGCAGCGGGGGCAAGTTCAGCAGGAGAATTATGAGCACCGGCCCAAGGCCCAGCTGAGCCCAGTATCGAGCATCAGCCCGAAGGCAAGCCCCGGTGCACATCCTATTAATTTAAATTATGACACCTATATATATCTATTACTTGTGTATTACGTATAGAAATTGGTTGAAACCCTAGTTACATGATCGCCAGGTTTCCTTGAGTTTATACTAGTATGTTAGGACTATAGTAATGCTATGCTTAAGAGTTCTCGGTAGAAGTCGAGTGATTTCTTGTCACTCACGAGATATAGGATGTTTAGAAGTCGAGTAATTTCCGGTTACTCGCGAGATATGAGATTTATTTATATTCTGACACATGAGTTGTTGAAATGGATATAGAATGTATGGAAATTTGAGACCGGACGGGAATTGATGATGATGTATAGGTATGGCAGCAGGACAGGGTTCCTGGGTGTCTTAGTCCCGTCTGAGTCGGTTAAGGACCGTACCGTTGTTGGCCCTGCTGATCATGTTTGAACTGTACTAACCGCATGCCGGGAGTTGGAGGTAGTCGAAACCGGTAAGCCTAGTACTGCCTCGCTTCGAAAGTACATAACTTCATCACCACCCCTTAGGGCGAGTCGAGTAGTCGCGGAGAAACAGGATGCATATGTTTACTTTTGGTGGTCTCTCGTTAAGCTCGGCTGACTATATGTAGGTGGGGCGGTTCTGTAGTTCGAGGCGGGGAGGGGAAGGGTTGGTGTGTGTGGTCCGACGGGGCATACGCGTGCCGTGTTGGTTAGGTCCACCTTGCAAGATTAAATCGGATCGATTCGCCGTCAGTCGCTCTCGGACATGAGCACCTTGATCTTCGAGTCACATCGTAATAAGGAAGTGAAACAGAATGATATGATAAATGTTGATATTTTTTGATCAATTGTGTTTTCACATTGGTTTTCATAGACATGCAAAACATAGATATTTAGAAAATCTACTGCTTTAATTTGGAGCTAAAATCTTGAAATCAAGGATATACTTTTATATGCTTTTCTGCAAACCAAACTACCAGCCAGAAAGCCTTGCATGTTTAGATACGTGGGCTAAGTTATACCCATTGGTCGGGTAAGTCTTGCTGAGTATTAGAATACTCAGAGTTTTGTTGGAAAAAATGATTTCAGGACCCGTACATGTAGACTTCTGTCCGTGTTGTGCCAAGTTTGTTCGACTGGACGCGGATGGGTGGAACGTTGAGGACCCAGGCGCGTAGCTTTGGAGTGTATGGAATTGCACACTCGTGGGCTGAGTGTGTAATTCATTTCCGTTCTTATATATTGTAGTGACGGATTCCATGTTTATCAAACTTTGTATAAAGGGCAGACACACTTGTATATTATTTTTGTATTTCAAACTCGGTTTGTAATTTAAATGTTTCATAGCATATGGTGTTTGTATTTTTAAGTATGGTGTTGCTCGTACCATCTGCGCTCACCTTCGTGTGAGACTACCGGTGATGTTTCGATCGGACTGTGGGTTGAGAAAGGATCGCCAAATTAAACCGTTAAGCTAATACGCCCGATGTGTTCAAATGACGGCCATTACGCTTAATTAGAGTTTTAATTTGACGGTTCCGTCACACAACACGGGACCCGTTTCCTTCCGTTTTTGCCTTCCGCACGCAGCACTGTCATCCCAAATCCCTATCCACCTTTCCTTCTGAGAAATATCGAATTCAAACTATAGTTTTATCTCCTCTATATATGAACTCCGTTTTGAATATAGTACTACAAAAAAAATAATTTACCACGACCTTTTCTTAAACACCTCCAAGGCGGGCAAAAATTTCAACCGCTTCGATTAATGGCAGACATTAACCAAGTCGATTATTTTTTATTAATCGAGACGGTTAAAAGAACTGTCTCGCAAAATCGATTAACCGAGGTGGTGACACTTAAAATACCCGCCTCGGTTAATGTCACACCCCAACTAAGGTATAGACGAGACAACGGCGCACGCTTATAAGAGTTAAATTATAACAGTGCAAGGCGAGTTTTAAACACGAGCGAGAAGTGGATCAAAAACCATTTTTCTTTATTGATTTATATTTCGAGTACTTCTTACAATATTAAAGAGATATTTTACATGCTGAGAAATAAAGATTCAAAACTACAACTTTAGCTATATATAATCGCTTCCGTTCCCTCTTGGCTGAATCCATGTTCATAAGATGCAAAAAGACAATTAAAACAAGGGTGGGTATAATAGATTATACCCTAACAAATAGATATATGATATTAACAAAATCAACATAAATAATGAGCGGAAGCTGAAATATTCATCACAGATCATTCACACAATATTTTGAAAATAAACAATATTTGAGCTGATGTCACACATGACCGCAAGTTTCTCAACCCAGAAGTCACAGGGGTGAAATTTTGCACTGTAATACTCTACAGAGGGTACTCCGACATTGATAGTCTCTACTAGAACACCATGCATCCATGCATATTTTAGAAGAGCAGAGCTCTTTGACTCTCCGAAAATCACATCTCTTGACTTACTAGTGCATGGTCGCTCCTACGGATCCATCACCAAGCACCCTGTTCGAAACAAGAGCCATTTCCATTGGAGAACTCAGATAGACTCATTCCTGAACCGTGACCGGTACAATACTATTTCTATCGCAACAGCAGCTTTACAGGTCAACATACAGGGAGTATAACAGCATAAAATAGAAATACACTCAAATCGCAAGCATCACAACAACTCAAAATCACAATATTGGGAATATAAATCGCACATCGAATGTAAATATTTTTATACTTAATCAATACATGAGACAAAAACCACAACTGAAAGTGTAAAACTCACATGGAAATGGAAAGTAAGGGCAACACCTCGGCTACAAATGTAAAACACACGAAGAGTAAGGGCAACTCCTCAACTGGAAATGTAAAACTCACACGAAAAGTAAGGGCAACACCTTAACTGGAAATGAAAAACTCACACAAAAGTAAGGGCAACACCTCAATTGGAAATGTGAATTTTCAAATATAAAGGTTTGTGCAATATCAGTAGTTAGTAGTACTATAAAATATAACTAATGGAATGTTGAGGTTAGCATAACATCAATATGTTAGTAATATGTAAACTGTTTGCATAGGAAATAGAATATACTAGATGGAAGTATAACTAATAGTCATATAAGCTGCTTGCCTTATTAGTATAACAAAAATTTATTTACTACCCTCTAGCAGTATTTGGCAGCACTTTAGCTATCATTTCTCAGTATTAATTTGGCAGCACTTCAGCTATCCTTTCTCATCTCTTCCAACTTTCTCTAAATAGTATATGTAGCATTCTTTTTTTTTTTGAAAAACTATATGTAGCATTCTATCTTTATAGTAGCATAAGCTTCTCATCTCTTCCAACTTTCTCTAAATAGTATATGTAGCATTCTATCTTTATAGTAGCATAAGCTGCTTTCACGGTAGCATGACACTTTGCTGCTACTAGCTACCACTATCTTTATCTATTCTAACTAGTAGTACTTCACTGTTTTAATCAGGCTGGTGTCAGCGCGCGATCGAGCTCTAGCCCTCACTCCCACTCTAGTGGTGTGCCGAGCTGAAGCACCTTCGGGTCCTATTTATAGGACGCTGGAGGCGGTAACGAAAAGGCCGTGGATGAGATCGGGAAGTTAAAAACATTATTACAGCAGCCTCTAAATCATGGATGACGTCATCTTGGAGGATTCTGATGCCAACCAGAGGTAGCTCGAGTAAACCAGAGAAACGGTGAAGCATCATGCACTCGATTGAGCAGCATGGTATCTTCTTCGTTGACTAAACTATGCATGCAGTGGGTCCCACAGCTAATTTATCTAAGCTACATATAGCTCAGCTCTCGATCCAATGACATGCACCCCTCCCTTACAGCAGGGGTCCACGAACACACTAATTAGATAATTCAGTTACATATATGCACACACTCATAACGTAATAACCCATCACCATATGACAGGTAGGCCCTATGGTTGCTTTAAATAAATCAAAGAAAGTTACGAATTGCAATTTACACAAACATTCAATTCTAGTTGCACGAAAGAAAATCTATTTGCACGTGTCCCCGTGGTTGCGCCTATCCTTAGCTCTTAAATCTACTTATTAACAAATATTAGCCTGATAATGTAATTTTTACTAGATAATTAAAAACTCAATATAGGAGGTATTACACTAAGCTCGTGCACAAACTCGAACTCGAACTTAAAGAAAGAGCATGCGGGTGGAGAATAATGATTATTATACTCGAACTCGAACTAAGAATAATGATTATTATACTAGATTATTTTACAGCCAGCTTCGACACAGGAACCAAAAAATTTTATGAGATAGACAAATGGACTATGTATTTATGATGAAGAGCTAAATCATTATACAAGTAGGCTGAGAGATGAGCAGCGAAGGTTCTTACAGCCAGCAGCAGGCTAAATCATTAGTCTTGCTCTAATCATCTCCTCCGTCAGCGTCAGTTTACATACTCCCTCCGTCTCTAAATAACTGTCGCTTTCGCTTTCTGAGAAATAACTTTGATTAATTTTATATAAAAAACATTAATATTTATAATACATAATTAATATCATTAGATAGATCTTTTAATCTAGTTTTTAACAAATTTATTTGGAGATACAAATATTACACGTTTTTTCTACAAATCGAGTCAAATTTGTGGCATGCACACTAACAACGACACTTAAAAGGGACAGAGGGAGTACATTACTACCTACTTCTGCCTACTTACTTATCGATCTCGAATTCGCGGAGGAAGAAGAAATATCCGCTGTAAATTTAGCTCAAGTGCATTCGAGGATGCAAAAAGAATGTCTGATTTTGGCTGTTGGAAAAGATGACTAATTTCAGCTGATTTACTCGGTGAGAAAGAATAAATCAGAATAAATCGAAAATGGACAAGAAGAATATTGTAAATATCATGATCTACTTCCCGTGAACATAAATGCCGGGGTTTTCTTAGCAAAATGCTTGTGTTTTCCCTTCTATTTATTGCAGTAACGCGATAGCGATAGCATAGAACACTTCAAGAGCGATTACAACATGTATCAAAATCACGGCCCTCTCATACTATCAAAGCTTTACTTGTAATAAATTATTTCTTCTCTTCTCAATACGGATGACGTGCTACTAGGTTTAGGCAAACCAAACTCAGCGACTTAACAATAGATATTCCCTCTTAGATACGAAACAACCAAACTATGGTTACCAATGTAAATTATATCAAAACTTTCGCTCACTAGAACGAAGCAAAACATCACTTAATCGGTAAAATTCTTGCAGCCATATAAATAGCAAAAAGTATTCCCTCCGTCAAATCGTCAGAATTCGGAAGTTTTAATCAGCTAACAAAGGCCGAGAAACCCATAAAATAAATTTTAATGTAAGAAGAAGGCTCCTTTTTAACCTAGGCGGAAGATCTCTCTTTTTTTCTAACCACAAAAACTGACAAAAAGAATCCCAGCGTGATATCGGATGGCATAAACAAATCGAGAAAACCCATCCAAAAGGCACTGAAAAAATCCTAGCCGTACAGTTCTGCCCAATCAGGAGCAGCGCGCGCATCATTGCACGGCGCCGGAGAAAATCCAAAAGACGGAAAGCGACGAGCACGCATCGCTCGCTTCGCTCGCCCCGTCACGCCTCCGTCCGACCAGCCCGCCTCAATCGGATCCGCGCCACCGCCACCCGCGAACCCGACAGCGGCCGCCGGCGCCGTCGCCGCGAGGGGGAGGAGGAGGAGGAGGAGGGGCGGCGCGATGGACGACGGCGGGATCCAGGAGGAGCCGCCGTCGGCGCGGTTCCTGACGCCGACGCGCTCGGGGGGCACGCGCTGGGTGGACGGCAGCGAGGTCGACTCGTCCGAGTCCGCTGCGTGGTCGCTCGGCGACGAGCGGTCGGGGGAGACCGTCTCCGCCGAGGGGAGCGCCGCGGCCACGGCCCCGGCGTCGCGGGTGTCCTCCGGCACGTTCCGGCGGCGGCTCGGCAAGCGGCCCCGGCGGGTGGACTCGCTCGACGTCGAGGCCATGAGCGTCGGCGGCGCGCACGGGCACAGCAGCAAGGTGCGTCCGCGAATCGAAATCCTCGGTAGCGTTCCGCTCGCGTGCCTCTGGCAGCCCGGTGCGCGAGAAGCTTACAATAATGCGGGCGTTGACCATTTCCTTGGTTAGCGCAATGAATGGTAGGATGAATCGGTGGTGATCGCTTGGGGCTTGCTAGATGCGTGTTGATGAAACTTTTGAACAATTTTGGATTGGTGTTACGATGATAGCATCGGCTCTACTTGTGGATTCCATGGATTCCCACATGCGTGTCTGTCTGGGATATGGGAACACGTGCTTTTCAGATGCTAATATTCTAGTACAGTGGTACTTACTCAAAAATCATGATCCCAATGACTGAAATATCCATGCTCCACTTTGTGCCAGGAATTGACGATGTTGAGTACCATCGCGATGGCTTTTCAAACCCTCGGTGTGGTCTATGGAGACATGGGGACAAGCCCTCTCTATGTCTTCAGTGATGTGTTCAGCAAGGTGCCCATAAAGTCGGAGGTTGAGATCTTGGGAGCACTTTCGCTGGTCATGTACACGATCGCATTAATACCTTTCGCGAAATACGTGTTTATAGTGCTCAAAGCTAATGACAATGGTGAAGGTAGGATGAGCCGGGTGCAATTTTGGTTCGAGTATATCATGACTAGCATTGGCTTGTATGCCCCTCGCCGGGTTGGTTAACTTACTAAGGGTCCTCATGGTTGCAGGGGGCACTTTTGCACTTTATTCATTGATTTGCAGGTATGCAAAAGTTAGCCTGCTTCCGAATCAGCAGCGTGTGGATGAAGATATATCTAGTTTTAGGCTCAAGTTGCCAACTTCTGAACTTGAGCGTGCTATGTTTGTCAAAGACTGCCTAGAAAAGAAGCCACTCTTCAAGAACATTATCCTGTTCTTGGTCCTGATGGGGACTTCCATGGTGATTGGCGACGGCATTTTAACTCCGTCAATGTCAGGTGTTTCATACAGTCTGGTGGTCTTAGTTTGCTCCATTAGAAGATGTTATGTAACTGCTGTTTGCGCCTGACCCTCTTTTTGTTTCTGTTTTTAGTCATGTCTGCTGTCAGTGGTCTCCAGGGTCAAGTTCCAGGATTCGACACAGGTTTGATATTCCATGTTCAATCTCATTGTTATATCTACCACATTTTACTTTTTTTTTTCATTGGTTTACTGACCAAACAGATCTTCTCATTTATTTGGTAAAAGGAATATGTGTGCCTTATTTCCCACCCTTTTTTCCTTTTCTTGTCTGCAGATGCTGTTGTACTTGTCTCCATCATAGTTCTTCTGCTACTGTTTAGCGTGCAGAGGTTCGGGACTGGCAAAGTTGGATTCATGTTTGCTCCTATTTTGGGACTCTGGTTTATTAATTTGGGCTCCATCGGAATATATAATATTGTTAAGTATGATATATCTGTTGTGAGAGCATTCAATCCGGTGTATATATACTTGTTTTTCCAAACAAATGGCATGAAGGCATGGTCAGCTCTTGGTGGTTGTGTCCTGTGCATCACAGGTGCCTCCTTTCTTCAGCAACAGCATTCCTCTCTTATTTTGGTGTCTTTTGAAGAAAGGGCTGGTTTTGCACTCAAATATATTCTTGTCCTCAGCAGTCAATATTTTTGAACTCTTGTATAACCAAGAATGCTTTTATGAGAACAAAACAATATCATGAGTGATGAAAATGCTCTTTCCTCAGCTGTACCATTTTGTATCTAGCATCGGTGCATCCTTTAGTAGAGTTTCCATCACTTGTTCAGTGTTGTTATACCATCTTTGCCATGAATGCTGATGAAAAATGGTAGTTTTTCATTGATTTGGCCATTCAGTAAAACCTGACATAACTTTAGCTATTCAGTAAAACCTGACATAACTTTAGCTATCTTATATAACTTTAGGAGCTGAAGCAATGTTTGCTGATTTGGGCCATTTCTCTGTCAAATCAATACAGGTTACCCGCTCCCTTTCTGTGTTTGTTTACATGATATTCTGTACATTTTGTTCATTATCTGACATACTCAGTTTCACTACTCTTTCTTTCCCCTTTTTGGGTTCCAGGTAGCATTTACCGCTGTCGTATTCCCCTGTCTGCTTATTGCTTACATGGGCCAAGCTGCATTTTTGATGAAAAATCCACTTGCTGTAGAAAGAATATTTTATGATTCTGTACCAGGTAAAACTTTCAACTGGTAATAAATATATCAGGTTGATCTGTGTTATGATCACTAAATTATTTATGTGAGATTTGCAATGTAAGTCTAAGCTTTGATCTGCAAAGCAGGAGTTCTATTCTGGCCAGTATTTGTGATTGCTACACTTGCTGCTATGATTGCCAGCCAAGCTATGATATCTGCAACATTCTCTTGCATAAAGCAGGCGATGGCTCTTGGCTGCTTTCCTAGGATTAAGATAATCCATACTTCCAAGAAAATCATGGGCCAGATTTACATACCTGTGATGAATTGGTTTCTTATGGTCATGTGCATCATCATTGTGGCCACTTTCAGGAGTACCAATGATATCGCCAATGCCTATGGTTAGTACTTTGATCTTCGAGAAACATACAACAGCATCCTCACTCATGCTACTTTAAGTTTTTTTTTTGATACACTAGAAATGAAGTAATGTAGGGTGTAGTTATCTATTTTTGCTAAAGAATTCTCCCATTTGCATCAATTACCTTTTTTTCTTTGAACTTTTTTAGGTATTGCTGAAGTTGGTGTCATGATGGTTAGCACTGTACTGGTGACTTTGGTGATGCTTCTTATATGGCAAACCAACTTGTTTCTTGTGCTGTGCTTTCCTATTCTTTTTGGCGCAGTGGAGTTTGCTTACTTAACTGCCGTTCTGTCAAAGATACAAGAAGGAGGGTGGTTACCGCTGGCTTTCTCCTCACTGTTTCTCTGCATAATGTACACATGGAACTATGGAAGTGTGTTGAAATACCAAAGTGAGATGCGGGGCAAGATATCCCTGGACTTCATTCTTGACCTCGGAGCCACACTTGGCACTGTAAGAGTTCCAGGCATTGGACTTGTGTACAATGAATTGGTCCAGGGGATCCCATCAATCTTTGGCCAACTGTTGGTCACACTACCAGCAATGCATTCCACGATTGTCTTTGTTTGCATAAAGTATATCCCCGTCCCATATGTCCCGCTTGAAGAAAGGTTCTTGTTCCGAAGGGTTGGCCAGAAGGACTACCACATGTTCCGCTGCGTCGCACGCTATGGTTATAAAGATGTTAGGAAGGAGGATCATGGCTTCTTTGAGCAGCTTCTGGTCGAGAGTCTTGAGAAATTTCTGAGGAGGGAAGCCCAGGAAATCGCACTTGAGACAAGCACAATGGAGGCTGAGCGTGATGACATATCTGTTGTATCTGAGGTGCCTCAATCTCCTGCTTGTGAAGGCGATCTGCAAACTCCACTGCTTTCTGATCAGAGATCTGGTGATCACAACAGAATGGGCACCAGAGATGATAGTTCTCCTGTGCTTCCCTCCAGTTCCATGTCAGCAGAAGAAGACCCCGCGTTAGAGTACGAGCTGGAAGCTCTGAGAGAGGCCATGGCATCTGGGTTCACATATCTTTTAGCTCACGGCGACGTGAGGGCGAGGAAGGAGTCGTTCTTCACGAAGAAGTTTATTATCAACTATTTCTACGCGTTCCTGAGGAGGAACTGCAGGGCTGGCACCGCGACCCTGAAGGTCCCCCACTCGAACATCATGCGTGTCGGTATGACCTACATGGTTTGATGGGGACTGCTACACTCGTGCCACAAGACTGAACCTTAAGTCTTGGATGCCGCACCAGCTTGTAGTTTAGAGATTGTACGGCAGTACTGATTGAATTCATTGCTGCCTCTTGCCATCTGCTCGGAATTTTAGTCGCAGATATGGCTGTATGTGTTCGATTTTCCATTCCTTTTGCCCCTTGATCGGCACGTCTTCAGTTGTTTGTATGATATCTGTGGAGACTGTATCTGTATGAGCAGCTATGTTTCTGCCATCATCTCTTGTGTGTATCCTAGCACTCCTTGCATTTGTTGACCCTTCAAATAATGCAGTGGGGGCAGATGCCAAATATTGGGCCTGGCCTCCACATGCTACGTTGTACATACTTCATTGTTATGTATTACTTGTGTTTGTAAGATGTCCAGCATCTTACTGAAGATTTGTCGCTAAAAGATGTTCTAATGAGCATGCTGTCAATTTCCTTTGTGCATGGTCCAATCTTCGGTTACTAGGGTGAGCTACCCTAGATGGCTCCTGCTCCTTGTTAGAACCAGATTCAAGTCTGATATGATTGCCAGTGGGCACGGCACCAAGGCTAGGTCACGGACAGCGCTGATACGGATCTGCCTCTGTCAAGCATTATCCTTGGCTTATCCTTTGAAGCTTTCAGCCTTAAAACGAGCCCTATTTTGCCATCGGAAGAATGTTCAATGATTGATGGTAGTGCCATCCTTGCGGTTCTAGGATAATCTTTGGGATCAGTTCATGTGCATCAGTCTGCATTCATTTGCTCTCTGTGCGGCTGTCCAAGAAGTCAACTATCTACTACAGACAGCCTCTTGCTATGCTACTCATTTGTGTCACATGTGCCTCTGAATCATCAGAGTGTTGCCATAGGTGTAGAAAAGGTTTCCAATAAAGAACAGCTTAAGTGTCAAACAATGAAACGGATAAGTTTAGTCATGCACCTAATCTCCATGTAATGGATGCATATAAACGCAGAGATGCAGTTGACTTCTGGGGTGTTAGGCCCTAGCAATCTGGAGGAGGCAAACCACCTTTGCTTCTCCGAGGAGATGGAGACTGTTCCTGGAACTTCGACGAAGATAGAGGCCAAGCACTGTGGCCAACAAATCCACGGAGCGAGGCACCAGATGACTAGACCTGTCTAGGTCTATTGCTGAACCCCATGCCGTATATAGTTTTCTGAAGAGCAGAGGGAGCTGAGAAATGGCCTTCACATTTTCTTTTCTTTTCAAAAAAAGAAATGAAAAAAAAGCCCCGGCGTCGTCCCCCGCGTAGGGCGACTCGAGCGGCGACCCCCTCCCCCGGCAGTCGCCGCCCCCTCCTCCCCTCCTCCCCACCTCACCGCCGCCGGAGGGCGACGCCGGAAGTCCGGCCGGACCCCGGGATGGCGGCGGCGGGGAGCATCCCATCCCTTCCTTCCCTTCCTCCCCCTTGAAACAGATGGCCGGCGCGGACGCCGTCGAAAGGGGGAGGACGGCGACCAGCTCGCGACGACGGCGGCGTGCGCGGCCGGATCCGGCCTCTCCGCCCCCGGATCCGGCTTGCCTGTGGCTGGATCCGTCGCCCAGCGGTGGAGCTGGGCACGGCTTCGGTCAGGGCGGCGGGCACGGCGCGTGGACCGGCGAGATCTACAGCCGGCGGAGCATGAGGCCGGCGGAGGAGGCCCTTGGTGCGGCGAGGCATGCGGTCGGCGGAGGTGTGCGGCCGGCGACGCGTGCGGCCGGCGGCACGCAGGACGGCGAGGCGAGGCGCGCGACCGGCGAGGCGAGCGGCCGGCAGAAGCCGTGCTGGGCACGTGGCCGGCGAAGCGCGCGGCCGGCGGAGGGAGCTGCACGTCGGCCGGTGGTGGAGTGGGACGACAGAGGAGCGACATTGCTGCACAATGACTCGTGGGGTGCGGCGGAGGCGTTGCCCGGTTGGGATGGCCGGGATGGTGGTGCTGTCTCCTACATCGCGCGCGTGCAACGGGGATGAATGCTCCGGGCGAAAGCCTTCTGACGGCGGCGTTCTCGGACGTCGCTTTCCCTGTTGGGGGCGTCTTTTTGGAGCTTCATTCCTGCTGCATGAGGTCTCTGGGTGAAAACCCTGTCTAGTTCTAGACGAGCAACGGCGGCGCCTTTGGCGTCGTACCCTCCTTGGAGGCGTTGTCTCTTGAGACCCGCTCGGTTTGCAGCTTGGCCGGCCCACTGTCTTTGGCGGCCTCGACCGGTGCTGGCAACTCCGTCGTGGGATAAGCTAAAGGGTGTGACTACCACACGTCAAGGCGGCTATCTGTTGGTGATCAAGGGTCGTCGCTTGGGTGTCGCTCGGCTGCTCGCAGCGGACCACGGCGGCCGACGTTGCTTCGCAATTGTCGGTTCGGTGTGGGACAGCGTCTGGAGGACGGCGCTTGTGGCAACGGCATCGGGAGATGACTCGGCCTGTAGCGGATCGCGGCGAGTAGGTCAGCATGGCTGAGCCTATTCGGTGCGGTACAACGTTGGAAGACGGCACAGGTGACAACCTTGATCTGCGGTGGCTTTGTGCGGGAGAAGGTTACGTGTTGAAGTTTAGACCACGGCGATGGTCTGTTGTTCTGGTAAAGTTCCTTGGAGGCGGGGCGGCTATGCTCGCTATTGTAACACCCCGGGTGTTTACGCAGTATTTTAATTAGGTGCCTGCACAGTAATGGTGTAGGTTTGCTATGCATCTTGTGCTTGATTTACTTAAAAAGGATCTTTTTGTAATTATGAAAGGTTATATGTGTAATTATGATTTTATGCAAGGTCCTTTATATAGTTATTTCTGAATATAGCTTTTAGGGAGGGTGTTTGTGCAAAATTTCAGTGCATTTATTGCATGGCAACCAATTTTGCTTGTAAGTCTATGTTTGTAGTGAATTTACATTGAAAAAGACAAATTTCCTAGATTTCAAAATCCCTTCAATGATTTTAATTTTAGCTCTTGAATATTTGGTCAAATAAATTTTTGCACAACATCAAAGTTGTAGATCTTGAAATTTTGAACAACTTTCATGTTGGGCACTTTTCCATTTGAGCTTTGGTTTAAAAGTTATCACTGGTTTACAATTTAGTCCCTGGAACTTTTGGAAATTGCAAAATCGCCCTTATCCCCTTCTTCCCCACCCCTGCTCTGTTTCGCCGCCGCCCACCGACGGCGCCGACGCCGGCGCCGTGGAGAGGCTTCCCGGCCGCCTTTTTCTGTCGCGCTGGCGCCCACGCATCGCCCCGGAGCCGCTCCACCGCCCTTGCCATCGCGCTGTGCCTCTCCCGGCCGTGCCACGCGCGCTGCCGCGTCCAGAAGCACCCGCGCCGGCCGCCACCGCGACGCCGCCGTGGCGAGCTCGCCGCAGAGCCCCAGGACCCCTTCCAGCGCGCGCATGAGCACCTCAAAGACCCCAGTGACCTATTCCTCCCTTTCTTTTGCTCTCTCCGCGCCCCCAGACCCAGGAACACCACCGCCGCCATCCGCCGAACGCCGGTGAGCCCAGGCCGCCGTTGAACTCACCCCTCCGCCCTTCCCCGTCCCAAATTAACCCCTCCAGTAGCTCCTACGTGGTCCCGCGCGGCTCACCCACCCTTTTTCCTCGCCAATCCTTCACCGGAGCGTCGCCTCCGCTGACGCCGACCGCCTGGTTACGCGGAGCCGTCGCCACAAGCCGCCATAAGCCGCCCCGAAGCCACCTAGAGGTGCTCCTGGACCCCCTATTTCTTTCCCACCCCGATCCCCTCGCCGCCGGTGCTCGCCGTCGCCGGTAAAGGCCGGTCAAACGCCGCCTCCCCTTTCTGACCCGGCCGAGGACCTCGGGTTGGAATTCAAAGAAGCCCAGGGGGCTGTCTGCAAACCCCAAGACTCATTTGAATAGTGCCACTAAGGACTGCTTTGTAATATTTTCAGTGAACTTTGAAATTCTAGATCAATTCGTAGAAAATTCGTAAATTAGAAAATCTTGATGTTTTGGAATCCTCTTGAAGAGCTCTATGCAGTAGAACCATAATATGTTAGGCTTTAGTTGCAAGTTTTTGCCGTATAAATGGTTTTGTGTCACTAGGTAAATAAATACTAGATGTTTAGTCTTTTTCTTATCTAATGCTTGAAAGCTGGTCTTGCTCTGAATTTTTTGTGGTAGTTTACTCATGTTACACTAGCTTTGCTATAAAAATTTCATGATCAGTTCTCTTGTGTAGCTATTTATTTGATTTAATCCTTGCTTAGTATACTTTATTTATGATAAATAGTTTCTGTTCTTTTTAAATCCTGAAAATATTCCTGAGTGTTCTTCTGGAGTATATTAGCTTGTCCAGGAAGTTTGAGCCTTAGTTCATGGCTAGATTAGGGGCTAAAAATAAATCTTGCTAATCTGTTGTTTGTTTTAGTTATTTTTCTCAGAGTTAATTCTGTGTAGATAAAATCATGAAAAATTCACGGTAGCTAGATCTTACCTTTGTAAATCTCCTGTTAAATTTTGAGCTTCTACTTTGCAATATTTTAGTCTGTATAATTCAAGCTTGTACTAGGTGTTGCCTGCATAAATGTTTTATTGTGATTAAATGATTACATGTCTTGATATGATTTTTGAAGGGTAGATTACTTTGTTCATGTTCTGTTTAGTGTAATTTTGGTATAATTTATTACTTTTTGTACTCTGATTTGATGATTTATTTACAAACCATGACTTAGTGGTATGATAAATCACCACCACTCATTTTATGAAGTTAGTTAACTTCTTTTGTGCTGTTAATCATGATGCCTTGTGTAGTTAAATTTGTCATTTAACTACTCTATAAACGATTGCCCATGTTTGTTTATAATGTTGTTCTTGCATTACATATAGATACGACTACTTTGTCAGACGGGACGTACGAGTTGATTCCGGAGTCTGACGGAGGTGATCTCGAAGCTCAAGTGAACACTGCGGAACTAACTGAAGCCCCGAACCAAAGTTCGGAAGAGCCTAGCGCTGAAATAGTTAGCAATTACCGAGAAGGCAAGCCCCGGACATAACCTATACTTCAAAATTAATTTCATTTACTGTATTATTTTACTTGTGCATTTACAGTTCATAGGAGTTGAATTGAAACTCTAGATGCATGATCCTAGGAACCTATGTACTGAACACTAGACTTGAGTTCGAATAATTGCTAAGCTTATAGGACCGGTAAAAGTCGAGTGATTGCCTGTCACTCGCGAGCTTTATAGGAATTGCTTGTTTACTTTCTGTTATCAATATAAGGACGACGGACGGGGTTGTGTTCGATATTATGTCCTATGTGAGACCCCGTCTGTGTTGATGAACTTGCTAAGGTCGCGGTGTGTGGTAGTGCTGGTTAAGTTTTTGAAAGTACTAGTCACATGCCGTAAATATGGTACGCGGCAAGCCTAGTAGCCGATTGGACCGGGGAGTGGATATACCTCCCACTCTCTCAGTAGGGATAGGTTTTATTTTATGTTGCGCAACACTACGACTTCTAGGGACAAGGTTCGGCCTTGGAGCCCTGTAGTCGGGGAGAGTGGCACTATCCACAAGCCGGAAAGAAAGGTTAACGGTTGTTTGGGAATGACCCGACGGTATTCCAGACGTGTGTGCTAGGTTACCCTTGCAAGGTTGAATTTCGATTCAGAATCGTCCGCCTCTCACGATGAAATGAGACTGCTTGATCTCTTTGCCACACAGAGTAATAAGAGCAACAATATTCTTATTAATCTGGATGTTTGCTTAGAAGTTTCACCATGAATGGTTAGTAGATGCTTACATAGAATGGTTAATCAACTAGAATCTTGAAGCTAAAACTTGAAAGTAAGGACCTACTCTTTATTGCTTTTCAGCAAAGGAAAACCAGAGCCTTACAAATGCCTTGCATAGTCTAGCTAAGGTGGGCTACTTATACCCGTTGTCGGTTAAGTCTTGCTGAGTATTAGAATACTCAGCCTTGCTGTTGAAATCCTTTTTCAGGTATGAGTTTTGAGGATCAGATCGCTAGCTTGACCTATCCTTGCGCTTTGCCTCCTGGCTGGTCCGTAGAATGGGATACGTCTTCGGCCGGCAATGACTATGACGAGTGATACCCGGCTTGGGCTAGCTTGGTATACTTTTGGCGACGTGTTGTAGAAATCGTGTTTCATCTTCCGCTGTTTAGACTCTGAACTTATAATTATGTTTTGTAGAACTGTTTTACTTAAGTTGGTTTTGTAATAATGGTTTGAACTATTTTGTAATCACTACTGAACTTGCCTGTGTTGTAAAATTTGTGGTTGTAATATCTCTGGACTCGCCTTCGTGCGAGGTATGCTTGTTCGATCCGAGAATCGGTGGTTGTATCGGGACGTTACCCGACAGACCAAAAATTGTTCCGTTTGAAGTGCGTTTAAGCTAATGTTGCCTTTATGGTGATGGTTTACGCACTTGAGCCGGGATAATTTAGGCGGTTCTGCCACAGCTGGCATCAGAGCTACAAGCATATACCAGAGGTGTTGGAACCTTAAAAATCGATTTCCATATAAAATTGGAACCATAAAGAATTTCGGAAAACTACGTTGGATTCGTTAAGAGTTGTGCTTAGAACGTAAAGTCCTAGGGAATTTATGGGAATTACTAGGTGGTTATTTTTTGTATGGTTTATGTTATCTGACTTCCAGCACTTTACATTTTGTCAAACCATACTCACAAGCAACTCTTAATTCTTGTAACGACGCACCTACGTGAGGTAAGATGGTAAGGATCCTCAGTCAGCTGAGGGAGTCTGACCTTCCCATCGGTGATGCGAGCCGAACGCTGCCCTCAAGCAGTGGCTTACTTGAGGTGCTTCCAATATACCAACTATTAGTTGACTATATTGGGAGTAAAGTGTACTCAGTCAGCTGAGGGAGTCTGACCTTCCCGTCGGTGATGCGAACCGAACGCTGCGCTCAAGCAGTGACCTACTTGAGCTGCTGCCAATATACCGACCTCGGTCGACTATATTGGGAGTAAAGAAATTTGTGAATACGCCTCTGAGTAGCGTATGCTAACGTTGGCCATACGGCGGAAATTGTATGGCTGCCGCTTCTATAGTGAGCGGTAATGTTTGGGAACGCTTTCATGATTGCTGGCATGAAAGGTTCATTGGATATATATTTATGTTCTGTCAATCTTCTGCAGGAACACTAACCGCGATTTGTTAAGATAAGAACGGTTAGAATGTATCGACTAGCTATATAGGGAGAGCCGTATTTATGTATACCACCGTGCTAACCCCGTAAGCCCAACCATAGTTGGCAATTGTTTATCTTGTGAGGAACGAACAGGACGTGCATGCATATCTAGTTGATGTTTGATTTGTTCCTAGTACTTGAAGTTGCTACAGGAGCTTGTTAAGGAATTTCTAGTATGAATCCTTATAAGATAAGTGTTAGTGTGCTTAAAACATGAGTAAGTGAAACTCTGATGTTAGTAGCATATTAGTAAAATGCTTAGGTTTCCTTAGATGAAAAATATGGTTTCGAGTCATGCCTTCCTCCTAAGCCCCATCTTGTTGTTATAAGGATCTTTTCATTCCTTAGAATCTCAAATGATGAACCAGTACCAATTGTGGTTTATTATTCTTTGAGTTGGAATCATATCATCTTGTGAATTAGAATCACATTTGTTTTACCGCAGTCTTCTTAAAGCTTTATTTGAGAAGTCTTGAGATAATTGCATTACTCACATTTGAATCCTTTTTGATTCAGATGGCGACTTGTTCCCAGATCTTTTGGGATGAGGAGGGAAATGCTCATACCGATTGTCTGTACTGGGAGGGTTTTCCGAGGATTCTTTGGGATTCACTTCGTACCTTCCACTACCCAGATCCACCCCAGTACACGGGACGCCAGTTTTCGGAGGATGGAATTAAGAAGAACAGAGTTAAGATGATCATTCCTCAGCACCCCACCTTGGAGTGGCCACCGATTGAGATTGAGGTGATTGGGTATCGTCTTGTGGATGCGTTTGAGAAAGCAGCTCTCAACGCTATCACCACTTTTTGTGAGCACCACCCCGAGGAGGTAGCAGCATATCCTATTGGTTTGTTTCCAGCAGTCCGTACTGGCGATGCAGAGTGGCTGTTCAGGGTCACACACTTTGGGCACTTGATTGGAGATGTAGCGGATGAGACTATCGAGGCAGTAGTCAGATATATGAATGCCCAGTCTCACTACCAGATACTTCAGCAGCGACACATGGACCAGGTGATAGACTTGGCCCAGAGTTTTCAGCGAGGTCTTCGTCTGAAGGATATTCAGATTGGGGGACTTCAGGATGCCGTTGCTGGGAGGGACACTGCTATTGCACAGTTTGAGCATCAGGCTATGGAGTATGGTGCTGAGATAGAGCAGCGCAACACAGTTATCGGATTTCTTCAGGCACAGGTGAATGAGCTGCAAGCAGATTGGGCTGATGCTTTAGCACATGTTGGTATGCTCCAGGAGCAACTAGATGCCCCAGCTGAGCCGGCAGCAGCAGAGGAGGACCCAGAGGAGATTGAGGGAGTATCTGACTTAGATTCAGAGCACGCACTTGCTGAGCCTAACCCTCAGCCGGACGACTCTTCTTCCGGCAGCGCCTCTTCTGTGGGCAACCTCGACGACTTCTAGGCGACTTAGACTTGTCCTAGCTAGTTGTGTTCTCTTGTTGTAACATATGTATATAGGGAAGATGTTATTGTAAAATAGCCTTAGGGAGGAGTACCACTTGTTGTATTATATGTGGTAAGGT
Organism: Panicum virgatum; assembly: GCF_016808335.1. Lineage (NCBI taxonomy): Eukaryota > Viridiplantae > Streptophyta > Magnoliopsida > Poales > Poaceae > Panicum > Panicum virgatum. The sequence goes on along the minus strand of NC_053146.1, from coordinate 42,302,080 downwards.
TAAGCGATGTTAGGTTGTAAGAACAAGGCTGCTTTGGATGTAATATAAGTAGCGACTACCAGTTTGGAAATAATAATCTTCTACTTAGCAAATCTCTTTATTTGTGCATTTTTTTCACGCCCTTTGATGAATACAAGAGGTTGCAAATTTTTGTGGCATATGTGTTCATCAAATGTTAGCATGTTGAATCTGTGAGACTAATTTTTAGTCCAACCCCTTCTATGATCTCTGTTGTTTAGCAACATAGCACATAGCAAGGAAGAGCGAATTGATAGATTATTTCCTTTACCCTTTGCTCTCAGCATTGAGTCTTTATACGATGGAGCATGAAGCTATCTAGCAGCTGACCAGTTTTAATTTTTGTGGGTTGCACATTTATGTGTTGTGCACATTGTGCTACACCGCATCTAGTTACATTTTTGCTGATGTTGTTTTATCCAAATGTATGATCATTGCATGTACCATTGATTTTGGAAGCGAGAAATATGTACCTAATGGATGTCTTCCATGATTACAGATGGTTGGTCATACACGCGGAACGCCTGATGGCTTTGGTTGTGAAACTGGCAGTGGATCTCAGCAACCACCGCCACCCCCGTCAAATCTGGCCGAGTTAATGGCCATGCAAACAGAGCTGCTTCGCCAGCTAGTCCATGGGCAACAAAATCAGCCACGCCAACAGTATGGAGGAAGGGAGGCGCAACCAGCGGGTTACCAGGAATTCTTTGGTACCCAACCTCCACTTTTCAGCAAAGCTGATGACCCATTGGATGCCGATGCTTGGCTTCGTACAATCAATTCCAAGTTTGCTTTGTTAGCGGTACCATGTATTGATGCAAACAAGGCCCCCTTTGCCGCCCAACAGCTTCGCGGTCCTGCACGTATATGGTGGGATAATTATTGTGAAATGCAGCCTGCTGGACATATCATATCTTGGGAGGAATTCAGAACTGCATTCAGATCACATCATATTCCGGATGGACTGATGGAGAGAAAGTTGAATGAATTCTTGGCTCTAGATCAGGGAACCCGCACTGTTCTTCAATATGCACAGACCTTCAATCATCTGTGCCAATATGCGGGCCATCATGCTGATACTGATGCCAAGAAACGTGATCGTTTCCGTCGTGGCCTCAATACTAAGCTCAAGGAACGTTTAAACTTGGTTCAGCCCCATACCTATAATGAGCTGGTGAATATGGCCATTACACAGGAAGATTGTATTGCTGCACATCGTGCTGAGAAAAAGCGGAAGGCACCAACGGGACCCTCGAGTGCCCAGCCACCAAGGTATCGCCTGGTGCAAAATACTCCACCAAGGCCTCCACAAAGAAATGCCCCAGTGGGTAGGTTTGTCTTTAGGCCGCCTCAGCAACAAGGAGGATTCAGACCTCCAGTGCCCCAGCAACAGCAACAGCAGCAGTTTAGCCCAAGGTCGAATGCCCCACAGTTCAATAGTGGGAATAGTAATAATCGATGTTTCAACTGTGGCAGTGCTTCTCATTTTGCCAAGAATTGTCCACAACCCAGAAGAAACAATCCAGTGCAAAACTCTAATCAGAACAACAACAACAACAACAACAACAACAACAAGGGCAAGGGCAAGAGGCAAATAGTGCAAGTCCGGCAAGGGCGAGTTAATTTCACTACTCTTGCAGACCTTCCAGCAGGAGCACCAGTAATGACGGGTACTTTCTCTATCCACAATAAACCCGCAGTCATATTATTTGATTCTGGTGCAACGCATAGTTTTATAAGTGCCAAATTTGGAGCAAGATTAGGATTGGATTTTTGTCATACTAAGGGATCGTTTATGATAACAACCCCTGGTGGGAAGATAGCTTCCAATCAAATCACTAGATGTGTGCCAATTAAGCTGGGTAGCAAATTGATAAAGACAGACTTGATCTTGCTGAATTTAGAAGGCATGGATGTTATTCTAGGCGTGAATTGGATGACTACACATAAAGTGCTATTAGATATCTCTTCCCGGGCTGTCGAGATAGATTCACCACATCAAGGAGCCACCATACTCTATCTACCCCAACGAGAGTACATTAACTCTTGTGCCTATGTCGCAAAAGAAATTAAACTTGAAGATATCCCTATTGTGTGGGAGTATGCGGATGTGTTTCCAAATGATTTACCTGGAATGCCTCCTGATAGGGACATCGAGTTTGTTATCGAACTTCAACCCGGTACCGCCCCTATTTCTAAGAGGTCGTACCGAATGCCTCCAAATGAATTAGCAGAATTGAAAGTCCAACTCCAAGATCTTCTTGACAAAGGTTTTATACGTCCAAGTTCTTCACCCTGGGGATGTCCAGCCCTGTTTGTGAAGAAGAAAGACGATAGTTTGAGGCTATGTGTTGATTATCGACCACTCAATGCGGTCACTATTAAAAACAAGTATCCTCTTCCCCGCATTGATATTCTGTTTGATCAGTTAGCTGGAGCTAAGGTTTTCTCTAAGATTGATCTTCGTTCTGGCTACCATCAAATAAAGATCAAGCCTTGTGATATTCCAAAGACTGCTTTCTCTACCAGATATGGACTATATGAATATTTGGTTATGTCTTTTGGTCTTACCAACGCCCCAGCATATTTTATGTACTTGATGAATTCAGTCTTCATGCCGGAGCTGGATAAATTCGTCGTGGTTTTCATTGACGATATCTTAATCTACTCCAAGAATGAAGAAGATCATGCTGAACATTTGCGTATCGTTCTCCAACGATTACGAGATCATCATCTTTATGCCAAATTCTCCAAGTGTGAATTTTGGTTGGACAGTGTGAAATTCTTAGGTCACACTATCTCCAGTGACGGTATATCTGTTGATCCAACTAAAGTACAAGAAGTGATGGATTGGGAATCTCCTATTTCAGTTCATCAAATTCGCAGTTTTCTTGGTTTAGCTGGATATTATCGTCGATTCATTACTGATTTCTCCAGAATAGCCAAGCCTATGACGGAGTTATTGAAGAAGGGAGTGAAGTTTGTTTGGAATGATAAGTGTGAAGAAGCTTTCCAAACTCTGAAAGCAAGATTAACTACCGCTCCAGTATTGTCTACACCGGACAGTACTAAACCTTTTGATGTCTATTGTGATGCGTCGGGTACGGGACTTGGTTGTGTGCTTATGCAGGACAACCGGGTTATCTCTTATGCATCAAGAGCTCTCCGAGATCATGAGAAGAATTATCCAACCCATGATCTGGAGTTAGCAGCTGTCATTCACGCTCTTAAGATGTGGAGACATCATCTTATGGGAACTCACTGTAATATTTACACTGACCATAAGAGTCTCAAATATATCTTCACTCAAGCGGATCTCAACATGAGACAGAGACGCTGGCTGGAGTTGATAAAGGATTATGATCTAGAAGTGCATTATCATCCAGGAAAGGCTAATGTGGTTGCGGATGCACTCAGCCGCAAGTCACAATGCCATTGTCTATCTGTAGAACCATTCAATGAAACTCTATGCCAGGAAATGATGAAGTTAAACCTAGAAATGGTACCTCAAGGAAGTTTGAACCATATATCCCTTGAGCCTACACTTCATGATAGCATCATCATGGGACAATTACATGATGAGGGTATCAAGGTTATCAAGGAAAAGTTATCACAGGGAGAAGCAAAGTATAAATGTTTCAGAGTGGATCATAGGGGAGTTCTATGGTTCGAATCCCGACTGGTGGTACCTAAGGATCATCAGCTTAGAAAGCAAATCCTTGATGAAGCACATCTATCGAAGTTTTCGATTCATCCCGGTGGTACCAAGATGTACCATGATCTCAAACAAAATTTCTGGTGGACTCGAATGAAAAGAGAGATCGCCAGATATGTTTCTGAGTGTGATGTCTGTCAAAGAGTTAAAGCTAGTCATTTGAAAGTAGCTGGTACTCTCCAACCTTTATCTATTCCATCCTGGAAATGGGAGGACATCAGTATGGATTTTATCGTTGGTTTACCCACTACTCCTCATAAGCATGATTCTGTTTGGGTAATAGTTGATAGACTCACCAAGACCGCTCATTTTATTCCAGTACACACCACTTATTCTGCCAAGAAGTACGCAGAGATTTATCTCGATCAGATTGTTCGTTTACATGGTATTCCAAAGACGATTATTTCTGATCGTGGGCCTCAGTTTATAGCACGTTTCTGGGAGCAAATGCAGGAATCCCTTGGAACAAAATTGATTCGTAGTTCGGCTTATCATCCACAAACAGATGGGCAAACTGAACGAATCAATCAAATCCTTGAAGACATGTTGAGGGCATGTGTTATTCAATATGGCAAGAATTGGGTTAAGTGCTTAGCACTGGCAGAGTTTTCATATAATAACAGTTATCAATCCAGCTTGCAAATGGCACCATTTGAAGCATTATATGGTCGAAGGTGTCGAACTCCTTTGAATTGGTCCCAAGCTGGAGAACGCAAAATTTTTGGGCCAGATTTAGTCTCTGAGGCAGAGGAGCAAGTCAGAATTATTCAGGTTAATCTTAAAGCAGCTCAATCAAGACAGAAAAGTTATGCAGACAAAAGGAGAGATCCTTTACAATTCGAGGTAGGAGACTTTGTATATTTGCGAGTATCTCCTACTAAAGGTGTTCAACGCTTTGGCTTAAAAGGGAAATTAGCACCCCGATACATCGGACCATTTGAAATTATCGAAACTTGTGGACCCGTTGCCTACCGACTTCGTCTTTCATCTCAGTTGGCCGCCGTTCATGATGTCTTCCATGTATCACAACTTCGGAAGTGCACCAGGGTACCTACTGAGATCCTTGAACCACAGGATATTGAGATCGAATCCGATCTATCTTATAAGGAGTATCCGATCAAGATTCTTGACACCAAAGAAAGAAGTACTAGAAGGGAGAAAGTTAAAATGTACAAGATCCAGTGGAATCAGCATACTGTAGAAGAAGCTACTTGGGAGACTGAAAATTTTCTCCAAAGAAACTTTCCCGACTTTCTTAGAACCAATCCAGGTACCAAATCGTTGCACCCTTTTCTTTCTGTAATCTCGGGACGAGATTCCTTTTAGGGGGGAAGGCTGTAACACCCCGGGTGTTTACGCAGTATTTTAATTAGGTGCCTGCACAGTAATGGTGTAGGTTTGCTATGCATCTTGTGCTTGATTTACTTAAAAAGGATCTTTTTGTAATTATGAAAGGTTATATGTGTAATTATGATTTTATGCAAGGTCCTTTATATAGTTATTTCTGAATATAGCTTTTAGGGAGGGTGTTTATTGCATGGCAACCAATTTTGCTTGTAAGTCTATGTTTGTAGTGAATTTACATTGAAAAAGACAAATTTCCTAGATTTCAAAATCCCTTCAATGATTTTAATTTTAGCTCTTGAATCTTTGGTCAAATAAATTTTTGCACAACATCAAAGTTGTAGATCTTGAAATTTTGAACAACTTTCATGTTGGGCACTTTTCCATTTGAGCTTTGGTTTAAAAGTTATCACTGGTTTACAATTTAGTCCCTGGAACTTTTGGAAATTGCAAAATCGCCCTTATCCCCTTCTTCCCCACCCCTGCTCTGTTTCGCCGCCGCCCACCGACGGCGCCGACGCCGGCGCCGTGGAGAGGCTTCCCGGCCGCCTTTTTCTGTCGCGCTGGCGCCCACGCGTCGCCCCGGAGCCGCTCCACCGCCCTTGCCATCGCGCTGTGCCTCTCCCGGCCGTGCCACGCGCGCTGCCGCGTCCAGAAGCACCCGCGCCGGCCGCCACCGCGACGCCGCCGTGGCGAGCTCGCCGCAGAGCCCCAGGACCCCTTCCAGCACGCGCATGAGCACCTCAAAGACCCCAGCGACCTATTCCTCCCTTTCTTTTGCTCTCTCCGCGCCCCCAGACCCAGGAACACCACCGCCGCCATCCGCCGAACGCCGGTGAGCCCAGGCCGCCGTTGAACTCACCCCTCCGCCCTTCCCCGTCCCAAATTAACCCCTCCAGTAGCTCCTACGTGGTCCCGCGCGGCTCACCCACCCTTTTTCCTCGCCAATCCTTCACCGGAGCGTCGCCTCCGCTGACGCCGACCGCCGCCGACCGCCTGGTTACGCGGAGCCGTCGCCACAAGCCGCCATAAGCCGCCCCGAAGCCACCTAGAGGTGCTCCTGGACCCCCTATTTCTTTCCCACCCCGATCCCCTCGCCGCCGGTGCTCGCCGTCGCCGGTAAAGGCCGGTCAAACGCCGCCTCCCCTTTCTGACCCGGCCGAGGACCTCGGGTTGGAATTCAAAGAAGCCCAGGGGGCTGTCTGCAAACCCCAAGACTCATTTGAATAGTGCCACTAAGGACTGCTTTGTAATATTTTCAGTGAACTTTGAAATTCTAGATCAATTCGTAGAAAATTCGTAAATTAGAAAATCTTGATGTTTTGGAATCCTCTTGAAGAGCTCTATGCAGTAGAACCATAATATGTTAGGCTTTAGTTGCAAGTTTTTGCCGTATAAATGGTTTTGTGTCACTAGGTAAATAAATACTAGATGTTTAGTCTTTTTCTTATCTAATGCTTGAAAGCTGGTCTTGCTCTGAATTTTTTGTGGTAGTTTACTCATGTTACACTAGCTTTGCTATAAAAATTTCATGATCAGTTCTCTTGTGTAGCTATTTATTTGATTTAATCCTTGCTTAGTATACTTTATTTATGATAAATAGTTTCTGTTCTTGTTAAATCCTGAAAATATTCCTGAGTGTTCTTCTGGAGTATATTAGCTTGTCCAGGAAGTTTGAGCCTTAGTTCATGGCTAGATTAGGGGCTAAAAATAAATCTTGCTAATCTGTTGTTTGTTTTAGTTATTTTTCTCAGAGTTAATTCTGTGTAGATAAAATCATGAAAAATTCACGGTAGCTAGATCTTACCTTTGTAAATCTCCTGTTAAATTTTGAGCTTCTACTTTGCAATATTTTAGTCTGTATAATTCAAGCTTGTACTAGGTGTTGCCTGCATAAATGTTTTATTGTGATTAAATGATTACATGTCTTGATATGATTTTTGAAGGGTAGATTACTTTGTTCATGTTCTGTTTAGTGTAATTTTGGTATAATTTATTACTTTTTGTACTCTGATTTGATGATTTATTTACAAACCATGACTTAGTGGTATGATAAATCACCACCACTCATTTTATGAAGTTAGTTAACTTCTTTTGTGCTGTTAATCATGATGCCTTGTGTAGTTAAATTTGTCATTTAACTACTCTATAAACGATTGCCCATGTTTGTTTATAATGTTGTTCTTGCATTACATATAGATACGACTACTTTGTCAGACGGGACGTACGAGTTGATTCCGGAGTCTGACGGAGGTGATCTCGAAGCTCAAGTGAACACTGCGGAACTAACTGAAGCCCCGAACCAAAGTTCGGAAGAGCCTAGCGCTGAAATAGTTAGCAATTACCGAGAAGGCAAGCCCCGGACATAACCTATACTTCAAAATTAATTTCATTTACTGTATTATTTTACTTGTGCATTTACAGTTCATAGGAGTTGAATTGAAACTCTAGATGCATGATCCTAGGAACCTATGTACTGAACACTAGACTTGAGTTCGAATAATTGCTAAGCTTATAGGACCGGTAAAAGTCGAGTGATTGCCTGTCACTCGCGAGCTTTATAGGAATTGCTTGTTTACTTTCTGTTATCAATATAAGGACGACGGACGGGGTTGTGTTCGATATTATGTCCTATGTGAGACCCCGTCTGTGTTGATGAACTTGCTAAGGTCGCGGTGTGTGGTAGTGCTGGTTAAGTTTTTGAAAGTACTAGTCACATGCCGTAAATATGGTACGCGGCAAGCCTAGTAGCCGATTGGACCGGGGAGTGGATATACCTCCCACTCTCTCAGTAGGGATAGGTTTTATTTTATGTTGCGCAACACTACGACTTCTAGGGACAAGGTTCGGCCTTGGAGCCCTGTAGTCGGGGAGAGTGGCACTATCCACAAGCCGGAAAGAAAGGTTAACGGTTGTTTGGGAATGACCCGACGGTATTCCAGACGTGTGTGCTAGGTTACCCTTGCAAGGTTGAATTTCGATTCAGAATCGTCCGCCTCTCACGATGAAATGAGACTGCTTGATCTCTTTGCCACACAGAGTAATAAGAGCAACAATATTCTTATTAATCTGGATGTTTGCTTAGAAGTTTCACCATGAATGGTTAGTAGATGCTTACATAGAATGGTTAATCAACTAGAATCTTGAAGCTAAAACTTGAAAGTAAGGACCTACTCTTTATTGCTTTTCAGCAAAGGAAAACCAGAGCCTTACAAATGCCTTGCATAGTCTAGCTAAGGTGGGCTACTTATACCCGTTGTCGGTTAAGTCTTGCTGAGTATTAGAATACTCAGCCTTGCTGTTGAAATCCTTTTTCAGGTATGAGTTTTGAGGATCAGATCGCTAGCTTGACCTATCCTTGCGCTTTGCCTCCTGGCTGGTCCGTAGAATGGGATACGTCTTCGGCCGGCAATGACTATGACGAGTGATACCCGGCTTGGGCTAGCTTGGTATACTTTTGGCGACGTGTTGTAGAAATCGTGTTTCATCTTCCGCTGTTTAGACTCTGAACTTATAATTATGTTTTGTAGAACTGTTTTACTTAAGTTGGTTTTGTAATAATGGTTTGAACTATTTTGTAATCACTACTGAACTTGCCTGTGTTGTAAAATTTGTGGTTGTAATATCTCTGGACTCGCCTTCGTGCGAGGTATGCTTGTTCGATCCGAGAATCGGTGGTTGTATCGGGACGTTACCCGACAGACCAAAAATTGTTCCGTTTGAAGTGCGTTTAAGCTAATGTTGCCTTTATGGTGATGGTTTACGCACTTGAGCCGGGATAATTTAGGCGGTTCTGCCACAGCTATCTCGACGACAACTTAAGGAACGAGTTCGAGCATGGAGTTGTGGCGGGATTGGCGAGGCCCCCGCGCACGAGAGAGGAGGCGTCCAACGGCGGATGCGGCGAGGCCCCCGCGTGTTTGGTTTGCTCGGACTCGGTATTTCTCATCCCGTCGGATAGGTCCTGCTTTGTTGCAACGCCCAATGAAGGCGTCTGCCTCCATTGTTCCTTCACCAGCGCCGGATCACGTCGGAGTCTCGATGACTGCAAGGGTGCGGTACGTGGGTCAGAGATGCGGTTGTTTCTCTCCGCTGTCATCTTCATGTGTGGGGCTGACGCCGATGGGTGGATATGAGTGGTACCCCGCATTGATGTCCCATTCCAACCGGGTGAGTATAGTTGATTTTTTTTTCTTTTCTTTTCTGTTTCCCTGCCTATGGCCTCCCAGAACCGTAGTCTTGTATTTTCTGCTATATTAATAGAAACGCACTCGTCGAGTGCCGTTCGTTCAAAAAAAAGAAAGGGCCTGCCCATTTCAGGCGTAGTTTTCACTTTTCAGCACAGTTTTCATGTATTCAAGCCGTGCTGTTTGAGGTGTGCTTGAGTGTTGTGCTGGGACTCTTTCTAATTTAGCGTTAGGGACGACGACGCAGTTTGCGGGTGGTATCTTTTGGCTCCTCTCCCAGGTTGTGGCGGTGTAGTATTTTGTTGTGTGCGTTGTTTGCGTGAGTTGTTTGTGTGGAGGTGGTGTTCGTTTCGGCGCGTTATGTACGAATGCTTCTTCTTCTTAATACTCAGGTTGCAAGTGGGGCGGCTGCGGGTACCCACTACCCATCCGCATCAGCCCACAGTTTATTGCGGGCATATAGGCCGTGTTTGGTTTCAGTAGTACTACTAGTACTACAAAAAGAATCTTGCATATATGAAGTATTAAACGAAATTTATTTGCAAATCTTTTCACGGATGGACATAACTTTTCGCGACGAATCTAACGACGGTAATTAATTGATGATTGGCTACAGTAATGCTACAGTACCAATCTCTAATCGTGCGGTCGAATGTCTCATTAGATTCATCTCGCAAAGTAGTGCAGGGTTATGGAGTTAGTTTTATAAACTGACTTTGTTTAATACTCATAATTATTAGTCAAAATTTGTGCTATTTCCTTGCACAAACTAACCAAAACAGGGCCATACCTCTGCCCGCGAGATGCCCGCCTGATGATGCGGGTTCACGCAGGAGCCCGCAAGAGCCCGCACGCATGCGAGTACAACGGCAGGCTTGCTAAGCGCCTGAAGGCACATCGAATAGCTACTACTTCATTAGTTTCAGAGTTCACTGCACTGCTACAGCGACACACTAACAGATTAACTTGGGAACTTCATTTGTGATCTGCTTGGGCACAGCTGAAAGCATTCTGAAGGCACTTCAATATGCTTTCTTGCTGATACGTGAAGAGTTTCAGTTTAGAAATGCCTTTTGCCCGTTGTAGAATTTCAGTACACAAGTGCAGAGTTTCAGTTCAGAAGGTACTAAACCCTGAAAAATGCTGACTTGGGGATAAAATTATCAACAGATTAAGCACCAAAGTTTAATAATACTGATGAAGTAACACTATCCATTACTTGGTCTTGAACAACACATTCCTCCTAATTGCACAAGCTGCTATTTGTTTTCACTGTCATTGAAACTAACACGAGCACTTCCTGCATGCAGCAATGCAGCATGCTACTGAACTTTTTTGCATTGGTCATGATTCATGAACAGGAGATGCTACGACTGCAGGATTTTTGACATGATTCATGAACATTGGACAGGCAAAGGCAGCCGAGGATGGGCAGGGGCAGGCACAGTCCCACGCAGCGCGGCGGCGGTCAGAGCCGGAAGCGCGTGTTTGTACCCGCGCTGCGACCGGCGTGGCAGGTCGCGGCAGCGGCCTCGGCCCGGTGCGTGCAGCCGGAGCCGGCCGGCCATCGCCATGGCTAGGTCCGATCAGATCAGATCAGGATAGAGACGCAGAGTAGCGTCAACATCATACTCGTCCCTAGGATCCAAACGGCATCAATGGCTAAAGCCTGATGCGGTGCGATCTTGCGCGCCAGGTCCGACAGGCCGTGGCCCGGCAGGCGCGGAGCTAGGGCTCCCATGGCGGCGCGGCTCCGGAGCACGACCAAGCATTCGATGTGCCGATGCGGGGAGTTGAGGGTGATGTGGGTAAGCAGGTTGGATGGGTTACCCGCATAAAGACCGTTCGGTGAAGTGGGCTGCGATGCGGGATTATTTGACCTAGTGGCGCTGCCTGGCCCAGTGGGTTGGCAGTGTAGCCCGCGCCGCTTGCAACGTGACTTGTTATATGATATGGTAGTGCTTCTGTTTTTTTAAAGAAAACTCTTTCTAATAATTCTGTCTCGCTGACAGCGACCACACGGTGCTACGTGCCCAATTATCCGACACCGAAATGGGAGTACAGTTCGGGGAAGAGGATATGGTCTTGGTACGCATGCTTTGGAGAGTTGGAGACTTTGGAGTCAGCGGCGGAGCTAGGATCCAGAGCTAGGGGGACTCTTTTTTCTTCTTCCTCCACCCTCCTCTCATTTCTTCTTCCTCCTCCTCAAAATTTTCTCCTTCCTTCTTCTTCCACCACAAAATTTGTAAGGGGGCTTGGGGGCTTCCATGGAAGCCAAGGTGGTAGGGGGGCTTGAGCACCCCTGCACCCCTGGCTCCGCCACTGTTTGGAGTGGTTGGTCTCCCGGAACGGCTGTTTTCCAGGTGCACCGGTTTTACCTCCCTGCATCCTGGCCAGGTTCATATTTATATTAGTTTAATTTAGCTCTCCGTTTGCTCTTCAATATTAAGACTGTTCCCAAAACTTTAAAAAATGAGGACCGATGCATCTTCCGTTATAGGATAGGCGTACTAAAAGGATTGATGCTTTGGAATATCCAACCACATATTTTATCCGATTGGGAGCAAGATTCCATATCCGTAGTGGTATCCGAGACGATGATTATCCGAATGATCCACATTCATCTCTGTGCCAGCTTACTCGTAGTTTTCTATGTGTTGCTAGTGTAAATTCAACCGCCGTTATCCCAAGCAAGCCAGATGTAGCAACTAGCAAGAAGGCTTATGGCTACGATTTGTTTCGTCGAGGCAGAATATCCGGTGGATTATTCTGACAGCTTGGTTTTATTGTTAGTATCTCTGTGAAGAATAATCAATCCTCGATACTATGGATGCCTCGTTAAAAACAAATTATATATATCGTGAGCAGGATTCAACAATGACTAGCATGACAGCGTCCAAAATGATTTTGTGATCCACCAATGTAAAAAGTATTGAAAAACTGCAAGCAAAAGGAGAGCTATCATTTTGTATTTTTTAACAAGCTGGGTGGAAGGGAAGCACGGAAGGAATTGCGCTCCGCACAATCCATGGATCCGTTAACCTAGAGACAGAGAGTCCATGGATCCACGTCTTCTAGTTCAGTTTCCATTATATATAGAAAAGGTCTTCTAATTCAAGGTTACTTGCTCACCTTGTCAAAAGTCAGGGTTGGAAATTGTTAGGCGAAGTTAGCGTAAAGATCCAAACGTGTCCCAAATCTCGCATATGTCCGGTAACATAATGTTGATCTGATGACTTTTTCATCTTTCAAAACTGAAAAGCTAGATGTCGCTGTTAAGTGCCAGATGGTGATGAGGACCTTTTTCTTTTTCCTTTCCAGTTGTAGTGTCCAACTAGATAACCATCTTTGCTGGTTCAGGATAAGATTAACAAGCACTAATGCTCCCAATAAGACAGCCTAAAAATAAAATGGTCACCACGCAGCCCCTGCCTGCAGAGTCCAGGTGAGCATAAGAGCAGATGATCATTGATCAGCCTTAACCTGAATGAAATGCTTGATATATCAACCGCTTTTAGGTTTCGCATATCCCGTATGAAAACGAAAGAATCATGCAAGAAGGCACCGAAAGGTTAACCTATCTATCTTCCTACGTGTCCATCTGTTTATTATCTTTCTAATCAAAGAAAAGGCCTCTTTCACTAGATCTAACCATGCATTTCTAGGAAACCTTTCTTCTTGATAATCTATAAATGGAGGGGTATTCTTGTTCTTTGTGTCAACAGTCTTATCTTCCCTTGTAGAGAGCAAGGAAATTACAAGCTCACTTCTTTTGAAAGTAAAGAAAGAGAACAGAGTTAATTACCAGTAGCTGGAATCCTTGATGCCAACTCAGCTTTGATATGAAAAAAAAAGAAGTGGAGGTCAATTAGTGTAGGCAAATACATCATATACAAATCACCTCATCTTTGTAATCTACTACGTATTTGTTTCATGTTTACGTCTTGAGAGCAATCCATCCCATCCTTTATCTGAACATTCAGAAATTCAGATAAAACAACAACGGGCTACATGCCCAAGTCCTCGCATAGCCTTTGAAAATGAAATCAAATCTAAAAAAATACGGTGACATTGATCCAGCCAAGTCCATGCGGGAATTCTAAGATAAGAATAATGTTTCAAAATCTGTACGGAAGTTACTAGCCCAAACACCTGCAAAGCCCCAAGAATCTGACTTGAAATTTTCTCCCCCAGTGTACGTCACCAGATACCAAAATAAAACAGTAATACCCTTGCAAAAAGATGAAAAAGGATAGTAGTATGCACAAAGAAAAAAAATGGGGACGTCAATGAAAAATCTGGTACTCCATCCGTTCCTAATTATGATTCATTTTTGAGTTTTTTAATCTCAAATTCGACCACTCGTCTTATTCAAAAATTTTGTACCATATAGTCAAATTTAAATCATTCTAGAAAAACTTATATTAATAAAGCAAGTCACAGCAAAAAAAAATTTACTTTGCACAAATTTTTAAGGAAAAAGTCTATATCACCCCCTTACCTATGGGAAGTGGACTACATAACCCCCCAACCTATGAAACAGTCTATATCACCCCCTAAATTTTCCAAAACCGGTCCGATTACCCCAAAAGCAGTTTAAAAAATCATAGTAAATCACAAAAAAATCATAAAAAGAAAAATCTAATTGTGTTGGACTCCGAATGAGTAGATCTACGGTGAATATATAATATGGTATGATTTAGTATATTTTTTTATAGCTATGAAGAAAAGCATATATCTAAAACTACAGCATAAAAAATATACTAGAGTATATCATATTATATGTTTATTGTGCAGATCTACTCATTTGGAGTCTAACACAATTCGATTTTCCATTTTATGATTTTTTTTGTGTTTTACTATGATTTTTCAAAACTATTTTAGGGGGTAATTTGACCGGTTTTAAAAAGTTCAGGAGGTGATATAGATCAATTCATAGTTTGGGAGGTTATGTAGTCCACCCCACATAGGTGAGGGGATGATATAGACTTTTTCCAATTTTTAAATAAACAAGTGGTCAATTTAAAATGAAAAATGAAATGAACTATAATTTGAAATGGAGGAAATAGTTTATTACTCATCACGATCTTATCCGCAGTGGCGTTCGCCTGGATCGGCACGGCGACCAGGGGCATAATCGTCCAACCGGACTAGTTGCTATCTTCCAAAACAAAACTTCGCATCCGTAAAACCCCCACCACGGGCCAGAGCCGCAAAAGCATTTTCGTTCATCCCTCTCTCTCCTCCCTCTCCCTCAGGTGTTGAGAGCAACAAGAGGACTTGGTGCCAACAAACAACTTTTGGATTTGGGGAGCAGCTAGATTCATCACGGTGGTAAGTAACACATTCACTTATCTGTTGATTAGCATGTTGATTGACCCTTCAGCGATGCTCTTGATCGAAATTCTTGATCCAGTAGGTTAGGCAAGAGCAATTTTTATTGCTCTTAAACTAGGAAAGGAACTATATTTGGAGCTACATCCTGGTATATTTTTACTTCAGAATTGTAATCAGGTTAAAGTTCCCGTGCAATTTATAGGTACGGTACGGTAAATTGAAACAAGATGAGAACACTTTTGAATGCTGTTTACTCGGCTGGGTTTGCTAAAGCGTTAGCAATGGCTATGAGCAGTAACCATACACTTGGATTGGATCAATAGATAGTATCGAAAAGGTGGCCCCATACAATACTGGTCGCAGGCCCAACTTAACTGGTATATCGTGTTTTTATATAAGTCAATGTGTGTGTCTATATATATATATGAAATGTATATTTATACGATATCTACCGTGTTTAGATCTAGAGGCTAATTTTTAATTAGAACCATGATAACGCGCTATCTATTGCGCTATAGGGTAGTGCGTGACCCTATTCTGTTCTGCCGTGTGTCAACAGCGCGCAGGGCAGCTCAGCGGATAGAAGCCAGCAAGATACAAAAATGTCCCTTTCCAATGACATCACCATTGATGTCAGCAATACAAATTAGTCGCATTTTTTTAATGGTCATTAGTCCCTCATCAAGCACCTGTTTTGAACTGCGTTTGCACCATTGTGCTTCTTTTAACGAGATCTACAAAATAAGATCCATATAAGATATGTTTTGAAGCCGTTTTTATAAACTATCAACTTATATTATACGTACACTAGTAACTTATATAGATCATGTAGCAAATTATATTTTATTCTGAGGATATTAACATGCATAGCAAGTTATGTTGTCCAATGTGGTAACTTGTATAATTTATATAGATTTTTGTATCAAGAGTTATGTAAATTGTCGAGCAACCTAAATATTGTCACAATATACCAAATTATATAGGGTCCGAATATCACAACTTATGTAGAACTGAGGAAATTTCTATTGAATACAATGTTTTACAATATATGCAAAATCAAGTTACGTAGAAATTATGTAGCATCTTATAAAGTAATTATTGGCAACTTATCTATAGTAACACTATCTGTTTATTACAATTTAATTCTTGTTATTCTCTAGCACTTTTGCCCTTCATGAATTCTTATGTATAAATTCTAGGCTACATGAGCTCACTCTCTGGCCTTAAAAATTCTACAATAAGCACTAGTCCTTCTTGGAGAGGGAGCTGATTTATCAAGTTCGAGTTTTTACTCCTCTACCATGCTAAAAAGGAAAAAAGGTGAAAAACAAGTAAGTTGAGCATTAACTAGGTTAAGAAAAAAAAGGCTATACGTTGCCACGTAGTTTGGTGCACATTGATTGCTGGGGGGTACAAACTATAAGTTGCTACATAGGTTCTATATAAGTTGCTGAAGAAAAGTAACAAAGTTACCACATAAGTTGCTGGTACAAATTGTAAAATCATGACGTCCACATTTAAAATCATGATGGGGTCTATGAGCCATTTAAAATCATTTTTGGGTCTGTGAGCCTTCCATAATTTACGTTTTGGAAGGAGACCTAGTTGTTCTGAAAGGGTCTTAAGATGCCTAGAGGGGGGGGTGAATAGGCAATCTGCAGTTTAAAACACTTAACAAAAAAGTCAGACACAGACTAGCCCGGATACTCCGGGTATATGCCCGGATACTCCGGGTTTGGTGGTCTGGAGTATCCGGAGCTATATCCGGAGTCTCCGGGTTTGAACGACCTGGAATGAAACTGCAAGAAACTCTGATAGAAAAGTAGATCGAGCTAGAGAATGAGTACCAGGGGTTCCTTAAGGTTGATATCCAACAAACAAAGTTCACTAGAAACTCGTGAGTGAGTAGATCGAGCTCAAACCCTAGAAATGAAGTCTCACAAGCAAAGGGCAATGAAATCAAGTAAACTAACACGAAGGAGACAAGGATTTGTTTCCCGAAGTTCACACCCGAAGGTGCTACGTCTCCGTTGAGGAAGGATTC
Source organism: Panicum virgatum (assembly GCF_016808335.1). Taxonomy (NCBI): domain Eukaryota; kingdom Viridiplantae; phylum Streptophyta; class Magnoliopsida; order Poales; family Poaceae; genus Panicum; species Panicum virgatum. The sequence goes on along the minus strand of NC_053146.1, from coordinate 42,285,435 downwards.
GAGAGACGGTGCTCAAGAACCCCTATGCTCCTCTTCCAAGGGCGAGATCACCTCTCAAGCCCAAGGTTACTTACTATGGATTCCTCGGCGAGGAATGGAGATTACAAACTTCTTGTGCAGCTCACAATCTTGGTTGAGCAATCACAAGCACTCCTAGCCGTCTAGGAGCACAAGGCTCCAAGAGTAACAAACTTGAATCCGCGGGCTTGACCAAAACCAAGTGCTCAAGAGATGGAAATGAGGCTCACTAGCAATAATCCTTGCTCTTGCTTGCTTCTCACTCAAATCCCTCAAGGGAATCACTCAAGAATGGAGAAAGGAGAGTGAGAGAGCTCTTTTTGGCTTAGGTTTGAGTTCAGCTCGTCAAAGTGGCAAGAGAGGAGGCTGAAAGGGTATGGAGGGGGTATATATACTCTTCAGCCTCAAAAGAGCCGTTGGGCGAAGGGGTACCCGGAAACTCCGGGTATATGCCCGGAGACTCCGGGAAACCCTAGGTTTTCAGACTTTGAACAGAGCCCGGAAACTCCGGGTATAGGTCCGCAGACTCCGGATAAGGAATCCGGAGAATCCGGCCTGTATCCCGGAGTATCCGGCCCTTCTGAACCAGAACACAGAAAAACAGCAGTCAGTGAGCTCAAACAAGACACATACTAGCAGAAATTTCTTAGAATAAACTCAAGTTCGATAGCTAAACACAGAGTAGCACACATTACAAGGTTCTCACACCACATAATCCTTACCAAGGATCAAGGAAGTTCAAAACGTAAATAAAATGACATGAGTTCGAACCAAAGGGATACAAGGGCGACACATGCCCAAATGAGTACATAAATGACCTTTCACTCCCCCTTTGTCATCAAGTGCCAAAAAGGGAATGAAAAGAAGCATGAAGTTCATCTACTCATCATCTTCATCTTGAACGACATCCTCGGAGGTATCCTCATCTTCATCGGAGTCGGGGTGCTCACGATAGCCTATGGGCTCATCTTCTTCGGTCTCCTCTTCCTCATCAAAGATCTCTTGGCCACTTGGAGGAGCACGGCGGGAGGAAGAAGAAGCACGGCGACGAGGAGAACGGGGCTGACGACGAGCACGTGGAAGTGGAGCATGAGTAGCGGCAATAGAAGCCTCATCGGCGGCATCACACTCAGCAAATGGATCATCAAAGTCCGGGAGCTCGCGGTGAGGATCCAAAGGAAGTCCCAAATGACCCCGAATCTCATTGATGGACCTTGTGTTCTCATGCACATTATTTGCAATATTCCTACACATCCCAAATAAGCTGCGGAGGGCCCTCTTCACAAAGGAGTCATGGTGACGGTGACGAGACGATGAAGAGGCACCCACAGAAGATGGAGCAGGATCATGTCTTGGGTTCCTTGTTGCACCGGCATGAGCTAGAGGAGGAGGTGGTGCATCACCTGAGCGGGCACGCAAGTGAAGAGGCTCATGCTTAACTGTCTTTGGAAATGTGACCTTGGTCACCCTCTCTATCATATACATGATGTATGGTGCAGCAGGAAGGGACTTCTTGGCCTCAATCATAGTCCTTCTTAGCTCATTCCAAATGAAGTCCATAATGCAAAAAGGTCTACCACTTGGCAAAGTCCGGGCTAGAAGATTCACTGCATAGTATCTAAGTGCCACGGGATCACCATCCTTTGCATCAATGGTTGCTCTAAAGAATTGATTCATTGCATAGTAAACCGGCAAGAGATGGTTTGCCTTTCCTTCTTGAGCACAAATAGGATTGTAGAACAAAGTGGGTACTTGATATGTCTTGAGTTGTTCCTCAACATGAATGGGATCTCTCTTCTCATCCTTAGTGCCAAGTCCAAGTAACCTAGAGAAGGTCATGTAATCCACTCCATATTTTGCTCCTTCGGTGGTCCAATAAAATGCAATCTCATTTTCATCATAATATAAAGAAGAATGAAATTGAGCAAGGATCTCCTCATTCCAATCATAGCGAAAACCCATAATATCATAGAGACCCATCTCCTTGCACTTTTCCATAGCCTCATTAAAGAATGAATCCTTCATATTCTCATAATATTTCCAATCCACGTACTTGCAATGAACAATGGCAGCACGAGACTTACGCATCACAACTGAAGAATAGAAGTCTTCATGAAGCTTGCACCAAAAGCACCGCTCAAGACCTTCACTCTTGTCATATCTGTAAACTTTCTCTTTGCGTGCCTCCCTAAGTGCTACATCTTGCTTGTAATAGTTTCTTTCCATCTCTACTATGAAGCCAAGCACTATCCCAGGTCGATGAAGCCTTGGAATGTTAGGATAAGTGCGCTGCCCAGGAGAGTACTCAACTACCAAGCGAGGAGGAGTCTTAGAACATATGTCATGAGCAATACCCTTGCTTGTCGGAGTCGGACGGGATGGAGGAGCCGCGGCTTGGCTTTGCAAAATGTAAGGAGCTTTCCTTGGTTCCTTTCTTGAACTGCTGCCAGCGGGTTCCTTGCCCGCACGATGATGTGGACGCAACTCCCTTGGAGGATTGCGAGGAGCATCTTCCCTTTGAGAGTGAGGATCATGTCGGCGATTTTGCCTTCTTTGTTTCGCATCCTCCAAGGACTCACCAGCGCGTGGCCTCACCATGCCTAAGTATAGATAACAAAGATCAAGACCAAGCTGGATAGAATTGGGAAGAAAAAGATGTGCTAGTGGTGATCAAGTCCGGAGACTCCGGGTATATCCCCGGAGACTCCGGCCCAGAGGGTCCGGAGTAACCGGGTGTATATCTGGAGTATCCGGACAGGAGCACCTGAAACCCTAAGTTTCAAAAATCTAAGGATTTGACCATGGGATTTGAATGAAACTTGAGCCAAAGGTTCCTACACATGCTAGGAAGAGATGCCCTAAAGATCTTTCAAAGAAACCTACGACATTGGGAGATCGGGCGATCCGAAGTTCAAAAGTACCTTTGAGACCGTTGAGAGCGCGGGAACTTCAAATCCAATGACTCCCCGGAGTTTCCGGAGGGGAGGAGAGCCTTCCTTCAAAGATTGATGAGTTCGTGATGGCCGGAAGGTTGAAATCGCCCCTAGGGCGTGAGTGGGAGAGTAGAGAGAAGAGGGGGGCGGCGGCTGTGGTAAAAAGACCGGAGGAACCGTTTACCCCGACCCCCCCCCCCCCCGCGGTATATATAGTAAATTCCAAATATCTGGAGTATCCGGCCTCAGGGCCGGAGTATCCGGATAGTCCGGAGTTTCCGTGCCCTGGGCCGGAGACTCCGGCTCCCCTTGAGACTGAGCAGAAAAGAACTCCAAGGAACTTGATCTAGATGGATTTGATATAGATAGATTTTGAGGATCTAATGGTGTGAGAGAAATTACTCAACTTGAGATCAGCCAACAATCAATCAAGAAGAACAATGATCTCAAGTGAGCAAAGAGAATAACCAAATTTTTTTATAAAACAAAGGTCACACAATTTAAAAGTTTTCAAGATCCTTTTTGTTTTGAGAACCACTTAATCTATGATCACTCAAATGTATGCAGTAATTCAAGCTAGGTTACGAGAATCCAAGATGTTTAGTTCACTTCTCAAAGCACAAAACCTTGACTCATCTAGAGGCTTAGTGAAGATATCGGCAAGTTGCCCGTCGGTGCTTACATGTTGTAAAGCAATATCTCCCTTCGCCTCATGATCCCTTAAGAAATGATGACGAATATCTATGTGCTTTGTTCGGGAGTGTTGTACGGGGTTGTTTGCTAACTTGATTGCACTCTCATTATCACAAAATAGAGGAATTGCATCAAAATGACAACCAAAGTCACTCAACGTTTGTGCACAACACGCACCGGCGGCGACATATTCGGCCTCCGCCGTGGACAAGGCAACCGAGTTTTGCTTCTTAGAGCTCCAAGCTACTAAGGACCAGCCAAGGAATTGACAAGTCCCCGTAGTGCTCTTTCGATCCACTTTGCAACTGGCATAATCCGAATCGGAATAGCCAAGTAAATCGAAAGATGAGCCCTTGGGATACCATAAACCAAGGTTAGGAGTGAAGACCAAATATCTTATGATTCTCTTAACCGCCATCAAATGACATTCTTTTGGATTAGCTTGAAATCTTGCACACATGCACACACTAAGCATAATATCGGGCCTAGATGCACAAAGGTAAAGAAGGGATCCAATCATGGAGCGATATACCTTTTGATCCACGGCCTTGCCATCTTCATTTAGATCGAGATGCCCATTGGTTGGCATGGGAGTTTTGATGGGCTTGGCATTTTCCATGTCAAACTTCTTGAGCATATCCTTTAAATACTTGGTTTGACTAATGAAAGTACCATCCTTGAGTTGCTTGATTTAAAATCCGAGGAAGGTCAACTCACCCATCATAGACATCTCAAATCTCTTTGTCATAATCCTACTAAAATCATCGCACCAAGTTTTGTTAGTAGAGCCAAATATAATGTCATCGACATATATTTGGCACACAAAGATATCTTTATCAACTTTGCGAGTGAAAAGAGTAGGATCAGCTTTGCCTATTTCAAAGCCTTTTCTTAAGAGAAAGTTCTTAAGGCATTCATACCATGCTCTAGGGGCTTGTTTGAGCCCATAGAGCGCCTTATGGAGCAGGTAAACGTGGTTTGGGAATTTTGGATCTTCAAACCCCGGTGGTTGCTCAACATATACCAATTCGGAGATTGGTCCATTAAGGAAAGCACTCTTCACGTCCATTTGATATAGCTTGAAATCATGGTGAGTAGCAAAGGCAAGCAAGATACGAATTGACTCAAGCCTAGCTACGGGAGCATAAGTCTCACCAAAATCCAAACCTTCAATTTGTGTGTAGCCTTGAGCAACCAACCTTGCTTTGTTTCTTGTTACCACGCCATGTTCATCTTGTTTGTGTCGAAAGACCCATTTGGTTCCAATGATATTTAGCTTGGGTCTTTCTACTAAGGATCAGACTTCATTCCGAGTGAAGTTGTTCAATTCCTCTTGCATAGCCATCACCCAATCCGGATCATCCAATGCTTCTTCCACCTTAAGAGGTTCTAAGGAAGAAACAAATGAATAATGTTCACAAAAAGTAGCCAAACGAGATCGAGTGGTTACCCCTTTACTTATACTTCCAAGGATATTATCCACGGGATGATCCTTTTGAATTATGTGATGAACTCTTGGATGTGGAATGGAGGATTGATGTTGGATTGGTTCAGCATCTCCACCATCTTGAGACTGATCTTGATGTTGGATTGATGCCTCAGCTTGAGTAGCCCGGATACTCCGGTCTGGAGTCCGGATACTCCGGTCAAGATGTCCGAAGTCTCCGGCTTCATATCTGGAGTTTTCGGGTTTTGCAGCGGATGTAGAGGTAGATGGCCCTTGAAACATCAACACATCATCATCGTCATTGTCCACTTGTTCTTGAGGCTTTATTTCACCAATCGCCAACTTCTTGATAGCTTGACTTGATGATTCTTCGATTCCTACAACATTATCAACTTGCTCCCTTCGAGAGCCATTAGATTCATCAAATTTCACGTCACACGCTATTTCAACACAACCGGAGGTTTTGTTGAAAACACGATAGCCATGAGCATTTGAGGCATAACCAAGAAGAAAACCTTCATCAACTTTAGGTGCAAACTTAGAGTTCTTAGGCTTCTTGTTAAGAATGAAGCACTTATTTCCAAAAACTCTAAAGTAAGACACATTAGGCTTTTTACCAAGTAGGAGCTCGTATGCCGTCTTGTTCAAGATCTTGTGAAGATATAGGCGGTTGATTGCATGGCATGCCGTGTTGATTGCTTCCGCCCAAAATTGATCCGAGATCTTGTACTCATCAAGCATTGTTCTTGCGGCCTCGATGAGAGTTCTATTTTTCCTCTCAACAATTCCATTTTGTTGAGGAGTGTATGGAACCGAGAACTCATGACCAATGCCCTCTTCATCTAGAAACTCTTCTACGTTAGTGTTCTTGAATTCGGTGCCATTGTCACTTCTCACTTTCTTGATCTTAGTCTCAAATTCATTTTGAGCTCTTTTTGCGAATTTCTTGAAGGTTTCTTGCACTACACTTTTGTCATGCAAAAAGAACACCCAAGTGAAACGAGAATAATCATCAACAATGACAAGACCATATTTGTTACCACCAATGCTAATGTACGCCACCGGACCAAAGAGATCCATATGTAGAAGTTCAAATGGCTTGACGGTGGTGACGATGCTCTTAGATGGATGTGGAACACCAACTTGCTTCCCGGCTTGGCATGCACTACATACACGATCTTTCTCAAAAGAAACATTTGTTAGTCCTAGGATGTGATCCCCTTTAGAAACTTGTTGAGATTTCTCATCCCAACATGAGCTAGTCGGCGATGCCATAACCAACCCAAGCTAGACTTTGCTATCAAGCAAGCATCAAGTTGAGCCATCTCTTGAGAAAAATCCACAAGATAGAGCTTTCCCTTGAGCACCCCCTTGAAAGCAATGGAGTCATTGCTTCTTCTAATGACGGTTACACCCTCGTTAGTGAACAAACAATTGAAGCCCGAATCACAAAGTTGTGAGATGGACAACAAATTGTAATCAAGTGACTCAACTAAAAGAACTTTTGAGAGAGTGAACTTTGAGTTTAGAATAATGTTACCGGTACCAAGCACTCTTCCCTTTTGATTTCCCGCAAAAGTAATGAAATGATCTCCACTTGATGCGGTTATTGTTTCAAACATACTCCTTTCTCCGGTCATATGATTTGTGCATCCACTATCAATCACCCAAGTTGATCCACCGGAGGAGTATCCCTACAAAACAAAATTACTCTTTTCTTTTAGGTACCCAACAATACTTGGGTCCTTTAATGTTAGTCACAAGAACTTTGGGCACCCATACATGCTTTTTCACTTTTGTGTTCCATGTACGGTGTCCTACAAACTTGGCAACCACTTTACCACGGTGGTTCCTTGTCAATACATAATCGGCATAAAAGGATACATGAGATGATTCTTGTGCCTTGATCTTAGTTGGGTTAGAGGCCTTGAACTTATCTTCTTTGAATGAGGATGCAACAATTTTAGCACCCTCATCACATGTTGTGCCTCTCTTGATGAAGTTGACATAACCACTTTCTTGAATCATATCATTTGTCTTGTGAATGGGAGTGGTCATGTTCACTAGACCTCCTTGAGCACACAAGGCGGTCTTGGTCTTGTTCTTGTTCTTGTTCTTGGTAAATGGAATGGCATGTGGAGTACCTTGCCCATTCCTACCAAGTCCCTTACCCACTTCAAACCCAAACTTGCTCATGTATCTTGACCCAAATCCCTTGGTATATTTCTCAAACTCACCTACCCTTGTAAAGGGAATTTTCTTTGGGACTTGAGTATGTGATGGAGCCTCTTCTTGCAACAAATGAGTGAGTCTAGAAATTTCTTTCTTCATTGCATTCATCTCAACATGGTTAGTAGCACGAGTTTGAATATCAATATTAAAGCACCGTGCACATCCATTACTTGTAGAAGGACTAGATGAATTAGATGTCTCTTTAGTCTTAGAAGTACTTTCCCAAAGAGTATTAAATTGAACTTCAAGTGCCGTGTGATTAGCTTGTAAGCTTGTCATGCTCTCTTGAAGTTTTTCATTATCCTTCCTTAGGAAAGTGTTAGTGTCATTGACAAAGGAAAATTTTCTAGTCAAATCATCCACTTTTTCTTTTTCACTAGAGAGTGACTCTTTCAACTCAAGAAGAGTGCCATCCTTGACTTTGATTGAGTTCACAAGCATCTTGTTTTCCTCCCTTTCATAGGCGAGGTCCTTTTCAAGAGCCTTGAATTTCTCTCTCTCAAGTCTAAGCAATTCTTCTTGTGTTTCAAGAGTCTCATCCGCTTCATCTAGTTTCATAACTAGTTTCATCATTTTAGTTGCGGACCCTTAACCATATTTCTTAACTAGTTTAGCAACTTCTACTTCATTATCCATTTCATCGTCCGATGAGATTGGAGATGTTACCTTGGAGTTTTTAGCCATGAGGCACATGGTGGGATCTTCATCCTCATCGTCGGTGAGATCTTCAAACAAGCTTGGAGGATGTGGAGATGATGCCTTGAACGCCATGGTTGCAACATCTTCTTTCTCGGACTCACTTTCTTGTTGTGAATCCCATTCTTGACCAAGATGAGCTTCTCCGGCTTGCTTCTTGTATCTTGATCTATCTCTCTTGGATGTGCTTTCTTTGGTGTCTTTGTTCTTCTTCTTCTCTTCCGGGCAATCGGCAATGAAATGCCCAACTTTGTTACACCCAAAACACGGCCTATTAGATCTTCTTCTTGGCTCATACTTCTTGTTCTTCCCAAAGTTTCTAAAATTGCCTTTCTTCAATACTCTTGTGAAGTTCTTGATAAAGAAAGCCATTTGCTCATCATTAAGCTCTTCATCATCATCACTACTAGTGCCTTCATTTTTTGAGGATTGGTTTGCCTTTTTTTTTTGCCTTTTGACTTAGCTTGAAGTGCCAACCCACTATTCTTGGCCGCTTGTTCTTGAAGCTCGGCTAGATCTTGGTTAATCTTGACTCTCTTTAATTGATCATGGTGAGCCTCAATTCTTCCAAGGACATTCTCGGTGGTGAAGTGCTTGAATCCTCTTTCGGCTCTAATCAAGCTAGGTAGAGTAAAATCCCTAGCCATATACACGGTCAAGAGCTTGTCCACAATCTCACGGTCACCCCACTTGTCACCACCAAGAGATTTGATTTGATTTGTGATTTTCTTCATGCGGTTGTACATCTCTTTCACCCCTTCATCCTTCTTCATGGAGAACAAGCTCAATTCATCTTCTAAAGTTTTGATTCTTGATTCTCGTACTTTTCTTGACCCTTGATGGTTCACTAGGAGAGTGTCCCAAGCATCTTTGGCGGTTGGTGCATCCTCTATCTTGTCAAACTCTTTGGGACTCACGGATGTGTGTAGGATGTTCAATGCTTGGAAATTCCTTTGTAGCACATATGGTTGAATCGGTGTTGGAGTTTCATCTTCATCCGGAATTTCACACCCAACTTCCACAACTTTCCAAAGATCCTTGTGGATTGCATTCATGTAACCGAACATCTTAGTCTTCCATTGATTATATCCGGTACTATCAAAGAAAGGTGGCTTGCCCATATGAATTGATGCATTGTGCTCACTAGGTAGAGAAAAAGTGTAATCATGAGCAACTCTTCGATAATCACCTTTGCCTTTTGACTTTGATGAGCTGCCCTTGTTTGAAGAGCGTGAGACTCTTCTCTTGGAATCGGTGTCGGAGTCATCACTAGAGTCAATGATAACTCGGGAGCTAGTCTTTTTCTTCCTTTGCTCCTTCCTCTTCTTCCTCCATGCCTTCCACTCCTCATAAGACATCTCATCATCGGATGTCTCTTCTTCACTTTCATCTCCACCATTCTTTTTCTTATCTTTCTTCTTGTTGTTGGATGGCTCTGCCCCCTTATCTCTTTTATCACCGGTATCGCCTTTTTCACCTTCATCAACCGGATTCACCGGGTTCTTTTCATCATCCGACATCTTGACCTCTCCGGATGGTTAAGCCCTTTGAATGGAGAGGCAAGCTCTGATACCAATTGAAAGGATCTTAAGATGACTAGAGGGGGGTGAATAGGCAATCTGCAGTTTAAAACACTTAACAAAAAAGTCAGACACAGACTAGCCCGGATACTCCGGGTATATGCCCGGATACTCCGGGTTTGGTGGTCAGGAGTATCCAGAGCTATATCCGGAGTCTTCGGGTTTGAACGACCTGGAATGAAACTGCAAGAAATTCTGATAGAAAAGTAGATCAAGCTAGAGAATGAGTACCAGGGGTTCCTTAAGGTTGATATCCAACAAACAAAGTTTACTAGAAACTCGTGAGTGAGTAGATCGAGCTCAAACCCTAGAAATGAAGTCTCACAAGCAAAGGGCAATGAAATCAAGTAAACTAACACGAAGGAGACAAGGATTTGTTTCCCGAAGTTCACACCCGAAGGTGCTACGTCTCCGTTGAGGAAGGATTCGAGAGACGGTGCTCAAGAACCCCTATGCTCCTCTTCCAAGGGCGAGATCACCTCTCAAGCCCAAGGTTACTTACTATGGATTCCTCGGCGAGGAATGGAGATTACAAACTTCTTGTGCAGCTCACAATCTTGGTTGAGCAATCACAAGCACTTCTAGCCGTCTAGGAGCATAAGGCTCCAAGAGTAACAAACTTGAATCCGCGGGCTTGACCAAAACCAAGTGCTCAAGAGATGGAAATGAGGCTCACTAGCAATAATCCTTGCTCTTGCTTGCTTCTCACTCAAATCCCTCAAGGGAATCACTCAAGAATGGAGAAAGGAGAGTGAGAGAGCTCTTTTTGGCTTAGGTTTGAGTTCAGCTCGTCAAAGTGGCAAGAGAGGAGGCTGAAAGGGTATGGAGGGGGTATATATACTCTTCAGCCTCAAAAGAGCCGTTGGGCGAAGGGGTACCCGGAAACTCCGGGTATATGCCCGGAGACTCCGGGCAACCCTAGGTTTTCAGACTTTGAACAGAGCCCGGACACTCCGGGCAACGAGATCCGGAGTATCCGGCCCTATACCCGGAGTATCCGGGTATGGCAGGGAAAAACTCCGGTTTTTGCTCCTTTGAGTTGTTTTGTGGCTCACAAGTGTTTGTCTAGGTTCTCTTGAGCACTAGTTTCAAATCAAAACCCTTGAATCAAGTCCCTCTTGATAGTACGGCGTTCCTATACTCAAAATTCAAATATAAAATCTAATTCCATGAGTATCCTTTGAACTCCGCTTTTTCATTTCCTTTTTGAGGGGTCGTACATCGTCACTTGATTCACCTATACAAACTCACCACCTGCACACATGCTCAATTACACAATTAAATGCACATGTGTTTTGTCATTAACACCAAAACCCACTTATGGGCCTAGATCACTTTCATGTTCTTTTTGGGAACAAGTTTCATCAACCCCTTCGAGTTTGCTTTTCCGTGCCATGCTGAAAAAATATATAAAATACACTTGATAGTTGAGTATCCTCAGCTGCTTAGCTGCTGGGGATGATTTTATAAACTAAAGACACCTAAGTTGTTGTGCTATGTTATGCATAAGTTACTACATGATAGTCCTAATATAACAGAAACGGCAAGACATATGCTCAATAAGTTGCTAGTTCATAATCCAAAAATTAACTTTCCTCTAAGAATAATATGGCAGGATATATGCTCAATAAGTTGCCACTTGATGATCCAAAAAATAAACTTCCCTCTATGAATACTGTGTGATTATAAATAGAGCAAATTTCAATATAGATTTTTGGAGAAAAAAGTATAAGTTGCCAGATAATTTATTCATGGGTTGTTGGTAAAGAAAACACTATAATCTCCAACCTCACGAACTATCTCATGTCAAGGAAAACAATTAGAACACCCCCCCCCCCCACATTTGTATGGTGGAAAAAATGCATGAATGAAAAAAATTGATAGTGTTGCTACATCTGTATAGATTTCTACTGCATATGCATAAGATGGTATTGAGTTAACCATTAAGTTGCTACCTTTGCTTGAAGTTGCTACCCACTAAATTTGAATTAAAAACCACTGAAAATTAAAATTCCAACTTGAATTCCCTAAAAAATATGGTTAGAAGACAATCTTACCACAAACCTCATCAACCACCTCCTGTCCAAAAGAAAAAAATGAAGATGAAAAACAATCCCCCTCCCCTCTTCCTCCAAATCTCACCAACTGCTTTGTGAAGCAGGACAAAAAGCCAAAACACCACCACATTTGTACAAAAAATATGAAAAAGACTCATCTTGATTTGTTTTTTCTACTGCTGTTGTGCTATGCGTTGCTCCTATGCTCGCTGATGCAGCCAACACTTGACGCCGATGCCTCCCTTCGATTGCTTCTGGCTGGATAGCTGGCTCCTCGCGCTACGCAAATCCTGCGGTCATCCTCCTCCCTGGTGCTCGCGTACGCCGTAGTGAGTTAGTGACGCTGCCACACAGTAGTGCCTCCACGCCTCGCCGCACCTCCATGCCTCGCCGCGCCTTCATGCCTTGCTGCGCCGCAACAATTACCTGTGTCAGAAAGAAGGTTCGAAATGGAAATCATCTAGATGCGGATTTGGGGTAGGAGGAGATAATGGGACGGAGGAAGCCTAGGTGCTCGGGCTGCTGGGCTGAACAGCGCGACCGGTCAGGGCATAGATTTTTCCTTTTGATTATTAGATTAGATGATCCAAATAGGAAGGCTAAATATGGGGCTAAAGATTAGCCAACTTCCTAGCTAAAGTTTAGTTCATTAGCCCTCTAAACCCAGCTAATGAGGGCCAATTTCTGGTACCGGATAGCAAAATATCAAAACACCCTCCTTAAATACTATCCTCTCGTGGCGCATGCTTGGCATAGGGGTATAAATATTTTTTTGCAGTACAACAACTAAAGTTGAGCCGTATCCAAATAGGATAGGATTAATTTTGGCCCACTAAAATGTAGAAGTCTAAACATTAGTCATTAGTCATAGCTAAACTTTAGTTGTAGCCATACCTAAACTTCAGTTTTAGTCCATCGAAACAGGCTCGTTGGGTTATAATCCAACCAATGGATCTAAAATGTTAGCAGTTAGAAATAGAAAATAAATTATTCCCTATTTTACTATCACTTTTTCTCAGTAATTAAAGAAAATTAAAGGAATAGGAAAAACTAACAATTTTTATCAAAATAATCTCATTTAAAATACTCAAAATTTTAATGTGTGGTTAGATATTATTTAACTTAAACGAAGAAGTGAACCAACCATTTCCATTATTCCATAGTGTGTAATAAAATCTACTCTCAACATTTAGAGAGTCATCTGAGTAAAAATTGTTTTTCATATTTTTGTATTTTCCAACAGTTTCTCTATATCTTTTGTGTAGTCTAGGGAGCCATTCTAGCTCTCCATCTTGGCTAGCATGAATTTGAAATAGAGGATATCTATATTTGAATATTCAATTGAAGAGGATGTGGAGAGTAAATTTTCACCAAAATTTTATTTTTATAAATTAGAGAAGATATAAACGTCATGTTCAGTTAGCTGGCCCAGCAGTCGGAGCTAGCTGGAGGTATAGTGAACTATGAGGGGAATCGCGCCCAGCCAGCCAGCCACATAAGAGCAAGTATTATGGCAGCCTACAAGCTGGCTAAATTCTACATGGAGGAGAGAGAGAAGAGGAGAGGAGAGAGAAGAAAGTAGACGTTTTGCTTGCCACCGGCTCAAGCGGGCGCATGCACCTCTACCGATGGACCTGCATGCAGCTAACCGTCCACTTGCCGCCCGCAGTAGGCACATTAGCGGGTGCATGCCCACCCATCCAGCTGGCTGGATTATTGACCCTGCTCTAAAACGTGCCCAGCCAGCCAGCTCCGGCTAGCCCAGCGAGTCTCTTGGAGAAGATCAGACCTTGTTTAAATGTAAAATTCAAAATTCCAAAACTATCTTGCGACACATGCATGAAGTACTAAATCTATATAGAATAAAAAATTAATTTTATAGTTTGCTTGTAAATTACAATATGAATCTAATAAATCTAATTAGGTTATGGTTAGACAATAAATTGCTACAGTAAAGTTATAGTAAACATGTGCTAATGACGAATTAATTAGTCTTAATAAATTCATCTCATAGTTTACAAACAAGTTCTGTAGTTAGTTTTATGATTAGTCTATATTAATAAATTTCAAATGTGCAAAAATTTCATTTCAAAAAATTTACACGAGCCATTTAAACAGACCTTCCTAACAGATAAAAGGAAAATCAGCAATAAGCACCTGCTGGGCCACCCCTCGTTCGAGTCGTCTCTCTATTTCTCTCTCCCCGCTCCCCAGGTCACCTCTCTTCTCTCCGTCTTCCTTTCCTGGCGGCGACGACTGGGCTGGCGGCGCCCTTCACCACATCTTCGCCGGTCCTTTGCCAGCGACGAACCCACTATTTCTCTAGTCGCCCCCACCCTTGCCCGGTATACCTCTTCTTCTCCGTAGGTCTTTCCTGGCGGCGCCGTTCAGTCTTCGCTGGGTCCTTTGCTGGCAACGAACCCACCAGGTACGCCCGCGGCCTGCCCTTTCTCTTCCCTTCCTGCGCTCCGAAATGGAGCACCCCATATTCTACTACAAGCTATTTGTGCTCGATCTGACTCAGATACAATATGTATCGATTTTTTTGCAAAAAAAAGTATTGGTACACCTATGTCCTATGCTGGGTGGGATATCGATGTGAAAAAATTCTTATTTTTAGCTATGCATCTCGCTTGTTCACTGTAGCTGCAGTTGCATTTAATAGTCGCCTTGTTGGTAGCTATACCAACTCGAATTGGGGAACTTAAGTAACTGAAATTGAACAAGAAGGCAATTGAGCATATGAACTATAAACAAGAACGTAAATGAGTCTATATATTTGGTTTACAGACACAAAATTGTGTTGTTAGCCCCAAACCCCTAAGATTGGTGTCATAACAATAATATACAGTTTTTCTGTTTCCTCTAGACCCCAGAATTCCCCAAAGAAGTGGTACACCCACTTGCTGATTCGACCAATTCCTCAAATGATGTCTGTTATGTTTAACTTATGGATTCACCATTACTAGGCAGCATCATGTGTGGTTTCCTCAGCAAATTAATCATCAGTACAATAATGCATGGAGGATCCTATTGCAATAATTTTAGCGTGTACCTTTTTGCTGTGTGAGCTTGGCATTATATCATGATATCCATGCCAAATGGTATATGTTGGGTAACAATCATTTTGCACTATATTGTAACATAATATGTAGTAGACTGGATTTTGATTTAATGGCAATGCCAGTTGCATTTGGCACGCTATTGCTAAATAGCATGAGCAGGACTGGGATAGATCAAGTTTCCTCTGACCTGACCATCTTGCTTTGTCCATATCACTATTTTGTTATAGGATAGATGACAGATCTCACCAAGTAGGTGTTTAAGTTTTTGTGTGAACCTGTTCAGCTGGCATGATGACATGTCCTGATTGGCATGTCAGGTCTTGCAGGTAGATACATCGCATAGCAAAGGTGGTACGATATCATAGTTTTGTGCTAATATTTGTATCTGGTGAGGGGAAATGATTAGTTAAAGTATTGTTTGCATCATGTTGCTCGAAGGTGGTCCTCAAATTTGTCCTTTTGTGTTATATTGGTAGGAGAGTGTGGCCCATTTTCTTAAATGAGGGTTGGATTGGATATTGTGGTCCTAGATGAGAGATAGATGTGGTATGTCATGGGACTCTGGAGAGCTTGTCACCGGAAAAATAATAATATGCTTTCAAGTACAGCACTGAAATACCTACAGTGTAAACTGTAATATTGTGACTACTATTTTATGTGCTTTGCCTTTACTCCCTGGAGCAGAACATTATGTTTAGATGCAGCTAGGTCATTCATGTTTTATTTTTATCACAGTATTATTCTGTAGGAATCACAAATCCAAAGAAGTTTTTGTTGTGTTATTATGCGAGTGTTTTTTAAATAGATTTTATTTGTGGGTGATTTATTGTATTTATTTTCTCATGAATTATTTGTCCACTTTTATTTGTCAACAAATAACCTGTGTCAAAATTTCCAATTCAAATCAACAGTGAATAATGTGAATCTGCTCAAGCCCATATCATTTTGGCCAATACTGCAAATGAGTAGTAGTTAGTTACATGATTTTTCCTTAACTAGATCAATTGACCTGGATAACTGCTTGGCGAGGACTAGTATTCTCATTTCTTGTCTTTCACAAATCAAATTTGACTTTGAGTGAATCCTACATGTTTTTTATAAAAAAAATATAAATGATTTTCTAGGTTCTTTAGTTCAGATAATCAATTCCTATAATGTTGTTGTGACTATCAGTCTAAAAGCTAAAAACGATCAATCATCCATATTTAGCCAGTTATTCGGAAAATGAACATTAAACAGTCGTATAAACAGACACAGTTTGTCACTGTGTAGCATTTAAACAAGTTAAACAGCTGTTTAGGCAAATGATAGTTGTGACCAATTGGGTTGAGGGATATTATTTTTATGTTTGAGAAATCAAACAGTGTGTGCTAGAATGTTCATATGTTCTTAAATGCCCCCAAATAATGCACTCATTTGTATGCAGGCAATTTGTTTTTTGTTGTTGTAAAGGCCTGATTATTCATATTCTTTGGGGTCTCCCTTTGTAGGAATCATGGTTTTGAGTTCGTATTCAAATCTGCTAGATATATGTAGTGAAGATGTTTTTGACTTTCAACAACCTCTTCAATCTCTTCCTTGTACGGTGACTTCCGCTAGCAACATATCTGGCCCTGATTTGGAAAGTAGTAATGGTAGCGATATAGTTGGTTCTGCACCTCCTTGTTTGAAGAGAAAGATTGTTGCGGCAAACTTTCTTCCTCTGAACTGTATGAAAGATGAAGCTACTGGAGATTGGTCCTTTGCAATGGATGATAATCAACTTCTTGTTCAACTTAAAGATGGTTTTCCAGTTGATAATGAAGTTATTTATGTGGGTAGTTTGAATGTTCAAGTTGATCCTAGTGAGCAAGATCAAGTTTCTCAGAAGCTCTTCAAGGAACACAAATGCATACCAACTTTTCTCCCAGCTGACCTCCAGCAGCAGTTCTATCACAGCTTCTGCAAACAGCACTTATGGCCACTTTTCCATTATATGCTTCCTGTTTTCCATGACAAAGGCGAACTATTTGACCGCTCTCTTTTTCAAGCCTACGTGCGGGCCAACAAAATATTTGCTTACAAAGTTATGGAGGCAGTCAATTCGAATGATGACTGTGTGTGGGTTCATGACTACCACCTTATGCTGGTTCCAACCTTTCTAAGAAAGAAGCTGCACCAGATTAAAGTTGGTTTCTTCCTCCACAGTCCATTTCCCTCATCTGAGATCTATAGAACACTGCCAGTGCGGGATGAAATCCTAAAGTCACTTCTTAATGCTGATCTTATTGGCTTTCAAACATTTGATTATGCCCGCCACTTCCTTTCATGTTGCAGCAGGCTGTTAGGCCTTAATTATGAGTCAAAACGTGGTCACATTGGTATAGAGTACTTCGGTCGAACAGTGAGCCTCAAGATTCTTGCTGCAGGTGTACATGTTGGCCGTCTTGAGTCTATGTTGAAGTTGCCTGCTACAATTAGCAAGGTTCAAGAAATCAAGAATAGATATAAGGGCAAGTTGGTGATCTTAGGTGTAGATGACATGGATATCTTCAAAGGTATCAGTCTAAAATTGCTCGGCTTGGAGCTTCTTTTGGAGAGAACACCTAAGCTTAGAGGGAAGGTTGTCCTTGTACAGATTGTTAATCCTGCAAGAAGCATTGGAAAAGACATTGAGGAAGCAAAAAATGAAGCTGTATCAGTAGCTCAAAGGATAAATGATACATATGGTTCTGCTAATTACAGGCCTGTTGTCCTTATTGACTATTTGATACCTTTCTATGAAAAGATTGCATATTATGCTGCATCTGACTGTTGTATTGTAAATGCTGTGAGGGATGGCATGAACTTAATACCATATGAGTACACCGTCTGCAGGCAGGGAAATGAGGAGATTGATAAGTTCAGAGGTGCCGATAAGAGCTCACTTCACACAAGCACACTGATAGTTTCTGAATTTGTTGGTTGCTCACCATCTCTTAGCGGAGCTTTCAAGGTAAATCCTTGGAGTGTTGAAGATGTGGCTGATGCATTTTATAGTGCAACAGACCTGACACAATATGAGAAGATTCAGCGCCATGAGAAGCATTATCGCTATGTTAAATCTCATGATGTTGCTTATTGGGCTCGAAGCTTTGTCCAGGATCTGGAGAGAACGTGCAAAGAGCAATATAGCCGAAGGTGTTGGACCACTGGATTTGGTTTGAATTTTAGAGTTATTGCTCTATCACCTGGGTTTAGAAGACTGTCTCTAGAACTCTTTGCTTCATCTTATAAGAAGGCTAACAAGAGAGTGATATTTCTGGACTATGATGGGACCCTTGTGCCTCAGTCATCACTCGACAAAGCTCCAAGTGCAGAACTGATTTCAATCCTTAATAACTTGTGCAATGATACGAAGAACACTGTATTTATAGTTAGTGGAAGAGGAAGAAATTCCCTATGTGAGTGGTTCGATTCATGCGAGAACCTTGGTATTGCTGCTGAACATGGCTACTTCATCAGGTATTAATATAATGATCAAATAATCTTTTGTTCATAAATAGTTACGTGATTTTCTTTGAGCTTGTGTGATTATTAACCATGTTTGTTCCGACAGATGGAGCAGAGCAGCTGAATGGGAAGTAAGTTCATTAGGTCAGTGTTCTGAATGGAAGCTGATTGCGGATCCTATCATGCATGTGTACATGGAGACAACTGATGGTTCCTCCATAGAGCGTAAGGAGAGTGCTCTAGTGTGGCATTATCAGAACACAGATCATGACTTTGGCTCCTGCCAAGCAAAGGAGCTAGTGGGCCATCTGGAGCGAGTCCTAGCAAATGAACCTGTTGTTGTGAAGCGTGGCCATCAGATTGTAGAAGTTAAACCTCAGGTTTGTACAATTTCAGAAATTCCATAGCTTTTTGTTGCATTTTGTGCCTAGTTGTTTGTTGAGGCTTGAAATATCTGTATAATTGCACCATTCCTGGACATAGGGAGTCAGCAAGGGCACTGCTGTGGACAAGATCATTCGGACACTGCTCAACAATGGGGAAGTACCGGATTTTCTGATGTGTGTTGGTAACGATCGATCAGATGAGGACATGTTTGAGAGCATCAATAAAGCAACCTCCTCTGCTGATCTTCCTGCCACTCCAGAGATCTTTGCCTGCTCCGTGGGCCCAAAGGCCAGCAAAGCTAACTACTACGTCGACGGCTGCAGTGAAGTGATCAGATTACTGAAGGGCGTAACAGCTGTTTCGTCCCAAAAGGATGCTGTCAGACATAGCCATGCCAGCCCGAAGGATATACTTGAGGTTGTCAACTGATCCACAAGCAAACCATTTCACAATACTAGGAGCAAACAGCAAAGCATGTTCAATCTGCCATTCTCGAATCTCCAATGCCTGCAAGCTATGCATCATTTGGAAACAGAACTATCCCTCGGAGTTTCAAATCAGTCAACATGAAGCATTGGCATCGATGATGCAATGGCAACAGTGATCAGAAATCGCATGTTCCTCCAAATAGCATGGCCGATTCACCATTGGTCTTGCAAATACAGCAGCAATCACAAACCACAAGTTCCTGATTTGCAGGCTAGGCTACTAGCCGGGTGATGTCTGCAATTGTAGTCAGACCTGATGCTGAAAAGGAGGCTCTTGTGCAGCAATCGCAAACCACAAGTTCCTGATTTATGCAGCTGGGATGAAAGCCCCCTGGACCCGTACAGCTCTGTTTGGTCTACCTGCCAAATGATTGTCAATCCATCCATTCCGATGCGCTTGCGCTGCACTCAGCCAGCACTATAGACTCTATTAGTCTGGACCTGGACCCCTTATGTATACTGTTCCACTGTACAATACAAACAGTTGTCATTAGGCGATTAGAGCCACATCAGTAGGCTAGTACTATTGAGAAATTGATGGGTGTGATAGCGAAATGCCAAAGTCTGAAGGCGCAAGCATGATCCCTGCTGTATGAGGGGCGAAAGAGATCTCTACTTCTTTGTGTGGCCAAGTGTATGGCGGACGTATGGTTAGCTAGCTGTACTCTGCACAGTGGAGCGTCAAGTACTACTTATCGCATGAAGCAATGCTGTTGCACACGAGTATATCCAGGTCTTGTGTTTCTCCGCATAAAGCTCCAGTGCTCATGTGACTATGTGAGCTCAGATCTTCAGGAGAGTTTGCGGCCGGTATTCTGAGGCCGCCTGGTACTGGTTTCCGTGGAAATAAGCCTAAGATATGATTTGTGTATGCTTGCTTCATCAAAAAGGGAATGAAACAGCTTGGAAAATATTAGGAGAAAGAAGAGATGAACATGAACCCATTGAGCTAGCTAGATGACAATGTCTTATTTGATTCGCCGGAGAAACAAATCGATCTTGCATTGGCACAAATCAAATCAGAATCATGGACAATCTTGAACTGATCCTTACGGAGTACTCCCTCCTTCCCCGTTTATAAGGCATGGTGGAACATGACACGGTCTTCTAAACAACACTTTGACCATTTATTTATCATATATTATATCACTTTTGATTATAAACTTATAATCATTGTAAAATATATTTGATTATGAATCCAATCATATGAAATTTGCATTATAAAAATAAAAATTTAATAGTCAAATTATTGGTCAAAGATGACAAGGTTTGAATCTTGATATACGTGTATGCCTTATAAACAGGGAAGGAGGGAGTAGTTCCTTACCAAGGGGAGCACACGAAAATTCAGCTCGCCCTACAGACTACCTGCTCACCAGCAGGCAGGTGCCGATAACGACGGCATGCAAAAAGCGCTATCTGCCGAGCTCGACGGATACCTCCAAAGGCGACAGGAAGGCAAGCCGCTGCCTCGTGTGATCTCCATGCAACTTTCTCCCTCTTACTCTATCCTGGCCGGGTCCACACGACGGTTGTGCTCCGTCGATCGTGTCGGCTGCTCATCAGGGAGCCGTTGAGATCTCGCCGTGGGTACTCCGTACTTTGCCTGTCTGAAAATAAGTCTGAGGCCTTGTTTAATTGCCTCGTGTAAATTTTTTGAAAGGACATCTTTTTATATTTGAAGTACTAAATATAGACTAATCACAAAATAAATTACAGAACTCGTCTGTAAATCGCGAGACGAATCTAATGACCCTAATTAAGCCGTCATTAGAGGTTTTTACTGTAGCATTACTTTAACAATTTAGCGTCTAATTACGGCCTAATTAGATTTATTAGATTCGTCTCGCGATTTACAGGCAAACTGTACAATGTGTTTTTTATTTTGTCAAGATTTAAGTTTCTATGCGGGTGCCGGATTTTTTTTTGAAATTTTAAACTTTGCAACTAAACAAGGGGTGAGTGTGTCGAGTGTCTGACAAGTCGCAAGCTGCCGGGTCAGGTCATGTGATCAATCTCGATCACCATGGCCATTAGATCTGACTGTCAGACTGCTAATGGCCAAATGGAGCCTCTAATCAAATAGTGGATAAGCATCTACAGTCTCTGCAACAACTGCCAGTCTGCCACGTTGGTGGTTTCTGCACCTGTTGTCCTGTTCGCGAGGTGTTAATCCAGAGGTCACCACACAGATTCCGCATCGTTCTGTGCAGAGTCGCTCGTGCCCCCTTCGCGCGGCAGTCAGATGCAGCAAGAGGGCTAGCTGCCCCCCGGCCGTTTACCTCGCTCGAAAAGCCCAACGCCCAGCTCCTGTTTGCTTTGACCTGCAGTGCAGACTAATCAACACGAAAATCGTGTCAGGTCAAACTAAGCTCGGCCTCGTAACTAGCAGTGAGGAATCTCGATCGATACGCCCTGCAGTGAGTTGCAAGTTGATGATGTAGGAGAAGCTGCAAGTCGCCCCCACTTGGATACTCTTGTGCATGCCACTCCAGCAGTGTTCGTCATGCTGTTAAATACTTTAGGACCATCTAGCATCTTAGGGACTACTCACTGGTTCTTGAAGAAGAAACCGTCCATGGTCGATGACGAGCATGATGACGGAGTCTAGAGAGCCGCCAGAGTGGTTCAAGGTGGAGGACGACATGCAGTGCCAGTGCTGTAGTCGACGGAGAACCAGTGGCGGCGACGGCGCGGCACGGTGGAGCTTCCCGTCGCTGACAGCCCCCCTCTCTAAATCGGGTTAGGGTTTAGGATGGTAGGAACTGTAGCGGCGGCGGCGAACCTAGTAGTGAGCCTCTAATCCCACCTCCACTTTATAGGGCTGCGCGACGGGGCCCACCAGCCTCATCTTGGGCTGGGCGTCCCCGATCAGGACGCGAGTCAAGGTTGGCCCAGTCGTTGGACTGGCCCAGTGGAGATCAATACTAACATTCTCCCCCTTGATCTCACCTTTGTACTTTAAAATTTCTCAATTTGAACTTAACTCTTTACTTTCTCTTTAGTCGCTTTGCTATTGGTCTTATCTCATTGCAGATCAGTATGTAGGGCGTGCCTCATCATGACGGTTATTAGTTACCGTCAGACTTAACAGCCACAATGCACCTTTCTGTATTGAAACAAGATCTTAATCTTTCTATGGGCCCTTTAGTAATCCAGAAATCGTAGGCTTCCCGTAAAACCATGTCGACTTGGGCGGTAGGCCTTTTGGTAAGCGGATCCGTAAACACTTGCTTGATACTTTGGTGCTCCATGATTTCATATGATTCTGGATTTTCTCCTTTGCAACATATAACCCATTGTCAATGTGTTTGGCAGCACACTTGACATGTTGCCATAGGAGTGAAAACATTCGAATGGTATATTGCTGTTGTCTACCATTATCAATTCCGGGTAATGGTTTTCTTAACCATTTTGCCTGTCCTGTAGCCTCATATAATGCTAAACTTTGGATACACGACCCACATTATCACGACTATTTTGCTTTGGAGCTTTTCCACAATAAAACTCCAAACTCGAGTGTTAGCTACTACTGTGGGCTTCACTAAACTCGCCAAAACTTGATTCTTTTTACTCACAACCTTTTGAGAGTAAATGTTTCTTTCTTACTTAGCATGAGGCTGACAATATTTTGCAAAATTGCAATACATTCTATAAGTCCATTCCAGTGATCTATTGCTGGACTGGACTTCTGCCAAAATGTCCCGGATACTTGTGCTATGTCAGGGTAAATTCTTTTGAGCACTAATTATGCTTCCAACAGCTGAAGCACATGGAACCTTTTCTTTTGATCGATCATATAACGGTTCCTGTAATCCTAAAAATTCCAAAACTATTACCCTTGACAATAGGACAGGCGTAGGCTTTACTCGCATGCATACCACATTTCTTTAGAACTCTTTTCTAAGTATGTTCCTTGCGATAGTCCTAATACCCCTTGTTCTTTTATCCCAGTGAATTCCCATTTCTAGAGCGCATGGTTCTTTACCGAGATTATTCTTATCAAAACTAGAGGTCATAATAACCTTCTTTGAACTTTGCGGGAAAAGAATTTCCCATCTTTGAACTTTACTTAAAACCCAAAACTTTCCTTTGTTCTCACAAAACTTTTGATACATTGTTCTGTGATCTGATTTAATCAGATGGTATCACAATGTTCTTTTCTTTTCACAGCAAAACCATTTGGTTATGTCATGAATATACTTTTTTGTGCAAATCTCCGTCGGGAGATATTGCTCTAACATCCATCTGATGCAATTTAAAAGCAGTATGCCATTAATTGCATTATGATTCTAAAAGAATCCTTTTATGAGACTGAATAAAATGTCTCATTATAACTTATTCTTTTCTTTGCACAAAACTTTTTGCCATAAATCGTGCTTAGCAACTTTTCATGTTCCCTCCGGAGTCACGTTTCAATCTTGTAGACCCATTATAGCCTACTGTCTTGGCTCCATTAGAAACTTATTCCATGTTCCAAAATAAATTTGGAACTTTTAGGTCTCATTATATCTTCCATTGCGTCTCGCCACGTCGATGAATGAGACAACTCAATTTATGACATTCATACAACGTGAAAACATATGTTGAGACAATTTCAGTGCTTGAATCATAGGAGTGAACATACAATCCCACTTCTCTTCAAGCCTTAGTTCTGGACATACTTTACACCCCCAGATTATCCCATCTATTGCAAAGATGGAATATCTTCAAACTTTTGTTTGGTTTGTTCTTTACAAGCCTCGCTTTAGTTTTTACAAGCCTCGTAAGGTGCTTCAAGCACCACCTTTTCTTTTTCGGTTGATTTGAGGCTTAACTATATTTTCTCCCTATTTGGAGCTGAAAACTCCAGAAATTTCACTTACTTTATTGTTGGGGTATTAATATTATGACCGTTGTACTCCTTTTTCGGTCGGTCATATTCACTTTAATAGATCATCTTTGCTTTTAAAAATGCATCGCATTTAACTTTGCGGGGAAATTCTTTCTAAATTTTAATCTTTCTTATCTTTCTAATCTTTCTCCCCCTCGAAATATGGCACAAACTTTGCTGCCATAATTTCGAAACTATTTTTAACACTTGTGAACGAGGAGCATTTCATTACTAGAACTTTATTCATATGACCAAGTCATACAAAGTAATGGGAGTACTATTTCCTCGTTTCTTTTCAAGAGCTCCTCAGAGTTCTTGATTTGTTGCACTTTCAAGAACTCATCAAGTTCTTCATTTTGCTATACTTTTGCAAGTCATTCTTGCAATATTGGTTAGCATACAACTTTCTTTTGTCCTTCGATTCTTTTAAAGTCACTATCCAACATGCCACTATAGTAGTGCATGGGAATTGTTGGAATAACTTTAAAAGCTCCCTTAGATTTCTTCACTTTTATGTGATACTCATGTCGCACGTGAGTCATCACAAAAACTATCTCTGTCATGCAGGATATGAATGGCACAAGTGCCAAAACTTTTCCGACTTGCGGTAATAAACTTTAAATGCATTGGTAACACATGTTTAATTCAACGTTGGTCAAATTGAACATGCGTCAAACTCATTTCAACCATTATCTTTACTGTTGTTGAAGGACGAAGAAACTTTGATCACAATGACTAAAACATGTATATCTACTTTATTTTCTGATTAAATCTTCTCGTTGGTTCCAATTTAATCAGAAAATTTAACGAATTACAATATTCACAAAACTTTAGTGAGAGAAACTAAAAAACTTTTCGAATACAGTTGCATCTCTTTTCCATAGCAACTAAAAGTCATAATGGAACAAGCACTTTTCTTTCTTAACCTCAAGC
Source organism: Panicum virgatum (assembly GCF_016808335.1). Taxonomy (NCBI): domain Eukaryota; kingdom Viridiplantae; phylum Streptophyta; class Magnoliopsida; order Poales; family Poaceae; genus Panicum; species Panicum virgatum. The sequence goes on along the minus strand of NC_053146.1, from coordinate 42,260,562 downwards.
TGAGTAACCTCAAAGCTTTATCCGTAGCGGTAATCGGAATCAACTTTTGTCTGTTAATTTCTCTCTACTTGAGAAGAATTGTATGTCTTAATTTAACGTTGGTCAAAATTAAAATATACAACTTTCCTTTACTTTCAATTTTATATCACCGTTGGGCAGAAATAGAACACATGACAAGAATATAAATTATAATATTGCCATCATCAACTTTGGTCAGAAAATGACAACATCATAATAAAATTTAAATTTCTTTTCTTTTAAGAGCAAACTAATGCTCAACTTGACACTTACAATGGCAAAAAAGGTGCCAAAACATCCTTTCTTTGACATACAATAGTGGAAGCTTTTCTTAACCTTAAACTTAAAGACTTCTTTTTCCCACAGGGAAAAACTCATCTGAGTTTGTCTTTCTTTATTGCAGCGGAAAACTTTTTCTTTCTTTCATAAGTTTTTCTTTGTTTTTCTCTATTCTTTGAAAATTGATGCAAAAATGTCAGAGAATTAACATTGAACTTAAAATCACAATGAAATTATAATATTGTTATTATCAACGTTGGTCAGAAAATAACAATATCATAATTTAACTTAAATTAATACCTTTCTATTCCTCTATTTAAATTTTCCCGTTGGTTCGAATTTAAATAGAGAATGAGACTTTTACTTTGCAGCGGAAACAAGTAAACATAATCATATTCAGAAGCAAAAACACTTTAAAACTTTGCCATTCTCTAAGACAAATTATTCCGTTGGTTCAAATTTGAATAGAGAATCAAAACTATTCAATATTCATTTGAAGAAATGCTTCTGAAAAAAAAACAATTTGCCCTGCTCGGGCCGGTTCAGCGCCTCGCTCGGCCCAGACCGAAAATGGCCCAAGGCCCAGCTCGCGCGCTGCGCGCACCCCGCACCCAGGCCGCAACCTAGGCCTGGGCTGGGAAACCCCGCCCCCGTCTGGGCTCAATTCGGCCCGCTCGGGCGCCGGCCGCTCCCAGCCGTCGGATTGAATCCGACGGTCGTCCGCCATTCTCGCGGGATCAAAACCAGCGACGGCCGGCTCCCCCGCAACCCTAGATCACTCTCTCCTCCCCTTTCTCTCGGTCTGAGCGCGGCGGCGATGCCACCGGCGCCACTCGCCGGCGCGTCCTTGGTCTGGCGGCCGTGCCATGGCTGCTCCGCCCAAGCCCGGTCATTCTTCCTCTTTTCTCTCTAAGCACATCGAGCGGGCGGTGGTGGGGCGGACGCCCGTGGCCCTGGTGGCTCCGCCGCGTGGCCCTTCGCCGGCGCACCTGTCCGGCCGCACCATGGCCGCGCTCAAGTTGAGCCTTCCTTTCCCCTTCCCCTTCTTCCCTAGCCTCACCCCGAGCAAGGACTAAGGTCCGCCCATGGCGTCCGTGGCGGGAGATGGTGGCGCCGCCGCCGGTCCCCTCGCCGGCGGCGCGTGCTCGCCCTTGGTTGAGCACGCAGCCGTCGAGCGGACTGGGCGACGGTGCCCTGAGCCCCGAGTCCGCGGGTGAGGCACGCGTGGTGGCGTGATGTCCTCACCCGGTGGCTCGGCTTTTCTTTGCCACACGGTGTCAAGGTGACACCAGCAGTGGCGGCGGCCAGAGGAGATGGCGCCGCCGCGGGCCCCCTCGCCGGCGAGCGCGCCGCCATCGAGCGGCTCCGGGACGGCGCACTGGGCCTAGAGCAGCGGCTCGGGTCTCCCCCGCGCGGTGGCGGCCGTGCACCGGCGCGCGGCGCTGGAGCACCGGTGAGCCGGCGGCTCGCGCCGGTCTCGATCCCCTAAGGTTAGGGTCTTTGCTCTTTCGATTCGATTCGTAATCGAAATATCTTTCTTTCCTTTCTGTAATTCTTTCGATCCAAGTTCAGATCCATTCCCAAATCGATCTACTTCGCTAGATCGGCTAACTGATACCAATGTTAAATACTTTAGGACCATCTAGCAGTAGATCTTAGGGACTACTCACTGGTTCTTGAAGAAGAAACCGTCCATGGTTGATGACGAGCATGATGACGGAGTCCAGAGAGCCGCCAGAGTGGTTCAAGGTGGAGGACGACGTGCAGTGCCAGTGCTGTAGTCGACGGAGAGCCAGTGGCGGCGACAGCGCGGCACGGTGGAGCTTCCCGTCGCTGACAGCCCCCTCTCTAGATCGGGTTAGGGTTTAGGATGGTAGGAACTGTAGCGGCGGCGGCGAACCTAGTAGTGAGCCTCTAATCCCACCTCCACTTTATAGGGCTGCGCGACGGGGGCCCACCAGCCTCATCTTGGGCTGGGCGTCCCCGATCAGGATGCGAGTCAAGGTTGGCCCAGTCGTTGGACTGGCCCGGTGGAGATCAATACTAACACATGCATCTTCTCCAAGAGGTTGGTGTGGTCCTCTGCTACTCTACTAGCTACTTGCTCCTGCCCCAGGGCCCAGGGGTGACATTGTACTGTGCAACTAACCCATACAGCACAGATCGATGGGGCATGGAGCATGGAGGCCAGGCCAGTTAGCAGCAAGCGTTTGCAGTTGCTGGGTTTTATTGTTAGAAGATGGGTTAGCTGGCCATCCACCTTTCATCAATCATTAAGAGGGATCATCTCCTAACCATGTTCTCTTCAAGACTTCAACCTCCTCTCCAGTCTTCAACATCACCACAATTACTGCCAACAGTGAACATGAACATGACAGGTTAAGCTCATCAGGGTACATGGACGAGACAGGTGAGAGGAAACATGTCAAGAAACAATTACAGTGGGGCAGTGGACAGTAATCTCTAATCTTGACCGGAACTGAACTACCAGTACAAACCAGCACGGGAGTGTAAACGCGAGGATGTTCCGGTAAAAGTACTAAAAATTAGAGGGTTTTTTATGTCTGGAGCAGAAACCTGGAAATTAACGTCAGTTATGATTTTTTTTTTGAAGTCATCATATATTGTACAAATAGAGCCAAAAAGCAAGATCTCCCTAGAAGGACGTTCTTTTTGTATTTTTGTTCGCATGGTTGCTCGTGGGACTATTTTACCGCCAAAGTTCTACCAAGAAACGCTAACCAACATCAACATGACATGCATGTGTGTATGTGTGTGTGTCGACCGTGATCAAGTGTCGCTGTGTTGCTGTTGCCTCATGTGTGTGCCCGCCGGGTCCTTCGCCGCCGGCGCCCACGGCAGGCCGTCGGCGGCGCAGAGGCTGGCGGGGAGCCGCTTGCTGCCGCGCCACTGCCAGATCTTGGACACGGAGAAGCTGTCGCCGCGCGCGAACACCTTCGTGCCGTGCTGCTGGTCGCCGCCGCTGCTCGATGTGGTTACGCCGGCGGTTCCGGTGCTCGCGCCGCCGGCATTGCCGTGCCTCATGTGGACGGAGACCAGGAGGTGCTCGTCGGCGAGCACGTACTGGTAGGAGCCCATGGAATAGCACCTCCTCCGGTCGATGCGGCTGCTGTTGCTGGTGCTCGCCTCGGCGTCGCCGTCGGCGTTCGTGAACCGGCCGAGCCTGACGGGGAGCACGACGCTGCTCGCGGCGGCCGCGACTGGTGCCTGATCCTCCTCCCGCCGCTTGTGTTCCTCGACGTCCTGCGCGTCCGCCGCGGCGGCGCTGAGGTGGCGCGCCGTGAGCTTGGTGCGGCAGAGCGGGCAGGTGGCGCTGGAGCGGAGCCAGACGTCGATGCACGCGACGTGGAACGCGTGGCCGCAGGCCGGGAGCAGGCGGAGGCGGTCGTGGTCGGCGAACTCGCAGAGGCAGACGGCGCAGTCGAAGGGCCGGGCCGCCTTCCCCTTCCCCTTCCTGCTGGCGGCCGCGGCGGCGCCGGAGAGCTCGCCGTACGCGAACTCGGGCATCGCGTCGATGGCGGCCTGGCCGAGCCCGCCGCCGCCGGAGCCGGCGCCGTCCTCGTGGCCCGGGAAGAAGAGGTGCTGCAGTTGGCGCTCCCCGCCCCCGGCGCTGGCGTGGTGGGTCTTGAGGAAGAGCCTGCGCAGGACGTGGAGCAGGCCCGAGACGAGCAGCACCACGGCGAGCACCACCGTGACGAAGAGCACCGCGGGCGTCATCCTCGCCGCCACGGCCGCGGCGGCGGCCGGGGGCGCCTCCCTCCCCGCCGTGGCCGGAGCGCCCACCGCCGGCGCCGGCGCCTCCTCCAGAACGCGCGAAAATCCGCCGCCGAGGAAGCACCCATTGGCGGCGCCGGTCGTGGTCGTGGCCTCCCGCGCCCGAAACCGGCCGCCCGCCCGCCTCATCTTCCCCGTCCTCCTCTCGCTCCCGCTCCCTCTGTCGCCGCCAATGCAGCCGCACTCATCCACGACGAGGAACCGGACCGGACGACAGCCACCTTCCCCTCCTGCCGCACCAACCAACTATATAGACGGCGGCGATCGGCCGGTGAGGCGACGAGTCAGTTGAGGCCGAGCAATCAGGCACCAAACCGCCGGCCGAAAGCACCAAACAAGTCAACCGGCGAGAGAGCCCAGAGCAGGCAAAGCCAAGCTAGGATATGATGTATCCCGCGCGCGCGCTCCCTCCCTGGTACCAACTCGCTCGGCGCATTGGTAGGCAGCTGACCGCGTGTGTCCCCGCTGCGGCTGCGGTTGGGGAGGCGTTTTCTATTGCGCGCCCGGCCCGGCCCCCCGGGGTGGCGGCCTGGCGGGTGGGGGAGTGGAAGATGCCGCCGCGGCCGCGCGGCGCGTTGGGGAGGCAAGGGCAGGCAGGCAGCCGCGGTTGGCATGTGAACGCAGCGGCGGTCGGGTTGGGTTCGCGGCTGGGCACGGGTAGGTTGGGTCGGCCGGTGAGGCTCGCGTCGCCGCCCTCGCTTGCGGTGCACGGAAAGCGCGGTGGGGCGGAGTTAAGAGGGAACAGCATGTCAGCGTTGGGGGTGGTTGGGCTGATGGCTGGGTCATGGATGGACGGGTGATGGGCGCCCCTGCCGATGGATGATAGGATAGGCACCATCATCCATCCATCCATGCGCCGCCAATCGCCATGGCTGGAATTTCGGGGCGACACCGAGACCGACAGCAATGGCGGCGACAGCGACGCCATGCTGCGCGCGGGTTCACGGCTTCCGGCCGGCGCCGCAGGGGAGCGTATCTCTACATGCTCGCCTGCGGCGGATGGCTTGGCTTTGGGTAACCACTTTTTTTTTTGCGTGTAAGGTTAACAGCCATTTTATTTGCAGGGGAGCATCGCCTGCTGTTGCAGCAAACAGGCCTCGAATTCCAAAGTTTGGTTGTAAAACGTAAGGCAGTGTTTAGTTTCCAAACTTTTCTCTACAGTACTCGTCACATTAAGTTTTCGAACACATGTATGAAGTATTAAATATAGTTGAAAAAAATAACTAATTACGCAGTCTAACTGATTCCTACGAGATAAATCTAATGATGTTAATTAATTTATAATTAGACATTAATTATCAAGTAACAACGAAACGTGCTACAGTATCCAAACCCAAATTTTTTCACCAACTAAACACCTCCTAAATGAACTCCATGCAAAATTATTGAGGTCGGGACCCCGGAACCGTTCATGGTCCACCCACTATGATATCACTGGAGTTTTCTAGCAAGATTTTTCTATGGTCGATTCTGTAAATGCTAATCAAATTACAAAGTACAATAAAAAGAGCATCAACCATTTGGCCACTCCGACATTGCAAGGACCGTTGGATTGACGCATCGTCATGTGTTCGGTAAAACGTTCAGGTCCCTTTGGTATGCATACGCTTACCCCCTCCCTCTCGTTTTCTTCTAAATTTGGCATCTAATCCGAGCTGGTTCCATGGCGCGAGTGCTCAAGTTACCGAACGGCACGATGAGATATCTATCAACCGTCTAGTCACACAAGGGTCGCTAGCCGGGCGTATCCCTGGCGTCAACGGTCTATACGCCATATCAGCACCCATCCCGGCTAATAGGTAACAAATAGGAGGCGGTAACCACGTGGACCGTCCGTCACCGTAGGATCGATTAAACTAGCCGAGTCAAACGGCCCTCGAATTTGAAGATCTTTAATTTCCAAAAGAAAATTCAAGAGCTTCTTCCAACAAACGGGGCCGTTTGACTACTGAAGCTCTCAATGAGGTGGCTCCACCGTCGCAGATGAGTTCTCTGGGTGGTGGATCAGGTCAACCGTCGCAGCGTTGAACACTGCCGGTACAACGTCCGGTCCACCCGGAGGCTGCTGGGCATCTGGAGGCCCATCCGCCACCGTCGCATGCAGGCTCACCGAGGGGCAGACCACGTCGACCGTCGCATCGCAAAGCACTGCCGGGGACGTGTCCGCCCCGCTCAGTGAGAGCTTTGCCATGCCGAGGCAGGCCGCCACCTCAAGTCGCATCGGATCCTCCCATCGTTGGAGACTTGGAGGTCACTGAACCCACAATAACTACTCAAGAGCTGTGGAGGCAACCGCACAGTCGGGGCATAGGAGGAGGGCAACTCCGCGGTCTTAGAGGACTTCATCATCAGTAAAGTTACAAAGAATATTCCGCCGCCTCTTGCAGGAGTGGAGCTACATTGACTCCGGCGGATGCTCGGGAACCCACGTTAAAATGAAAACTCAATGCTAATCATCAATTTTTCACCTTATAAATTAGAGAGCTAACAGCAGAACCATGGACAGGGCACCCCCTCGATTCAGCTCTAGCTTCGCCCCTGGCCTCTTGTGGACAAGCCGCCTCGTCATCTTCGAGTTGACCCTGTCCTTGTCGACACGCCTCCTCAATTTCCATCGTCTGAGGCATACGGTCTCAGGCGAAGCCATCGCCAAGCCTTGGACCCTCTCTCGGCCGTCAAGCCAGCACAGCGAGGGGCGGTGCTCCTCATGCGCCGACTCAGTGAGGTTGGTGCGCGTCTGCCCTTGATGGCTTCGGCAGAGCGCAAGCGGTAGAGAAACTCTTTCGCGAAGGACCTTCTTCGCACCACATGGATGCGTTGCATGACATATTTCCGATGTTGAAGAATAAGAGCGCTCTCCCTTCGTGGGATGGAGCGTTGACTGAGGGCTATGCTTAGAGTCAGTCGTTTAAGTTGTGCGGAATGTGAGTAGTTCATGTTGGAGTTTTTCTTTCGGGTTGTGTTCAGCTGCCTTGTCGGCTTGTGTCCATCTAGAGTCTGTTCCATTTAAATTGTAACCGAACACTGTACTATTTTTTTTCGTCTTAATACAATGATAGGCTGAGCCACAAACGGGGTGCTCCGTACGGGACAAGCCACAAGAGCGAGCTTCCTACCAAATTTGAGGTGGTCCGCCCACAATGGCACGCAGCCATCGCTGATCATGCATGCGTCATCGTCCCGAGTTTTTCCACGGGGATCCGGTGTCCGTCCGTCCGTGCTGCCGGCCCGCCATACGTGTCGGGCCGGGCGCACGGACTAGAGGAGTTCGGTCGTGACGTCGACCTGACTCGACGTTCCGGCCTGTCGCCGCCGCGCGCGCTGCTGGAGCTGGCCGGACTCGAGGCAAGTGGTGGCCGGTCACTGTGGCCCGGCCCGGCTACAGACCTACAGTACAGCGCATACTCATCCAAATAGTCGCGTGGCACCAAGCGGCCCTCGAAAATTCAAGCGCTTCTTCCAAACGGAGGATGATGATGATGCTTCGTCCGTCCGGAAGTCCAGGAGAGCTTGCGGCCAAATTTCTGCCGCTGGACCGCCGGGAGCCCGGGACCCCCACTAGTTCCTGCCCGCACCTGCACGGACCACCCACGACCGGGCGCGCAGTCATCGTCATCGACCAGGCCGGCGTCATCACCGGTGCTTTTTCCACGGGAAGCCGGTGCCCGGGTTCCTTTCCACGGCGGGTGCGTCCGTCCGTGCCGGCCCGGGCCGTCGTGTAGGTACCGCGCGGCCGGTCAGCATCTGGCTGCCGTACGTGTCGCCGTGTCGGGACGGTTGCGATGCATCGATCGGCCGGGCCACGGGTTCGGATTAAGTGTTTGATTAGTAGTTGTTTGAATCAGTGAGAATGGAGTGATTCTCAAATGAACAGTGGTAATGGAGTGTGCCACGTGCTAGTGACGGATTGACCGACTGATCCACGCGTTACTAATTACATACTTCACACTAACTGATCATATAGTACTAAATATTTCTAGCAGTAGTTACGGTGTTGCTGTCAATTAAGGTCAATCTTAATGAAAGTGTCGTGAGAGTGTTATGAGCATTAAATTTGCTGATGTGGTAGAAGAGAGAGAAGTGTCATAAGATATGAGAGAAATGTTATCACCATAGCACTCCTCCGACTCAGTTATCTAGTTTACAGCTTTAGCAACACTCCCTTGTCAGACTGGCTAACGTTAAACCCCCAGTCTGGTTGCCGAAGGGCTAGCTGCTAATCCATCTCGGCATCTCCTGCAGCGTCGCATTTCGGGGCCGGGCTCCACGAGTGGGCGCATTATTGGGCGGCAGGCAGCCATGCATGATTACGTCTTGTTGCATATGGAAACATTCGTGTGGACAGAGGAGGGAGGGCGAGACTAATTGTTCATGCACCCTAAGTCAACTCTAATAATCCCATTTGATTTGCAAGTTGGCGGCGGCGTTTTTAATCTGTTTATTTTTTTGGCTTTCGGAGTAGGCGGAAGTAGAATTTAGTAACATGGGATACACGGATAGGGTTGACATGGTAGCTAGGCATGTCGTGCAATGTGTCAAGATGACGGGGTTTGCAGCGTGCGCTCACCGCTAGGCATAGGTATGGATAAGGCCATCCAGGACGACCAGCCGCCGTCATCACAAGCGAGGATTCTATATCACTAGGATTGTCATTATCATTATTGTAAATAAAGAAAATAGTATACTCCCTCCGTCCTTAAAAAAACCATCCTAGAAATTTAAGAATAAATAAATAAAAAAAGTATAATAACCATATTTGCCCCTATGTATTATCTATATTGGCACTAATTGATTTTTGCATGCATGTGCACTTTCTAAATAGAGTAAAATGATTTGTTTCGGATAAATTTTGAATCCTAGGTTGACTTATTTTTTTGAATGGAGAGAGTATGTGTATATTTTCTTGTTTTGTTCATACGTAGGCAATTCGTTTGGTGGTTCATGGAGAAATATTCCTCATCGTCAGCCCAAGGCTTTATATGTACTTGGGTTGTATGCGTGTTGTCAACTAAATGCTCGACAAATTGTTAAGCTTCCTTGTTTATACCACTCATGTTCATGAAGAATCGTCTTTTTCTTTCAAGCAAAATGAAGAATAATCTTATATACACTGGCCCCTCCTGACGGTTATCTACACTTTGTCTAACTGTCAATGATGTCTCTAATGTAATTTGGACATCTTTTTAATAATGTTATATGTTATATTATCAGTTTCATATAATAATGTTGTATATTTTTTGGGATGAAAAATATTGTCATATTTTATCCTCCATAGAGGTACGGGTAGCAATAATTTTTTACCTTCTAGATTACCCATTTATTTTTTTTTGAAAAGGGAAATTTTATTGATTTCAAGCACAATACATCAAGGTGATACATCGTCTTGAAATTTTCCCGACCTCTGCCTAACCGACATTTGACAAAGAGCCTTCGACGCTAATGACTGTCAATCCTAAGACTAGACCGCCACCCATGTGTCCGGGCAAAAAAATTCTTGACCACCTGTTCCAAAAAATGAGATGCCGCTACAAGCTTGTCCTGCAAAGTATGCTTCTGAAGGATAGCCCACGTATGGAGCCGGTGCGTAGTTGAGTAAATAACTTGCAAAAAGGAAGATTTTTTGTTATCGAACACCACAGCATTTCTGCATAGCCAAACAGACCAACACAAGGCTGCCACACCCAGAAATACTAGTGGCTTATATTCTTTAGGAATTTTATTGAGCCAGCTCCTAAACATACTAGGCATATTGTGAGGTTTAGGTATGTCCCAGGCCGCATAGACCGAAGCCCATACCATTCTCGTGAATCGGCAGTCAAAAAACAGATGTTGTATCGTTTCATTTTCATGAAAGAAACAACACTGTTGGTTCCCCTTGCCAATTCTGTTTTGCAAGATTATCTTTTGTAAGAATAACACCTCGTCTAAGGTACCAGAGGAAAATTTTTATCTTGAGTGGGGCTTTTAATTTCCATATTCTAGTATTTAGGTTAGGAGTGTTCTGATTGATTAATCCCAAATAATGTGATTTTACCGAAAAGACACCTATGTGGTCTAAGTTCCATTTGAAGCCATCCCTTTGTTGGCTTAGAACGATAGTTGATAGACATGAGACAAGATTGTTCCACATCACCAATTTATTGCCAATCAGATCTCTACACCAGAAGAGATTCGGGATTTGTGTACTTAGTACGTTAGCCACCGTATCCTGCTTCTTTCTGATAATATTATAAAGTTGTGGGTATTGATCCCGTAAAGGACTATTTTCTAACCAAGTGTCTTCCCAGAATCTTACTTGAGACCCATAATTTATTATGAAAGTTCCGAATCTTAAAAAATCACGTTTTACCTTCATCAGGCTCGCCTAGAAATGTGAATCTCCGCTCTTCCATTGGGCCTGTACCAAAGGTTTAGATCCTAGGTACTTATTGTGTAAGATCTGCTGCCATGTACCATCTGTTGTTAACAGACGATATAGCCACTTACTGAGCAAAGCTATGTTTTTTAATTCTAAATTGTGAATCCCTAGTCCCCCTTGATCTTTTGGTTGGCACAGAATGTCCCACCTTGCTAGCCGATACTTTCTTTTATATTCGTCACTTTGTCAAAAAAAATCTAGATCGAAAATAGTCCAACTTTTTACGAACCCCTTTTGGTATTTCGAAGAAGGACATCATGTACATGGGCAAGCTGCTAAGAACATAATTAATGAGTGTTAAACGACCTCCAGTTGAAAGATGTTTACCTTTCCAACTACTAAGGCATTTTTCAAACCGTTCTTGGATCTTCAGCCAATCACTATTAGACAATTTTCTATAATGAATTGGAATACCTAAGTATCGGATTGGAAAAGAACGAGTTATAGCCAAACAGTTCCATGTACCGACTTTCATAATTCTTCGCTTCTCCAAAGTAGAAGATTTTACTCTTATGGAAATTAATTTTGAGACTTGATAGCTGCTCAAAAGCACAAAGAATAGTCTTCATGTTATGAGCGTGCTCCAGATTATGGTCCATAAAGAGGATTGTATCATCAGCATATTGTAGTATAGATAGCCCATCATCTACCAAATGAGGCACCACACCACTCAGCAAACCTTCTGATTTTGCTCTTTTAATGAAAAGAGTGAGCATATCGGCTACTAAATTGAATAGGATGGGTGAGAGTGGGTCACCTTGCATAAGTCCTTTCTTTGTTTGAAAATATGGACCCTACCTCATCGTTGGTGTTTATTGCTACACTTCCGCCTCAGATGAAAGACTTAATCCACTCAATCCACTTGTGTGAAAAGCCTTTCAACCGAAGCGTTTGAAATAGAAAATTCCACCTCACTTTATCGCAGGCCTTTTCGAAATCTATTTTGAAAATTACCCCACTTTGATTCTTGCGATGTAATTCGTGAACCGTCTCATGCACGATCACAACTTCTTCTAATATGTTTTGGCCGCGCATAAAAGCCGTCTGTGAAGGGCTAATTATGTTATCTACGGCTAAGTTGATTCAAATTGTCGCTACTTTCGTGAAAATTTTGAAACTCACATTCAGGAGGCAGATTGGCCTATATTGTTGATTTTTGTTGGCTTCTTGTGTTTTTGGCAATAACGTAATGGCATCAAAATTTAGGCTGAAGAGAGGAATATCACCGTTATGCATATCATGGAACATTTGCATGAGGTCTCCTTTGATGACGTCCCAAAACTGCTGATAGAATTCAGCTGGGAAGCCGTCTGGACATGGCGCTTTGTTATGATCCATATCAAAGATTGCATCCCGAATGTCCTTTTCAGTGAAAGGGGCTACGAGGAATGCATTTTCTAGTGGACTGACTTGAGGAATATCATCCGTCCTATCGCCTAGAGTAAAATTATTCTATTCGGGAGGACCGAATAATTCTTTGTAAAATTGGGTGATGTAACCTTTTAGGTTGTGCTGGCCCTCAATTTTCCTGCCCTCGTGTTCAAGGGAAAAGATACGTTTCTTACAATGTTTGCCATTTGCAACCATCTGAAAGTATCGAGTATAATTATCCCCCAAAAGAACATCAGTCACTTTGGAACGTTGATAATACTTGATTCCTCCTCTCGTAGGAGTTTTATCAAGTCACCCCGGGCGGATTCCAGTTGATTCCTCTCCTCATCTGTGAGTGTTCTGGTTTCAGCTTGGGTGTCAAGGTTCGTAACTATCGATTGGAGGTTTTCCTTTTGTGTTTTATACACCCCATGGTGGTGGCGAGCCCACCCCCGCAAGTGCTTTCTAAGTGCCCCCAATTTTCTATTCTAGCGTTGCACTGAATTTTGCCGCTAACCGGTTTATTCCAAATTTCTGTGACCCGCTCTCTAAAATCCTCATGGGATAACCAGCTGGGTTCTAATTTGAATTGCTTTGCATGTCCCGTATAGGATGGGTCACCTGTTTCCAAAAATAACGGGGTATGATCTGAGACGCCTCTGTCCAGCGCATGCACCGTTACCATCGGATATTTAAATTCCCAATCAGTTGTCATTAGAACTCTATCCAGTTTCTCATATGTTGGATCCGGTAGAGAGTTTGCAAAGGTGTACTGCCTCCCTACCAAATCTATCTCCCGAAGATCAAAGCTATCAATGGCAGCATTGAACAGGAATGGCCATCAAGGGTTAAAGTTATCTTTATTCTTTTCCATACTGTGCCTCATGATGTTAAAATCACCCCCGATTAAGGTGGGCAACGAATTCTGTTGACATGTACGAACGAGTTCCAACAGAAAAGCTGATTTGAGTTTGTCGGGTACCACGATTAGGGACGCCCTAATCGGGGTACTAAGATCACTTTAAAACGCAAACACATGTTAAGGCAACTGGGCCCACGAAGGCCCACGGCCTCCTTCCAATCTGAAAGAAAGGAAAGGACTCAACGAAGCCCAGCATGCGGCCCATTCGCACCCCTCTCGGGCCCGCGGGACGATCTCCGCCTCGCTCGAGGGCTCCTATCGAGACCCTCGACTGCGCCCCGCATCTCCGCCTCGCTCGAGGGTAGCGAACCTACCCTCGAGCATGCGACTCACCTCCGCCTTGCTCGAGGCCACCCCTCGGCATAAGGACAAACGGCCCCGCCGCTCAACCACTTGCCGTACGGGGGAATTAAAAGCTGACCACTCCTCCACAGCGCCCAGGACAGACGGTGTCAGACCGCCATTCCTCATGATGGCTGCGACCGGAGTCCCTTCCGCCGACTTCGGTCGCTGCTTCCGCCATCCCGGACGCTGTGGCGGCACTGTGGAACCTGCGACGCAGGACAAGACGCGCTCAGCACAGTCCCCGTTACTATTCTGCCAACTCCGGTTGACCGGACTCCACCTCATCATACGCATGGCCCCGGACCCGCCTCCTGCTTGGGAAAGGACCCGGCGACGCCACGTACCCCTCCTCGAGGGATGCTCAGCACACGCAGCAGAAGTCCCGGACCTCTCCCCTCGAGGGGTCTGGGACCTCCATGCAACCCCCGGACCTCCTTAGTACGCACACCTGTACTTTGTCCAGAGGGGTCCGGGACCGCCGCGTGCCTCACCACCGCTGGGGCACGCAGGACCCTGACCTGCAGGGCCCACGGAACGCCATACCTGGAGGCCCGTACACCCTACAGTGACGACCATGCCGCTTGCAGGGGCTGGCAGGACGCCGGCGCGATCTCCGCAGGACCAAGGACGATATCCAGGACGACTGCCATGCATGACGCCATGCCCCACAGTGTACTTCCTACAGTGTTCGGTCAGTGTACCCCCGCGATTCAGGGGAAAACTACGATTTCTACGCCCCCACTCATGTACACCATCCCTCCTTGTGACTATAAAAGGAAGATGCGGGCTTCCTTTAAGGGGACGGACTGGCTGACTCCCTTTTCGGACGCTTCTGGACATCAGCTACCGCGGTCACCTACATTCATGATCATCGCCATACCCGACTCCTCTTCTAGCAGAGACCTGGGAGCTTCCCTCCCTCTCTCGCCTCGCTTGTACCCCCTACTGCAAGCGCTCCGGGTGCAAGATAATATAGTGCCCTCGCACACCCCCTTTGCTGGACGTACGGCCCCGCGGCCGGAACCAGGATAAACCGTGCGCTACTGTGTTGCCTCTTGCATCATCATCTGGGACGAGGAAACACGCAGCATTTACTAGTTGGGATCCAGGCCCCCGGGTCGGGACGCCGACAGTTGGCGCGCCAGGTAGGGGCGGCTGCGTGACATTTTTCTCTCTTGTTCCCTTTTGATCTCCAGGGATGGCGGGCAGATCCAACCCATACCCTATGGGTGTTTCGGATCCGCTCCCAGCGGGACACATGATCCGGTTCGGGAGTCTCGAGTTCAAAGCAACCGGCAACGGTTACCTCATGCAGCTCCTTTCGCACAGACGCAGCCCCGTCATTCTGACTTCACCAGCCCGGCGCAACAGGCGCTCGGGTCAGCGTCTTGCATGGGTTGAGTCTGGCATGCCGCAACTCAGCATCATGGCCAACAGGGCCACTACTTCGTCATCACGTGCCTCGGCGTCATCTGCGCCGGCACCGTCACCTGCTACAGCACTAGTGCCTCCCAGGGGGGGGGCTCGACCTCGCCGTCGCCCTTCCCCTTCGGGATGCGCAACACTGCCACCCGCGCCTCGTCAACCAGCGCTAACTTGACCAAGTATGAGGATCTGCCAGGTCATCATCTTCTGTCGATCCGCAGCCTCATCGCGTTGTCTCCTGACGAATCCTACCCCGAGATGGCGATCTCAATCACCAATGACGTCAACTTCTTCATGAACAACTTCACGGCCGAGGAGGCCGAGGACTACTCCGGGGTTTGCGACCCCGACGCTCTCCGCTCGTTCCAGCTGGCGACGGCTTATTGCCTCACCTGCTCCGAAGACTCCAGCGAGGGGGATTACGATCCTGCTCGGGAGTGCCTCATGGTCCAGCTCGCGGACGGGCAAGACGACAATGCTCCGGGTGATGACGGGAACAGCGGGGCAGACACGCAGGTGATCCAACTGGTGGTGCCGCCTGCAGCCCCCTCTTCTTCGTCAAGCTCGGCGGCGCGGCAAGCACAGCTGGCACAGCTCAAGGAGCTTCAGGCCAAGCTCGACGAGCAGCGTCGGTAGACCCAGGAGCTACGCACCGTACTCGAGCAGCAGCGTACCGCGCGTGGTGCACATGCCCAGGCGGCGGGACGTGTTGCCCGGGAGCACATCCTGGCCGACGACAACGTCGACAAACCTCCGGAACTGAAGACGGCCGGTGAAAAATTCGTCACTGCGGCCTATCTACTCCAAGCTATGCCCGAACCATCTACGCCTTCGGGCCGCAACTTGCGCCGCGAGGCACAGGAGCTCATCGAGCAAGCTGCCGTGCAGCAGGCCAAGAGTTTTGCGTCTCGTATGCGCTCGAAAGCCCCAGAGCAGCCTGGCGAGACTGCGCACCAGGACCGCGAGATTTTTGTGCACACACCACCAGCAGGGAAGGGCAAGGCAGCCGTAGCGCCCGGTGTGAAGGCATCCTCGGTGCACGAGCGCATTGGGAGGGTTCCCGTAAGGGAGCGAATCCGTAACACGCGCGGGCATGCCGTCGACGGCGACGCCCGCTACATCATCGACGACAGGAGGTACACCCCCCGACGGGGTGGACACTTCGACCCCGAGCACGACAGGGGTGAGTCACCGGAGCCTCCGGGCACCCGGGTGTTCTGCCGGGAGATCCGAACTGCATCTTTTCCCATGCGCTTTCGACAACCCAACACCCTCGTCAAGTACTCGGGCGAGACCGACCCTGCAGTCTGGCTCAACGACTACCGCCTAGCGTGCCAGCTAGGCGGCGCGACGAAGGACGCGGTCATCATCTGCAACCTTCCTCTTCACCTTGCTGACACCACACGAACGTGGCTCGAGCATTTGCCCACGAATCAGATCCACAACTGGGCCGACTTGGTCTAGATCTTCGTGGGCAATTTCCAGGGCACATACGTGCGCCCTGGGAACTCCTGGGACCTCAAAGGGTGTCGTCAGAAGCCCAACGAGTCCCTGCGCGACTACGTGCGGCGCTTCTCCAAGCAATGCACCGAGCTCCCTAGCGTCACCCACGTCGAGGTCATGCTTAAGAAGCCGTGCCCTTACCACAAAGGACCTCGAGGCCCCACTCGAGGTGCTGGTGGCCAGTTCGACGACATGCTTAAGAAGCCGTGCCCTTACCACAAGGGCCCGGTCAATCATACCCTCGAGCAGTGCGAAATGCTCAAGAAATACTACAACCGCATCACGCATCGCGACAAAGACAAGAAGAAGGATGTGGGCGACAAAGGTGGAGATGATGAGTTCCCCCCAGTGGAGAACGCCTTCTTCATCTTTGGAGGAGCAACGACGAACATGACTTCTCGGCAGCGCAAGCGCGAGCGCCGGGAAGTTTTCTCCGTCACCAAGGCCACGCCATCCTACCTCGACTGTTCAAAGGACACCATTTCCTTTGGCCGCGAGGACCACCCCGACTACGTCCCGCACCCGGGACGATATCCGCTCGTTGTCGATCCCATCATCGGCAACACCCGCTTCTCCAAGGTGCTCATGGACGGAGGCAGCAACCTAAACATCATGTACGCCCACACCTTGGAGCTCATGGGGATTGGACTGGACAAGCTTCGCCCCAGCAAGTCGCCATTTCATGGCGTTGCGCCGGGGAAGCGCGTCCAACCTCTCGGCCAGATCGATCTGCTTGTCTGCTTCGGCACGACAGCTAACTTCCGCAAGGAAGTACTCGCCTTTGAGGTGGTGGGGTTCCGGGGATCCTATCATGCCATACTTGGTTGTCCCTGCTATGCCAAGTTCATGGCCGTCCCCAACTACACCTACTTCAAGCTGAAAATGCCGGGTCCAAAGGGCGTCATCACCATTGGCTCTTCGTTCAAGCACGCCTACGAGTGCGACGTTGAGTGCGTTGAGCTCGCGGAGGCTCAAGCGGAGGACGAGGCCCTCGCAGCCACCCTCGACAAAATGGCAAGAGAGGCCTTGGACTCCACGCACCGACACGCCGGGAGCTTCAAACCCGCCGAGGGTATCAAGAAGGCGCCCCTTGACCCGAGCCACCCCCACGACAAGGCGTTGCAGATCAGCGCCACCCTCGACAACAAATAGGAAGTGGTGCTCGTCGATTTTCTCCGCGCCAACGCTGACATCTACGCGTGGAGCCCCTCGGACATGCCTAGCATACCGAGGAAGGTCGCCGAACACTCCCTTGATGTCCGACCCAACTCCAAGCCGGTGAAGCAGCGCCTGCGACGCTTCGACGAGCTCAAACGCCGAGCGATCGGCGAGGAGTTGCAGAAACTTCTGGCGGCCGAATTCATCAAGGAGGTATTCCATCCCGAATGGCTAGCTAATCCTGTATTAGTGAAGAAAAAGAATGGAAACTAGAGGATGTGCGTAGATTATACTAGTTTAAATAAGACATGTCTGAAGGTTCCCTTTCCTTTGCCACGAATTGATCAGATTGTAGATTCTACTGCGGGGTGCGAACTTTTATCCTTTCTTGATGCTTACTCCGGTTACCACCAAATCAAGATGAAAGAGTCCGACCAGCTCGCGACTTCTTTTATCACACCTTCGGCATGTACTGCTACGTTACGATGCCCTTTGGCCTCAGAAACGCCGGAGCCACATACCAGCGGTGTAAGCTCCACGTTTTCGGAGGCCATCTCGGGCGGAACGTAGAGGCATATGTCAACGATATCGTTGTAAAAACCAGGAAGGCGGACAACCTGGTTGCCGATCTCAGGATCGCATTCGATTGCCTACGGGCCAAAGGGGTAAAACTCAACCCCGAGAAATGCGTGTTCGGGGTGCCTCGAGGCATGCTCTTGGGTTTCATTGTCTCCCAGCGGGGCATCGAACCCAACCCTGACCAAGTCTCGGCCATCACTCGGATGGGACCGATCCGAGACCTAAAGGGGGTACAGAGGGTTATGGGATGCCTAGCATCTCTTAGCCGATTCATCTCGCGTCTCGGCGAGAAAGGCTTACCCCTGTATCGACTCTTGAGGAAAACCGAGCGTTTCACATGGACCCCCGAAGCCCAAGAAGCCCTCGAAAGGCTGAAGGCATCGCTCACTCACGCTCCCATTCTCACACCACCCACGGACGGCGAGCCCCTCTATCTGTATGTTGCTGCGATGACCCAAGTGGTCAGCGCGGTGATCGTGGTCGAAAGACAAGAGGAGGGCCATGCTCTGCCCGTCCAACGGCCGGTGTACTACATCAACGAAGTGTTGTCTGAAACTAAGACACGCTATCCGCAGATTCAGAAGCTACTCTACGCAGTGGTTCTGGCTCGGCGAAAGCTATGCCACTATTTCGAGGCCCATCCCGTCACTGTGGTCTCGTCTTTTCCTTTGGGAGAGATAGCCCGCAACCGGGAAGCCGAGGGTAGAATTGCCAAATGGTCTGTGGAGCTGATGGGAGAGACTCTCACCTACGCCCCCCGCAAAGCGATCAAGTCCCAAATCTTGGCTGACTTCGTGGCTGAATGGACGGACATTCAGCTACCCCCACCGCAAATCCAGGCCAAATCTCGGTGATGAAGACCGGCGCCGGTGCCGGCCTCCTCTTCATCTCACCCCTCGGAGAACACATGCGGTACGTGATACATTTGCATTTCCCTGCGTCTAATAATATGGCGGAATACGAGGCCCTCCTCAGTGGCCTCCGCATCGCCATCGAGCTCGGCGTTAAACGCCTCGACGCGCGCGGTAACTCTCAACTCGTCATCGACCAAGTAATGAAGGAGTCTAGCTGTCTCGACCCAAAGATGGAGGCGTACTGCAATGCATTGCGCCGCCTCGAAGATAAGTTCGACGGCCTAGAGCTCAATCATGTCCCGCGCAAGTACAACGAGGATGCCAACGAATTAGCCAAGATCGCGTCGGGGCGGACCACCGTCCCCTCGAACATCTTCGCTCGCGACATCACTAAGCCCTCCGCCGAATTCAAGGATCCGGCGGAGCCGGGCCCCTCATCCGTCGGGTCCCCCGGCGGGAACCCCCCCCCCCCGGCGGACGGGGTCGAGCCTATGAACATTGACTTCGAGACCACCTCCGCGGATGAGGCCGAAGCAATGAAAGTCGACGAGGTCCCCACCTCACAAGATTGGCCCGTCCAGTACCTTGACTAGATGATTCGAGGGGTCCTACCCTCGAACCGTACTCAGGCGCGGTGCCTCGCTAGGCGGGCCAAGTCCTTCGTTCTAATCGACAACGAGCTATACAAACGCAGTCCCTCGGGTGTCATGCAGCGATGCATCCCCGTCCCCGAGGGCAAGGAGCTGATCCGCGACATCCATGCCGGCATCTGCGGCCATCACGCCGCGCCGCGCACCCTCGTGGGTAACGCATTTCAGCAAGGTTTCTATTGGCCCACCACGGTTGCCGACGCCACCGACATCGTGCGGACCTGCGAGGGTTGCCAGTTCTATGCTCGAAAAACACACCTCCCGGCCCATGCTCTGCAGACAATCCCCATCACATGGCCTTTCGCTGTGTGGGGACTGGACCTCATCGGTCCGCTGCAGAAGGCGCCCGGGGGCTTCACACACTTGCTGGTGGCAGTCGACAAATTCTCCAAATGGATCGAGGCTCGACCCATCGGCAAGATCAAGTCCGAGCAAGCGGTCCTATTCTTCACCGACATCGTCTTCAGGTTCGGGGTCCCGAACTCGATCATCACCGACAACAACACGCAGTTCACAGGCAAGAAGTTCTTGGCGTTCTGTGACAGTTTCCACATATGCGTGGACTAGTCGGCTGTGGCGCACCCACAGACGAACGGGCAAGTGGAGCGTGCCAATGGCATGATCCTCCAAGGACTGAAGCCGAGAATCTTCAACAAGCTGAACAAATTTGGCCGAAGATGGCTCTCGGAGCTACCCTCGGTCATTTGGAGCCTGAGGACGACCCCAAGCAGAGCCACGGGCTTTACCCCGTTCTTCCTCGTCTATGGCGCCGAGGCCATACTCCCCACTGACCTGGAGTACGGGTCGCCAAGGCTCAAGGCATACCAAGAGCAACAAAACCAGCGAGCTCGCGAAGACTCGCTGGATCAAGTGGACGAGGCTCGAGACGTGGCACTCCTACACTCCGTGCGCTACCAGCAGTCCCTATGAAGGTATCAAGCGCAGAGGGTCCGGCGCCGAGACCTCAACGAAGGGGACATGGTGCTGAGGCTTCGACAGGACAGCAGGGGCCGCCACAAGCTCTCACCGCCATGGGAAGGACCGTACATAATCGCCGCGGTGCTCAAACCCGGCATGTACAAGCTGGCAAACGACAAAGGCGAAGTCCTCACCAACGCTTGGAACATACAACAGCCACGTCGCTTCTATCCTTAGAATTTCGAGCTATTTGTACATCGTTTGTACTCGCGTTTTCAATTTCCCGAAATAATAAAGAAGTACACATTACTTGTTTATTTTTGGGAACCTTCCGGACCCTCGAAGGCTCGGATGCGCACGAACACTGAGGTACGCCTGGATTTACCCTCGGCAAAGCCACGCCTCCCTCGGGGGCTACTACGGGGGGAACCCCCGAACGTCCCCAAAAAATCGCCAATGTTTTTTGGAAATACTTCCGTTTCGACCCTAAGCTTCTCTTATCCTTGGAAAAAACGGATGTGAGGCGTAAGCAACTACGGTACGGGGCCGGCCGAGTCGCGGGGCCGCCTACGCCTCCGGGATACGGCACCCCCCTCACCACCCCATGCCTACATTGCTTAGGAACGCGAAATTCCTCGCAGACGTTCATCTAAGTCGCTTGTATCCCCTACTGCAAGCACTCCGGGTGCAAGATAATACAGTGCCCTCGCACACCCCCTTTGCTGGACGTACGGCCCCGTGGCCGGAACCAGGATAAACCGTGCGTTACTGTGTTGCCTCTTGCATCATCATCTGGGACGAGGAAACACGCAGCATTTACTAGTTGGGATCCAAGCCCCCGGGTCGGGACGCCGACAGAGTTCGTCCTGTGCCGGACCGTATACTGCCATCAAAATCCATTTGAAATCATCATTTCTGTTTCGGAGATGGAACTTAATAAAAAAATTCCCCTTCCACAATTATAGACAAATCAAGGACCGTTGTGTTAATTCCCAGTAGAATACCGGCCGATCGTCCTCTGGGTGGGTGGCAATGCCAGATAAAATCCGCATCGCCAGAAAGACGGTTAAGATTTGATCTAGACATGTCCTGTTTCCCGGTCTCCATGATGGCCACAAAGTCAAGTTTGTGATCCCTAATTGCATCTGAGATGTATCTATATTTAGCCAAGTCTGAAAGACCTCTGCTATTCCAGTAGAATCCTTTCATGGGGAAACACTTTTGTTTAGTTTTTGGGTCTTTTTCTGCACCTTGGCTTTTTTTAGCTAATGATTTAGACTTACGCCCAGTCGCCTTAAGGTCACAAATTCTCGTGCCTAGGTTCAGGTCATCCAAATCCACACCAGTTAAGTCCTTGATTAAGTGGGAAAGGAACTTGTTATTATTTTCAAGGTCCTCCTCATCACTTAAATCAAAAGGATTTACAATGGTATCCACACTTTTATTTTTTGGCTGAACAGTAACTTTATCCACTTCGATTCGTTTTAGAGCATTGAAAGAAACATTAATCTCTTTGGAGCTGCTACCCATATATATCCCGATAGACTTTAATTTTGCAACACTATTGGCCACAGGTAACTTTAAAGCAGAAGAGATGTTACCTGGTGAGAATGTCCCTGCCGGGTTGTCCAGGTTCCTAATAGCAGCCCGCCTTTTGGCTTTTTCCAGAACTAGCTCATCTATTGCAGGATTACCATCAGCAGAATAAGAGTAGTTAGCACAAACGATGCGGCGTTTACCATCTACAAATACTGATCCAGCACCTGAAGGAACATCCCATTCCGTACTTGCGGTTATGTTGTTGGGTGTCGTGATTGCTGCCGGCGTGAAAACCTCCGGCTGCCCTGACGCCATCACACCATGCTGCCTGCTCGGTGTTGTCACCCCCGCCCTTGCAGATACCTCTGTATTTGCACGAGAAGGATCATGTGGTGATCTGAAATTATCACAACAAAGAGCTGACAAAGGTGAGGGGGAAAGCTACTGCGGCTCGAAACCCAGGCTGTTGCTACCTGTGCGCAACTCCCCAGCGGCCATGCCGCCCTCGCAGCTGCTGGCAACATCCCCCTGTCGCGCACCTTGCTCAGCCGGTGATTTGCAATACTGAGGACACGGGCCCAGATCAATATTATCTTGAGGAAGCGTAACTGTGACCTGCTCCATGGACCCCTCAAGTGCCCCACAAGAGGCTCCTGCATTCCCAATCGAAGCCACGTCTGACACCACCGTAGGGGAGGCAACGTCCTCAAAAACAGGCTGGTTATCTACATCAGAGTAAGAAAATTATGAGTTATCAATAACCTCACAACCAGAATCTGATGAAAAATAGGTATTATACTTACGAACAATACTCCCAGGACCCGGCCTAAAACCATCTCTTGGTTTTGTAACCGCAATCATGGATGATTTGAAGGTACCATCGAGCACAATAGGCTTTAACGGTGGACACGGTCGAAACTTCCCCAAAGGAGTGACTGCAATCCGGCGTTGCATTGGGGCTGGACCTGAACCAACATTACCAGACATGGGAAAAGTGCTCTCAGCCTGACTAGAGCTTTTCAATTTTTTGGATAAAGCCTCCCTCTCAATATCCTCGGTGTTGCCATCACCATCCCCAAGATCATCTTGATCCATGGGATCATTATCCTCCGGTGGAACTGTGGCTGGCAAAAATAACTCATCCTCTCGAGTAAAAGTGACAAGGTACCATTCTGTGCCGAAAACCAAGTCTGCCGTGTGAGGTAGTTGACTTTTATCAAGCATCCCCACCTTGACTCTGATGACTCCTTTCTTCCGATACGTGAGCATGTCCACTTCTAGAGTTGCACCGATCACCGTACCAACAGCCCGGAAAACCAGGTAGTGCCTATAAGCATGCGGCACCCCAGTTATATGCACCCAAACATCTTCTAGCTCATACTTGGGAATAATATCATGGTTATTCTGCCAAACCGAAACCGTGAGTGACACCATGATTTTTTAAGTGATAACCGATGTCCACCATGCTTTGCAAAGAATCATCACTTGGGAAAGCAACGAGAAAAGACTCCTCATCATGAGGTAGGGTCTCCCACTTCCAATCTGCTCTAGTGATGCGGGCAAGCTCTGACCGAACAACCTCCGCTGTTAGTCGACCGCCTGTCGCAGTAACAAGACTCGTAGGTGCTGGATCCGGTGCTTCTAAATTGTAATCCACATCTGTGATCCTGATAAAAGCAAATTCTTTCTTCCCCGATCCAAAGAAAGACGCATTTGGTTTAGGCATCTTCAAAATCGGGCTCTTTGCAGCCAAATGAGAATTTTTCTTATTACAGATGATACAGTCAAGATCCGCCTTGCAATTTTCGTTGATGTGGCCATTGCTCTTGCAACGAAAACAAAAAGGCCGCTTCTTCTTTAGAGCTCCTTGCTCTGTTTGCTGCTGTTGGGCACCACGATCTGCACCCTGCTGGCTTGACTCGGCTTTATCCCGCCCAACAGTCACTGGCACGAACTGCTGCTGACGCTGCGGTCCAGCATGGCCAAGTTCCTGCTGAAAGGAACGATCACCAACAGCACGCCGAGACTGGGTATGGAATCCATCATGACCACGTCCGGACTGTTGGGACTGTGATCCATTTGGACCAAGACCCTGCTGCTGTGTGTGTTCGCCCCAGCCATGGCCTGACTGAGTCTGGAACCCACGTCCATGCTGCTGATCAACATCGCGTCCGGAACCCGTTTATGGATGGACGCAAGGCAATAATAAATAATCCCATTACAAATTTACAACACAACAAGAAGAAATGTGTTCTGAATTAAGCCATCGGTAGTTGGGGACAATATTTTGTATATGATTATGTTGATCTCGACTCGCTGTTTGCGTACGTCCACGGAAGCAACAACACGCACTTAATTGCACCAGAAGGCATACATTTAAGGAACACCCATCCTGTAGGTCGAGTATGGTTCAAGACATGATGTGCTTGTTGTCCATCATGTACACCTGTACACATTACTGGCTTTTGTTTTGTTCGTTTAATGCTCTGGGCAAAGCAAACAATAGTTATTAGTTACAACTTGAAAATGATCGGGTGCTCTAGTCTAAGAGGGGGAGGGGGTGAATTAGGCAACTTAAAAATTTTAACCTATGGGTCCAACTAGTTTGCACAAAACTTAAACTAAAACAAGCTATCTAGATGTATAACTACGATTCGCCTTAGTGTGAAACCCTCATCCCAAAAGAATTTAGCAACCTATAGTCAATTCTATCAAGAAATTACTCTATGAAAATAAAAACACACAAGTTGCAATATGAAATGCGGAAACTTAAAGGAGGGATGAGAGGAAGCAAACTCTTGATGCAAGAATTTATCCCGTGGTTCGGATTGCCAGAAAGACGCCCCTACATCCACGTTGTTGAAGCACTCACGAAGAGTATCGCTTCCCGGCAATCAAGTCTCTCCCGTGAACACAATCACGGTCACCTTGATCCTGAATTCCACTAAGAGAGATTGCCCACAAAGGAGGGATCTCCGTCCCCCCCGCACAATGTCGTCGACGCCGCTCCACACCAAGCCGGATGGTCGTTGACTTGCCGGCGAGCCACCAAGACTCTAAGGAGGCCGACGCACCAAGATACAAGGGTGGTTCACCTTAGAACCAATGCACAAGGATCTCAACCTTGCTTGCTCACTCACTCAAGAGCTAATCTAGCACTAACACTCACAAAGCTTGTGCTAAGGACTAAGAATTTGACCTCTATGCTCTTGGATGGCTTGGAGGTGTTCTTGGGTGTGTGTGCGACTTCTAGCAACTCCAACAACCTTCAAATGACCGGGGTGAGGCGTATATATTGGCCACCAACTCTAAAATAGGGCATCAGTTCTTACAGTCACCCTGCGCTCTAAAATAGCCGTTGGTCTCTCTGACACTTCTGCAGCAACTTCAGGGACCATCGGATGAACCGGTGTTATGGCGTCGGAACTTCCGGTGACACTTGATCTCCATATAGCCGTTGCACCTTACTGACGTCATTGCACCGACGCATTGCTCCGATGGCCATTAGTTCATCCGGTGCTGAAGGCTTGGCTGCTGCACGCTTGACAACGTCTCTGGACAATAGTACATTGATTGCACCGATGTCTGGCTTGACACCGTCGGTTCAACCAGTGCTACACTCTTTCTTCAGTTGATCTTCCCTTGATCTCCAGAGGTGCTCAGACTTGCACCGATGCCAGGGTGTTGGATCTTCCGACAACCATAGGATGCACCGATGCTTGGGCATCGGTTAAACTGGTGCTACTGATTTCTGCAGAACTCGTCCAATTCAGCGTTTCTTTGAGTTCTTTTTTCGTGTTTCGCTTTGCATGGCCTTTATACTTTATCCCTGGGATCTAGAAATGTTCACTTGACAATCTCATTAGTCCCATTGATTGTGTTGTCCATCGATCACCAAAATCACTCAAAATGGCATAAATGGTGTCATGTTCGTTACAATCTCTCCGTTTTTGGTGATTGATGACAACACAATCAAAGCAAGTATAAAATTTGAAAGAATTGACAAATTAAACCACTTACACTTGCTTGGATGCTTACCATCATCCAATGTCGACTTGGCCTCCCCCTAAAACCATGATTCCCCCTTTGATCCTCCCCCTATCTTGCTACTTCTCCCTCATGAGTTGACTTGATTCACTTGGTATTTCTCCCCCTTTGGAATACACTTCTCACCCTTGGGAAAATACCTTGCTTTGATCCACATTTCTCCTCCTTTGGAATCAAATCACCTAAAAGGTCTTGCAAAATAATGTAGCTCAAAAGGAGAGATTAGTAGCCTAGGGAGTTAGTTTCATGACTCATGACCCAAATGTATGATATCAATGAAGATACCAATTTGAAAATTTACTAAGGTGGATCACAAAATCACGAAACTAGCATGACATGGTCTAAGCTTCCCACAAGTGTGTGCACAAAATGATAATGTGAAAATCAAGTGCATAACTAGATGTTTCAACAAGAAAGCTTAGATCATATCATGCACGGAGGTAGTTCTAAAAACAAAAAGGAATTGACAATGATACCAATTGAATAAGTTTAGAACCTTGCATACCTCCGGGGGATGAAGTTACCTTGTATGTACCAATTTGAAGATGACTTGCAACCAATTGAAAGTCTTTAGAAGATGAGCACTTGGTACACCAAGGTTAAGCAAATGTATGAGCACATAGCCTATGAACTTAGACATGAGCATTCAAGTTCAATAGAGCATGGCTCAATATGCATGAAAGCATATCATTTTATCTAATCACTCTTATAGAGTTGTTTGTTCACATTAAACGTGAATAACATTCTCTTAGAGTGTTAACTCCATCATGAGACTACAAAAGATAAACTTGCAAATATGTTAGTCTCAAAATCACAAACCATAGGATGAACTCCACCTAAATGTGTGCATTTAGTGTTTGAATCACCAATCAAATGTATGCACATTGATTTTGAAACAATTGGGAAGTTTACCCTATAGCTTGTGTTCATAGTACACAAATAAAATACATACCTCATAAAGTCCATGTACCATGAAGGTGACTTTGTGTATCTTTCTACACACTTATCAAACCATGTAGGTTGCTCATGGGTTAGACATGACACAGACAACCCACCATATATAACACTAGGAGATGCAAAACATACAAACAACCTAGCAATAGTAATGGAGCTACATGATGCTTGAATTGAATTCATAGCTACCATTACCTTATGGGGGACTTGGGAAACAAATGTTCAAGTTGTGAGCTTAGCTTGTTTATGATTGAATCTTCTTTTCAACTTGTAAGCTAAGCCTCCAAAACCTCCGAAGACGTTATTGGGCTTCAAGTCTCCTTTGGAACCCATACCATTTGAGGCCCCTTCATATTAGTGATGATGTCCTTGGGCACCCAAATGGGGCGGTTCCAACTCTTTTCCTTCTTCCCAACCTTGTGAGAAACCACTTTGTCATTGGTCTTCTTTTTGATCACATAGGAGGTGCTATTGCTTTTGTTCCTCCGGTCGGGCTTGGTGTAGATGAGAGAACTCTTGATTGTTAGCTTCTTCTTGTTCTTCTCATCCGGAAGCTTCTTTCTTGGTTGAGGACACTTGTTGGACTTGTGGCCTTCTTTGTGGCACTTTGAGCAAGTCACGGTGGAACCCTTCTTAAGCTTCTTCACCATGTCTTCACGGTTATCTTAAGAAGGTTGGACATTGCTCTCTATGCCTTTACCCTTCAATCTATACAAGTCCTTCATGAGACTTTCCACTTCTTTCTTGAGCTCATCATTCTCCTTGGCAATGAGATCATCACATGATTGTACAAGAACATTCCCATTGCATTTCTCATTGCAATGGTTAGAGCAACATTCATCAATTAAATCAATGCAAGAAGTTGAAGCATCTACTCTAGAGATTGGAATTGCACAAGGGATAGTTTGCTTTATTTCCAAAGAGTCATTAGTATCATTAATGCTCTCAAATTTTAACTTGAGCTCTTCATGCTCCTTAATAAGAAATTTGAATTTTCACATCAAATCTTCAAAATTTGTAGCAAGAGAAGCATTTAGATCATTGAAAGCATTAAGGTTTTTGATTTCCTTTGATTGCTTTTTAATGACTTTTTGATGCTCAGGAACTAAGTCAAGAAGTTCATCAATTGAAGGAGATTCGGAGTCATCATCACTTACATCGCTATCCATACCTTTGGCCATAAAGCAAGTGTTGGATGATGATCCCATGCGGGTGGTGAATTGCTTGTTTGATTCATCACTTGAGCTTGCACTTGATTCTTCACCACCGCTTACCCATTCACCGAATGTGGCAAATGATTTATGCTTGGGCTTCTTCTCCTTTTTTTCCTTGTTCTTCTTGAACTTCTTCTCAGCCTTCATGAGTTGATGGTGAGGCCCATCCTTGAGAAAGACCATATACCCCATTGAATTGATTTTCTTCAAGAATTTGTTCATCTTTTTCACTTGCTTGTAGAGGTTGGGGTTCATTGGTTCTTTTTCATCATTTGAGGAGCTTCTTGCACCCTCTTCTTCCTCATCACTTGAGTTACTTTTGATGGCCATCTTCTTCAACTTTTTGAGTTGCTTGCATGCAAGTGCACTATGTGTTTGTGAAGAAGATGACGATTTTGCCTTAATGTCATTGCGTAGCTCATGGGCGATCACCTTATTGAGGACTTGATTTGGTGTCATAGTTTTGAGCTCTTTCTCATATAGAATTGTGGTCATCAAATCATAGTCCGGCCTTCGTTGTGAGTGAAGGATCTTGCGAATGAGTTCCAAATCTTCAATTTGTTTTACACCTAGGGAATTAATCTCATTCACAAGAGTATTCAATCATGAGCACATAGATTCGGCATTCTCATCATCAAGTTGCTTAAAGCTATTTAGCTTATCAATGAGAACATGATATCTTTCATTGGCCACATCCTCCGTGCCCTCATGGTTCTCAATGATAGTCTTCCATAGCTCTTTAGCATTATCACAAGAATAAACACGATTGAACACATTATCACTAAGAGAAGACAAGATTATGCATTTAGCGGTGACATCATGTTGCTTCTTTTGTTGACCATTATTTTTTACACCTTCAATCACAACTCTCCAAACATTTAACCCAGTTGATTGGAGATGGGCTTGCATTAAAATCTTCCATCGTTGGAAACCCGTGCTGTCGAACCGTGGAGCGGGTCTAAAAGGATCCATCCTTTCCCCCTAAGAGCTAACTCACTAGGCGGTGAAGCCTACCGATCTAATGAGCCGGTAAACACAAATTTGCCAATAGAATTGGCTTTCTTTGTGAGAGAAGTAAGTCCCGGCTCTGATATCAATTGAAAGTGATCGGGTGCTCTAGCCTAAGAGGGGGAGGGGGTGAATTAGGCAACTTAAAAACCTTAACCTATGGGTCCAACTAGTTTGCACAAAACTTAAACTAAAACAAGCTATCTAGATGTGCAACTACGGTTCACCTTAGTATAAAACCCTTATCCCAAAAGAGTTTAGCAACCTATAGCCAATCCTATCAAGAAACTACTCTATGAAAGTAAAGGCACACAAGTTGCAATATGAAATGTGGAAGCTAAAAGGAGGGATGAGAGGAAGCAAACTCTTGATGCAAGGATTTATCCCGTGGTTCGGATTGCCACAAAGTCGCCCCTACATCCACGTTGTTGAAGCACTCACGAAGAGTATCGTTTCCCGGCAATCAAGTCTCTCCTGTGAACACAATCACGGTCACCTCGATCCCGAATTCCACAAAGGGAGATTGCCCACAAAGGAGGGGTCTCCGTCCCCCGCACAATGTCGTCGACGCCGCTCCACACCAAGCCGGAGGGTCGTTCACTTGCTGGCGAGCCACCAAGACTCCAAGGAGGCCAGCGCACCAAGATACAATGGTGGTTCACTCTAGAACCAATGCACAAGGATCTCAACCTTGCTTGTTCACTCACTCAAGAGCTAATCTAGCACTAACACTCACAAAGCTTGTGCTAAGGACTAAGGATTTGATCTCTATGCTCTTGGATGGCTTGGAGGTGTTCTTGGGTGTGTGTGTGACTTCTAGCAACTCCAGCAACCTTCAAATGGCCGGGGTGAGGCGTATATATTGGCCACCAACTCTAAAATAGGGCATCGGTTCTTCCGGTCACACTGCGCTCTAAAATAGCCGTTGGTCTCTGACACTTCTGCAGCAACTTCAGGGACCATCGGATGAACCGGTGTTATGGCGTCGGAACTTCCGGTGACACTTGATCTCCATATAGCCATTGCACCTTGCTGACGTCATTGCACCGACGCATTGCTCCAATGGCCATCAGTTCATCCGGTGCCGAAGGCTTGGCTGCTGCACGCTTGACAACGTCTCTGGACAATAGTACATTGATTGCACCGATGCCTGGCTTGACACCGTCGGTTCAACCAGTGCTACACTCTTTCTTTAGTTGATCTTCCCTTGATCTCCAGAGGCGCTCAGACTTGGACCGATGACAGGGTGTCGGATCTTCCGACAACTATCGGATGCACCGGTGCTTAAGCATTGGTTAAACCGGTGCTACTGATTTCTACAGAACTCGTCTAATTCAGCGTTTCTTTGAGTTCTTTCTTCGTGTTTCGCTTTGCATGGCCTTTATACTTCATCCCTGGGATCTAGAAATGTTCACTTGACAAACTCATTAGTCCCATTGATTGCGTTGTCCATCGATCATCAAAATCACTCGAAATGACATAAATGATGCCATATTCGTACACAACTACGTGGAAATTATGTAGCTTGTGTAAGTGCATGGCACCACATGTTGTAAAACTTTGCTTTTATCCTTTTAATACCAAAGTAATACAAAGAAGCGCAGCTCTCCTGCGTTTTTGAGATAAAAAGAAACCTGCTACTGAATTTCAACTGATTTAATTAACAGACTTCTGCGAATAATTAAACATGTTTATGTGCAGTACCATCAGAGATTTTAAGACTAGTATCTTGCAGGCCACTGCAGGAGTCGAGTGCGCGGCACTAGTCATCACTCATGCTACGCTTCCAAGGAGAAGGACATGTGGTCGTCTTCGCGGATCGCGTTGACCATGCTGGCGACCTCCCGCATGGTCGGCGGCGGGGCCGAGCCGGGGGAGGCGTCCACGCACCGCATGGCCACCTGCAGCAGCCGCACCATGCGCTGCTCGGAGGAGCCGTCGCCGCCGCCGCCGGCGAGCAGCGCGCGGTCGAACACCTCGGCGGTCCACTCCTCCCGGATCACCGAGGTCACCCACCGCGCCAGCTCCGAGCCGTCGCCCCGCGCCGACGTGGCCTTCCCCGTCAGCAGCTCCAGCAGCAGCACGCCGAACGCGCGCACGTCGGCGCGGAGCGCGGCGTCGCCGCCGCTGCCGAGCGGGGCCGGCGCGGTGACGCCGTACTCGCTGATGCACGGGTCCATGCCGGCCGTGAAGAGGACGTTGGTGGCCTTGATGTTGCCGTGAGCGATGGGGCCGTCGCTCCCCGCTGCCGCCGCCTCCTCGCCCGACGACGAGGTGTTGTTGGAGCTCGCGCCGTCGCCGCGCAGGGCGGTGTGCATGAACGCCATGCCGTCGGCGACCTTGGCGGCGATGTGCAGGCGCGCCGGCCAGTCCACGGGTCCCTGGCTGCTCTCGATGGAGCCTGCAGATTAGCATTTCGCAAGGGATGAAACATCGTATTGACACTTTCACAACTCCGATCCATACGAATATTATCCAAACTGAAATAGAATTAATACAAGAAAATAATCCAAAATAAATGGCAATAATGATTTTCGAATGTGATTGAAAATTCCAGTGGAGAGCATGCTTGTACAATACGATTGCTTATTTGCTATAAAGATAAGGCAGCACATACTATACTATTATACATTTATACTAACAATTTGATTATTTTTTTGAGATTATAGCTCAGACACTCACAACGCACGCACACTCGCACTCCTATGAACACACGTATGCAAACCCTACCCCTATAAGTATCTTCGAAGACCGAGCCGGAAAATCCTCAAGATTGAGGAAGTCACCGTAGGCGCCTCGCTGTCGACGGGAACGTCACCTACCACTTAATGCACAATGCCGTTAAATTCTAGAAATTCGCTCCCAATAAGAGTCAAACCCAGGACCTCAGATGCTACCGGAGCTCTTGTAATTACTAGCCTACATGCCCCTTTCGCTTATACTAACAATTTGATGACTTTATCTTCAGGCAAAGCTTTATCGAAAAAATGGCTGAATTGCAAAGTGAAATGGATTTTAGTCTATGCATCCAAAAGGTTACGGGCCTCATAGTATTGTAAGTTGTGCCCACAGCTGAATACAGCCCAAACTAGGATTGGAGTTGCCCCGGCGTACTTTTACCCGAACAAGTCGACTTTGGGCTTTGCAGCTTGACATGGACCAAATGCTCTAAAAAAACAAAAAGCTTGACATAGACCGAAAGTTTAGCAGGGCTCGACTAATTAAGCATTTTTTTCATGAAATTATTCGTTTTCGTAGAAATCTGAATGGAAAAAGTTTTGTTCATATCCCAAACGGAACATAAGCAAATACGAAATGTTTGCACAAAAGCTCGCATTTTCAACTAGATTTCCAAAAGTAGCGTGAAGTATGAGGTGATACCCGGGCCCAACCCATGAAAACAATCTCAAAATTTTTTCAACATCGATCGATCACTCATTTGTAATGAAATTTACATTCGTGTACAACAAACAAGAGAGTACGCGCAAAAAGAGGTCGCGAGTGTTGTAGGCGAAAGAAGGCTTACCATGGAGGAGCTTGGCGAGGCTGCCGTTGCTCTGGAACTCGTACACCACCAGCTTCTCCTGCATGGCGCAGTAGAAGGCGAGCGGCGGCAGCACGGCGGGGTGCTTGGCGCGCCCGACCCGCTCCATCCGCCGCCGGAACGCCTCCTCGTTCACCGCCGCGTCCTTCACCCGCTTCACCGCCAGCGCCGCGCCGCCCGGCACCACCACCTTGTACGAGCTCCCGAACCGGCCGCGGCCCAGCAGCTCCGCGGGGGACTTGAGCAGGTCCTCGAACCGCAGCTCCTTCGCCGCCGCCGCGGCGGTCGACGTGATCGACGCCGTGCCCGACCGCGGCAGCACCACCAGCGACGCCGACGGCGCGGCGGCCGCGCTCTGCTCGGGAGACATCGGCAGCGAGTAGGCCGACTTGTTCGGGCTCACCGACGCCGTGGTGGTGGTCGTCGTCAGTTTGCTGCTGTCGTACACGCCCCTGCCCCCGCCGCCGGGCTTATTCGACTTCCGCCCCAGCTTGCTCCGCTTCTTCCTGGAGCAGATCTTGTACAGGACGAACGCCAGTATGGCGGCGCCGAGGAGGACGTACCCGAGGTACATGACGATCTTGGGTACAGTTCTTTTCTTGTGCCTGCCCTCCCCCTGCCCGTTCTCGTCCTTGTCATCGGAGCTGGAGCTCGGCGGCGATGCGTTGAACGGAGCCGTCGGGGACGATGCCGAAGGGGGCGGCGGCGGGCACGTATCGAAGAAGGGCCCGCCGCACATGCCGGCGGCGTTAGGCCAGAAGCTCGTATTGCCGAATCTTTCAGCGTTCTTGGGAATTGGCCCCGTGAGGTTGTTGTTCGACACGTTGAAGGCACGGAATCCTGTAAGGTCGAAGTCCGGGATCGTACCGTTGAAATGGTTGTCGTTGGCCACGAATCTTTCCAGCTTAAGCTTGCTGAGGTCGCCGGGAAGCTCGCCGGAGAGGTTGTTTCTGGAGACCTCGATCACGTGCAGGCTCTTCAGCTGCGTGAGTGAGGGCGGCAGGTTGCCGGAGAGCTGGTTGCCGCTGACGATCAGGTGGGTGAGGCCCGAGCACGCGGAGATGCCCGCGGGGATGCCGCCGCGCAGGCTGTTGCCCGGCAGGTTCACCACGCGGACCGCCGGCGCGGCGCACAGCAGCGCCGCGTCGATGGTGCCGCTCAGGCCACGGACGTCGAGATCGATCCTCTTGATCAGGCCGTCGTTTCCGCTGTCGCTCCCGAAGCACGTGACGGTCCCGCCCCACGGCGAGGAGGTGTTGCCGCGGCGGCACGGGTCGATCGACGCGTTCCACCCCAGACTGATCGCCGTCTGGGCCCCTCCATCCCCGGCGAGCGCGGTCAGGAAGTTGACGAGGGACTGCCTCACTTGAGGCGATTCGTCACCTCGCACGCCACAACAACAAGAGGCAAGCAGAATTACTAGTGCTGCTGCAAGTGCAGCGAGAACCTTCGCCATGAGCGCAACTCAGGAGCACCTAGAAGTGCCCGGAGCGGATCAACCTGCGCCGGCGCGGTGCCTGAAGGCAATGCTACGAGCTGGATGTGGCAAGTGCGGTCACGATGCCCGCAGGGAGTTGGAAGCGGCTGCACGCGCGCGGGTCAAAAGCTCGCGCGCCAGCCCGGCTCGTTCGAAGCGGACGACAGGGCGGATGGCACGAAGCAGGGGGGATTGAAGAGCGAGCAGGGCGGCCTTGTGCGCGTGCCGCGGTCACGGGTATCGCAGGGAACAGGGAGGTGCGGCCAAACGGGAGCGTTGGAGGCGCGCCAGGTGCCGGGCAGACGCATCCGCCGGCCGGCAGCGCGCCGGGGCGGCTCCGCGACGGCACGAACGGGTCCGACGGTCCCAGGTAACGGGCGTGTCGCCGTCGTCGCCGAGGAAAATATTGTTTCTCTTCTGAATGAAGATCGACAGGGATCTGGCTTGAGGCTGCTGCTGGGTTTGACATATGTCTGAAGCTGTTGTTACTTGTGACTGGGAGTCCTATTTTAATCTTGGTTTTGAGAGTGATCTGGTTGTGTTGTTAGTTGGCTGGCAAGTCTGGCACTTATGATTTGAGTATGACTTGGTCAGGGGTTGGGGTTTACAAGGTTATATATCCCAATAGTAAAATTCTCACTGACAGCGTGGTTGGGGTTTGCAAGGTTATATATCCCAATAGTAAAATTCTCATGGTCTGATGCCTTGATCTTTTTTTTTTGTTTCAATAATACTTTACCGTTTTGTTATAGGTAAAAATACCTGTGATTTGCCTAAACAAAGTTATGGTTCAGAGAGGATTATCCTCGAACATAATGGGCTTTCATGGGCCCCAACTTAAAGCCTATTAACGATTTCAAATGGATTTGGAACCTCTTCCCCTTTCTTGAAAAGAGACAAGAAACAAGGCCCATCAGTTTCACCTTTCTACTTTCGTGGAGCAAATCAAACTCGCTGGAGTATCAAATTCATCAATGGTCATATAGGTGAGTCTACGTGCGTTGTGAGCATCTGAGCTGTACTGTGTAATCTCGAAAGAAAGATTGTATATAAAAATCATTTCTTTTCTCAAACAATGAAGTCGCTCAGTACGTATGTATGCAGCTTTATAAATATTGCAATCATTTCTTGTTGCTCATGCAGGGGGCCTCCAAGAAAGAAGAAGAAAACAAATAAAGCCACTCAAAAATAAGCTGAGAATAGCCTTGTACTTGCTATCTCAGGACCTACACCCATGTATTTTCCTCCTAGGTGAGCTGAAAGTAACAATATTAGTTCATAAATCTTTACCATGCAGCTCTAAAATGTTGACATATCTGTCTTTAATGCAGTCAAGGATGCTCTACTAAATTAACCTAAGGGAAAACTGAAATGTGAGTTTAATTTCAGTGCAGTTTTCATGTGTTCATGTTTACATTCTCAGCTTAATGAAAAAAATTGTAGGTCAGCATGTGGCTCAAGCCAACCAGATGCTCCCTTCATTAGGTTCCTGTTGACGACCATTATTTCACATTTTGACCGTCAACTTCTCAGGAATAAATTGAGCTTTACCCTATGTTCCATTCATATTTTACTTATTTCTAACAAGTTCCACAAATTTTGGATGAGTTGTGATTGCAGGAGCAAATGTGCCAAAAATGGACGAAAATCGGCGAAATACCCAGGCCGCCCGGCCTCCCTAAGGCCGGCCGGCCTGGCACCTCCATGTACATGGCCACATCTTTAATCCAGGGGCACAATGACATGTCAATGTTGCCTCTAAACCATGGATTGAAGGTCAGTTTGATCGAAGGGACCGAAAGGCATTGGCATGGATCAAAGAACCCATAACTCAGCACCAACTCGAGTACAAGTCAGTGATCCACATCCCTGGAGTATCCACAACCGTTGATGTGCAACGTCGGCGCAATGGAGGGCTGAACAGCACCAGAGGCAGGCCGCCCGGCCTCCCCTAGGCCGACCGGCCTAGTAA
Organism: Panicum virgatum; assembly: GCF_016808335.1. Classification (NCBI taxonomy): domain Eukaryota; kingdom Viridiplantae; phylum Streptophyta; class Magnoliopsida; order Poales; family Poaceae; genus Panicum; species Panicum virgatum. The sequence goes on along the minus strand of NC_053146.1, from coordinate 42,224,572 downwards.
CATCGCGCGTTGAACTCAAGCAACCGTCAACCGACTTCAGGAGGCAACCAGGAGTGTTCACCAGGAGGTTGGTACTAGATGGTGCCACCCTAGGCTAGCCGGCCTAGGGGAGGCCAGCCGGCCCCACATGTCAACGTCTCAACCTCGGGTTTGGTGTGGAAGTTAAGCGCACCGACTACACTTGCTTATAACTGACGCACCTGTCATTACCGACCCTGGAGTACTATAAATATGCCCCCATCCATCACTTGTAAACACACATCACATGGAGCTCTTCTGTCTTTACTTTCTAGAGTGGGTTAGTAGCTTGGGAGTTAGAGTCGAGTCGAGCTTGTCTCGGGATTCCGAGTCGTCGGAAGTCCGGTATAGCTCTTGTGTCTTTCTTTTGACTTTATTAGTATAAGTTATCTTCTTTACTTTTCAAGGTCAACTTTACCTTCCGCCTTTATTTATTTACCTTTCCAAGTCTGGGTATTCAGCTTGTGCGCGGAAGTAAGTTTCCTTTAGCATTAGGCTAAGTTATCTTGCTCGTTTATCGGGATCTTATCTTACAGGTTTTCTCGCCCGGACTAGAGATCTCAAGTTAGTCTCTTGGTTGAGGGGGATTTCTCTTGAAGGCCTCAAGAGAAATCCTAACATCGAGTACAGACGTGGTGTCTGAGCTCAGTGTTAGCTAGAAAGTGTGTTCCACCCCACAGTACCGCTGTGGTAGGTGGCGGTGGTGACAGTCCTTTCCATCCCTTATAGTCCACCATGTTCGGGTGTTTTCATAGCAGTAGTTGCCGACTGTCGTTGGACTCCCTTCTCATCCCAGTCTGAGTCCTTCTCTGAGGCTGCCGAAGTAAGCTCTAGTTTTTCGATAACTAGTTAGATGCTAAGTCTGATCTAGAGAGGCTAGCTCAATAGTTCAGAAGTGTATCAGGTGTCTTTTCTCGCTCGTTGTCCTCCTAACTGCTACCTCTCTAAGGCGTTAAGCCTCCCGTGTGTCAAACGGTCATTGCCTAGCCACTTATCTTACCTAATTATATGGCTTGCCCCTGTCAAGTTAGTCGGTTGATTAAACCAGTACGGTTGTCATTCAATTCATGATATTATTTACTACAGTGCTTTCCTGAGGAAAATTATGATACCCTGGAATACTCCAAGGTGAAGTGCTAGCGCTCTCCGCTTGTTGGTTTGCCGCGGCCAAAAGATGCTTCCGCATTTGCCCGCAGGCTCGTTTCTCCTCCAGTGTCGCGGGCACAGGGAGGCCGTCGAGTAGTGCGGCTGCCGCCACTACATTCTAGCTCGCTCAAGCGAAGAACGATGGGGTTCCCACATCGTTGACAATCGTCTAATTGACATCGGTGGTGTTGGCGCAAGCGACCCCGCCGGGGGCGTGGCGCTCGACCTCTTGAGCCAGCTTTGCACGCTCCTGCTCGAGCTGGAGCTGCGCTTCCTCGATCTCCTTCTGTCGCGTGCGAAGCTACTCCATCTGCAACTGTTGTGGGCATGCGTTGTCCCCCTGGTTCGCGATAGGGGTAGCCGGCGGAGTACACTCGTATGGGGGATCTGTAATACCCTAATTTAAATTTCAGCATTTAATAATAAATTTAATTGGTTTTATTTAATTTTTAAGGTTTATTATGCTTAGCCTTGCATTTAATTTAATTTTCTTTCACAAGTAAATAAAACTTATTTAAGTTCAATATGTTTGTGCATACATGCTGGTGCATAAGTTTTAATTGTTTGCGTGCATAGGAGTTTGAATTCAAATTTGATTTGAATTCAAATAGTTAGTGTGAGTTAGTTTGAAAAAGAAAAGGAAATAGAAAAGGAAAAGAAACCCAAAACCAAACCCAGCCCGGCAGCCCACCCAGTCCAGCCCGCACTCCTCTCGCCTTCCCTATGCCGGACCAGCAATCCCGCGCTAGGCCCAGTTGGCCCTCCTTCCCACGCGGCCCACGTCCAGCGCAGCGGCCCGGTTCGCTCCCCCACGCGGCCTCGGCCCAGCAGAGCGCTTTCTCCGCAGCCCAGCTTCCACGTCCCACGCGCGCTCGCGTCCCATGCGGCTGACATCTCGGGCCCGCCTGTCAGCGCTCCTCCGCAGCACGCGCGTCGCCCACGGTCTTCCCCTGTCTCGCTGTCAGCCTGGGCTCGCTTGTCAGCTTCCCCGTCCTCCTCGCGCCCGCACTCAACGGCCTCCCGAATCACGGCCGTGATCCTTGCCGTGATTCCCCTCGAGCCCGCACGCCGAGATCCCGGCCCCCTCCTTTAATTAGCGTCGCGACCCCGTGCGCCCTCATCCTCCCATCCCGCAGCCACCAAACCCTAGCCGCAGCCGCCCCGCGACCTCCGCGCCGGAGCAGGGCCCTGCGCCGCCGTAGCCTCGCCGCGCCATCGCACCCCAGCCCCGACAAGCCACGGCAGCAGCTTCGCCCAGAGCCCAGGACCATTCCCGAGGCCACTGCCCTCGTCCTCCGCCACGACCGCGCCGGGATTGCGCTTGACATCCGCCGAAGGTGAGCTCGGCCGCCGTGCAATTTTTCACTGCCGGTGGCTCTCTAGCTTGTCTGACCCCCTCTACACCTCCGCAGCACGACCCCGCATCTCCTCGACGGATCCAGGAGCCCGGAGACGCCCAGCAGCGACCTCCTCCGTGAGCTCTGCCACGACCCGCCGCCCGGACCTCGCCGACGACCACCCTGCGTGCCGAATCACCCCGACCCAAGCCCTCGGTGAGCACCACCTTGATCCCCACTATCTTTTGCACCGGTTGTCTTAGCCTGTAGCACATAACCAAGGCTGGAACGCCGGCTTGCCGGTGCTCCGTCGCCGCCCGCCCGCGTTGAGCTCGTTGCAGCATAGCCTAGCCCCGCACATGCTTTGCCTTAGCTTGCACTGGTTCTACGCACGCACGCAGAAGCCACAGCACCCAAATCCGAGCCCCAGAGCCACCCAGCGCCTACGCGCCGGCGAGCGCCGTCGCGCAGGGCCGCCATCGCCGTCGAACCCGCCGCTCCAGGCTTCCCCATGCCTCGCTAGGGACTCCAGTGGATTACCCATCCCGCGCTCATGCTCTACGGCCAAACCGCAGGACAAAAGACCCGCTGTAGCCCCCAGACCACCTGCTCCGACGAGTCCCGGTGAAGCGCCGCCGCGGAAACTCAGCTCCGGCGGACAGCGCCGCCGCCCCCTCGCGACCCTGCGCCCTGAGCCGTCCGATGTAGATGCAGTGGCCCAAATGATCCCCACGCGCGAGTCAAAGGAGCAGATACTGGTCAGCGCCTGCAAGTTTTGCAAAAGAGACCCCGGGTTTCTCTGGAATCAACCCGCGGTCCAGTTAGTTCAAATTTAATTCCAACCAGGCCCAATTTTTAGCACTTAGACCCCTGAGCTTTTTAGATTTTGAACCCATAGTCCAGACCCTGCGTTTTTACACACTAGCCCTTAGAACTAAGGTTTAATTATGTTTAGGTCCTTGGTTTTTGCACAGAACCCCTAGAACTTTCAGTTTTCTCACAGTTTAGCTCCTGGACCTTGTTTTAGCTCTAGATTTCACGTTCTAGCTCCGTTTTAGGTGTTCTTTATGTCCACGCGATCGTTGTAACACGTAGAACAGTTCTTGCTTAGTTTTGTTTGCTGTTTTTATGTATTGTTGTACTGTTTTTTAGTGTTTGCTTTTGTTTGCATGTATGTGTATGTGCTGGACTTGTTTTGGCGTTGCGATCGTGAGTAGACGTTGATCCTTCGGAAGAGTACCAGTACCCGGAGCAGCCACCGTCTTCACAGCAGTTTGAGCAGCAGGAGAACTTTGAGGAAGGCAAGTATAACATGAACAACACCTATCACCTTTAAATACAATTTCACACTGTATTTTAATATTGTATGTCTATAAGGACTTTCCTAGCCACTTTATATCCTTTATATATATCCCTTGGGTTGCATTTTGGTTAGTTGTGCTAGGTTGCTGCGCTATAACACACTTTTTCCTTTTTAATTAATTTGATTAATGGTATATACAACTTAATTCTGAGAGTGGCCCTCTGTGCGGTGTACTTGAGTGGCTCACGTCTCGTTAAAATATGTTTTGTTAGAAACATGGTTTAGGGGGCCAGCATGGTGCTTAGTTCTTGGTTGGCCACTCTCCCTAAGGACCGGTTCATAAAGCGACAACCTGGGACAACAGCGCTACCACAAGACTGGAATGGGACGATCTTGGCTTACTAATTAGGTCATTTTGGTTCGGGAGTAACTTACCGACGGGGTAAGAGGGGGGTTGAGCTTCAATGGTCCCTGCGCTGCGAGGCATGGTCTGTGTTATCTTGTACCCCCTCGAGGTGGGCCCCATTGTTGTGGAGCCTTAATCCTTAGCGGTTACACCTTACCAACGTGGTCCTTTGTAACGGCCTCGTAGTGAGTTTGCTAGTCATCTCACCTACGGAAGTGTGATGAACAACTAGCGTAGCTCATGACTTGTGGGTAAAGATGTGCAACCTCTGTAGAGTGTAAAACTGGTATACTAGCCGTGCTCACGGTCATGAGCGGCCCAGATCCTCCTTTTGATTAGTGGGGTTATCTTCCTTTGATTAGGGGGGTTCCCCGGGTGGTTGGTTTGGTTTGGTTCTCAGTAGTTCATAATTAATTTTAATTAATTACTATGTAACTGAGTTTACGGTAAATCATCAACTTGTAGTAATTAGCTTTAATAAAATTTTGCCAAGACTTAAAAGCTAATGCAGTTGAGTCAGCCAACCTTAGAGCCTCATAGTTTGTGTTATACTTGTTGAGTACAAGTTGTGTACTCACACTTGCCTCCTCTACTTTTTCCTCTTGTTCTTTTTGGAATACTCTACTACTTCTCAGTTCCTGCCGACGCGAGGGAGTTCACCCAGAGCTACCAGGAGTACGAGGACTTCTAGATATTCGTCTCCCAGTCGACGTCCCTGTGGTGCCCAGCTTCCGAGAGTTTTCGTATATGTTTTTATGCTTCCGCTGTACCAGACATTTTGTCATTATTGTAATAAATAACATTCGTACTTGCTTTATTATATCTTTTTACGTGATATGTGTTGTGATATATTGTTCATTCTGTTGTCTATACGTGTGACTTGATCCTGGCACGTATATGATTGTTCGGTTTATGTCCTTTTATAAACCGGGTGTTACAAGATCCCCCCAGGTCCTCCACGTAACCCTCTGGGGTGTTCGTCATGAAGCACTCCCATGACGGGTGGTGACTTCCGTCACTGGAGCTCGAGCTGGAGCCCAGCGTCGATCCCTCTGCAAGGAGATCGAACACTAACTCCGTGGTGTAGTCCGACATCCCCACGAACTCATCGTTGGCGGGGACATGGCGCGATGCGATGCTACCTGGTAGCGGCAGTGCGCCGCCGAGTTCTTCAGATCGAATGGGTGCGCTTTCGCGGCGCACTCCGTCACGACGTCTGGGGAGAGGGGCTCTCCACCGGCAAGCTGCGCCACAACATTGGCAAATGCAAACACGGAAAGGTACAGATACTCCTGGGTCGGTCGAGGACCCAGGAAAGACTGGAGCTAGAGCCCAAGCCGCGTGCTGTCTAAGCCACAGCGCTGGAGATCTGGGGAGACATTGCCCTCCCGGGAAAGCAGCTGCATGACCCGTAGGTCCTCGACGACGGCGTGATAACCGCCGTGAGGAGCCGGAGCCTGGATCCGCTCGAGCGCTCTGTCAGTGGTGACGATGAAGTCCAGGCTCCCAAAACACACGCGAGCGCCCAAGGCCCATCCTCCGGCGTGGTTGGCCATCTGCAGCCTGGTGAAGTCGTGTGACGCGCAAGATCCCCTACCTGGTGCGCCAGCTGTCAGTGTTCCATATCACCGATGGATAAATTTGTGTGCATGTCACAGGCTCAGATGGTAATGCAAGGATTTGACACAAGATTTATACTGATTCGAGCCAAACGTCCCTACGTCCAATTCGAGCTCTTGCGGTCTTGCACTCAGTTTGTAGTAGGGATTACAAACGGACAAGAGAGGGAACGGGGCTCTCAAGTCTCTGGGTTGCGTGTGCGTATGTTGGGTGAAAGCGTCTACAGTCGATCCCCCACTCAGGGGCACCCTTATTCCCTTTTATAGTCCAAGAGAAAGAGCGGGTCAAAAAGGAGGGAACTGAGGGGGTTGGACGTCACTCATCCCCATTTTCCTATTCGCTAGTCGTGGCAGGTCCCGCGGTCCTTGCTGATGGCGATGGCGGTCATTCGTCTCCCATCCCTGGTCCTGTGTGAGTCGTGGCAGACCGGGATGGGCATGGGGCACTGTGGGTGACGTCCTGTTGATGACGTCGTTGTTAGCAGGACATGGCCGTCCGGTCTTGTCCTCCGTCCGGATGTTCATCACGTCCTTGGCGCTGTTTTTCGGAGGAGTGGTTGGGCGGTGCCTTCCTCTAGGATGGACTTGTCAGATCACCGCCCATCACTGTCCGTGCAGTGGGATGGAGCGGTCAAGTCCCCCACTTGCCCTGACATCCATTGCGCGATCTACACATGAAAAACTATTTCGGTACATAGGAAACTACAATTCTTCATCCATAAATCTCAAAGCCTAGGCACCCTAAAATCTCCTAAAACAATGAAATCAAATGAAATGACAAGGAGGGAGTGAAGGAGATACCTTCCGGGATCGATTCCCCACAGTTTACCTATCGAATCGGAGGGTGAAATGGGTGGATTAGAGAGGGATTTGGGAGGAGACGCTCGGTCACCATGACCGCTGGGCTCGAGCTCGGCTGTGAGCAAAAGGAAGGGAGGGGGAGGGAGGGAGGCCGTCGCGCGATGCTCTATTCGAAGGATAGTCGCGCCACCTCCACTGGCGCTAATGAGTCGTGCCAGTGCATGTGGCGTGACTACTCGGTGCCAAAGCAGCGGCCACGCTGGCCTGGCCGCCGAACCAGCGTGGAACATGTAGTCATGTCACTGCATGTGGCGCGGCTACATTAGGGAGCCGCGCCAGCCTCTTAGGGCGGCAAAAAAGGCTACTTCCTGAAAATTTAGTTCAGCAGGGGTTATTATTGAAATACTAGTTTTTAAAAGGCTGAAAAAATTTGCCCGAGCTAGAGGGCCACCTCGATATTGAGTTTCGTGGTTTGTCTGGAGGGTGGAAGAGACATATGACAGGTGGGGTCTACATGTGAGTGTGAAGAAGAGAAGATGGTGGCGGTTTGGGCTTGCTGGGCTCCTTCTAGTGTAGCTGGGCCGCAGGAAGAGAGGAAGGGAGCCGGCCCATGGAAGCAAAGAGAAGAAAAAGGAAACGCAGGAGTGGGCTGGGCTTCTATGGAATTTGGCCCGAGATGGTTTTGGAGGTTTTGGGTTTTAATTGGAAGAAAGAATAGATATCCATAATTCAAAATTGGAAAGAGAAAGCAAATTTGAACTATGAGATCAAACTCCGAAAAGATCCGAAATGCAATATGGTTAGGTTGACGCAATTTTTTTTAAAAAAAAATTCAAAAATCATTTTGAGGTTAGTGGTTAGTTCTAGTTAACAACATTAATTTGTTTTGTTGTAAAATTCTAAAAGTTCAATTTTTTATTGAATATTAAATGGTGCAAAACACAGGGTGTCACACCCCTGCTCTCCCGTGCAAGAGCAACCAGTGCCTCACCTCCCCAACATCAGCATCATGCAGTTGGCCAAAGACATCCTCTTCAAAACCATCGTACAGAAATTCCCTATGTAGTAGAAGTACAACAAATATCTTTAAAAAAAGATTTCACATTCGCACAGAAAATTTAGCATACATACAAGTGCAAGGATAAAAATAGTTATAACCGATGAGCATCACAACTATCTCAAATGTCATGGCATAAAATCGTTCTTTGTTGTGCCATACGACTGGAATCCTGCAGCTATCTGCCTACAACAAGTTGAGTTGCTGACATAATAGGAAAATAGACGTGCAGGAACTAGTTTTACAGCAACCAGTACAGCAGGCAGTAGCTATTCTGCAACAATCTAATGTCCCCTTCAGGCAGTAATAATAATGGGGACGTGAGTTCCCGATCTTCCGTCAGGTTCTGGATAACTCTCGTTGTAGGCGGAGCGAGGCTCACCGATCCGGCTTCAGATCCTAAGACCCGAATCCAGCAATCTTAGTACCACAACTCCTCTGGTTATCAACCGTGTCACAACCCGGTTGACCTCGCCAAGAAGGCTAATCCCTGCAAGTGCAATGAAGAACACAAGAAATAACTCGAAAGAACGCAGCTCAATTGAAGTGACTCTGTAGATAAATGATTAATCTCACAAGTTGGGGTTTCACAAACCGATGAACGGCGACAACTGTTCTTGACAGAATGAATCTAAGCAAAACCCAAAGTCTAACAATGGTGGCGTCAAAAGCTAATAAAGGGTTTAGGTCATGCAAGACCCCCCCTGGTCGCACCCCTAATGGGCTCAACTCGATACATGGCCCAAAGACCGAAAAATGGTGATGCAACACCGAGACAGATTCTAGATGTCAACTTCCTCAGATGATTCCCGTCGACTCGGGATGAATTTGCACCTGAGACTGATTCCATTAGAAGCATATTGAAATTATATTTCCAGCCATACCAAGTGCGCCAGAATCCGACTCAGTATGCGTCCTGGGCGTCCGTTTTAGTGCGGACTGTTCCTGGAGTCCAAAACGGACTTGACCTCGTCTTGGATTGGGCCTCCAACTCGACTTGGACGCCTTTGCTGGCTTCCTAAGGTGGTGGCCAAGGTGGAGGACGTGCAAGGGACTCCTTTATGTATCTCCCATCTTATTTGGGCGTGCTCCAACTTGGACCAGGATCCCAAGGATGAACAACAAACCCGTGACGATGACATAGTAACTTTGATGGACTTGCACTTTGAGAAATATTTGCACCTACAAGAAAATAATGATATGTACATGTGGAACCAAGTGAATTGTGCCAAAAATCACTATGGAAAAGTAGGAGCAAGCTCACCTTATAAGCAATGGTCGTATCCGAAGGTGTCATGTCCCCCTCATCCTCCCCTTCTTGATAGCAAACGTCCTCGATTTGAGCTTAGTTGGAGGACATGTTGTGGGTAGTAGCCAACAATGCTCCCCTTCTTGAAACTTAACCTGTTTCTGCAAAGAAAAACTAGGGAATCTCCACATGATATTATTATCGATATTGCAGCGCTCTATTTGGTCATACTGACGCACACCAAAAGGAGAATTCAGATTTGAACAAATATAAACTCGGTGTACCATGTAGTCTCCTTTACACTTATATTTGCTAATAAAGTGATATGTACATCTAGACAACCAAGGCAATTCAGCACATTTAAATTTCTCTTCCAAACTACTTAGATCACATAGAGTATCAAATTCGATATAACCCAAAGTATTTAAGGAAGATAACAATTTCGGCTCATCATTTTCACAAGTAATGGGCAACAAATGCTTAATTTCAGCACTAACATATGAATCAAAATTGGGAACATAAATCTTATTCGTTTGTTGTGGCAAAGATATAAGTGAAGCATCAGCATACAACTCATATTTATCACAAGGAGCAGCAGATAAATCAACTTGTGACAAAGGTAAACCAACAAAAGGATCCACAAATTGTTGTTCTACAAAAGCGGGATTGCTAGAATGATTCAACCCATCAAAAAGATTCTTAACTTTTGTGGATATAGGGTGATATTCATTACCTTTTTCTCATTTTCAGTAGTATCTTCTTGTGCAATGTGATCATTACCTTCTTCGTCTTTGCATGGAACATCGGTGATCTCATCATTCTCTATAGTTTTAACCTTTTCTTTTTCTTGTTGGGTGTCACCCTCCTGCAAAATGTTAGGCACAACTAAAGGTGCAATAGAATGCTCATCTCGTAACAATTCAGATTTTGAAGATGGTATTATAGATTCACCTAAAAGTTGTTTCTTAGCCATACAAGCAAGTTCAAATAATTGTGAAGGAGAAGTGTAATGCCGATCAATAAGAACATTCTGAATCTCAGGTAGAAGCCCATGCAAAAATCTATTCTCAGTTGTTTCTACACATTCATCTATTTCACATTATAACATTAAAGCTTGCATTTTTTCATAATATGACTTCACAGATTTGCTACCTTGTTGGAGAAACTGAAGTTCTTCACACAAAATAGAGTGGTATATAGCCACATAGTCATATCTTAAAAGTTGTTTCAACATCATCCATGTTTTAGGTGTGTCATAATTTTCACAACGAAACTTCCACCATGTTAAAACATATCATGTGAAAGCACTAGTGATGGATCTAATTCATTTATATTCAGAAACATTATTGATTGAAAGCAATTTCTTCTCTACCTCAACCTCCCACTTAACATATTCAGAATAATTGCAATCACCATCAAATGAAGGAATAGAAATATCAATTGTACCTCGTTTTATATGGTTTGGTGCTGCAATGTTTGAAGGGCCTTGAGTCGTCATCTTTCTTCCATCTCTATAATTGTAACCTGCCATTGTTAGTGGAAAACAAGAAAACACACAAATGTATATTTTTCTATAATCTACTAGGATGTGGTTATGCAAAAGGCACACACTCTCAACCGTGTTACCAAGCTCTTACAAGGTTCTTGCCAGCGTGAGCAGTGGATGGTACAACCGGTGGCTGGTTTGTGATACCTGTGAGGAAGTGGTACCAAAATTGCAAGATCCTCTGGGTATACTGATCTGAAGTGTATATGTGGAGCTTGGAAGGCACACAAAGGAACAAGAATATTTGTATGTGGCACAAAGTCAGTCATTGATAGCAACATTGAATGAATGTCCAAAGCACTTGTCCTAGCTGCTGGCCTATACGTGTTCCTAGCACCAATTTGTGATAAACAAAAGATGGAAACAAGTATGAAAGGTAGCAACGAAACAAGGACAAGGAAAAAGGCACCACAAACAAATAGAGCTATTGACTATTACTTATGTGCTTCTCTTTTCTTGTCTATGCATTCACTATTTTTTTCTCAATATTTTTTTTGCTCTTATACTTTTGATATATATATTTTTTCCAGCAAGGAGCACACAAGAACAAACCACAAAAAATGTGAGCTCAATTGGATAAAAGATGTGGTATATACAAAATCAGAATTGTGCTCTCAAATGCATGCCAAACTTGTCAACCCTGAAACTCAGTTTTCCTTATCAAATTTCGTAATTCTAATTTTTGCGAACCTAGCTAGGCTAGGATGAAACAGATCTAAAATTTTCTGTAGTTCTCCATTGATATAAAGTTTGCACCTTTTTGAGTTCGGACGCAAAAGTTATGACAGTTTTATGGAAGGCATTCGAATCAAGATATTATATGGATGAAAGATGCGGATCTAGTGGATGGTGATTGCAAGGGTTGATGGAAAACAAATGGGGATCACACAAATTAGACTAAAACACGATCTAAACCAGCAACAAGACCTTGACCTAGGATAAAAATTCAACACTACGAACCTTGAAACTAAATTATGCAAAGGCTATGGCGCGGATGGTTTTACGTAGGAAACAAATTTGGCGGTGGACTATGGGACGAAGGCGAAAACACTCAAACTAAAGGATAGATGTAAACCTGACGGTATACCTGAAGCTCTGATTACTAATTAATAGGGACTTGGGTTCCCGATCTTCCGTCAGGTTCTGGATAACTCTTGTTGTTGGTGGAGCGAGACACACCGATTCGGCTTCAGATCCTAAGACCCGAATCCAGCAATGAAGATGGCTGGAACCGACCTCCACAAGCTATATAAGAGGCCTCTCATACCACTCACCACACACACCAGTTGAAGGCCTCTCTCTCTCTCACTCACTCTCTTGTGACTTGTACTCCTTAGGGTAGTGGAGCTAGGCTAGTACTTCATCTTTTTAGCGAATCCCATCGTCCTCGGGGTCGGCGAGCAATCCTCGGCCTCTGGTATGGCTTTGTATTCCAACTCTCGTTATTCTATTCATACTGAGTTCTTTCTTGGTTATCTTGCTATGTTCTTAGCATGCTTAGCCTTGATCTGTGCTTTATCAAGTTATTCTAGTTGCTTGCTTAGACTAGATGATCTGGGTAAGGATATCGGTTCGTTGTGCTTTCGGGCTTACCTTAGCATCTTACCTGTCCATCCGAAGGGTGGGGGACCCGGGGGTGCTAGGGTAGTGACCTCATATGCGGGCATGGTGCCCGGGTATGCAGGATCCCTTGGATATGACGGTGCTCCACGATTTGACTGGGGTAAACCACAGGTGGTGATAGCCCTGTCGGTCCGTCGGGAAGCTACTTCTCGGTTAGCGTACTCCCCGACATTCGGGTATTGTGTAGGAGTTCATGCAAAGATGAAACGGGACTGGATGTTCTCCAGTGCGGGTTATTCTCCCCGATGTCCCTAATTTCCCAGCACCTGTAGCTCTAAGCATGTGGCTAACATAACTTATTTGCTAACATTGTTAGTATACTAGGATCTGTGCCTATGCTCCCACTAACCTTAGGTGTGCTTGTTTATTCTTTATTCATGAGAGTTGGCTGTTCTGTGTGTGTCACATTACCCCTGATTATCCTTTATTTATCACTTACCTCTGTATAATCAGCAGTCTGCACCTTATTTCATAAAGCCATGGCTATGTAACTAGTAAATATCTTTACACAACCTCGCCATCCCTTGGGAAAATATAAATAATGATACCCTGAATACTTTCGGGTGAAATGCTACAATGGTATATCCGTGCACTTGTGGATCTTTCTGTAAATGTTAAGACATACCAACCCGACATTTCTGGCGCCGTTGCTAGGGACACCTCCGTTCCTAGTGATTGTGCTAAGAAATGTCAACAAGCATTTCTAGCGCCGTTGCCGGGAATGGCACTAGGTGTAAAGATTTTACTAAGCACATAAACCTGGCAATATGAGTAAGACGTAGCTACTGCTTATACAGGCTAATGTGTTTATCTTTTTTGTTTTCTCCTGATTGGATGAAAATAGGGTAGTGTATGTCTGGTTTCTCCTTGCCGACAAACTTCACTGAAAATCCCGAGAAACTCGTGAGAAGGGTCCGACCTCGAGTCGTCCCTCCTCCGCTCTCGCAGTCGACAAGCGAACCAGCTCTTCAAGCACCATCAACAATCACCGAACCCATGGCTGAGAAGACTCTCCGCGACTTCTCCATCCCCTCAGCTGCCAATGTGTCAACTGGACCCAATGTTAATGTTGGGGACGTGAACTTTGAGCTGAAGTCCAGCCTCATAAACATGGTGCAGGCTAGCCCATTCTGTGGCAAACCAAATGAGGACGTCAACGCCCATCTCCAGAATTTTCTGGAGTTATGTAAGATCGTAACCATACGGGGCGTTACGATTGACGCCATCAGGCTTCATCTGTTTCCTTTCTCCCTCCTGGGGAAGGCGAAACAGTGGTTTTATCAGAACAAGGAAGCCATCAGCACATGGGACAAATGTTCCACGGCGTTCCTCGCAAAATTCTTCCCATTGGGCAAAACGAATGCCCTACGTGGAAGAATATCAAGTTTCCAGCAGACAGGGATGGAATCCATCCCAAAAGCTTGGGAGAGACTTCAAAAATACATACTCGCCTGTCCTCATCATGGGATGGACGAGTGGCTCATACTCCAAAGTTTCTATAATGGGCTAACAACGATATCCAGAGCCCATCTTGATGCCGCTGGTGGAGGAGCCTATCTCGACTTGACAATTGCCAAGGCTACAGTCTTAATTGAAAAGATGGTCTCCATCCAAGGCTAGAATGAGGAATGTTCCCAGCCCAGAACAAAGGGCGGAATGCATACCGTCAAGGAGACGGACATGCTCGCCGCCAAGCTGGACCTCCTACTAAAGAAATTCGATGAAGGGAACCGGCAACATATGCCCGTTCCCGTCCATGCCATGAACTCATACTTAATGTGCGAGGTTTGTGGTGATGGTGGACACTCGGGGAATGACTGCCCTGAGACCCGTGAAGACGCAGCCTACATCAACAACAACAACACCAGGTTCCGTCCACAAGGAGGAGGTAACAATTTTAACTCAAATTTCAATTCGAACCAACCCTCCTTGAGAGATCTAGTTTTTGGCCAAGCTAAAATAAATGAATCTTTAAACAAAAAGCTTGCTGCCAAAGATAAAATTTTGGAAAATATAAATGCTAAAGTTGAAACTCTCTCTTCTGCAATTAAAAACCAATTAAGTTTCAATAAAATGATAGAAACACAACTTGCGCAAATAGTTGCTGTTGTTTCCTTTTCAGAAAAGATAAATGCGGTGACCACGAGGGGTGCTAAGTCCACTCGTGATCCACTGCATCCTAACCATGCAGAAAAAGCAGCTAGGCCACAAGTAGAGGAGGAAGAATCTCCAAAACATGATGACTCTAAAGAACCCGAGGAAGAAAATCCACGGAAAACATTCGATACAAGCTTCCTCATGTTTGCTTCCCGGAAACAAGATCACCGTGGACGAGCAGTTCACTCGTTTTGTTGAGATGATCCAGAAGATACATGTCAACATCCCATTGCTGGACGTAATGCATGTACCAACTAACACCCGCTACATCAAGAACATCATCAACAACAAGCGACTGCTGCCCACATTAGAGGTTGTCAAGCTTACGGAAGAATGTAGCGTTGCTATACTCAACCAACCTCCAAAGAAGAAAGAAGACCCGGGATGCCCAACGATCAATTGTTCGATTGGGACTCAACACTTCGGCAATGCCTTGTGTGACCATGGGGCTAGTGTCTGCGTAATGCCTAAGGTCGTCTTCGACAAGCTCAACTTCACGCATCTAACGCCAACACCGATGCACCTCCAGCTAGCAGACTCTTCAGTCCGCTATCCAAAGGGAATCACTGAAGACGTTCCAGTCAGAGTTCGAGACTACTTCATCCCAGTTGACTTCGTAGTGCTCGACATGGAAATATCAAAAGAGACACTGCTCATCCTTGGGCGGCCATTCCTGAGCACTACTGGAGCACACATCGATGTGGGAGTTGGAGAAATCCGCTTCAACATCAATGGGAAAGAAGAAAAATTCCCATTCCGGCCCCAGAAGGAAAAATGATCAACATCAAATCCAGGCCAAGCACACAAGAAAAAGCCGAAGCGACGTTTCCTAATCAAGATCCTATGACCACACGATCCACAAAGACAACCAAGAAGGTGTGGCGTAAGGTCGCAAGTTCGTTCTCGTCCAATTCTCCAGAATGAGCCGAACAGTGGTGACCAAAGTAGGAGAAACGTCCCGGTCGTCAGACTCAAAACGACGAGCCCTTGCCGAAGGTAAATCGGTATGTATCTCATATTTACTTTCACCATTTTGATTTTCTCGACTTTTTCGATTTTCCCACTGCATATTTGAATTTTCAAAACACTCATGCATGCTAGAAACTTTTCTAGCACTTTTTCTATTTTTCACAAAAATCCAAAAAAATATTTCTGAGCATTAAAATCCTTTGGAAAATAAATTTGAACATCTTTTCGAAGCAAAGTTTGGCCAGCACCAAAGTTTAAAAGGTATATGACCGTTAGAAGGGTAGTGGGCCCTGGCTATCAGCAGGGAGGGCCACCTAGGGTTCGGCCGAACCCTAGGGTCGGCCGACCCCCTACCAACGGCTAGTGGGCCCATCCTTCTCCAACGGTCACTAGCCGTTGAGGCTTGTCCCTTACAACGGTGCCCGGTCATTCTCTCTTAAAATAGAGGCCGATAAGTAGGTGTTGAGCTCTCACACTCAACTCTCACTCACTCACTCCTTCTCAAACTCTCTCAAACATTGCTCTCGGGTTTTCATTGAATTTTTGCTCAAGATTTGATTTCAAGAGACCTCTCTCTCTCTCATTTCTTTGCTGCAAGAAAGAAGGAGCCAATAACGGGTAAGAACATTCATTTCGGTTTCACTAATGTAACCTGTTTCGAGTTGCACGTATTTTGTTTTGCTCTATCATGAAAGGCTTATGGCGGAAGGTCTCTGTCGCATTCAAGAAGATGACGGGTGGAAGCTCATCCTGTTCTCGGGGTGGCTCAAGCTCGTACACACCCAAACCTACGCCTACACCAAGCACGATGGACTATGAGGAAGAAGAACAATACGAAGAGATGCAAGCCGAACCGCATGCCGAGGCCATAGAGATTGACGCAGAAGATGCCCCCTACCTGGACTTGCGAGATGATTGTGAACGACAAGGCTACGCCATCCTCAAGAACCGAAGCTTCGTCCACACCCGAGCATTCGATTCGGATCTCCTCATCAAAACGAGTATGTATGAAGACTTCTCTAACGTTTGGCATGCAATTGGATGGGATAACTTCGTTCCTGTTGAGGAGTATGGTTCTCGGCTCCTCACCATCCAATTTCTTTGCACGCTTCGGGAGATGGAAAACGGGGTTTATTTTTGACTTTTCGGGAAAGAGTATTTGCTTTCTTGGAAAACTTTTGCCGGCCACCTCGATTTCAACAAACACTGGCCAATTTCTCTTGAGCAAACTTGCCACGGTTTTAATCGACATGAATTTTGGGGCAAGATTTCGGGTCATGTTGTCCATGGTAAGTTTGCACCTCGATGCAACAACATTCATAATCCGACTCTTCAGTTGATGTACAAGTGGTTAACCATCACTCTCTTTCCAAGAGATGACGTCTGACCCGTGCACAACGATGAGTTGCTCATTCTATATGCCATGGTCAACAAGATCAAAATCTCCCCCCACAAGCTTTGGTTAAGCAATGGCTTTCAAATTTCAAGATGACGGGTCCTATTGAGTGCACTTCTTTGATTACTCGTATCGCTACACGTGTCGGTGCCTTAGAGTTGAATTCTATTCCTTTCATTGAGGGCGACTGTGCGTATATCGACGAGGCTTATTTGATCCAAGGTCACACACTCAAGAGAGGCCCGAATGACTCTTTGATTTTCTTCTACTTGGGCTTTACAAATGAGATTCCGCTGCCCAATGCGGAGTTCCATTTGTATAATTGCCATTCGCTAACCATCCCTCTCGTCCCATGAGAAGGAGCTCATAGGCATAGATCTTCTGGTTTACCTGGTAGGATGACAAGAAGCAGAACCAGAAGAGAAGCAGAAACAGAAGGGAAGCAGAACCGACACCACCGCCTCTGCAGCCACAACACTCACATCAGCATTAGGCCAGTGGTTTGTCATGGCACAGTGCCAGCACTAAGGAGTGGGCACGGCAGGAACCAAGCCGCCAGTCCACCAGTTCCAGCTCCAGCGGAGGCTCGAACCTCATCAGACGGACGACCTCGTCCCGAGGTTTCGGCGCCATCACCCAGCAGCTAGCTGAGCTGCGTGTTCAAAGCGGCAACATACAAGAGACGCTGCACCAACACATCGATACAACCCAAGCATGACAGCGTCACACTGGAGAGAGACTCCACGACATGGAGCAGTTGTAGTTGCAGTGACAGGAGGAGTGGAGGGCCTACTGCCACTGGACGGGTTTCAACCCCCGACCAGCCATAATGAGCTTGAAGCTAGCTTGGGGGAGGACCCCCACGAGAGGTAACTTGTATCATTTATCTTTATTGCTTTCATAACCTTGCATGAAACCCATAAAAATTTGCAAAACCAGAAAATCCATAAAAATTTGCATAACTAAAAACAAATAAAATTTGCAAAACTTAGAAACACCAAAAATATATTTTTAATATGTGTAGTAAGCATGGTGTAAGTTTTTCATGTTGAGATGATGAATAGTTGCTCTGTTAATTTCCTTCATAAGCTTAGTTACAACCTTATACTCTACCTAGTTTTGGGTTCGTTGGCTTAAAAGTTCAAACCTTCAACTTAAAACTTGTGGGTAGAAAAAAAAACATGATCCAAATCTAAATTGTTGTGAGTTATGATATGGTTAAGTAGAGTGGCTATGATCTTCTCTTATGTGATGCTTGATATCCGGAATATTTAATTTTAAAAATATAAAAATATAATAAAGTTCCTCGATGATATGAAATTCCTATTTAAAGCCATATGTTGTTTTTATTACAAAACCTTCTACATATGCAGCTTGCTATCTCATTGAGCTTTGTCAAATTGTTGTGACCCTTAGTGCGATCCATTTCATACTCCCATGATCAAGATCACGTACACGTTTCCACCACATGCTATGCTTCTACACCTGAAGTAAGCAAACATCCATCCGTTCACAAAATAAAACTCCATGTTTATGTATGACACCACTCTCTCTCAAAATATATCAAGGATATGGGGCTACACAAAAAGAAAATAAAAGATGCATACCCAAAGAAGGTATGCCACATGCTTCGGCATGTCAAAAAAAAAGAGAAAAGATGCATACCCAAAGAAGGTATGCCACATGCTTAGGCATGTCAAAAAAAAAGAGAAAAGAGAGAAAAGATAGCCCTTATCCAAAAAGAAGAAAAACAGAGATGGTCCATACAAAGGAGTTCATACACCATCCACCAAAAAATATCTACACACTTGCACATCTTGATCAAGGTTTATGACTTGTTTCTCCTTTGGATCCGGTCTTTGACTTAGCAAAATATGAGAAGCAAGTATGCCTTCAAATCCTCCATACCTACAGCTCCACAAAAATAGACATTAGAGATAGGTTGAGGAAGAAAGGCACAATAAAAAACCTTGGTAAGGAATTATACACATTGAGCGATCCGAGAGATCATCCGAGGAACTTTATAAAATTCTTTTGAAAAACTTTACAAAACCTCAGGATTGACGGTTGAACTAAAGAGAAAGAAATATGAGCACTTTATGATACCGTTCTGACTCTCAACCGCCAAAGATGAGGTGAAGCTATAAGCTCCACAGGAGTAAGGTAAGAGGTAAGAACAAAGGCCAACTTATTCAAAATCAAGGTAAGAAGCATTTGGTTGTACCTAAGTATAAGTTGGAAATTCAACATCTTAGCAACTTCTGATCAACAACAAGCGCCTTGTTTTGCTCGGGATGAGCAAAAGGCTAGCTTGGGGGTGTGTTGACGGTCGTTAAGTGCGAAATATGACCGTCAACTATACTCATAAAAGAAGGAAAATCATACCTCTTACTCGCATATTTGTATCACTAACCTAGCTCCACAGTTGTTTTCGAAGATTTATGTTTTTAGGAGCACAAGTCCGGAATAAGAAGAAAACATGAAGAACACGTAGACAAAGTCGTAGAAGATCGCGTCCTGCGTAACACATGCAAAAGAGGCCCACAAAACAGACCAAACCGACCAACGAAGCCCCGGCACCGATGTACCAACATCAGGGCCCACCAGGTAGTGTACCAGAGAAAGACGGTGGCCAGAGGCGGCAAGGTGGGGTCGGCCGAACCAGGGGTTCGGTCGAACCTAGACGAGCACCTGTCCAGGTGCATTTTGGCGGGAAGGCTGATCTTATCCTCCTGATGGCAGTTTGGCATGTTTCCATCTATGAAGATGGCTGGAACCGACCTCCACAAGCTATATAAGAGGCCTCTCATGCCACTCACCACACACACCATTTGAAGGCCTCTCTCTCTCTCACTCTCTTGTGATTTGTACTCCTTAGGGTAGTGGAGCTAGGCTAGTACTTCATCTTTTTAGCAAATCCCATCGTCCTCGGAGTCGGCGAGCAATCCTCGGCCTCTGGTATGGCTTTGTATTCCAACTCTCGTTATTCAATTCATACTGAGTTCATTCTTGGTTATCTTGCTATGTTCTTAGCATGCTTAGCCTTGATCTGTGCTTTATCAAGTTATTCTAGTTGCTTACTTAGACTAGATGATCTGGGTAAGGATATCGGTTCGTTGTGCTTTCGGGCTTACCTTAGCATCTTACCTGTCCATCCGAAGGGTGGGGGACCCAGGGGTGCTAGGGTAGTGACCTCATATGCGGGCATGGTGCCCGGGTATGCGGGATCCCTTGGATATGATGGTGCTCCACGGTTTGACTGGGGTAGACCACCGATGGTGACAGCCCTGTCGGTCCGCCGGGAAGCTGCTTCTCGGTTAGCGTACTTCCCGATGTTCGGATATCATGTTGGAGTTCATGCAAAGATAAAATGGGACTGGATGTTCTCCAATGCTGGTCATTCTCCCCGATGTCTCTAATTTCCCGGCACCTGCAGCTCTAAGCATGTGGCTAACGTAACTTATCTGCTAACATGAATAGTATACTAGGATCTGTGCCTATGCTCCCACTAACCTTAGGTGTGCTTGTTTATTCTTTATTCATGAGAGTTGGATGTTCTGTGTGTGTCACATTACCCCTGATTATCCTTTATTTATCACTTACCCCTATATAATCAGCAGTCTGCACCTTATTTCATAAAGACATGGTTATGTAACTAGTAAATATCTTTACACAATCTCGCCATCCCTTGGGAAAATATAAATAACGATACCTTGAATATTTTCGGGTGAAATGCTACAACGGTATATCCGTGCACTTGAGGATCTTTCTATAAACGTTAAGACATACCAACCCGACATTTCTAGCACCGTTGCTAGGGACACCCCTGTTCCTAGTGATTACGCTAAGAAATGCCAATAGTGGTCCTAGAGGTCAGCAGTTAGGACTAGCACTTAGCATCTTGGACTAGTGTCCTTGGCTGCCCTGCAGTCTTTTGTATAAATGTGTAACCACCTCTCCCGTGGAGAGCATGGCTGTGTGTTTCTGAGAAAGAAAATCCAGAAAATTGCCCCAAGTCCACTGTCATCCTCTCAGCTCAGTGAGAGTAAAAATTGAGCTTCTAACATCTGGTATTCGGGCCGTACTATCCTGTAGGTTGGACACCTCCTGCTCTTCTCCCTCCCAAGCGCAGCAGCAGCCACAAACAGCAATAGCTAGCACAGCAGCAGTTGTAGCAGCACCTGTTGTAGCCCTGCTCCTCCTTCCTCCCCTGCACAGACGAGCAGCAGCTCGTCCGAGGCAGCCTCTTCCCCACACAGCAGCCCTCCTGTGGCGTGCCATGTCTGCAGGACTGTCTTGGTGCTCTGTCGTCTCGAGTGCGTGGCTCTAGGAGGACGCCGAGCTCGCCGCGGTAGAGGAACACGAGCGAGCAGCAGCGAAGGCCGCTGCAGCGGTGGCAAGGGCAGCAAGGCTGGTGGCGGTGGAGCTAGCAGCGGCGAGGGCGGAAGTGGAGGCAGAGGCGGCCACGGATGCCGCACGTGCAGCAGCAGCAGATGTTGCGGTCCTGCGCGGTAGCAGCGCCAGCAGCACTGTCTTCGCCGGTGATAGCGCCGACTTGGAGCTCCGGATGGTAAGGGAGGTGGCGCGATAGCGGACGATGCTATGGGCAACCGTGCACTCCCGCAGGCGCGGCGGCGGCATTCCAGACGGGCGTGCGCGTGGCGGCAGCCCAGGGCGCGGACGTGAAGGTGGCAGCCCGGACGGGCGCGCGTGCAATGCCCCTAGCAGTGACGTGCAGGGCGGCGGCAGCGCCCCTGGTGGCGGTGCGCAAGACGGAGGCGGCGGCGCCCCTGGCTGGGCTGCGCATGGTGGCACCCCTGGCTACCACGGCATCCATGCGGTGGTCAGGGACGCTGGTCCCAGCGGCAGGTGGCCAACACTCACCAAGTCCAACTACGTCTAGTGGGCTGTGGTGATGAGGGTGAGGCTCCAGGTGCGGCACATGTGGGATGTTGTCCAGTATGACGACGTCGACTACGACGAAGATTGTCGGGCGCTGGATGCGCTCATCGTAACAGTCCCTCTCGTGATGCAGTTCTCGCTTTCCGAGAAGGAGACTGCCAAGGAGGCCTGGGACGCCATCGCTGTGGCTCTCATCGGTAGCGACCGTGCTCGCAAGTCCAAATTGCAGGCGCTTCGCAAGGAGTGGGACAACCTGGCCTTCAAGCCAGGTGAAGATGGTGACGTTCGGCGATGACACCTACAACGAGGAGAGAGCTGTCGAGAAGCTCTTCCGCTGCGTCCCCGAGAGGTATAGGCAGACCGCTCGCTCGATCGAGTCTCTACTCAACCTCTCCACCATGACGATCGAGGAGGCATTAGGTCGCATCAAGGTCTTCGACAGCGACGAGCCACAGCCTCCCTCAGGAGGTATCTCCATCGGCAGGAAGCTCCACCTCACTCAGGAGCAGTGGGAGTCCTGGTGCGGTGACGGGAAGAAGGGGGGAGCCCTCTTCCTCGACTGGTGGCCGCAAGTGCCGCAAGCCGTGCAAGGGGTACGGAGGTGCCCAGGCCGGAGCACGAGGGAGCGTCGAGGGTGGCGCCCGCGGAGGCGCTCTGGGCGGCGCCGCTGATTGGCCCAAGGTAGCATGAGACGAAGCTTGCCACAACTGTGGCAGGCCCTGCCACTGGGCCAAGGACTGCCCGCAGTGGAGTCGTGGGGGTGTTGGCACTCCTTAGCCAATACGAATTACTCCGTAAGCACACAGAGACCGATGTAGCTTTCACCAGGGAGTATACCTGGGATATCGAATCCAAGGAACGGTAAAGCTTCGACTAGGTCTAGAACTAGTTCAACCGGACCCATCAGGGGAAGAGAGGTAAGTGGGTAGAGGGTCTAACGACGGTTAGCCAACTCATTACCCAGAAGACTTGAAACTAAACTGTCTTGATCTACTTCTGTGGCCTCAGGGAAGGACTCAGACTGGGGTGAGAAGGGAGTCCAACGGTAGTCGGCACTACTTCTATGAAAACACCCGAACGTGGTGGACTGCAAGGGATGGACAGGGCTGTCACCACCTGCTGCCTACTACAACGGTACCGTGGGGTGGAACACAACCCTATGTAACTAACCCAGTTTGGCCACCATGCCTACAACTATCGAGTTACGTACTCCTACCTCCCGGTAAGGCAGAGAGCACTCTCAAATAAGTAGAACTTGCTACTTACGCAGACTAGGGATCCCGCAGATCAATAACAGAAAGTAAAGAAGTAACTGAAGTAAAGAGAAAGACTAGCGAGATACCGATGAGAGACGAGTAACTTCACTCCAAAGATAATTCATTCCTCCGAGGTGGCTTACAAAAGTGGAGTAAGGCTGAAATAATTCAGCACTGCTCCTTTAGCTTGGTTTTCACCAAAGCTCTCACCTCGCACTCTCCCTATTCTAAGATGGACTACATCTTGTTTGAGGCTCTTCTCCTCTCCAAATGGTGTGTTGAGAGTGGGGGTGTGGGCTGCCTTTTATAGGCCTCCAAGGTGGGTGGCTTAGCTTGTAAGCAAGGCTAAGGTTTGCTTAGCTTGTAAGCAAAGCTATGGTTGCTTGGCTTGAAAGCCAAGCTGCCCACACATGCATGGCGGTTGTGTATCTCCCTCTAGAAGGCTGCACATGTGGCCCGAAAAAGTGAGGCCGGCCGGCATAGGATCTCCGCCAAATTCCATTGCCTTTCTGCTGAACGCTCCTGATCACTCCTGGAGGTCGGTAGTGGTTGCGTTGGTCCAACGCTGCAGTTAGGGGGCCGGCCGGCCTCTGGTAGGCCGATCGTCCTGGATCTGGCTCGTGTCAACTGTCTGTTGCACTGACGTGTCAATCAACGCTCATGAGTTCCTTCACAAGATGGTCCATGATTTGTTTCTCAGTCTGGTCACTTCAGGTGGACCCATCTTGTCATGGCTCAAGCCTTTCGGTCTTGGTTTGTGCATTTTGTATGAAACCACATTGGATTGGCTTGCATTTGTGCTCATTAGCACTATGACCAAAGATGAGCATCAAACTTCGTGGGGTATAGGCCGGCCGGCCTGGCCTAGGCCGGCCGGCCTGGGATTCCTCCCATTTTAGCCAAATTTTGTACATGTTGTTCCTGCATTCAAATACTCACCAAAACTTATGGAACTCGTTAATACAAATCAGATTTAGTTTGTGTGGCCCTCAAATCATGAATTCTTTAGAAATGTTGGCGGTAAAAATCATAGAAATCGACCGCCAACACACCCCCACACCTAGACTTTGCTCGTCCCGAGCAAAAAGAGTCGGAATAGATCCAGCGGATCAAGCAAAGTCCAGAATTCATGAACTCAAAGAATGTATAAGAATTATTTCTATGCTTTCCTCATACTTTGGATTCTAGGTGGCTAACACCTTCATCTCTGAATATTGATCCTCAGAACAACTTGATGGAGAACATGATTCATTTCCTTTTCTCTGTACTTGGAGTTTTTGCAAGATTTTCAAAACAGGAGGCATGCTCTCATCTCTTTCAACTCACTCTTAGTCTCTCTTTTGTATTTGAATCTCACTAAGGTAAACTGAGAAACCTCTCCTACTTTTTGATAGGCATTTGTGTAGCTCGAGGTAGGGATAAAGTTGTATATCTTCCTCATTTATTTTGCAAGATCAAAAATCTTGTCTTTGAGAGGTCATGTCACCTTAGAACTTGGTCATGTGCATGTGTGTGATGGATGAATGTCCTTCGAGTGGTGTTTGATCTTGGCTTCTCCATCCTTCCCCTTTGTCCTCTTCTTTTTTTTTTTGCTCGAGTAAGAGTGTCTCCTCACTCGTTTTCGTCATTTTCTCTTTTTTTCAGGGGGATGGAGAGCTTCCGATGAACCACTTTTGATGGACTTTATTGATGAAAATGTGTGGTGGATGACCAAAGTACTAGATGATCATGACATTTCTCGAAAGGCAATGATGTTTGATCAAGCTCAAAATGTAAAAAGATAGCTATGTGGGCTCAACTCTACTCATGTATGGCTCTGGATAGGACTTTTGTAAAGTTCAGAGAGCATGAGAGTTGCCTCATTTTAGCCTTTTAGAAAGAAATCTCCAAGACTTCGAATTAGAAAGAACATGTCTCGCATTCCATTATATCATGAGGGTCAATAGACAAGCTTCAGGTAATCCTATTATGTAAGTTCCAAAGGTAACAAGTACTTGCATAAGAAATAAAACTTATACACTTTTGAGAAACATGTATGAATTCATCTCTTCCAAGGCTTTCATCCAATTTTAATTTTATTCAATCTAGAAAGAATATGAATAAAAACCTGGGAGGAAACAGAATATAGTCGCAAACCTCCGTGATGAATTGCACTTGGCGATGTTTGGTCAGGCACGGGTGCATCGTGTTTGACTCAACTTTGTCAAGGGGTTCATCTCAATAATGTTCATGTACTTCCCCTGCACACTTGGTGGAATATTAGAATGGGGGGGGTTGGCACACAAATGTGCACCAACCAACTAAAGCACAAGCATGGAGTAATTTTTTTTTCAAATAAAACTTTACGCTGCTGAAAACAAAATTTTGGAAAAATAATTTGGAAAATAAACCAGCGCCCACCACTAGGATATGGCACGTTTAAGGTCTGGCGATGACCATAGATGAAGGCTCTTGCTCGGATAACTCGTAGACGTCTATTTCTTCGAGTTCCGGTAATTCGGGCTCAAGGAATATATTCAATATTTGGCCATAGGCCTTGAAGGTATTCCCGTCATTATCCTGGAGGGTTATGACTCCATAATCGGCTTTGGTAGGCCTTCTTCCTCCAATCATCCAATTCAGCCAAACACATTTGCCTTTTAATCCCGGCTGAATTGGAGATCCATCTTCCACCTCTTGATCGCCCGTAGGGATTGTACCATGTTAGTCCTATCCACGTCTTTAAGGATATTCAATATGCTCAGGGTGCCTCGGATGATTTTACTCTTCCATTCTTTCTCCTTGGTGTTCATTGTTGTGGTGATATGGAATAGCAACCCGGTGGTTTACTCCAATTTGCTGAGACACTTCCTGCAGGTCTTGTCTTGTGAAGTGTGAGTCTTCACCACTAAACATGACTCTTGCAAATCCAAAGCAAGGAAACATGATTTCTTGAACCATCTTCTTTGAATTATTCGAGTCGGCCGCAACACAGGAAGTGTTTCAACCCATATGGACACATAGTGTCCACAGCCACCAAGATGTACTTACGGTGCTCTGGC
Source organism: Panicum virgatum (assembly GCF_016808335.1). NCBI lineage: Eukaryota > Viridiplantae > Streptophyta > Magnoliopsida > Poales > Poaceae > Panicum > Panicum virgatum. The sequence continues at coordinate 42,198,746 of NC_053146.1, read as the reverse complement.
ATAGGGAAGGACTCATGGATTCATTTCCCCATACGCCGAAAATTTCCAACTGAAGGTTGCTCTTCAGTGGCATAGCATCACGGGCGTTGATATTCCCGTGTCTTTGACATCTTGGGCATCACCGCACAGATTCCTTGGCATCTCAAAACTTGGTTGGCTAGAATTATCCCTTCTGCCAGACCTAAGTATGGGAACGGAATACTTCATGATATGCTCCCCATGGCAAGGGGTGGCACGCTCAAGGATCTTGCGGGTCTCACATAGCGGGTTGCAGCTGCGGAGTGAACCATTAGCACAGACTTTGAATAGATAGGTGGTCGTCCCAAAAGTGGTATTCTCTAAGGTGGATTAACTTCTTCTTGTCTTCTCCTAGAGGTATATATCCAGTCACCATGAAATTCACCAAGTTCTTATATCCTGGACTAGATATAGTGACCTTCAGAAGAGTCTCAACTCTCAAGTAGTCATCAAATGGTAATTCCAATCCCTTACTTGCATCCTTAAGAGATGAACAGCCACTTGATTCTTTGCTCCTTTCTTTTCTTTGTTTTCCAGATCCAAAATCTTATAGGAGCAAAATCCAACGGATGAGTTGTGGCTTGGCATCCTTCTTGGTCAAGAGGTACTTTGGTGTCGCATGATTCGTGTGTACTATCACCTCAACACCAACCAAGTAGGATATGAACTTGTGGCAAATACCGGTGCCAAAAGTTCCTTCTCCGTTGTTACTAAACTCCGGTCAATGTCTTACTTGCATAAGAGATGGCATAATGCTGATTATCCTTGCACTGAACTGGCACTGTACCGACGGCGTGATCATATGCATAGCACGAGGGCTCGAAAGGAAATTTACAATCGGGAGGCCGTATGATGGGAGAGGAAATGAGTGCCTCTTGGCACTCCATGTCCGAAGACAATTCCTTCTCTGACCATAAAGCACACTTCTCCTAGTTAAGGATTAAGTGTGTTTCTTGGCATCCTTGAGAGTTAAACTAACATCTCAAGGTATTGCCACAGATTGAGAAATCTTTCATGATGTTCTCGATTGGGTCGGAGAAAGTCGCCATCATACACCTCTGAGGTAAAGCAGGTGCGTTGCAAAGACCAAATGACATTCGCCGATAGGTGAAGTGTGCCGTAGGGACAGGTGAAGGTAGTTTTACTCGGTTATCCTCATGAATGGGAGAGTGTTGATAACAAGAGTATATGTTGAGGTAGTGGAAGAATGAGTGATTGGCCAGCCATTTCAAGCATATCACCATTGAAGGGGAGAGAGAGGTGATCTATCCGGGTAGCCTTGTTGAGCATCCGGCAATTGATGCACATCCTTGTTGACTTCCCTCTGAGGTATGTGCGCTCCTCAGATGTGATTGCTCCCTTCTTTGGGACCACTTGAACTAGCATGACCAAATCACTGTCTTACATAGGGTAGATGACGCCCACATGCAGTAGCTTCAATACCTCATTCTTTACTACCTTCCACATCGCATCACTCAGCCGTCTATGGTGCTCTTTGGACGGCTTATGGTCCGGTTCCATAGGGATGCGATGGGTGCACAAGTTGGGGATGAACCCCTTCAAGTCCTATAGAGAGTACCCGATGACGAACCAGTACTTCTGTAGGACTGCAACGAGCCGCCTAGTCTCACTCTGTCAGCTTACGCTGATGAGAACTGGCGTACTCTGTTGTTTGTGGAGGAAGGTTTACTTTGGCCTAGGAGGCAGCAGTTTCAGCTCAAGAAGAGGATGTTGCGGTTTCTCTTCTTCATTGAGCTTGAGGTAACCGCCCGGATCTGTTTCCTAGGTGAAGTGAATGGCATCTTCTTCCGAGATAGGTTGAGCAAGATTCCTCTTGTATTATGCTCATTGCCTCCTCCACTGGGTCTTGCTCCGGTCTAGCCTCTACAATTGTATTGCCTGAATGAACTAGACTAACCGGGATCTTCTCTTTGCCAATCCCGAGCTGAAGTGTAGCTCGGTTTCCGTTGGGATTGACAAGTAGCTCTATTGGCTGACCAATCAAGAAAACTTGTCGTCTTCGGGGATATCAAAGATGTGGAAATTAAGGAAGATCACGTCATGTCAAGGACACAGTCTTGAAGAATTCCCTTACTCTCCATCATCTGGCCGTCGATCCACCTTAGGTTCTTCCAAGATTTCTTGTGGTGCAGCATCCCCAATAGTGCAGAGGAGTGTTCTGGTAGATGATACTACCGTCGAATTTGCACTTCCTCAATCCATTCCTTGCTCATGATCGCATTAAGACCCTCAAACTGCGATGTAGCATCTATAATGGATGCCTCAGATCTTGAGCATAAGTACTTGTGTTCCTTTGGCATTGCCGAGTTCCATATACTCTTATGAAGAGATCAGGAATGACAATGACATATCCTTGGTGAGTGGCTCATGATCTATGGACTTGAGTGGTTCGGTAGTTCCTATGTGTTGTGAAGGTGGAGAGGATGCAGCTAATAGGATGCGAACTTGCTGCTTTTCTTTGGGCAGATTGGTTGGCGAAACTCATCAGAGGCAACATTTATGGAATGCGCTCTCTGACTTGAGTACACCAACGAAATGATGCTTCAGCACCTTCCGGAACACCATGAGGTGCTCTAGAATATGCCATAAGCAAAAATCTTTCCCACACTATTCCAAATGACCCTTCGCCTTGCTTGAATGATAGCAGTGGAATGCGAAGTGCGAACACTTTGGAAACAGGTAAGAAGAATAAGCAGACTCATCCTTCAACATGATCCAATCTCCTCCAACTCTCCTTGCACTCCGGTCGTACCAAATTTTCGCTCACCCATCAGAGAGAATAGGGAAAGCTTTCACCATAAGGTGTTTTGGTTACTACCAGGTTTGGTAGGATTCCAGCAAGTGAGTGTAGGAATTTGTCTTTCATCAAGGAGAAAGACTATGCACGAACCATGGCAACGAGACTGGGACTGGCCTCGTGACTATCAGATAAATGGGGGGTAAGATGGTAGTGGTTCCAAAGCTCGCATGATGAAACTACCGAATAACTAGGAGTAAAACTCCATGTGGATATGCAGAAAGGTGTACAGCTGAATGGGTTCTAAACTAGTGTTGCTACCGTCCCCGGCAAAAGCGCCAGAAAGCTTGTTGGCACTCCTTAGCCTATACGAATTACTCCGCAAGCGCACAGAGACTGATGTAGCTTTCACCAGGGAGTATACCTGGGATATCGAATCCAAGGAATGGTAAAGCTTCGACTAGGTCTAGAACTAGTTCAACCGGACCCATCAAGGGAAGAGAGGTAAGTGGGTAGAGGGTCTAACGCTGGTTAGCCAACTCATTACCCAGAAGACTTGAAACTAAACTGTCTTGATCTACTTCGGTGGCCTCAGGGAAGGACTCAGACTGGGGTGAGAAGGGAGTCCAACGGCAGTCGGCACTACTGCTATGAAAACACCCGAACGTGGTGGACTACAAGGGATGGACAGTGCTGTCACCACCTGCCGCCTACCACAACGGTACCGTAGGGTGGAACACTGTTGGCGCTCCTTAAGTACCCATTTTATCGCTTATTTATCATTGATAATGGCATGAATTTAATATCAAAATCACTAACCGTCCTAACCCCGGCCTAATTATTGGTCATTTTCACACTTGCACATATATTTTGGAGGAGCTTTGTTTCTGCAGGTTTTTGGCCTATTTTGGAGCATGAAATGACGAGGCCCGTGATCGAGCGCTAACACGGAGAAAGACGAAGGCCAAAGCCCAAAGGAAGGACCAAAGCCCATGTTGATTCAAAGCCCATTCATGCACATCCATCCTCCAAGAGAGCCCAAAGGACCAAGCCCACGAAGATGAGATCAAGATACATCGGGATTAAGCAAAGCAAATGAAGATTTAAGGAAGGATTCCCTATCCTATCCTTTCCTCGAAGATATCTCCAAGATAACGATGTCCAAAGGGGTGCAATCGTGAATGACATAAACTCTAGAAGATGCGAGGAGTCTGCACGCGAAAGATGAGACCGAGGCGAGCCCGAAAGGGGGTAGACCGGCCGGCCTAGCCCGTTTCCGAGGTAGTTCGGCCTCCCCTTCGACCGGTGGCTTCCTCGGCTTATAAATAGCTTGCACCTTATTCAACTCGTAGCATCCATCCACCCAGAACTCGACGAAAACCTAGGGCCAAGACCGGAGGGAGACGACGGCCGCCGCAAGTCTTCGAAGTTGTCTAGGAGATGGCTTAGGCCACCCCTAGCTACCATGGCCCCCCTACGTGGTTGTGCCATGGTGGAGTTCATGAGCTAGTTGGAGTCGTCAATGGTATGTACTCGGTGGTGACGATCCAAATGAATCAATTATGTGAGTAATGATAATCATGTCTTCCGAATCTATTAGCGATCATGTTCTCTCTTTCGATTTCGTTCTTTTCTTTGGGTTTGCTTCATCTTAGATCTATTATCGATATAGATCTCTTAGCATGATCTTGTAGTCATGGTGGCTAGAGGTTTATGGCGGAACTACCAAAGGGGGTTCGACTTGCTTCAGGGTACTTTCGTCCAAAGGGGGGTGTCGTGACAGGGCGCTGCCACTGAGTAGGTGGGGTATCGAAGGATCAGATTGGAGATTTTTATTTAAAGATGCTTTTGATTGAGATGCATGATTTATTTGCTCGTTAGCTTGAACTACAACTAGATGACGATAGGCCTAGTCATGTCTTTGGTTTTGCTATGATTAAGCCTATGTTCATGGATGAGATCAACCTTTACACATCACTCATATCTGTCAAAGGTTTACCCTTTATATGCAATCAATGCTTCATGTTAGGATAGATCCGTTAGATTAGATGGAAAACCTTACATAGTTCTTTGTCAATCCACGGATTGATAAACCTTGGGGGAATACTCTAAGGGAAAAGCTACACGAACCATGCGCTTGCGGTCTACAAATCGGGGCGCTAAGGAGCGTCAACAAACACAACCCTATGTATATAACCCAGTCTAGGCACCATGCCTACAACTATCGAGTTACGTACTCCTACCTCCCGGCAAGGCAGAGAGCACTCTCAAATAAGTAGAACTTGCTACTTACACAGACTAGGGATCCCGCAGATTAATGACAGAAAGTAAACAAGTAATTGAAGTAAAGAGAAAGACTAGCAAGATACCGTCGAGAGACGAGGAACTTCACTCCAAAGATAATTCATTCCTCCGAGGTGGCTTACAAAAGTGGAGTAAGGCTGAAATAATTCAGCACCGCTCCTTTAGCTTGGTTTTCACCAAAGCTCTCACCTCACACTCTCCCTATTCTAAGATGGACTACATCTTGTTTGAGGCTCTTCTCCTCTCCAAATGGTGTGTTGAGAGTGGGGGTGTGGGCTGCCTTTTTATAGGCCTCCAAGGTGGGTGGCTTAGCTTGTAAGCAAGGCTAAGGTTTGCTTAGCTTGTAAGCAAAGCTATGGTTGCTTAGCTTGAAAGCCAAGCTGCCCACACATGCATGGCGGTTAAGCAAATCTATGGTTGCTTAGCTTGAAAGACAAGCTGCCCACACATGCATGGCGGTTGTGTATCTTCCTCTAGAAGGCTGCACAAGTGGCACGAAAAAGTGAGGCCGGCCGGCCTAGGATCTCCGCCAAATTCCACCGCCTTTCTGCTGAACGCTCCTGATCACTCCTGGAGGTCGGTAGTGGTTACGTTGGTCCAACGCTGTAGTTAGGGGGCCGGCCAGCCTCTGGTAGGCCGGTCGGCCTGGCTCTGGCTCGTCTCAACTGTCCGTTGCACCGATGTGTCAATCAACGCTCATGAGTTCCTTCACAAGATGGTCCATGATTTGTTTCTCAGTCTGGTCACTTCAGGTGGACCCATCTTGTCGTGGCTCAAGCCTTTCGGTCTTGGTTTGTGCATTTTGTATGAAACCACATTGGATTGGCTTGCATTTGCGCTCATTAGCACTCTGACCAAAGATGAGCATCAAACTCCGTGGGGTATAGGCCGGCCAGCCTGGCCTAGGCCGGCCGGCCTGGGATTCCTCCCATTTTGGCCAAATTTTGTACATGTTGTTCCTGCATTCAAATACTCACCAAAACTTGTGGAACTCGTTAATATAAATCAGATTTAGTTTGTGTTGGCCCTCAAATCATGAATTATGGAGAAATGTTGGCTGTAAAAATCATAGAAATAGACCGCCAACAGGGGGCCAAGCCCACGTCGCGGAGGCCCAGCCAGATGACGCGACTCTATTCCTGCTCCACGGGGCCATGGAGTTGCACCCGGCGGCACCGTCCGCAACCACCCTACTCCACCTCGACGAGCCATGTGCCCAAGTCCTCCTCGGCAACAGCTTCAACGACGATAGGATCGACGGCTGGTACCTCAACTCCGGTGCCACGCACCACATGACCGGACGGTGTGAGTTCTTCTCCGACCTAGACACCGACGAAGGTGGCTCCGTCAGGTTTGGGGACTCCTCCGCCGTGGAGATCAAGGGCGTGGGCTCCGTGATCTTCACCGCCAGGTCCGGAGAGCACCAGATTCTCACCGGAGTCTACTACATCCCGGCGCTGCGGAACTCCATCATCAGCCTTGGGCAGCTCGATGAGAGCGGCTCACGCGTGGTGATCGACAGTGGGGTCCTCCACATCTGGGACCATCGTCGCCAGCTTCTCGCCAGGGTGGTTTGAGGCAAGAACTGCCTCTACATACTCCATGTAGGGGTGGCCCAGCCTCTTTGTCTTGCAACTCGTAGGGATGACGAGGCATGGCAGTGGCACGAGCGCTTTGGGCACCTCCACTTTGAGGCCCTGAAGCGGCTCGACACCAAGGAGATGGTGTGAGGCCTCCCGTGCCTCGACCACGTGGAGCAGCTCTGCGACGTCTGCGTGCTGACTAAGTAGAGGTGGCACCCCTTCCCCCAGCAGGCGAGCTTCCAAGCCAGGGAGCAACTCGAGGTCATACACAGGGACTTGCGTGGCCCAGTGACACCGGTCACACCAGGAGGACGGCGCTACTTCCTGCTGCTCGTCGACGATCTCTCCCGCTACATGTGGGTGATGATCCTCAGCAGCAAGGGAGAGGCTGCGGATGCCATCAGGCGCGCTCAGGCTGCTGCGGAGGCGAAGAGCGGCCGCAAGTTGCGCGTGCTGCACACCGACAACGGTGGCGAGTTCACAGCGGCCGAGTTCGCGACGTACTGCACGGATGAGGGCATCCAGTGCCACTACTCTGCGACATACAGCCCGCAGCAGAATAGCATCGTCGAGCGGGGCAACCAGACGTGGGGATGGCCTGGGCGCTCCTCAAGCAGAGGGGGATGCCAGCTGTCTTCTGGGGAGAGGCGATGGTAACGGCCGTCTACATCCTCAACTGCTCGCCCACCAAGGTGCTCGACGGCATGACGTCTTATGAGGCTTGGCATGGACGTAAGCCGGCGGTCTCCCACCTGCGGGTCTTCGGATGCCTCGCGTTTTCCAAGGAGCTTGGCCACATCGGCAACCTCGACAACAGGAGCACCCCGGGAGTGTTCATCGGCTATGAGGAGGGCTCGAAGACCTACCGCATTCTCGACCCGGAGACACAGCGTGTGTGCACGATGCGTGACGTTGTGTTCGATGAAGGGCAAGGATGGGCGTGGGACAAGGTGGTGGATGATGGCTCGTCTCTGACGTACGACGACTTCACCGTCGAGTACGTCCACTTAGAGGGAACTGGGGGGAGTAGGCAGCTCTTCTTCGCCGAGCATGCCTATCCCGGGCCCCGAGCCGCCACCGGCTTCGGTGCCTGCTACACCAGTGGCACCACGCTCTCCAGCCACGACTCCAGCTGCGCCGAGTCCCTCGTCTGCACCACCACAGCCGGCGACGCCACGTACTCCAGCACCGACAGCCACTGCTCCGAGCACGTCTACTCCAACACCTTCTCATGCTGAGCACTGCCCGGTGGAGTTCGCTACTCTGCTCTCACAGATGAGGAGCGTTTTGATGCATACCACGACAGCGAGCCATTGCGGTACCACACGATGGAGGACCTTCTCGGCAATCAGCCAATGCCGGGTTTGGTGCCTCACGACCTGGAGGCACAGTTGCACCTCGCGCATGACGACGGCAAGCCTCGGTCTTTCACAGAGGCTGAGGGACACGTGGCATGGCGTGCCGTGATGTAGTCAGAGATGGATGCGGTTGAAAAGAACCGCACCTGGGAGCTTGCTGATCTCCCTCGCGGTCCCTCGCGGTCACCGCGCGATCATTCTTAAGTGGGTGTTCAAGCTGAAGAGGGATGAAGCCGGCGCCATCGTCAAGCACAAGGATCACCTAGTAGCACGAGGTTTCGTGTAGCAGGAGGGGGTCGACTTCGATGATGCTTTTGCTCCCGTGGCACGGATGGAGTCCGTGCGACTTCTCCTTGCGCTGGCCTCCCTGGAGGGCTAGCGTGTCCATCACATGGATGTCAAGTCAGCGTTTCTTAACGGCGACTTGAAGAAGGAGGTCTATGTGCACCAGCCGCTGGGGTTTGCGATCCCCGGCATGGAGGGCAAGGTGCTACGCCTGCGCAAGGCCCTCTATGGCTTGCGGCAGGCCCTGAGGGCGTGGAACACCAAGCTGGACTCCACGCTCAAGGGGATGGGCTTAGAGCAAAGCCCATACGAGGCGGCCATCTACCGGCGGGGCAATGGAGGAAATGCCATGCTGGTGGGTGTCTACGTCGACGACTTGGTGATCACCGGCACCAAGGATGCGGAGGTGGCGGCGTTCAAGGAAGAGATGAAGGCCACCTTCCAGATGAGCGACCTGGGGCCGCTCTCCTTCTACATGGGGATCGAGGTGCACCAAGACGACTCCAGAATCACGCTTCGACAGACCGCCTACGCCAAGCGCGTCGTTGAGCTAGCCGGGCTCACCGACTGCAACCCAGCCCTCACTCCGATGGAGGAGAGGCTGAAACTGAGCCATGACAGCACGGCGGAGGAGGTGGACGCTACGCAGTACCGGCGCCTTGTGGGGAGCCTCCGCTACCTTGCCCACACACGGCCAGACTTGGCGTTCGCCGTCGGCTACGTTAGTCGGTTCATGCTACAATCGACGACGGAGCATCAGCAAGCTGTGAAGAGGATCATCCGCTATGTTGCGGGGACTCTCGACCACGGTCTCCACTACCCGAGGTGCCCTGGGGCGGCACACTTTGTCGGGTACAGCGACAACGACCACGCCGGCGACATTGACACCAGCAAGAGCACGAGTGGGACAATGACCACGCCGGTGACATCGACCCTGTCCAGCTGCGAGGCCGAGTACATAGCGGCCTCCACTGCTTCAACTCAGGCGCTCTGGCTCGCTCAACTGCTTGGGGATTTCCTCGGCGGAGGCACTAGAAAGAAAACCCAGAAAATTGCCCCAAGTCCACTGTCATAGCCTTTGAATGGCTTTGAGCCATCATACATATCTGAAATAGGCTCTTTCAGAGCAAAAGTGCCGGTGGATGCTGAAACCACCAAATTATCCTGAACTAATGCCTTGGCTATGTCATGGCCTCTCAAATTGTTGATAAAGACCAACTCCACAGCTGAATGCCGAATATCTTTCCCAATGCCTGTAAGCATTAATGGCTCTCTGCTGTAGTATCGTATCAACTTATTATGATGCTTCACAACTTGCACAGATGGATATCTCTTGAGAAAAATCTCCGGCTCTAGGCATTCTTCAAGTTTTATGTCTTCAGTGTTGAAAACCTGCAACAAAATTTGTGATACTTTAGAAGATCCAAGTTGATGGTTAAAATTAAAATAAAGAAAAGGTAAAAAGAACTTGATGAAAATGCTTGGTTTACAAAATTTCCAACTCGAAATGAGCCCACAGGTGGTGTTTGGATGTTGTCTAATGTGTTGCAAGGGTTGGGAAAGGGAAATGATGGCTTGGTTAGGGTTTTTCCATCATTTGGATTATGGGTATGGGATAAGATGTTCGTATAGGATATAGATATGAGACCACCATATTCCACCTTTTCTATCCTAGCAGGAAGGGAGGGGTATGAGGGTCCAAATTGCTTATGATGTATAAAGGGACCAAAATAATACTATGCAAAAGGACATCTTCCATATAAGAAAATGGGTATTTTAGTAATCTCTATTTAATTTCCCAAACCCATATCCATGGCTGCCAGACACAGGAATAGGAAATGCCATTGCTTTCGCAATCCAAAGCCCACACCTTATAATCATGCAAATATCCTTTTTTGTTGCAGATATAAGATTGGGAGAGCAAAGTTATTTCTAATTCCTTCATTTGGTAGCCATGCATATGGGTTTGGGAAACAAAAGTGAAATTACTTGAATACCTATTTGTTACATGGAAATGTCCCTTTGCATATGGGTAAATTGGTCAATTTATATCATAACCCAATTCCACCCTAATACCCAAGATAGAAATGGTGGGGGAATGATGAGCTCATATCCTATCCCGTACCAATATATTACCCCATAACCAAAATTCAAACAATAGGATAACCCTAGCCAAGCCATCATTTCCCTTTCCTGCCCGTCATAACCCACTCACTAGCCAAACACCAACTCAGTAGAAAAGAGGTGTGAGTTGTCCATGAAATAGAAGAAAACTAAATGGTTTGTGAGTTGTCCATGAAATAAAAGTTCCTCACTAAAACTTTGTTTGAAACAGGGGTGCACCTGCTACAACTTTCGCAACAGATCCGAGTACCAAATAGCATCTTATCTTTCCCAATCCACTATATTAGCCAACAAATCTAAGCATATCAAACATACTAAAGAAATATGCAATTCATAGGTGTTTGATATCTATATCTATCTTAAAGCAAGAAAGTATGGAACAGGAGAAATAGATTGTAAATTTCTGCCATATTCAGAATCCACTTAAATATTCAGGCAAGACACAGAAAACTAAACAGCATTGAAAATTGCAGAATAGGATAAGACACTTACTGAGTCTGGGTGAGAAAAGGGAGTGATGGTTTATGATTTGCGCGTGCGGAGCTGAACTTCCTGACGAGATGTGTAAAGAGTGCAGACGGGAGAAGCATGGGTCGCCGAAAATGGGCCACACGGCTAGCTATGGGAAGCCGCATTGCTTGTGGGAGCGGCTGCCGCATCAGCACCACCGGCGGGTCAGGTTTCACTGCTCCGTGGATCCCTCAGAAGGACAGGACATGACACAAGCCATGATTGTGGCAGCACGACCTAGAGTAGGCGCCCGTGGCAGCTACGGTGCGGCAAACAACCTCACCACTTGCCACATTGATGATATAGTGGGAATCTTCATCTCCTTCAACCGCGAGGAAGCAGGACCACTCTGCGGCGAGTGGCGGTGGCGAGGCTAGGTTACCTACAAAAAGTCTTCTCCTTTTTCTTTGAGGAACGATTCCCAGTGGCAGTATTTTCTTCTAGGAAATACTTCTTTGTACTTGAGGATTTCCTTGGGTAGACTTGTATGAATCTTCTCCATATCATGAGGACGTATCCTGTGGAGTACCCCATTCCTATTCAGTGAAGAAATCCAGTAAGCCGAAGCTAAGCAATCTTCATCTTCCTTGCTTATGCATTTGTCGCTTATGCATTTCACTAACATGCGGGAGCTATCGATAAATGACTTCCTCCGGGGTGACATGTTACTGAAGGTAACGGACTCCACACCTTGGTATGCAAATATTGTGAATTCTATGGTTGTGGGGTATGTATCACCAGGAAAAAACAAGAAGTTGGTCTATGAAAGTAGACGCCACTTGTGGGATGATCCGTACCTCTACAGAGTTTGTGCTGATGGCTTCCTGAGAAGATGTGTGCCCACAGCCTAAGAAATAAGTATCATTGAGAAATGTCATGCGGCACCATATGGGAGACACTATGGTGTACACCGTACTCAAGCCAAGATCTGGCAAAGCGGATTCTTTTGGCCAACCATGTATGAGGACACCAAAGAATTCGTTCGAAGATGTTGAAGATGCCAGCAGCATGGAGGGATTACTGCACGTACGAGATGCAATGCCCCTACAAAACAACCTCCAGATATAACTATTTGACATATTGGTATTGACTTCATGGGACCATTCCCAAAGTCCTATGACTGCGAATACATCCTGGTGGTAGTTGATTATGTGTCCAAGTGGGTAGAAAGCAATGCCATGCCGTGCTGCCGACTCCAAGCATGCTCGACGGATGTTTCATGAGATCATATTTCCTCATTTTGGGACACCAAGGATGGTGATAAGTGATGGAGGGTCTCACTTCATTGATAAGACCTTCTGAAACTTCCTTAAAGAGCTTGGAGCAAAGCACAACATTGCAATTCCATATCACCCCCAAACCAATGGTCAAGCAGAAACATCGAACAAACAAATCAAGAACATTCTGCAAAAGACCGTACAAGAGATGGGGAAATCATGGAAAATGAAGCTACCTGATGCACTTTGGGCATATCGGACTGCCTACAAAATACCACTAGGCATGTCACCCTATCAGCTAGTGTATGGGAAAACATGCCACTTGTCTGTCGAGCTGGAACACAGAGGGCACTGGGCAATCCGGAAATTCAACACGGAAGCAACAGCTATCAGAGCTGGAAGAATGGAGGAACAAAGCATACCATAGTGCCAAGATCTACAAAGAGAAGACCAAGAAGTGGCATGACAAAAGAATCAAGCAAAAGGAGTTCAAGCCAGGAGATAAGGTATTGCTCTTTAATTCCAGGGTTAAGTTATTTGGATATGGGAAGCTTTGGAGCAAATGGGAAGGACCGTACACCATCGTCAATGCCACGTCACATGGAGCAATCACTATCCAAGATGATGGAGGTAAGACCTTCAAGGTAAACGGTCATTGTTTAAAAATCTTCCTAGAACCTGATAATAAAGAGTATGATGTGATCAACTTCATCGAAGAAACCTAGCCTTAAAACCAACTTTCAAAATAATAAAATAGGCTAGGCAACCCTTATCTTCCTAGGCTCCTTTTTGTTTTGCTTTGTTCCCTAATAAATTGCAGGCAGAAGAATAAGTGTGTGTGTGGGGGGGAGGGGGGGTGGCCTGACCCCCAGGTCATCTACACACAACGAAGATATGCAACCCCAATCTTCACTCTCCTTGGTTCATGAGTTTGAATGAGTCTTAAAACTGATCCTTTAAATCAAGCTCAAATAAAATGAATCAACATGCTCCATCTGCATTACATGCTTTCTATGGTTGGCTTGCATATGTTTTATTCCATACTTATCATCTTGATGCTTGTGAACAAATATCTTTAGGTCAACATGCTCATCTAAGTAGTTGGTGTGCGTGATATGGTCTGATGACCAAGATCTTTTCTCTTAATATTTAAGTACATGGGAAAATTTATTTGAAAAACTTACAAAAAACCCTTGCAAGCTCCTCTTTGATTTGCCAAAGTCCTACCAAAGCCATATGATGAGTTACCATGAAAAGCTTTTCCACATATGCAACTTGCTTTCTCATTGAGCTTTGTCAAATTGTTGTGACCCTTAGTGAGATTCATTTCATACTCACATGATCAAGATCACGTACATGTCCACTCACATGCTATTCTTCCACACTAGAAGATAACAAGCACTTCCATCCACCACAAAATAAAAGTCCATGCCATAACATGACTCTCTTTCTCCAAAGTTACCATCAAGGATATGGGCTATGCAAAAAGAAATAAAAGATGCATACCCAAAGAAGGTATGCCACATGCCCACAAGGCATGCCAAAAAAAAGAAACACACACACACACACACACACACACACAGAGAGAGAGAGAGAGAGAGAGAGAGAGGAAAAGATGCATACCCAAAGAAGATATGCCACATGCCCACAAGTCATGTAAAAAACAAGAAGAAAAAAGAAAAAGAAAAAGATAGCCCATATCCAAGAAAAAAATAATAAAAGGAGAAAGAGGGATCATGCAAAGGAGTTCATCCACAAAAAATAACCACACACTTGCACATCTTGATCAAGGTTTATGACTTGTTTCTCCTTTGGATCCGGTTTTTGACTTAGCAAAATATGAGAAGCAAGCCTGCTTTCATATCCTCCATACCTACAGCTCCACAAAAAGAAGCTGTTAGGAGTAGGGTGGAAAAGAAAGGCACATAAAAGGCCTTGGTGAGGAATGAAACACCATGAGTGATCTGAGAGTATCAAATGAGGAGCTAAGCAAAGGTTTGTTTTCAAAACTAATAAAAAAGATCCCAAGCTACTTGACATAAGGAGTTGAGGTGACTTGATTCAAGACCGTTCCATTCCTCAACTACCCAAGATGACATGATAGACACTTCAAAGTTCACAAGTGCAAGGTGAGGTTTGGAATATCTCTTATGCTCGCTTCATACCTTTGGAAGTTATATTTCACCTTAGTCTTTTCTCCTTCACTCGAGGACGAGCAAAGACCAAATGTGGGGGTGTTGTTGACGGTCCTTAAGTCTAAAATCAACAGTCAATTTCTTCAGCTTTTTGTGTCAAATAATCACCAAACTTACCTATAGGGCTTGATACTCATTAGTTCCACAAGTTTTGGTGAATTGTTTTTTGCAGGCACCCACACGTGGAATACGCGAGAAAACATAAGTGAACACAGAAGAAATGGACAGAAGACCCCATCCTATGTTTCACTTACAAAGAGGGCCCACCTGGTAAAGCAAACGGGCACGCCACGCAAGATGCATGTCATGGTCAACAATAGGGTCCACCTGTCAGCCTGCCAGAGAAGGATGAGCCAGGGGAGGCGCCACCACAGGGGTCCACAGGTCCAAGCCTGCCAGAGAAGGATGAGCCAGGGGAGGCGCCACCATCCTTGCGTGGCGACAACACAGGGGTCGGCTGAACCTGGACAGCATCCCGTCTAGGTGCACTTCGAGGAGGAGTCACGGCCAAGGCACCTGATCACCTTCCATATGTGCTTTTGGCGGGAACCGACCTCCACTAGTATAAATAGGGCTCTCCCTCACCCCTCATTTCACACACCATTCAAGGGTAGAGTAGTGCCACATTGCAAAGGCGACGTGCTAGTTCTCTAGTGCATAGAATAAAGGAGGAGTGTTCTTCTCCAAGATTGCACCTCTACGGATATTGGCTTTTTTTGGAGTAAAGTAAGTCAGTATTTGTGATTTCTTGTTCTTGCATAGTACTTATCCTTGAGTGAGATCAGTTCTCTTACTCGCGGGTTCGTCGCTCTGTATTTATATAGAGTGCCGTAGTTTGCTACGGGGTACCAAACGTAGTTAGACTACAGTAG
This sequence comes from Panicum virgatum, assembly GCF_016808335.1. Lineage (NCBI taxonomy): Eukaryota > Viridiplantae > Streptophyta > Magnoliopsida > Poales > Poaceae > Panicum > Panicum virgatum. The sequence goes on along the minus strand of NC_053146.1, from coordinate 42,183,522 downwards.
TAATCAGTAGCTTAGATGTGGTGTCTAGGCTAAGGGTTACCTTCGTTTGCCTTATATCCCACGGTCTGTTGAGGTAGTCCACAGGTGGTGACAACCCTGTTGGTCCTTATTAGTCCTCCACGTTCGGATATAGCGTAGAGCCGTTGGCCGGAGTCTCCTAACCATTTCAGGGGTAAGCCGGTGCCCGAAGCGAATCTTACCCGAGAGATCGACCTTTAACTCATCCCTAGTACTACCTCAGGAATCCTCTCCATCCTCGCCACATATCTCTTGGTGTGTCCTTGGACTGACTTTGTTAGAAGTTAGTGCACACACGTTCCCTGTGGATACGATACCCTAGAATACTCACGGGTGAAAGCTACAACGGTATCCGTGCGCTTGCGGATTTATTCGCAGTCGTTAAAATACCCAACACTCCTGATGTCTCTGAACCTCTAGATGTGGTTAGAGACAGGCTCGTCGATCCTCTGCCTGACCTCTGTCAGGTCTGCGGGCTTCATCTCATGTACTCCTGCGAAGAAGTACTTGTGGAATTGCTTCTCCAGATCGGCCCATATGAGTATGGAGTTTGGTGGCAAGGAGGAGAACCACGCAAAGGTCAAACCAAACAGTGATAGTGGGAACAACCGAACCTTCAAAGCATCGATTCCAGCAGCATCTCCACACTGGATTAGGAATCGGCTAATGTGTTCCACGGTAGATATGGCATCTTGCTCGAAGAACTTGGTGAAATTCGGCACTCTATAGTGATGAGGTAGTGGAATCTGATCATAAGCCTCAGGATAAGCCTTACGATACATGAATGCCGGCTGTTTTGGCTTCAAACCGAACTAATTCTTCATCACATCAGCTATCTGTTCTAACCAGTCAACAACTTGTGGTGCAACAACTTGCTGTGGGATAAGCCGTTGTTGTACCTGAGCCTGCACATACTGCATGGGTTGCAGAGCTGGAGATGTAGGAGGTTGAATTGGTGCTTGTTGTGGCTCCGGTAGTGGTGCTGGCGCCTGCTGCTGTTGCCCAGGTGTGTGAGGTTGCTGCTGTGCTGCCCCCCATGCCTGAACGCTGGCCATCTGCGCCATCGCAATCATCACTGCCCAAACAGCCGATGGATCGAACTGTGGGGGCATAGTCGTTGAAAGTGGAGCCGACGGCGATGCTTGAGGGCTGCCCACCTACTGCTGAGGAAGCAGTTGATGAGCCACCATCAGCATGGTCTTCTGAGATAAGGGCGGAGTAGTCTGAGCAAGTCCGGCTAGGCCTACGGCATCCTGCTACTGCGGCCATGTACTGCTCATCATGTGCGGCGGCATCCCCAATGATGTAGGGATGTAGCCGGATGGAGTGCTGAACAGATTCTTCGCCGCCGACGAAGTTATCTACGATAAGGTGGTGTACGTCGGAGCCGATGGCATTGGGGTCCCAATTGGTTGGAACGCCGGCGGCTGGAAGAAAGGCGGTGGTGTAGGAGCAGATCCTGAGCTCGCTGGTGCTGCACAGGATGGCATCGGTTGGGAGCCGACGCTTGCTGCAGCTGAAGCTGCTGCCCTACTGGCTGCGGCGTCCGATGGTTCCGGTTGGAAATAACACAGCCCTGTGTATCCAGGTTCGCACTTGCCAGTCATCATCTGATAAATGGCATTCTTGACAGTGTTGGTGATGACGTTTGACTGGTTGATCAGTGCATGGCTTGATTGAACATCTCCTGGAACTTCATGGGGTTCTCAGTGATGGTGATATGACGTGGCGTGGGGAAATCAGTCTTCTGGATTATCTTAGCCCCCTGCCAACCATACTGAACGACTACAGACAGGCCTCCTTGAAGCCGTCGATAGCCTGAGCCATTGCTTGCTTTCGCTCCTCGCTGAGCTGATCTTCAGTAACCTTGAGGGTGTTGTTGGTGCTCATCTCAGCACGAGTATCATTATCTTCGTCACCTCCGGCCGATTTGCCATCGACCATGTTGATGTAGGCGTACATGATGTCACGTGGATGTTGATGACGTGTCCCACTATGCGTGCCAAGAAGCGTGTTGATGCAAAATCCCACCGGATGGATTCTCATTCTCCACATACGCTAGGGCCGGGGAGATTTGCTTCACACCGAGTACTGAACCCAGTCGGCGCGTGTGTGGTGCGCTTGGCGTGCAGTCAATTTGACCTACAATTGACAAAGAAGATAAACGTTAAATTTCTTGGTGCTATCGGCTAGCCAACCGATGCGGGTGACGTCAGCAATCGGCTAATGTACAGCCGATCTAAGGGAACAAGCCGATCTAAAATGATGTAGCTTTAGGAAACAACACCTAGACCCGAATCCTATCAGCTATAGTGTGGAATCACGTGAGCAGCCAACAACGAGCAAATCCAAGCTGGCTAAATTGTGGTGAAAGCTTAAAACAAACTAGATTAACAAGTCAACCTAGCAAGATCTAAACAATTACTGATAACTTGTGATATAAAGTTAGAGCAAACCAGATTAAACGGATTAACCTAGCAAGAACTAAACAAATATCGATAACTTGTTGTAAAAGTAGCAACAAGCTAGATTAACGAATCAATTAACCTAACAAATTGATAACTTCTACCGGTAAATTGGTGAGCAAGCTAGACCCCGCCGGACAGATCTAACAGGCTCAATAAATTGGTGAACAGCTAGGCCCCGCTGGATGGATCTAACGTGTTCGATAACTTTGAGCGCTATGAACAGAGGAAGAAGCGATGCATCGTCAACCTAGATCTATCCACGCAACTCGACTCGGAACTTACCAACAAACGATGAACGTGCCTGCTAAGAAAAACTCATAAAGGGAAAATCTACCACAACTAGGGCAAAGCCGCTGTACTGAAAGGTAGATGTGATGAATGTAAAGTTTGTGTTTGGATGTGGTTGATCAAAGTTTACAAATGCCAGAGGTTGGCTATTTATAGCCTAAACCTAGACCCCAGTGCCAATACGGCTAGATTACACCTTGCGAATCAAGAAAACAAACTTGCCTAATCGAATGAAACAAAATCTGGAAGATAACTTTGCTGACATAGCCTCACCAACTCCTTCCTCAGCTCCATCGGCTGCGATGCCCTCTCTGGCTCAAAACATCCTTCTTTCTTCCTTCAGCCCAACACCAGCCCATTCTCCATTAGCTCCTAGTCCACGGATTGACACGTGGCAGAAAACGGTGTCAACAGGTGGGGGTCACTTTTTCGAGTGATTGTCCCCAGCTTTTCAACTGAATTCTCCTTGCATCCTTGTGAAAAATTCGAGTGATTATTTTCTTTGCATCACTCAAGTTATGTTTAGTGCTAATGCCATGTGGCTTCATTCTATTAGCTTCAAAAATTTGAGTGATAGAATCACAATTTTTAGTCGATAGTTAGGTAGTCATTCCCATGTTTTAATTCCATGAAATTATTGTTGCTCTATTTTTATATAGAACTAAAATTTGTATATTTTGCTCCACTGATCATGGGTGCTATATTTTTCCCAATAGAATAGATATTGGTATTATCTAAATAACAGTCAGCGAGCGAATTGAACTTAGCTAGTGTGGTTCCTTATGGTAGAACCTGTCCACATGGGGTTCGAGTCCTCGACTCAGCACGAGTGCTCGTATTTTCCTAGAATTGTAACAAGCTTTAACCGGCACTATTTTTTCAGTGCTAAGCAACACGTCCGTCGACAACGAGTCGCTTGTGGTGACTTCATCAATCTCCAGGATATGCCGGCTCAGTCTCTCAGAGATGCTCATACCGGTAGGATTGCGTGCGTGTATTCATACGAGTGATGAGCGTTTGCGTCTGTAATGTGTTTCATAAAAAATAAAAAAGTAAGCAAGTGATTAAAGTTTATCTTTATTCTTCAAGAACCAGATCAATAGCATGAAATTGGAAAAAGTCTATTTTATACTCTCGAACTATCATAAAAGTTCGATTTTCCATTTTCAACTACAAAACCGGATAACAAAGATCATCCAACTGTCGAAATCGGGTGCCAATATTTCTATAAAAATGTAACCTAACAATTGACACTACTTGTAGCTATGCTTAGTATTTATTTGCTTGTAGCTATGCTTACTATTTTTGAATAAGTAAGATTCAAATAGAGAAAAAATAGATAGATTACATTTCTAGAAAAATTTGGGTACTAGTTTTTTTTATTTTTCTGATTTAAATGAATTGGTTTTGATTTTTTTTCTTATCTGAGCTTAAATTTTTAAGTTTTTTTTTGAAATTATGAAACCACCCAAAGAGTCAAACTTGTCCTGTTTTGACAGTTAGGTGCTCTTTTTACCCTGTTTTGTAATTAAAGGTTAAAAATTTGACTTGTGTGATTGTTGAAGGGTGTAAATTGAATTTTTCCTCATAAAATTGGCATTAGTGATCCTTTCCTTTGTTGTTCTGGGAAGGGTTTGCACTTGTAGCCTAATATTACAATTTAGAATCTATGTTCAGCCTTCGGTGATCTCCAGAGAAGCTCAAATAACCTTGTTATCAAAGCCTTCTATTTTGTGTTGTGCCTAGAGAATCTAACCATCTGCACTAATGTGATTGTGAGGTGCAATGGCTTCGGCTATCCTACCTTCCTTAACACGAAGGAGTTAGAGGAAGTGATGAGATATACTACTATAAGAATAAGTCAATCCAAATACCCATCACCGCCAGTTGGTATTACGATCCTACGATGATGTTGTTCACCGTAGTTCCCCTTCCTTTCCTCTTTCCCGTTCCCCTCCCTTCCCACACCGTCTCCCCTCCTCCTCGCCGCGTCCCTTCCCAGTTACCTCCTTTCCCCGGGCCCTGCTATTCTGAACGCGCACCCCAGGAGCCCAACTAGCGCCCGATCTCCGACAGCAGATTCCATTCCTTTTTCGGAAAGTTTTTTCTTCCCAATTTTTTTCTTTGGAAAGTCATAACTTGCAAACACAATATTTACACATAATTTTTTGCACATACTTTCTGAAAGAAAGATTCTTATCATAACTTTTACGGTACAAACAACTTTTAAGTACAAGTCTTTCATACAACTTCTTGAAGAATTTTAGCACAACTTTTACGATACATACAATTTTAATTAATATATATATTCAAAAAATTGTGGAGCATAATTTTTTAGCACAACTTCTGTAAAGTTATTTTTGTTAGAAAGTGTTGACATCAGATTTTGGTAAATCTGATGTAATTTGAAGATTGTCAGGTATTGGTATACATGCGCACGAGTCACAAGCAACAGGAGGGATCAAGCGGACGACGATCGGCAAGTTTCTAATGTCATCTGTCCTTTCCAGGAGATTACGAATATAGACGGGCACATGTGCGTATTTGCATTAAGGGGATGCTTCTAATTTGCATGCAAGATGATTAAGGACAGGTGGCCGGATTGATTAATTACGGAAGGTTAATGCGTGCATGCTGAGCTGAATAGAATAAAGAAAGGAGCCAGCATGTTTATGCGAAGATGATCAGAGTAATAAAGGCCGTTTATAGTAATGTGCAGAAAAGGTGCATGTATCCGTAAAGGACAAGATGCAGCGGCATAATGATGTTCGGCCTGATAGGAATACAATATTTCCTAATCTAATTACCTTGGCCGAAACAGAGGCAAGATGGAAGCTTCATCGACGAGGATTCTACGGAAAGGGAAATTAGAATCCGTGTATCTTAATATTAGTTTGTTTAGATATTTCTTTTCTAGCAAGTTTGGTGTGTCGTAACTGGCTAGGATGTTTAGGCTATAAATATATACCTCGTACATTGTAAAATATTTATCACACGATCAACAAACAAACTCTACTTTTTACCTGCAATTTACTTTTCGGCAACTTCGCCACTTTTCTTTTCTTTTCGGCGAGTTCTTTCGAGTTGATCAAGGACGCATCACATTCGAGCGACTTGATCTACTAGTAAGTTTTCGTTTACCGAGTAAATCTGAGCTTTAGCTTCCGGGCGCATCGCTGTGGCTTCGTTCAGATCTATTCAAAAGTTATCGAGTTTATCTAGGCTTTGACTTCCGGGCGTATCGCTGTCGTCTCGTCTAGATTTATTCACCAATTATCGATATTGGCTAGATTTGTAGGTTTTTCTATGCTTTTTGGCCATTATCACACCTAAAAATATATTAGATCGGCTTTAGGTTTTGCAGTAACACTTTTGTTATCTCAAGAGCCGGTTTAGATCTGTTTTTAGTTTGCATCATCTGAGTTACACATTCGTACCTTAGATCTTATTATACACGCATAATCGGCTACTCAAAGCCGGTTTTGTCGTCTAGTGCATCGGCTGATCCTGTCGACGCACTCGCTTTTTACACACTTGCATTTAAATATTCTTTTGTCGTGTATTGTATCGGCAAAGCTTGCCGATACACCTATCTGAGGGATAATCGGAACTCCAGTCGATACACCATCGAATTTAACGTTTACTCTGTCTCCTTGTCAATCAACAGATCAGATTGACTAGCATGCTTGGTTTACTTTTCGTGCTTGGCGAACACTTGCCCTCGGATTTCAGTGTGTTGATTTTTGCGTCAACACATATTTTGGCACGCCCGGTGGGACACGACAATATCATCATGAATTTTCCAACGGAGATGTTCGAGCAAGCTATGAAACAAGCGATGATCAACTAGACTAACAGCCTGGCGAGCACGGCGAATAATGCAATCAAAGGTGTGAATGCTGATAAAATTGTTCATCAGTTTGATCATCACACCTCACAGCCGATGGTTTATCAGCATCAAACATCGGCTCAGACGGGTGGTTATCAATATTATGCATCGACTCCACAGCCGATGGCCTGTCAGCAACCATGGTCAATGGTCCGGCAGCTACAGCCGATGACTCATCAACAACAGCGGTTAGGTAGCTGTTGGCCGCAAGCATCAGTTCTTCAGCCATCAATCCATCATAAGGTCCAATCGGCTATTAGGCAAGAAAAGGCTCAATGGAAGGAGTTTGCACAGCTGATGAGGGTCAGCGAAGATTTGTTTCCGTCCTGCTTGGCCAGAGTGGACAACGAAAATAAATGTGTCGAGTCTGAAAAGTTGAATTCCCGAATGACTGATAAATCAGGAGACATAGATTATAAAGCACAAAATTCGGTTAGCAGATCCAAAGACAGTGACCAATGTAGAGAAGAACATATCTTTGAAAAGCCTCACGAAGAAGAAGCTCCAGCAATTAAGAAGGAAGAGGCTAAAATCAGCTTGACTGAATGGGTAAAGAATATAAAGCTGACTTCATGCCCATATGTCAAAGAAGAACCTGAGAGGTCTGGATCAATGAAAATTGTTATGCTTGATGGCCGTCTACCAAGGATGGCCAATATTTTATTCTTCCAGCCTGAAGTGGCTGAAGTGGTCGATGGATGGATGGAGGTTGCAGAGGCAATGAAGAAGATTGTTTCTTGGAATAATTATTGCCCACCTTCCAAAAATATTATTCAGGAATATCGGGTGCTTGGAATTTGTCTTCCGTGGAAGCCAGGTGATCAAGAGCAAAAAAATTATTGCTCAGAATTATCGACTACTTGGAGATTATTTTCCTTGGGATCCATGTGGACAGAGTTGCTACTGCACTAAATACCGCAGCCGATGAAGATTGATCGGCTAGGAAGTACATATGGGATTGCCAATCTGGAGATTAGATATAATATTGAATGAATATTGATCCAATGGCAAGAAAAGAGTTGCATCGGCAAACAGGCATTCAAGAAAGGTGTGCCGATAGCTACATGATAGTTTGTACATCTATCGGCTACGTGTTACTCAGATGAGTTCGATACCAGATTAATCGTGGAAAAGGCGGACACTCAATGATGAGTTGAATGCAAACTTGTTTGTTGAACCAGATCAGTGGAATCAATGTTCGACCTGACATGTACATGTGTGTATTGGAATATGGTCTATGATACGATGGATAATGAAGAGATTTATTTGAGATGATCTGGTGGTAGAGTGTCAACCTGTCTTTGGTTCAGAGATTATTGCATTTAAGTTCGAATGTGTCCCTCGGAATTGCCGATGTGGCTGTGTTTGCAGGAGTGTTGGCCGATGCATTCAAAATAATAGTTGGATATTCAGGTCAGTGTGAAGTGTGGAAGATTAGTTAATAATTGGAGACCATATGACTGGAATAATTAATGAAGATAATGAAGCCGATAGCTTAAACTGCTGTGTACATCGGCTGGGAGAATCATTGATGTATTTATGGTGGCTTTTTCTTCCATATATTGGCCGATGCATCCAGTTATTCAGTTTTGACTGTGTATCTTGGAGGGTATCGGAAAATCAATTTTGAAGCAATTGATTGATGAGATATTTAGCCGCCAGACCACAACACCGCGCGTCAGCTCGTCGGCACAGTTACGCTGGGATCGGCACGGTGGGTAAATGCGTGGTGCAGATCGGCATCGGCGAGACCACGCATCAGCGAGGCGACATATCGGCGCGTCGCTCGTGTTGGAGGCCAGTGCATGCGCCTCTAACTACTTCTTGACCGAATGCGTTCAGGTACTCAGTTTCAAATATGAAGATACTTCCTCCAATATGAATTGCAGCTGCGACCAGTCAGCAAACACAAGGCCGATATTTTAAATCAGCCGATGCTAATGTCAATCGGCTACATGGCGTAAAGAGCCGATGCCAATATCCGGTGATGTAGACGGCATTATTCCTGACTGACAATAGGGGCTTGATTTCTTTGTGATGCTTTGATGTCAAGGATGGACACATCGGCGGTTTATGAGCTTGTCTCGAGTGTGCTAGTCGACCGGATGGTTATTTAATTCAGCTAGTTAAAGTGATCAAGACATTGAAGTCTGGCTGTTCTCATCGGCTAGCTGTTCTCATCTCCATCGGTTCCAAGACGTTCCATCGGCCAATAGAAAATAAACAAGAGAGAAAGAAGTCAGAAGATGGTACGCATTGTCATTATGACTTTGTGGTTGATGGCCGATTTCAGGATAGAATATTTCAAATGAAAGAAGCAAGCTAGCAGCGGCAAGAGTGTGGGCATGCGTCTTGCATATGTACATGCATGCATATCCGCGAACCCAAATTGGACATGACGATGTTGTGATACTCAAGGAGCCGGCACACCGCCGATGAAGATGATACGTCGCTGGGATTTCGTCGGCTTCCTCAGAAACATCCACACTGCTTCATCGGCTCATAATTGCCAAAACACAGGAGGAGGCCATTGAGGAGCATCTGGCCGATATCGAGAACACAGTGACATCCAGGACACATGACGGTGGGGTTGAAATTCAAAAAGGACATGTATCGGCTGCGGGTGCTAGTCCTTCTCAAGTACCATCAGAACCGATATACATGAATATATTGTGGTGATGAAGCAGTCGATGAAGAATTGTTGGTGTAGCATATCGAGCTGTTAACAGCTTTTGCTTTTCGATGGGGTTTCATCGGCTCCCTGATGATTGGCACAATCAGTGCTCTTGACGCATCTTCACTGAAGAATCATGCCGACGGCGACGCTCCACATGCAAGCAAGAAAATCTCCTTCACAGAAGCATGCATAAGTTACTTGGACCACGCATACACATACGACCAGAAGAAAAGCAAGGATATCAAGCTAGCTATTTTAGTTTGTGCTGCCGATAACAAGAATAGCCGATGAAGTTGTTGGGCTAATTTATCAGCTCCCCTTTTCTCAGCTGCGTAAAAAATTGATCGGCAACAAAAGGTATATAATATTGTTCCTTGGTTGATGATATAGAGTCGATCGTCCAATTTTTGCATTAGCCAATGGGAGCAAGTTATGATACTGAAAGCTGATGAGATGTTTCAATCGGCTAAGCGTTAATGTATCGAAGTCTGAGAGCATCAGCTGATTGATGCTGGTGTCATCGTCAGAAGCCAGTTGAGCCGCTGGTTTCAGAAAACATGAAAGATCAATTGACCGTATTTCTATCACCAGCTGGCATAATTGTCTATGGGGCAGACCGATTCTTAGTGGCCACTGAAGATCAAAGCTGAGTTATATATACATAACTCGAGTATTATCGGCTTGGTGGTTCATATCAGATGAGATGGAATATTTTAAATAGCCAAGGATACATTTGAACCAAGGGCTTGCTGCGGAGCAGTATCAACAGCATTCTCGCCACATTTGCAGTTCTTCATCGTCATCCGTCATGATTCCCACTAGCGCTAACATCAAATGCGCGCTGGCCGGGTCGTACGCCGCCGATTGCCAGTCAACTCCTTATGCTCTTCGGCGCTGACGACAGCGCAAGCTCTGCCACTGCGGCAAGCGCGTCAAGCCACGATGACGGTTTTTCTGATGAACGGGTGCCGGATAGATGAGATATCCGCGAGCTATCGAAGACCTCATGGAACAAAATGATGCCATACTGATCGGCCTGAGGTACGCGATGCCTCTTCACGACTGTGCCGATCACTTCGCCCGCAACAACTGAAGAATATCAGGGTTACTATCCATCACGACCTGATTGCTGCACGAGACTGCTGGATGACTAGAAGATTATTTCAAGACGACGGGGACACCACAGGACATGGGGTGACTCACATCGTCAAGATATTCGGCGACCAAATCGGCGCGCTGCTCCTGATGTGACGACAATGGTGACAGCATTATCAGCGACGTTACGGAGACACCGATACTAGAAGAGTGTTGCCGATCCAGTGTTGTGGGCTCAGCGGTCCTACTCAGCGTGCATCGGCTCTGACGGAAAGAATTGATTTCAACAAATTATCAATATCTTGATGAGGGCACCGATTTCATCATCATAGTCAACAGCAAGAACAAAGAAGAAGCAATATAAGCTAGCAGAGTGTTTGTGCGCATCCTGAACATATACGTACATGCGTCATATGATTGGAGAAATAATGAATGATTTACATGCGAGAAGACAGACTACAGAGGCAAGCAGAGGTAGAGCTGTCAGATCATCGGTTTTGAATATGGAAAGCCGATGAGAAATATGCAGAAGAACACAACAGTTGTTGGATAGTCTCATCGGCTACTGTTAAAGGAACCTCCAGCGGCTTTTGTTTTTGGAGAGTTAATTAAGTTACAAATGCATGTCAAATGCTGGAAATCAAAAGAAGGCTACATGTCGACCAGGACTACATACTCGAGAAGACACACAGGCATGGTGAATACAAATATACAGCCGATGATTGATGATTACTGAACAGCAAGGATTGACAATCACAAGATTATGTTGCTGCCGCTCCACTGCCAATACTGGTATGATTAGAGAAACCTTACTTCTTACTGCAAAATTACTTGGGAATTTTATTTTGCGAAAAATAAAAATAGCTTAGCTCATCGATGGCATGACAAATTCCTACCAGAGCCATATGCATGTTGACATCTTTGAAAACCTTACACATATGTTGCTTGTTTTGCATTGAGCTTTGTCAAATTGTTTGTGACCCTTGTGATATTTGTTTCATGCTTTTAAGATCAAGATCACGAACACTTCACATATACTTGTGCCGACTTCTACACTGGAAGTTGCGCAAAAACATGCCTTTCATCCACACAAAAATACTCTTATCATTTTGACATGACTCTCATATTGCAAAAAGAATATGGGCTATGCGAAAGGAAAAGAAAAAGTATCTGTGCGCAAAAGCATAGGAAAAGGAAAAAGAAAAAGAAAGATAGCCCATATCTCAAAATAAAAGATAGTCATGTAGAAAGGGGTGCGAGTTCCATCCAGAAAATTCCACACACATGCACATCTTGATCTGATTGTGTGACATGTTTTCTCTAGCGGATCCAGTTTTTTACTTTGCAATATATGAGGTACAAGTATGCGTCATCTTCATCCCCTACCCTGAGCTCCACTGAAAAGCCTTATTAGAAATAGGGAGGAAAGAGGTAACCCAATGCCTTGGCAATGAATCATGCACATTAAGCGCTCCAAGAGAGTCATTTGAGGAGCAAAATTTTATTCTGATTTAAAAATCTTTCAAAAAACCCAAGTTATTTAGCAGAAGGAGTGGAGTTGACTTGATCCCTCAAGTTGGCTTTAAAATTGTGATGCACATCATGAAGAGGATCAAGGCTATGAAAAAGCAAGGAAGACATCGGCTATGAAAAAGCAACGTAAGAGAAGCCGAGGTCTCAAGTCCATAAAGTGATTGAGCAAATTGAGACATTGGATTTACAGAGTTTCGAAGCATGAGGCCTTCATACTCCGAAACTGGGGGACTTGTGTTGACATCAGATTTTGGTAAACCTAATGTAATTTGAAGATTGTCAGGTATTGGTATACGTGCGCACGAGTCACAAGCAACAGGAGGGATCAAGCGGACGACGATCGGCAAGTTTCTAATGTCATCTGTCCTTTCCAGGAGATTACGAATATAGACGGGCACATGTGCGTATTTGTATTAAGGGGATGCTTCTAATTTGCATGCAAGATGATTAAGGACAGGTGGCCGGATTGATTAATTACGGAAGGTCAATGCGTGCATGCTGAGCTGAATAGAATAAAGAAAGGAGCCAGCATGTTTATGCGAAGATGATCAGAGTAATAAAGGTCGTTTATAGTAATGTGCAGAAAAGGTGCATGTATCCGTAAAGGACAAGATGCAACGGCATAATGATGTTCGGCCTGATAGGAATACAATATTTCCTAATTTAATTACATTGGCCGAAACAGACGCATGATGGAAGCTTCATCGACGAGAATTCTACAGAATCCGTGTATCTTAATATTAGTTTGTTTAGATATTTCTTTTCTAGCAAGTTTGGTGTGCTGTAACCGGCTTAGATGTCTAGGCTATAAATATGTACCCCGTCCATTGTAAAAGATTTATCACACGATCAACAAACAAACTCTACTTTTTTACCTGCAATTTACTTTTCGGCAACTTCGCCACTTTTCTTTTCTTTTCGGCGAGTTCTTTCGAGTTGATTAAGGACACATCACATTCGAGCGACTTGATTTGCTGGTAAATTTTCGTTTACCGAGTAAATCTGAGCTTTAGCTTCCGGGCGCATTGTTGTGGCTTCGTTCAGATCTATTCAAAAGTTATCAAGTTTATCTATGCTTTGACTTCCGGGCGTATCGCTGTCGTCTCGTCTAGATTTATTCACCAATTATCGATATCGGCTAGATTTGTAGGTTTTTCTACGTTTTTTGGCCATTATCACACCTAAAAACATATTAGATCGGCTTTAGGTTTTGCAGTAACACTTTTGCTATCTCAAGAGCCAGTTTAGATCTGTTTTTAGTTTGCATCATCTGAGTTACACATTCGTAGCTTAGATCTTGTTACACACGCATAATCGGCTACTCAAATCCGGTTTTGTCGTCTAGTGCATCGGCTGATCCTACCGACGCACTCGTTTTTTACACGCTTGCATTAAAATATTCTTTTGTCGTGTATTGTATCGGCAAAGCTTGCCGATACACCTATCTGAGGGATAATCGGAACTCCAGCCGATACACCCTTGAATTTAACGTTTACTTTGTCTCCTTGTCAATCAACATGTCAAATTGACTAGCACGCTTGGTCTACTTTTCGTGCTTGGCGAACACTTGCTCTCGGATTCTAGTGTGTTGATTTTTGCGTCAACAGAAAAATTTCTCGCTCAATTTTTTCACTTATAAGTTTATCGTATAACTTATAGGTACTACAATCCTTGGTATATCTTTTTAATATAATTTTTATAAAAAAGTTATCAAGAGAACTTCAAATATATGGAAAGTAAAAGAAAAAATCTGAAAAGAAATGGAAATGATACCACCTGCTATTAGGGAACCTAATAGGAAAATTTGAAATGAGAAGAGAAAATTAAGGAATACATCGCTTCGTGGGAGGGAGGGTGGGTGGGGAGACAGCTCATCGGTGCTGTCAAATCGTGCGCCAGGAAGCACTCCTCGCGCAATTGGATTCGCCCCTTTTCCCTCCTCTTCCCCGGCTCCCCTCCCTTGCCACGCCGCCTCGCTTCCCCTCCCGTCCACTTCCCTGGCTCCCCTCTCTCCCCCTATCGCCCCTCCTCCTCGCTGCCGCCTCGCCTCCCCGCTGCTTCCATTCTGAAGGATCGGACAGTCGACCAGAGAGGAGGTGAATGGGAGCCGATAAAAAAATTCTCCAAAAGAACAAGGCCTATGTCCCGAATTCAACTCGACACACCTCTCTAACTGTCAAGACACATCTCTCTAACTGTCAAGGTGACACAAGCTAACTTGTGACTAGCTCACCCTAGTAACAGTTAGGAAAAGCTCAACGCAAAACGGAAGCAAGTGAAACCCGAATCGCTTGAGCACAGCACAACACAAAGCGGAAGCCGAGTTTAATCAAAATGCCATGAGCTCGACACAGAATGGATGAATAGGCAAAACGAACGACTCTAGCACAGCTACCAACAAAAAGCTTCACTTAACTAACTAGGTGATGATTTGACAAAGATTAGCACAAGTCAATTAAGCAAGCAAAGAACCTACAAACATTAACCAGTGTAAAAGCTAATCAAAGCAAGGAGCCGTAGGAATTAAACATGTGAGCACGTTAGTCATTTTAGTGGCCAAGGCAATCAACAAGCTAACCTAAAAACAATATCCGAGATAAGATACAAGAGCTCGAACTAAAAGAAACTTACCTTGCCGTAGCTTCTTGGACCAGCAGCACTTGCAAGCGCAGCTAGTGAGGCATTCAGTCAAACAGCTTGCCTGCTGCTGCTGCTGCTGCTGCTCGGCGGCAAGGCCATCAAGCTCCTCCCTACGCTGCTCTGATCTGCTGGTGCCTGCTGCCTGCTCCCTGCCGCACGCCAAAGGGCCCTGCACTAGTGCCAAACACATCCTTGCTGTCCAAGCGCCTTGATCCTACTTGTTGTGTTCTTGCCGTTCCTGTGCAGCGCGAGGCCTGCCTGCGCCCAGCCCAAACGCCTCTGCTCCGTCCTGCTGCTAGCGCCTACCTTGCCTTGCGCCGCTCGCAGCACTGCCTCCCTTGCTGGTGCTCGCGAAAGCCAAATCAGCGCCGCCCTGCAGTCCAAAAGCAGAGAGCACCAAAGAAGAAAAACAGAGGCACACCGGGAAATCAAGATGAACAAGAGACCGATCGAATCAATTCAAAAATCCAGGAGGGCACAAGGAGGGAGGGGCCTCCTTTCCCATGAATCCGCGGTACAAAATCTCAAATCTCCATCTTCAATCTCTAACCCTGGGTGAGGAGAAGAGAGGAAGGGGAAGAACAGGGACGGGGCGACGGGATGAAAAGCCAGCCAAAGAGGAACCCCCTCTCATCTTATCTTCCGGGCTCCACTAAAAGACTAAAATACCCCTAAACTCTTAATTATAGTATATGCCAACGCAGGGACAATTTCGTCCATTTTCTTGTAGGAGCCAAAGACGGACACGCCGCCTTCACGACTTCGCTTCGTCTCGACGCAAGCTTCGTGATGGCGCCACGTGCCCTCCGCCCGAACCTTGACCACGTCAAGTCCGCCCCGGGTTTTGAGGCCCGAATCAGTCAAATCTGTCTCTCCCGGTTTTGAGGCCAAACCGGTCAAACCCTCTCACACGCCACCGCACAACTTGACTGACTTCCCGGTTTTGAGGCCAAACCGGTCAAACCGCCGATGTCGACGTGTGTCCGACCTCCCGCCGAGTCTTGACGCCTTCGAGTCGTTCGTGCGCGCCCGCTGCACGGATCGCCTACTTGACTCGCCATCATCCTCGCCGACTTGGTCGACGCCGTCTTCATCACCATGTACTCTTGCTCTTCCGCACACCATGTGGACCGCCCATGACTCCGTCCGGCCTCCTCGGTCCCTTGATCCAGGCCTACTCGTATCCATCCTTCACCGTCTTGGTCTCTCGGTATGAACCTTTCGCTCCACCGAGCCCACTCGCGTTCATCCTTCACCATGGTCCTTCAGCGTGAATCTTTCGCCTGACCTTCACCTCGCGCTGTCGACCGTATGTCGCATTCTACACCTGCACATCACGAGCCAAGAGACACATCAAATCCACACGATATTATCAATCGCTCATCATCCAAAAGTGACCATCATTCGTCCTCACATTCTCTCCGCCACCAACTTCTCCCCTCTCTTTTCCCCTACCAACTCACCTCCCTCCACCGCTCCTCCAGCCACTCCCTACTGCCCCTCCCTCCCTCGTCGCCACTCCTTCCCTCCCCCTCTCCTGCAGCACGGGGCCACCAGTACTGGGGAGCTCAGGAGCTTGGCGGCCGATGCAGAGGAGTAGCACCCCATCAGCGCGGGGCCGCCAGTACCGCCGATGATTATGTATTAATGTAAAACATATAGATATTTCTTTAGTATTTTACTAATTACATAATAAAATAGTACAAATAGAAGCAAAGTTATGGTGGAACTTAGGCACTAGGGTAAATCAACAGTTTCATAGTAATAATCTTATTTTTGAGCATATATGCTATATGTATATCTTTTAGCCTAGAATTATTATCCCAATGTAACATCGGGTGCACCATGTAAATTTAGCTCTAGCTTCTCTTACAGGTGGTGCCACGCATGTTTTGAAACTGAAGGGATTTCACAAATATTTTGTTGAAAAATTCATTGTTGACAAGAAAAGGAAACTTTACATATATGTGGCTACGTTAAATTTATGAAACATTTATCTTGAAGATGAGGAACTAACTTTTTTCAAGCATTGTCGAAAAGAGACAGGTGATAACATGCATTAAGAAGCCATTATCATAAAAATGGACCGGCTAGCTGGGTATCTCTTTTAATTAAGACCAGCTAAGCAAAATGATGCATGTGTGTATTTATAGATACAGCCAGCTTCCGATCCAGCTCACATATCTCATCATGCGAAGAAAACTGAAAGGCCCACAGACAAAGGTAAGAAATAGAATATAGTCATACTATTTGAGAAAACTTGCAGTTACCCACTAACTAGATAGGTACTCACTCCGTTCCAAATTATATATCGTTTTGGGCAAATAATCTAGGTATATAGTTTTTCTATGTATCTAGATATAGCATATATCTGTAAGTGCATAGCAAAATCTATGTAGGTAGAAAAGTTAAAATGACCTATAATTTAGAACGGAAGAAGTAGCATTGAAAGATCAGTTTCAAATATACTACAGCTGGCAAACTTTTCATGTTATTAGGTGCCAAGGTATTTATTGTTTCGTTTATTACTTCCGACAATAGGGTTGTAATTATTTTTGTTTATTCTTTATAAATCAACCATTTTTACTTTGACTACTAATAACCAAAGACTTCTATAGATTCTCAATACACTACTAGAATTATTTATTTCATTCCAAATACTTTTTTTACAGTATAACACTTTTATTCAAGATATGCTACGTTAGAATTAATAGATATGGCTACATGCCAATGTTCTAATAAACTTATGTTTATTATCAAGAGTGTTATGGTTTTGGAAAAACAAACCACACATGGCTTTCAATACTGCAAAATCCGCGGCGTACCCTAAAAAAAAGTTATTTGAGGCCATGGTTATAAATAGTAGTGTATTTTTTCCATCTTATTCTCACTTCTAATTCCAACTTGCAAATTTGCAAAGCTACGTGAAAAGCAAAACAAGTTAACATAGATATATAGAAAATGAAACGATTTACAGGAAATCATATGTACTATATGTCTAAAATCATACCAATCAAGCAGCAATCGTAAGTACTCTCTCACCTTTTTAAGAACAAGATATTTATCAATAAACCACCCAAAGCTACTCTCTGATTGATGAAAACCAAGCACTCTACTATATCACAAAATAATCAAACCCCTCTGGATGAAAAAGAGCAGGACATCTCTCAAGAAAGCCACGTACTCTTGACAAATCAAACGACATATAAACAGTGAC
The DNA here is from genome assembly GCF_016808335.1 of Panicum virgatum. Lineage (NCBI taxonomy): Eukaryota > Viridiplantae > Streptophyta > Magnoliopsida > Poales > Poaceae > Panicum > Panicum virgatum. The sequence goes on along the minus strand of NC_053146.1, from coordinate 42,165,697 downwards.
AAAAGTATAAATATATAAGTCGTCTCTGGGGAAAAAATTAAGAGAGAATAATGAAATTAATTAGGAAGCAACAAAACTGTAGGAAGACAGATTGATACAGATGACTTACAAACATTAATTCACTCTAAATAGTCAATCTTTCGTCTCTACTCCCTCCGTTCTAAAATATAGATTGTTTTGACTTTTCTAGATTCATATATTTTACTATATACCTAGACATATGTTATATTTAGATGCATAACAAACAATATAGTGTACAAAGACCTACATTTTAGAACGGAGGGAGTAGTACATAGTACCAAAAACTGAGATTTATCCATGATATATTGTGCATATATTATATATATACGAGGACGCTACATATATGTACGACACACACGAACCACCGTACGTGGCCAGCTAGCCCGCCGACATGACAGCCAGCTAGCTACAGCCTAGAGGCGTCGCCGTCGACATGGCAGCAGCCATGATTCGTCGTCACGGCGGCGAGCTCGGAGAGCGCCCTGAGGAGCTCGATCCTCGCGCGGAGTCGCACGATGTAGTCGGCGGAGCGGAGGAGCAGCCGGTGGGCCGGCACCGCCGTGCCGCCGGGCACCAGCCGCCGCAGCTCCCGGACCTTCCGGCTCATCAGCGCTGTCGTCTCCGCCGCACGCCGCCGGCGCCGCCCGTGGCACGGCGAGCGCCGCCTCCCCTCCATGTATCTGGCAACAGCGAGCAGCGCCAGATGAAGATCGTGCGTGCGCGTGCGGCGACGACGTGTGCGGTGTGCGTGGGAGAGGCAGTAGAGCTGGTGGAATGAATAAATAGAGGCGTGAGGACCTCATCCGGGGAGACGTAGGTTTTAGCTGGGGGTTGGGTGCAAAAAGGCTGGTGAGCTGGGGTCTTGTCGCGTAGCGTGGGGCCCGCGCGTGGACGCCCCCACCGGCTTGTCCTACACACGTATCTGACAGCTCCCCTGATCGCCCAAGGACCGAGGGCAATTTAGTGCCTGATATTTTGATCTCCGTTTTGCCCCTCCAACATTTTGTAGAGTTGTGCCAACTAACTACAATGATATCCAGGTTCGCTGGGTTTTGGGTGAATCATCAATGTGCTGGTGCCCTGCCCTATATCTATACTATAAAGATCCATGACATTTAAAATATTTCTGTTGGGATCTTTGCTTCTTAGATGCCCAGACAGAGAGCATGAACAGTAAGAAAGATGACAATAAAAATAGATGTCGAACTCTCTAATAATAATTAGAAAATTCAACCCTTTACACTGTGGAAATAGGGGGCTATTTATACCCCTAGCCCTCGGCCAGGGTTTCCTAAATTGCCCCCTCCCAACTCATTTACAGCTCACTCTTAGCCGGTTCCTGGGTAAAATTACAAGGTGAGAGGTTCACAAATCCGACCTTCTCACATATTCGGGAGGTGTACAAATCTGACCTTCTCACATATTCATATTTTTCTCACATATCTACAATCGACGAAGGTTACAACAACCTTCGGGTACCTCCGGGAGTTTGAGCCATGAAGGTTCCATGAACGAGCAATCAGCAGTCATCTTCGCTCCCGGCGGTGATCTCTTTTCCCGAAGGTCTTGGCCTTCGAGTTTATGCTTCCGGGTAGTCGTTTGTCACCTTCGTCCCCCGAAGGTGAGCACCGAAGGTCTTGCTCTTAGACCTTTTGCTTCCGAGCGGCGGTTTGCTTCCTTCGCCCACCGAAGGTTGTCACCGAAGGTCTTGGTCTTTAAGCCTGTGCTTCTGAGTGATCCTTCGTCACCTTCGGGTACGCTTACCCTCCTCTTGTTGGAGCCCTGCAAAAGAGTTAGGGAGCATTTCCGAGGGTAGGAGCTTGTCCCGGAGGTCCAATCCCCAATAGTAGCCCCTCGAGGGCGAGGTCCGAAGCCGACGGTCCGAACCCTTGTTAATGAATAAGATTGCGTGTAACCTTCGGGAAGCTCCCGAGGAAAAACATCTCCCGAACCGTCGGCTGCAACGGTCGTTTTTTGTTGTATACGTGTCGTGCTCTGATTGCGCCGCTTGGGCTGCCGTCTCCTCGGTTTTACCGCTGGAACTGTTCCTTTTCACCGCCTATATAAGCGGAGGGGGTGTAAAACCTGTGCCCTCTCGAGCTTTGCTTTCCTTCGTCGCTTTTTGCTATAAAGCGCTTTGTCCGAAGGTTCTGGTTTCGTGCGCGGTCAAGCTGCTCGTTTCCTTCGGTGTAAGTAACTTTGCGGCTCATGGCTCGCACTAAACAGACAGCGAGGTTGATCGAAGGTTCGTTTGAGCCTTTGTTTCTAATTTGACTTTGTTTTTTTATTTATTTTTATAGTTATGGCATTCATTAAGAGGGCGGTTCTCCGTACAGACTCTGGTCCAGCTCCCGAAGGAGAGGCGGGTGGTTCGCAGCCTTCTCAGCAGTAGCAGTCCAGCGAGAGCCTTTCGGCTGTGTCTGCGGACGTGTCGGAACTGATGGCTCCGGAGAAACGTAAGACTTTGCTTTTCGAGCCATCTGTCGTATCTCAGAGCATGATAGACTCTACGTTACGAAGGGCTATTTCGCCGAGGGGGTTTGTCGCCCTCCGGGGGCAGAATTGATTCCTGTACCGGAGACCGGCGAGGTTGTGGTCTTTAAGGATTTTTTTACAGCGGGACTTAGACTTCCGGTGGATCCAATTGTGCCGAAGCTTTTGGAGCCATTCAACGCGAAGCTACACCATTTCACTCTGAACGGGATTGTTACATTGGCCAAATTTCTGTGGGTAGTGCGGAGCTTCGGAGGGGAAGTGTCTGTGGATGTCTTTTGCAGACTTTTTCAGCTGCACTGCCAACCTCGTAAGGTCTATGTAGATGATGATGCCGAGCTTAGCGAGGTTCAGAACTGGCCTGTTGAAGGTTATGCTCTCGACAGCTTACAAGAACAAGTGGGAGGGGAACTGGTTGGGATACTGGTTTTACGCGAAGATTGGCTTCCCTGATCCCGAAGGTTTTAGCGAGGAGAAGTATCTTCTTGCTTCGGACATTGAGATGTTCGATCACGTCTATCAGCCTGCCTTCAGCAAATGTGGGCCAGGTTTCAAATCGTGTCTGGAAGCTTTCATGACGGCTTGCCAAGTTTGTGGTGGCAGGGATGCTGTCGAGGAATTTCTGGCTGCCGAGGTTTGGCCACTGGCTGCTGGCTGGTCTCCGTTGAGGTTCGAGCGCAAGCGCTTTGTTGGTTTGAAGTATGATGTGATTTCTCCATTTTTTGGGCTTCGGAGACCCGAAGGTGCCAGTGACGAAGTTATTGTTGATGAGCTAGAGCGTCGGGCTGCGGAGATATTGGGGCCATGGAACAAAAAGGAGTACCGTTCTTTGGTGGAGGTGTGCGGGGGGAACCTTCGGTTGAACTGTGCCTAGCTGAGATGGGCGTCGCTTACGAGCCTCGGTCGGTTCCGGCTAACGCTATTCAAAGGATGACGCCACCGGGGAACGTAGGTTCGGAGGTTCCTGAATCGAAGTCCAGAGGTAAAGCTAAGGTGGAGGAGGCGGGGAGCTTCGGGGCTACCGGTGCGCGGGGGCGCGGCCGTGGTCGGGAACCTTCGAGCACGAAGGTTTCAGTTGCGAGGGCTGAGAGCGCCAAGAGAAAGGCGCAAGATGAGGAGGTTTCTTCGGGCGACAGCGGTACACCCTCATTTATGGAAGAGCTCATGGGGACGGTGGGCGGGGAGATTGTAGTTCCCGAAGGGAGGCTTTTTAGATCCCGTTATGATCTTAGCGATGAGTACGGGACCATGCTTTTCGGTTCCGGCCGTCGGGTTGAGGTGGCGAAAGCGTTGATTAATCTTCATTGTTCATCCGAAGGTACGACGAAACGCCGGAGGATTCAGAGCCTTGTCAAGACTGGGGCCAAGCTTGCGGACCTTCCGAAGCCGCCCTGCCGAAGGGGACTGCCTCAACGGCTGATGTCCTGAAGGACTCGGCTCCGGCGCCGAAGGACGTGCAGCCTGTTCTTGCGGTGAACATCGAGGAGGGGGAGATCTTGGTAGGTGAGACGCTGATGGCGCTCAGAGGTGGAGAGGCTCGTGGTGGTTCCTCTGCTCCACTTCGGACACCTACTTGGCTTTTCCTGATTACCTAGCTCGTTCGCCGCTTCCGAAGGGGTTTTTACTTATGTTATTTTCTGCAGCTGTATCGGCATCGATGCAGCAGCTCTTGGCCATGATGCACGGGCCTGACGCGACTGGGATTCTCCCTCCCGAGAAAGGTGTGGGGTCTTGTTTTATTTTTGTCTCTTGATCAATTTTTAGTGTTCCCGAAGGTGATTTTGTTTTTGATTCAGGATTTAATGTGGCGGTGGCAGAAGTGTCTACCTCCGACGCTGCTTTCATTGTTGCTGATCTGAGCAAGAAGCTTACCCACGCCAGCCGTGCTTCGATGCAGAAGGCCAAGGCGGACGCTGACCTTCGGGTGGCGAGTGCCACCGAGAGACTGAGTTTGGCTGACAAGCTCCGGCGGGCTGAGGCGGAGATTCTCGTTTTGAAGGACGAGAACCAGCAACTGAAGGCCAGGTGTTCGAGGCTGGAGTCTGCTACTTCGGATAACGAGAAGGTTCTTGAGAGCCTTCGGAGGATCGTTGAGAGGGATGCGAACGAGAAGGCTGCCCTCAAGAGTAGGATCACTGAGCTGGAGTGGGTTCAGGCGAAAGTGACTAAGCTCGAGCGGGTCTTACCCGAGGTCGCCAAACGAGCCGATGGGGTGTACCAAGAGTACAAGAAGGCTCTTGCTGCCCTTGGAGCGAAGCCTTTGCCTTTGCCTGAGTCGGTCGAAGGTCCCCAAGTTTTCTTCCTGCTTTTGGATTGGTTGCTGTCGGAGTTCGAGGGCCTCGGTGAAGTGATGAGTATTGCAAATGACAACGCGGCCTCTGTCTCCTTCGAGGGACTTGTTGGAAATCTTCTTCGTGCCGGCGCAGTTGATCTTGCCCGACTCGATGATTTTCAGTATGTACCCTACGAAGGCTTGGCAGCGGAGGTGGGAAGAATTCAAGAGGTGAAGGCTGCGTTTTTTGAGCGGTTCTGGGAGACTTCTGGCAAAGTTGCCGTTCGGACTCTGGCGACCGCAGCTGCTGAGGTAGGGTTGGTTCCAGCAATCTTTCTTTTTTTCTTCTTTTGTTTGCTCTTAATTGATTTCATCTCTTTGGTGCAGGAGGCGACTCCTGATCGGCCTTCGGAGGACAATCGAATGTCCGAGGATCGGAGGTCTCCTTCGGGGAATGTTGCTGCTGGTTCTTCGGGGGCTCAGGTGTAGATTGGTTTGTAGTTTACTTTGGTAGTTTTCTGGCACTTTGGTCTGTAAATATTGCCATGGTGCAGGATGTGAACAATACTATGGTATTGATGAGCTGGGAGGCTTTTAGCCTTGCTCGTCCTGGATGCAGCGTTGCGGAATATTTAATCTGGTCCGATAGAAATTCATTGTAACATGTTTTGCCCCTTTGTCTGAATGTGACTTTCGCGATTGCCTTTGTAATGGCTTTTATTGCGTATCCTTCGGGTTTCTTTTATGTGTGCATCCTTCGAGGTGCTGTGATGTGCATCCTTCAAGGTGCCTTGTGATGTGCATCCTTCGAGGTGCCTTGTGATGTGCATCCTTCGAGGTGCCTTTTGTTGTGTATCCTTCGTGGTGCCTTGTGTTGTGCATCCTTCGTGGTGCCTTGCGTTGCGCGATGTGTTAGGCATATTTGCACCCGAAGTTTACAGAGTTTTGCTGTTGTGGGGCTCTTGGAGAAAAACGTCTCCCCCCCATAGCCTTCGCTTTTCCTTGCCGAAGGACCTTTTTGTATGTAATTTATTTTTATCCGGGGCGACGCTCGTTAGGGTGGTTCTTGAAAAAACGTCTCCCCCCTTCCTAATGAGTCGTTGCCCGGAGGTATTTTTGCTGGAGTGTTTGTTGTTTCGATATAAGATTTGTTTGCCGATGGGGCAATGCGCGGAAACTTTGTTTTTGGTAAAAAATGTCTCCCCCCTTTCTTTCATGCTGTTGTCCTCGAAGGTCTTAGTTCTTTTTGTTTTGGGTAAATCGAATGATGGGTGCCGAAGGTTCTTGTGGAAAAAAAACGTCCCCCCCTTTCTGGCATCCATCTTTCGATTTTTGCGAGGCATCCTGTTGGACTTCACTTTGCACTTATTGTGCCCTTTTTGGTTCGTACCCTTTGAAAGGTCGAAGGCCGTTCGCGTTTTTGCACTTGTTGTTTGCTTGTGCCGAAGGTTTTTTTGTTCGGACCTTTTGAAAGGTCGAAGCCCCTTGGCGTTTTTGCGCTTGTTGTGCGTTTGTGCCAAAGGTTTTTTGGTTCTGACCTTTTGAAAGGTCGAAGCCCCTTGGCGTTTTTGCACTTGTTGTGCATTTGTGCCGAAGGTTTTTTGGTTCGGATCTTTTGAAAAGTCGAAGCCCCTTGGCGTTTTTGCACTTGTTGTGCGTTTGTGCCGAAGGTTTTTTGGTTCGGATCTTTTGGAAAGCCGAAGCCCCTTGGCGTTTTTTTTGCACTTGTTGTGCATTTGTGCCGATGGTTTTTTGGTTCGGACCCTTTGAAAGGTCGAAGCCCCTTGGCGTTTTTTGCACTTGTTGTGCATTTGTGCCGAAGGTTTTTTGGTTCGGACCTTTTGAAAAGTCGAAGCCCCTTGGCGTTTTTTGCACTTGTTGTGCATTTGTTTTGATAAGTATGCAAAGTTTGCGGATTCTGCATACTTTTCTAACTTACTGTTTTGTTTGGCATGCAGATGCTTGCCGAAGCTTGCCATTTTGGCTGCTTAGGCGAGAGTGACACTGTTTGGGGAAAATTCATTGTATTGAGATTGTTTACACTGGGTCCGCCTCATCAAAAACCTCACCTCCTGTGCAGAGTTTCCCCTTGTGAGGAAAAGAGTACGACCCATTTACAATTTAAGAAATAACAGAAAATAAGTGCGAAGGTCCGCGATCGCTTATAGCTTCGCGATGCGTCCTTTTTCCAAACTTAAATGTAGTACTTTTTGAGGTTGTCGGCATTCCAAGGATGCTGCAGCTCATTGCCTTCGGCGTCGGACAAGTGATATGACCCTGGCTTGTTGCTTTTGATTACAAGGAATGGTTCTTCCCACTTGGGTTGTAGTTTGCTGGAGGTTTCGGCATTTGGCTTCCTTTTTAGGACCTAGTCTCCGACTGCGATGTCCTTTTTCACTATTTTCTTGTCTCTCCACTTCGTGGTTTCTTGTTGATACTTTTCTAGATTTTCCGAAGCTTGCAAGATGTCTAGCTCTATGAGATCTTTCTCCTCAGAGGGTGTGCCCTCGACTTGATGGGTCACCCTTAGTCTTCGATTCTTAAGCTCTTCTGGTGTCATTGCTTCGGCACCATATAGTAGCCTGAATGGGGTGAACTTGGTGGTTCTTGATTCTGAGGTGTTGTGGGACCAGATGACCTTCGGGAGTTCATCTACCCATTTGCCCTTTTTCTGATCGAACAGGCACTTCTTAATGCTACCGAAGACGATGCCGTTGGCCCTTTCGACAGCCCCGTTGGATTGTGGGTGGTACACCGAAGCAAAGATTACCTTCGTGCCAAGACTGTAACAGAATTCTCTGAAGAGCTGTGAATCGAACTGTTTTCCGTTATCGACGGTGATCTCCCTTGGGACCCCGAACCTACAGACGATGTTCTGCCAAAATAATTTTCTGATTGTTTCTGATGTGATGTTGATGAGTGGCTTGGCTTCGATCCATTTTGTAAAGTACTCAACAGCAACTGCTGCGTACTTGTAATTGCCCTGAGCTGTGGGTAGGGGGCCCACTAGATCAATTCCCCATCTTTGAAGAGGCCAAATCGGGGGTATCAGCTGAATTGGCTCCGAAGGATTTGTGGACTTCGGGCCCATCATTTGGCATGCTTGGCATGTTTTCACTATGTGCTGAGCGTCCTTCAGGGCTGTTGGCCAGAAGAATTCTTGCCTGAAGGCTTTGGAGACAAGTTGTCTCAAGCCAATGTGAGATCCGCAAGACCCGGAGTGAATTTCCTTGAGGAGCTCGATTCCTTCGGTCGTTGAGATGCACTTTAACCATGGGCTGGTTACACCTGACTTGAACACTTCTCCCTCGGAGATAACGTAGCCCCTCGCTCTTTGGAACATTTTCTTCTCCTCTTTCTCATTTGGCAGCTCGATGTTTCCCTGAAGGTATTCCATTATAGGTGTTCTCCAATCTTCGGCTGAGATGACTGAGATTTGTTTTTCTTTCTTCGGCTTGACCGAAGGTTCTGTGATTTCTTCGAAAAATACATATGATGGTAACTGCTCTTTTCTTGATGCTGTCTTTGCCAGTTTGTCTGCTTCGTCGTTCATGTACCTCGGGATATGAACGATGTCGAAGCCTTTGAAATATTTCTCCATGGATCTAACTGCATCAAGGTACTCAATAAGCTCTGGCTTTCTTGCCTCCGAGTCCTTTTCGATGTGGTCTCTGATGACCTTCGAGTCTGTTTTGACTATGAAGTTCTCATGGCCAAGGGCTTTCATTTTGCAAAGGCCCAGTAGCAAGGCTTCGTACTCGATTGTGTTGTTGGTGGATGATTCTAGGTTTCCGAAGGTTAGTCGTGCAGCGTATCTTGTTTTTGCTCCCGAAGGAGATTCTATGATTGCAGCAATGCTCGCTCCGTCGTTGCACCAGGCCCCATCGCAGTGCACAATCCAGGTTTCAGTCGAAGGTTCCTCCTTGAAGGTTGGGGATGTCCAATCGGCAATGAAATCTGCCAATACTTGTGACTTGATGGATGTTCTTCTTTCGAAGTCTATGTAAAACTCAGAGAGTTCCGAAGCCCATTTGGCAATTCTAACTGAGGCCTCTCTGTTATTGAACAAATCATGCAAAGGTTGATCTGTGACCACTATTATCTTGTGAGCTTCGAAATAGTGTCGAAGCTTCCAGGCAGACATGACTACTGCATATGCGATTTTTTCTAGCTCTGAGTACATGAGCTTCGAGCCTGCGAGAGCTTCTGATACGAAATAAACAGGTAGTTGCTTCTTTTTTCCTTCGCTTTCTCTCTCGAGCACGAGCGCTGCACTGACGGCAGAGTAGGATGCTGCGATATACAGGAGCAACACGTCCTTTGGGTCAGGTGAGGTCATTTTGACCATGTTTTGTAGGTGGTTTTTGAGCGCCTGGAGGGCTTCACTTTGCTCGGGGCCCCACTCAAATTTGTTTGCGTTGCGAAGGACTTTGGTTGCAGAGCGGGGGATGAATCTGTTTAAGGCTGCAATTCTTCCTGTGAGTTTCTGTACGTCCCTGATGGACTTTGGCTCCTCCATGTTCCAAAGAGCTTTTACTTTGTCGGGGTTTGCTTCGATGCCTTTGGTGGACACTAGGCATCCTAGCACCTTTCCATTGTTAACTCCGAAGATGCACTTATTGGGATTCAAGGACAATCCTGCTTTTCTTAGGCTTGCGAATGTTTCGGCCAGATCTGCCACATGGTTGCTTTTTATTGAACTGGTTACAACAATGTCATCAACATAAGCCAGGACATTCCTTCTAAGTTGGTGTTCTAAGACCACGGAGGACATTCTTGAAAAAGACTGTCCTGCATTCTTTAACCCTTCAGGCATCCTCACAAAGCAGTAGGTGCCGAATGGTGTTATGAAGCTTGTTTTCTCTTCATCTTCCTTTCTCATCCATATCTGATGGTATCCGGAGAAACAATTCAGCAGAGACATGAGTTTACTGTTTGCTGCGTCATCAACGACTCTGTCGATTCTTGGCAGCGGGAAGTCATCCTTCGGGCAGGCTTTATTGAGGTCAGTGAAATCGATGCACATGCGCCATTTGCCATTCTTCTTTTTGACCGGCACAGTATTTGCCAGCCATGTTGGGTACTTGACTTCTCTAATGACATTTGCATCTAGCAGTCTCTGGACTTCGGCCTTGACTGCTGCGACTTTTTCATCTGCCATTTTGCGAAGCTTCTGCTTCTTCGGCTTGATGTTTGGGTTGGTGTCCAAGCGATGCTCGATGATGTCTCTGCTGACTCCCCGAAGGTCGTTGGCAGACCATGCAAAAACATCTTGGTTCTTGCGGAGGAACTCGAGAAGTTCTTTCTCCTCTTCGGGCTCTAGGGTTGCATTGATAGTCACCATTTTGTCGGGGAGGTGTACATCGAGGGGGACCTTCTTGACTTCACAGTCTTCTTCGAAGGTTGCTTTCTCGCTGTCCCTTTGGTGCTTTTCGACGGTAACTGGTTTGGATTCAGTCCGAAGATTGTGCACATTTTTCTGTCCTGGGGTGTATCCCCGTTCAATGTCCCGCGCAAGTTGCTGGTCCCCGCGAACGGTGATGACCCCTGCGGGAGCTGGCATTTTCATGCACAAGTATAGTTGATGGACGATAGCTTCGAACTTGTTGATTGTTCCTCTTCCTAAGATTGCGCGGTATGGGTACGACATTTCTACCACATCGAAGGTGATGTGCTCTGTTCTTGCGTTGGCCGTATCTTCGAAGGACACGGGGAGTGACAGTTTGCCGATTGCGTTCACTCTCTTTCCTCCGAATCCCATTAAAGGGATTTCCGAAGGCTGAAGCAGGCTTCGGTCGATACCCATCTTATCGAAGGTATCGGAGAAGATGATGTTTGCAGAACTGCCGGTGTCAACTAGTATCTTGCCAATCCTCCAGCCCTGAATGTTTGCCTCGATGATAAGAGCGTCTGTGTGTGGGTAGCTGATGAGGTTGACATCTTCTTCAGAGAAGGTGATCGGAGAGTGTGACCACTGGGTTCTCTTGGTTGGACCTTCGGAGACCATGCAATGGACTAGACTGAAGTAATCCCTGTGTTGCCTCTTGTTTTCGAAGTCCAGGGTAGAGCCTCCTGAGATGGGCATGATCATGCCGAAGGATGGTAGTGCTGCGGGTTGGCTATTTGTGGTTTGGTTTTCTTGTTTTGGTGGGTGAGCTGGGGGTGGTGGTAGCTGCTCCTGAGTGGGTTGAGCTTGGGTTGTGGGTTGAATGGTTTGCGTTGGAGGGTTTGGCTGCGGCTGCCAACTGTGATTGTAGTTGTAATTAAACTTGGGTGGGCGGTATGCTTGTGTAAATGGTGGAGGTGGAACGAACGAAGGTTGCGTGTACTGTATTTGTTGAGGGCGTTGGGTCTGTGGCCATGTAGTGTGCCCAACTAGCTTGGTTTTTTTCTCAGCCTCCATTATGTCAAGGGTCGTCTTCTTCTACGGGCACTGGTTTGTTCTGTGGTCGGAGTCCGACCTATGGAAGTGACAGAAGAATTTTTTGGGATCACGTGAAGGTCCACGACCCCGGCCCCTTCCTCTGCCGCGACCTCTGCCCCGTGCCCCGGACGAAGGTTGCTTGTCGTTTGAGCGTTGGGGTTCCGACTCTGGTGGTGTCGTGAAGGGATCGAAGGTTATCTGATCCTCATCTTCATGCGAAGGTTCCAGAGGTAAGATCAGTTGGTGAGCTGGCTGCTTTTCTTGCTGCCATATTTGTTGATTGTATTTCTCTGCCTGACGCATGATTCTTCTTTGCTCGACCCTTCTGCGGTGGTCGGCGTCTGACTTCGCATACTTTTCTGCTTCTGAATAAAGCTCCTCTAGAGTCCTCGGAGGTTCTCTTAATGAGGTGGGAAGCAAGCTGGCCAGGCAGGAGACCTTCGATGCATTTCTCTATCACATCTTTCTCTGGGAAGTTTGGGATTTGAGCCTTCTTTTGGACGAACCTCCGGAAGTAGTCATAGAGAGGCTCACGGTCATGCTGGGGGCATTTGAAGTCTTTTACAGTGTTGGCGTTGAGCCTTCTGAAGCCTTGGAAGTCCTGTAGGAGCCTTCCTTTCAGCTGATACCAGTTGTTGATTGATTGTGGAGGCAAGTACGAGTACCAGTTGGCCACAGAACCTTCGCAGGCCATGACGAAGGACTTGGCCATGGTGGAGTCGTCACCTCCGGCCGAAGCGATGGTTGCTTCGTAGGCCATGAGGAACTGAGTTGGATCTGTTGTAGCGTTGTACTTGGGGAGCTGTGTTGGCTTGTAGCCGAGCGGCCATAAAGTTCGCTACAGAGCGACTGAGAGTGGGGAGGTCGAGTCAAATGGGAGGTTGACCGGCGGTGGCCTTTGGTTCTCATTATGGGCGAAGGATGTCTGGAGGATGACGCGGTTTTCTTGCTGGGAGGAACCTTCGGGCATTTCTTGGTATGCCCTCTGCAAGCTCTCAACTTCTGCCTCCATCTCTGCTAGCCTGCGCCTGGCCTCGGCTAGCTTGTTTGCTTGGTCCAGTACCCTCTTTTTGGTGGCAAGCTGGGCTTCGATGTTCTTTTTCTTCATTTCAAGGGCTTTTAGCTTGAGTGCTGCTTCTGTGAGTTGATGAGCTTCGGTGTTTTCTGTGTTATCGATCAGGTCTCCATGAGCAGCAGCTTCGTTGGTGATGTCTTCCATTTGTGGGTTGGCTCCTTCGTGCTGCGGTTGAGGGCCGTCGAGAATGCGGCCAGACTCAGTGGAGGTGCTTGTGGTGCCGGCGGTGGTTTTCTTCTTCGCTGGGGCCATCGAGGGTTGTCTTTCGTGCTGGAACGGTGGGCGCCGCTATTGGGATCTTTGCTTCTTAGATGCCCAGATAGGGAGCATGAACAGTAAGAAAGATGACAATGAAAGTAGATATCGAACTCTCCAATAATAATTAGAAAATTCAACCCTTTACACTGTGGAGAGAGGGGCTATTTATACCCCTAGCCCTCGGCCAGGGTTTCCTAAATTGCCCCCTCCCAACTCATTTACAGCTCACTCTTAGCCGATTCCTGTGTAAAATTACAAGGTGAGAGGTTCACAAATCCGACCTTTTCACGTATTCGGGAGATGTACAAATCCGACCTTCTCATATATTCACATTTTTCTCACATGTCTACAATCGACGAAGGTTATAACAACCTTCGGGTACCTCCGGGAGTTTGAGCCATGAAGATTCCATGAACGAGCAATCAACCGTCATCTTCGCTCCCGGCGGTGATCTCTTTTCCCGAAGGTTTTGGCCTTCGAGTTTATGCTTCCGAGTAGCCGTTTGTCACCTTCGTCCCCCAAAGGTGAGCACCGAAGGTCTTGCTCTTAGACCTTTTGCTTCCGAGCGGCGGTTTGTTTCCTTTGCCCACCGAAAGTTGTCACCGAAGGTCTGGGTCTTTAAGCCTGTGCTTCTGAGTGATCCTTCGTCACCTTCGTGTACGCTTACCCTCCTCTTGTTGGAGCCATGCAAAAGAGTTAGGTAGCATTTCCGAGGGTAGGAGCTTGTCCCGGAGATCCAATCCCCAACAATTCATCACCAAAGTTAATTTCTATATCCACCTCACGTACTTTTATTTTAAGACCCACATGTAAAGTCCAAAAGTTTTGACAGGCAGACTGAAAATGGTGCCTCCGCCAATGCAATCGCGAGGTCGCGCCTCCCCTCCGCGAGTTTTTTTTCCACCGCCCCATCCTATACCCTCCCTCCATTCCCGCGATCCGATTGGGTCGCGTTGCCCGCGAGGAGCATCTCCCCCGTCTATCACGCCGCCACCGCGGCGCCGCCTCCCTGGCGACGCGCCTCCCCTAACTCCGCCTGCCCACGGCGCCCTCTCCTCCCTCGCGACGCGCCAACCCCGACGCCACGCCACCCCCGGTCCCCCACTCCTCCGGCCCTGGGCGCCCCCACCGCTGCGCCACTCTTCCTCCTCCCCCGCGGCACTCCTCCTCCGCCCCCCATCCTGACCATCCATCTCAGATCGGGCGGCCGGAAATACACCGAAAGTCACCGCTACAGTATTGCCTGACTTGCCTTCAGCAAGTCAGGGAATCCCGATTGGCCCCCCCCCCCCCCTGCCACTCCCCCACCCTGGCTCCCTACTGCCTGCGCGCGGATCTGGCCGACCGGCGGGGCTCCCGCCGGCCACAGCGCCGGCCGGCGGCGGGGCAAGGCGGCATGGCGACCAGCAGGAGCAGGCGGGGCCTGCGGGCACGGCGGCGCGGCCCAGGCTGCGGCCGCTGGGCGCGGAGGCGGCGGCCTCGCTGGCGGCCGGAGGCCAAGATCACGCGTCGGAGCCCACGACGCTGCTGCCGGAGGGGAGAAGGCTGCGGGCGCCGCCAAGCGCATGTTCCCATCATCCGCGGTGCTATCAGCGCGCCCGCCGGGCCTTCTTCCCCGCCGCCCGCCATAGACGCCACGCCGCCGCGCGACCAATCGCCGCCAAGCTGCCACCCCGGACGACCACGGAGAACGTCCACGGCGTTGTGGTGGTCGGCGGCGGGTGCGTGGCGGGCACCTCCTTCTCCTTCCCTCCCCCTCGATGTGGCGCCGCCGCGTCCTCGCCGAACCCTAGCGTCTTCTCCCCCGGCGTCGGCAGGGAGAGGGAGAAGCCGCGGGCGGGCCAGGTCGCGGCGCTGCGTGGCTTGGCTGCGAGCGGGGGCGGAGGCCGAGGCGCGCCGGCTCCGGCGAGGCGAGGATCCTAAAAAAAGGAGTTATCGAAAGGAGCAAGCAACTGCAGCGAGCAAGCGGACCAAGGCGGTTGGAGGGAGGAAGATGAGGCCGGTGGTGATCACACGCGGCGGCGGGCCTGAGGTGCTAGAGGCCCAGGATGTGGAGGACCCGGCACCGCTGGGGAAAGGCGAGGTCCTCCTCCAGGTCGCCGCCGCGGGCGTCATCCGCTCTGACACGCTCCAGCGCCACGGCCACCGCCCACCGCCCGCCGGCGCGTCCCCGTACCCGGGGCTCGAGTGCTCCGGCACCATCCTCGCACTCGGTCCCAACATGCCCTCGCGATGGTCCATCGGCGACAAGGGGACCTGAATCAGCTGCCTGCCTGTTTTGCAAATCGAGATTTGGCTTCTTCTTGCAGGTGTGCGCGTTGCTAAGAGGCGGTGGGTACGCGGAGAAACTGGTGGTTCCGGCGGGGCAGCTGCTGCCTGTGCCAGAGGGGGTGTCGCTGACCGCTGACGGGCGCAGCCGGCTTGCCCGAGGTGGCCTGCCGCCTGCACCGTCTGGTCGACCGTATTCATGACAAGCCACCTCTACCCCGGCGAATCATTCCTCGTAAGAACAGCCCACTCTTTTCTTCTCCACAACTGCGTGCCGTGATGTGGACTGATAGAATCCCAGTTCCTTGATCCCAATTTTTGTATACCTAAATCACTAAGGGTTACAAGTAGCTATCAGTAAATGGTGTAAACAATTGGTGTTCTTGGCCCAGGGTTAGAGTGAACCTCTTTGTTGTCTTCTGTTTATTCCTAATGACTCTGTACCTTCAATTTTGCAGATCCATGGAGGATCAAGTGGAATTGGTACTTTCACTATTTAGATTGCAAAGCACCTCGGAATTAAGGTTTTTGTGACTGCAGGTTTGTTCACTGTAATGGAAATGATATTATAGTTAAATGTTATTGATAATGCCCTACTAATTCCATCAAAATATTATAGGAAGCGAAGAAAAACTAGCAGCCTGCAAAGATTTGGGTGCTGATGTATGCATAAACTACAAAACTGAAGAACCGAAGACTTTGTTGAACGTGTCAAACAGGAAACCAATGGAAAGTGTATAGCCTACTACCTTATTATCTTTGGTCATTTATTCAATTTATCTGCTTGCAGAAGAATGATAAGGGCAGCACAAGGTTAAGAAGACTCTCGATCGGCAGGTTAGCTGGTGTTCAGTTTCATATAGCCTTTAATTTGCTTGTTTTACTATTTCAGTCAATAAACTTTTGGCTTCCGTCAATAAACTCTCAATTTGATAGTTGATTTGCTTATGGCATGAGATTTCTTGTATGAATTCTTATAGCAACATGGCAGAGAAAACACTTGGCAGCTTTTTAAGTTACAAACTTCATCCTGGAAAACGTTTCTTGGGCTATTTTCAGATCAGTTACATTACTACAAATTTTTTGTAGGGATTTTACTGATCTCTTTCATTTCTCCCATGTTCTTGCTGCAGAGTTCTGTTATGCCAAGCACTCGCAGCTGAATCTCGGCTATGCTGCCTGTTGTAACCACCAGTTACCAGATGGCATGCTAGCTGAAGGTCAGTGAACCATTTGTCACACAATTAGGGATCCAGGCAGAACAACGTTGGCCTCCGAAACCTAGAGCTCAAGGTCAGTGAACCCACGCCTTGCCATTGTTATTTTTATGAACTGATAGAATGATTCCCTAATCGACATGATGAAATCCATGTGATGCCATAATGGGTTGTTTGCTTGTCTTGTTAACATGATAATTCATTGCACTTTGTTGTCAGTTCTTCATTAGTTCAGGAATAAAATGGTAAGTAGTTCTTTTTGTGATTTGAAATGCATATATATATGTTTTTTTGTAAAGGAGCCACTGTTGCAAACAATTTTTTATTCACTTTCAGTTTGGCAATAGCAATTTAGACTATGGTACTAGACACCAACACAAAATTTGAAAAGGAAAGGTGAACGATTCAATCCATATCTCAAGCCCCTTCATATTTTCTGCATGTTTGTGTAGGCAGCGACAGATTAGTGATTTGCGATCTATTTAGGCAGCGACAGATGGAATTGATTACTAATTTCTATTTTCCTGTTATGGGCATTTTGTAATGGCCTATATACCGGGCAATAGGCATGATCACATTCCTATATTTATGTTTCCATATGTTAGTGTTCTAATGCAGCACAGCCATATCTATGATACCAAAGAGAATTGCACCATTCTCTTTCTTCTAAATTTCACAACCATGGTTATTCATTTATGATCTCAATATGCTAGGAATGCTTGGCTTAAGCTTGGTGCTATGTCTAAACAAGAAGTTGTTCTGGAGTACATCACAATTCTTCATGAACTACTCCCTAAATGGGCTGAGAAGTAGTATTTTGGAGACATTTCATTTTCTTATATTCCATTTATGTAGAGATTTGGAATAGAGAAGAAATATGTTAGTAGGAAGTGAACTGGGCTCAAGAGGTGGCCATTGATATGCACTTTTTCTTTCCCCTTTCATGCTAATTTAGTATAAAGCTAAATATAGATATTTAGAGTACAATTGCCAGAACTCCTAGCTACTTTTATGACCAGATTACAATTGCCTGTGACAACTCCACATGCTTTTGGCATTTCAGAAACACAAGAACACAAAGTCATTAATGATCTAGAGTACAATGTTACTATTCTGAGATCATCTGAACCAAATATAGAGTCGGCCATCACGCAGAGGAGACGTATCTGATGCTAACGTACTGGATCCCTGACGAGCCCTTCTTGCTCCCGGCGAATGCCTCTCACCAGGTTGGAGTCGGGGGCTTCGTGATCAACGACCAAATGGAGGTGAGACTCTCATCATGCGCCAGTGCATTTTCCATCGATGAGTGAGTGACAGTGGAAGGTTCAGTACAAGTCTGTGATGTGTTTGCACTTTGTATGTGATTCTGACGGCATTTTATTTCCTTGAGCACTCATCAAGGTTCTTGTGGTGCATGAGAAGTATTCTGCTTCAACGTCGCTTGGTGCTTGGAAACTCCCAACGGGATTCATCCATGCGTTAAGGAGTCAGACAATTAGACGGATGCATGGTATGATATGAGCTCAAATTGCGATGTCCGTTATTGAAGAACGTTTGGCTGCTTTGTGGCAGTTGGAGGACATTTTTACAGGAGCTGTCAAAGAGGTCAAGGAGGAGACTGGAGTAAGAAATGGATTGTCCTGTTAATGTTAGACTAAAAGATTGTTCTGATATTTGTTCTTCAGTTAACCGGCTTGCATTTTTTATGGGATTAATCATGAATATGGTTCCCTCAATGCATTTGCAGATTGACACTGAGTTTATGGAACTGATTGCTTTCAGGTAATGGTTCTACTCATGCTCTCTGTATGAGTCAGCTTAGATGTGTCAAATAATAGGATTTGGTTATGCACTTGCACTGCTCAGGTGGGATGTGCACCTGCTCATTATCTGTATGCATGATGTAGTCTGCTACATCACTTTTATGCTTATTATTATCTGAACTTTTTACATCAATGGTTCTGTTAGAGAATCTGAACTTTTTATATCAATGGTTCTGTTAGAGAACTAACATGATAACTGAATGGCATTTATAGATGAGCTGTTATTAGCATCTGTTTTTTAGCACATAAACGGCTACACCAAGCCTATTTGGAAAAAAAAGAGCTGTTAAAACTACCAAATTTTTTTGTTATAGGAACATGTTTCTAGCCTATCTGAAAAAAAGAGCTGTTAAAACTACCAAAAAAAGAGCTGTTAACACTACCAAATTTTTTGAAAGTTTGAATCTTTTCAGAAGTGTATGTAATTTGTTCACCTCATAGCAGGGGCGGAGGGGGGGGGGGGGGCAGGGGCCTGGCCCCCCTATGATCCAAAAATTTACACTAAAAATTTAAATTTTGGTTAAATTTTTATATAAATTTGTATGGTTGGCCCCCCCTAACAATGGAAAAAATGACTTTCTGGCTCCGCCCCTGCCTCATAGTGTCTCTGCTCTTTAAAATACTGACTAACATTATTACTGTTTTTGCTCTTTAGATACTTTAAATAAGGTCCCCATGTTAGGGCAACAATGTGCCACCTAGCTGATTTGTGGGCTATAAGAAACAAATGTGAGAGTGAACTTATCAGATTACTATAGCATTTGAAAAAAAATCGCTCCAATCCACTATAATGCCGATTGCCAAGTGGGGGTATTTGACGTGTATGCTTGCCTGTGTTTTTGAAAATTCTGAACAAGATGGATGTCATAACACTAGCTGCCCATAATTGCAATTATTTATTTACTCATACATTATTAATTCATTTCAGAGGGATGTTGCAGGGAAAACATAAGCGCATTATGGAAAAAAGAAAAGGACTATCGTACAAGGACAAAGTGGCTTATCTCAATAGTTGTGCCCAGTGTTATGTTTTTGTTATTGAAAACAAGTTTCCTATATGTGATGATAAATTATTGTCTACTAAACAAAACTATTTTTTAATACTTTTTAAAAATACATTATTGATTGAGATTCTTTTTCTGGTTCTTTTGTAGCTCTCTGAGTGGATAAAAACAAGCTCCTCAGAATTGGAAAATGTGAGCAAGACCATGACACCTGTTAGATTCTTTAGCATTCTTGTAAAATAACGATGCATGCCTATTTGTACATTCACACATTGCACATTTTTCTCCTATTTTGATTGCTCTAAAATCCATCCTTTTCATTTCCTTTTCCTTCCAGTGGTACCATCCAGATCGATGATGAACTATAACATGCTGCGCCCTTGGTGTTCGGTGAAGCAAAACAGATGGCAGGCTGGGCAATGTCAATGGCACAAAGCTCAAATGGCCCCAGACACTCAATTTAGTCACACATGAAGCTGCCATATCAGTTTTTTTGTGTGTTGAGCTCTGCATTCCGGTACTTCAAAAAAGGACCTGTAATTTGTTCCACATGATGCTATTCTTTGTCTAGATTACTCTACATAGAGAACAATGGAACTAGATGCTTATTCTGTAAAGATCTTTATTGTTATTGCCAGTCTGTTAACACGTGCGTGCCGCACGGGCACTCTACTAGTTTCGGTTATAAGAAGATCGCGTTGATGTCAGCCATGAGCAATGGCGCCAAACCGTGAAGTATTGCGTAGTTTGTTGAGGCTGCTCCATGTCATTTTCGTACCATGAAACGGATCGGACCCACTACTATAGAAAGATGTTTTGATTCTTTACATTTGTCCCAGCAAATATTGAATCTGGGACCAAATGACTCTTTAGTCCTGGTTTTAAAAGCTAGGGGATGAAAGAGCTCTTTAGTTTCGGTTGGAGCCACTAACCCGGACTAAAGGCCTCTCCACGTGATAGTTTAAAAGGAAGATATCTTATACTGAGTCAAGTCACATGCACTGCGTAGGTGGGTTGGCAAGGTAATTGTGCGCGAGGCCAGAGGTCTTTGGACCAAATCCGGCGGGGTGCACCAAGCTTTTGTCTCGGAAGCCTAGTTCGGTTCCAAAATAAGGACAAAAGGCAGTTTGGAACCGGGACAAAAAGCCCGATCCGGTAGTTGTGACCATGAAGGGGCCAAATGATAACAATGGAAGAAAGTGTAAATTCTGAGAAATTGCAGTCTCAACAAAACTGTTAGGTATAACCATATAGTATTAAAAAAATGGATGGGTTCGGAGGAGTTAGAACTTAGAGGAGGGTGGGAAATAAGGCAGGATGCGCACATGGAATATTAATGTTGCTAGTAGAAACTGTTGTAGTTGCGTATGCACAAAAGTCGGTGGATATCATTCTAATCTTAACCAATATTTACTTCCTTCGTTCTAAATTGTAATAAGCTGATTTTTAGCTGTCTTATATCAAACTTCTCTACTTTTGATAAAAATTAGTCTCACGAGATATATAGATTGTAAAATATATATTGACAATGTATTTATTTGATATTGTAGATGTTTTCGTATAAATGGAAAGAGAGAGCATCATCCGTGCGACGCTCTCCATGAAAGCAAATTATTTCCGGCGCCGGCGACCCTGAATGCCCTCCGATCCTCCGGCCCCCTCCTCCGATCCTCCGGCCATGCAACCCACCAAATTAAGGCTCTGTTTAGTTCACACCCCCATAAACTCCGTAAACGTAAAAAAAAGTCACATCGAATATTTCGACACATGCATGGAGTACTAAATAAAGTCTATTTATAAAACTTTTTGCATAGATGGGCTGTAAATCGCGAGACGAATCTAATGAGCCTACTTAATCCATGATTTGCAACAGTGATGCTACAGTACCATCCGCTAATTATTAATTAATTATGGATTAATTAGCATCATTAGATTCGTCTCGCGATTTACAACTCATCTGTGCAAAAAATTTTGTAAATAGACTTCATTTAGTACTTCAAATTAGCAAGATTCCATCACAAATTTTTTTGCAAAACATCTAAACATGGCCTAAACAAGCAATGCCCCGGCAGCACCGCGCCCGCGGACAGAACCAATCAAGCGCCGTGCTCGCTCGTTGTCGAGCAATGGCGTGGCGGTGTAGAGGAGGAGGAAGGTAACGACGTGGCGGGTGCCGCGGCCGACCGAACATATCTCATCAGGTCCCAAGAATGAAGTAAAATGCCTTAGCAAAGCAAAACACGAAGAAAAAACTCAAAGAAATGCTGAATTGGACGAGTTCTGCAAAACTCAGTAGGGTCGGATTATCCGAACCTGCCAGGTTGGATAAACACTTCAAAGAAGCCGGATTATCCCACCCTCTACATTACACGTCGGAGTTTGAGTGCTAGAATGTACCAGAGAGCATGTTTTCGAGAGCTGAAAAATGTCTGTGAGATCGGACTATCCGAAGCTAAGAAAGTGGGCGTCGGACAAAGGCTCGGATAGTGTACCAGAGAGCCTATTTTCTCACTTGGATTTCATGCTTCATGATCGGATGATCCGACATGGCTGTATCTAAGCGTCGGACAAATGAACAGGAGGAATGATCAATGAACGTTGAAAGAAATTCAAATTTGAAGAAGGCACCGGATGATCCGACGCAACATTCAACACGGCGTCGGATAAACACGTCGGACAAATGACGTCAGTAGTTGGTTTGAAAGTTAACGGCTACCAGGGGAATTTCAGTGGGGTCGGATTATCCGACGCTACCTAGTCGGATTATCTGACGCCTTGCGCAGAAAAAGGCAACGGCTACTCAACGGCTAATTTGAGTTGGTGGCACTTGACAAAGAAGGTTGTTTGCCGAGTGCCTAGGGGTTGGCACTCGGCAAAGAGTTGTTTGCCGAGTGTCAAAGGGTGGACACTCGGCAAACAATCCATTTCTGAATTTTTTAAAAATTTTAAAAATAGCAAACAAAGTCTAAAAAATATGAGATTTGGCAAGATGTCATAATATCATATGTTTAAGTTGTGGGAAAAAATTGAGGAGATTTTGCACACTTTGTCACGTACGTGTTTACAAATCGATACATCTCCGAAGAAAAATCAAAGAGTTGAGAAGGATCCGATAAGATTTGGAGTCAAATTGATGGTCGAATTGTTGTTTGAGTTCAAAACTTTTTGTATAAACAACAGACAACATAGATTGCTTAACGTGAAATTTTGGTGATTTTTCAGATCCATTTGGTATTTTTAATTTTTTTTGCTTAATTTTTTTTGCCGAGTGTATTTTATTGGCACTCGGCAAAGCCTCTCTTTGCCGAGTGCCATAAATATACACTCGGCAAAGCCTCTCGGACGAATTTTGAATTAGAATTTTTGGAGTGTTTCAAATGACCTCGGATAAAGAAACTCACAACATCAAAGTTGTAGATCTAGAAAAATTAAGAAATTTTGTAGTTCACAACTTTTTTATTTGAATTCATTTAAAATCTTGAATATGTGTTTGAATTTCTCAAATTTGAAATTCAAATTTTGTAAATGATCTCGGATCAAAAAACTTACAATATCAAAGTTGTAGATCTCGAGAAGTTATGAAACTTTGTAGTTCAAAATTTTTTATTTGAATTCGTTTATAACCTTAAACAAGCAATTTAATCTCGGGTCAGTATAATATGTGAGGAATCAAAATGGTACCTAGACTCATGTGATGCAGGGGTGGAGTGGTAGAGGAGGCTATGCGCGAAGCAAGAAGTCACGAGTTCGAATCACGGCAACCGCGAAGCGTCGATTCAATGCGAAATAACACTGTGACTTGCAACTTGATGATGATGTATGACTGGTGTGGTTACCGGGTAAAAATATTTTTTTTGCTATTTTTAAATACTGTTTTCAGATCTGGTCTCGAAAAAATTGCCGAGTGCCTTTTGACACTCTGCAAAGACTTTGCCGAGTGTTCGAAAAAAGACACTCGGTAAAGTCGTCTTCGTCGTCACTACCTTTGCCGAGTGAACTTTGCCGAGTGTTTGTAACACTCGGCAAAGCACTCCGCTCCGGTAGTGAGTGTACAACATCACCCAGCTCATCAGACGCCAGACGTGAGTATATGTCAGCCATGCATGTAGCCGCTGGCATGGCTGCAATGCATGGTCGTCGATCGGTCCCCCTTATTTACACATGGGTCGGCCAGCCGGCGGGCCGTTTGGTTTCGCTCGCCTGGCGGCGTGGGATGCCGGCCGGCGGCGCGCGCGGCCGTGAGCGTTTAGGCACACGCATCGGTGGATAACACCGATTATTATTTAATTATTTGCTGGTTCATCAACTTCTGGTTTATGCAGAAATCTAGCTTGAACAATGCAAGTTGAATGAAAATGTCCTGTTGGGATTATTATTTAATTATTTGCTGGTTCATCAACTTCTGGTTTATGCAGAAATCTAGCTTGAACAATGCAAGTTGGTGATAGGCCGAGCTTCTTCTGCATACTAAAAAAAAATCTGATATTTTTAGTAATATGATGTTGTTGTATGATCATACGGTTTGGCAGCACTTTAGGCTTGTACCGCTACAACCGCATATGCAGAACTGCAGACAACAAACTCCAGCTGCACTCCACCATCGCCCCTGGAGCACGTACCGCGCGCGCACAGTACACGGCTTGTCCCGGCGTGTAACGGACACACAGCTCGCGCGTCAACTTCTGACAGCAAGCATGCACATGCGTAGCCGTCCATGGATTGATCAATTGTTCGAGGCGATGCATCGTCGTACAGTACGTGCCAGTCGTTGCACGATCATCTTCAGGAGTCAGGAGAGATAGATGTGTATGTGCACGCTCGCTCGCACGTATGTGTACGCCCACATGTAATCGTTTGGATAATTGGATCGTGCATTATTCCTTTGAAGCCTTTGTAATGACAGATGGACAGTGTCTCTCAGTTGGCATCCGAGTCTCTCCGAGACCGGCCGCAAGGCCAGGCCAAGCTGCGTTGGCCGGCGGCCGCACTCCAAAATTTACTTGCCTGACGCCGCGCGCTGCTTTTGTGCATGCGCTTGGCATAGCAATAATGCACAAACACGCAAAACGATCGGTGGTGAGAAATCGAGCCAATATACCAATGATGAGTCTCATATTGTGCATAGCCGAAATCACCATATTTAAAGAGAAATTCAGGTGATTAACTCAGTGTTGAGTTTGTGTGAACGATTTAAGATTGTGTGTTTAACACTTCAAATTTTTATGACACAAGTGTAGTATTGATATTTTACCATCACGTTTATTTAGGGATACCCTTATGTAGGAGAATGATCGTGGAAAGTTGCCGAGATCAAGAACACGATGGTGCAAGCAACACAAGGGTTTATACAGGTTCTGGCCGCGAGGTGCGTAATACCCTACGTCCTGTTGGGCGGTTTATATTGCCATGGGTGTAGATGGGTGCGTAGGTGTTCTCGAGGGGTCCCTGCCCGCCCTTATATAAGCCGAGGGGGCAGGATTACATGGAACCCTGGCCGATATGAGCCTAGAAATCTCACCCGAGTACCACTTGGGTAGTTTTCCTTTCATACCGACTAGTTCTAAGTCTATCTGACTAGTTATATGACATATGGGTACGGGACATGCCCCTTCCCATATCTAGTACTAAATCGTGCCATGTCAGGTATCACGTGCCCCCGATCTGACAAGCCCTCGACCTCTTCGTAGCCGAGTAGTCGTAGGTCTCCGAGTACTTCTGAAGCCGTCATCGAGTAGTTCCTGAATTTCACGTAAACATGCCTTCTGAGTGCTGCTTGGACTGTGCTAAGGCTATGTGGTCCTCCTGCTTGAGTAGTCTTGATAGCTTCGGATGAAAGTATTCATATATGGTGTGTGATGGACAATCGCACTCTATATGGAGTAGCCCCCGAGTTTTAGGTTGAATCAACGAATTCAGACTGATGGTCCATCTTTGAGGACCAATGGTAGTCAACCCTGGATAATGAGTGATTGACAACATGGTGTGAATTTGATGTCTCTTGGCCCATGATGTGTAGGCGCATGATGCGACATGGCGGTCTACGGATGCGGTGAAGGTCAAGCGAAAGGTTCATGCCGATGGACCAAAGACGGTGAAGGATGGACGCGAGTAGGCTTGGACTGAGGGACCCGAAGAGTCCGAGCGGAGTCACGGGCGATCCACATAGTGCACGGAAGAGCAAGAGTACATGGGCGTGATGAAGACGGCGTCGGTCAAGCCAAAGAGGAAGGCGATGGCAAATTCGAGTAGGCTTCCCGTGCGGAGGGAGCACAAAAGACTTGAAGGCGTCGAAGATTGGCGGAGTCCAGACACGTGTCGACATCGGAGGTGGCAGATTTACTGGTTTGAGCCTCAAAACCGGGCGGAGGCAGGTTTGCCGGCTTGGGCCTCAAAACTGGAGGCGCGTCCGGTGCAGCTGCATTACCGAAGTGGAGGGCACGTGGCGCCATCGCGAAGCTTGTGTCGAAGCGAAATAAAGTCGTGAAGGCAGCATGTCCAATCGATATTTCTATAAAAAGATGGACCCCTGCGTGGGTGGTCACCGTAGTTACTAGCGTATGGGTATTTTAATCATTCGTCGAGGACCTCTTATTATTAATAGGCATGGCTTTCTCTCCCCATTTTCTTTTTCACTTGTAATTTTCGGATTAGGGTTTGTTGAAGATTTTGATGGGAAAGTAGGCCCTAACTTCCTTGTGTCCTCAAGATTTGAGTCCTCGATTTTAGAGAAAATTGCATATTTCAGACTCCAAACGTTGCCCTTCACAGTTTTACCATTTCAAACATCGACTTCATAAAAACGGGACTCCAAACGTTAGGCACTTGATTATACTGCCATTTGGGGTATTTTCCTTCTTCTCTTTTTTTTTCTTTTCAGGTATTTGGGAGGGTGAAATGTCTTTCTCGCCCCTCTGTATTTGCATCAGGTTCTGGACGATCGAGTCGCTGCTCTCGTCTCCTGTCGCTGGGGCAGGAACTGCCGCCGCCCCTGCAGCACTGCTGCCGCCCCTACCTAGCAGGCTGGTTGGCCCGCCGCCGCCCATGCAGGCAGGCAGGCAGGCTGCTGCAGCTGCCGCGGGCGTGCAGCACGCCGCCAGGATGAGCGCCGCCGCCCCTGGCAGGCAGTCTGCGGCCGCTGCCGCGGGCGTGCAGCAGGCCTGGCCACACATGGCGACGCTGCAGCTGGCCGGGGAGGGCGCGCAGACGTTTCCAAGCCAGGCCACCTCCGCTCTTGGCCGGGGCAGGAGCGCCCATGCCGGGTCGAGCTAGGACGCCTCCGCTATCGGCCGGGGTAGGCGCGCCCACGCCCAGCACAGCCAGGTCGCCGCTGCCCTGGGGCATAGCCGGCGGGGCCGGGAGCCCGTGTACGGTCGAGATGGCGGACTAGAGAGGGGGTGAATAGTCCTTTCTAAAACTTAAAACATTGCCGGCTAACTGAAATAAATACAGAATTAAACTAATCGGTCTAGCCATTACTACACCCCTCTATCTATAACTTGCACATTACAAAATGATCCTAATGGAGCAACTAAGGTGTTGGGCTAGGTAGAGCTCACCTAAGAAAAACTAGTTTGCAAGGTCACACAAACATAAGCACTAGTACTCAAGAAAAGAGGAAACTCCTACTCATACTAGTATGCAAAGCGCACAAAGCCTATTCACAACTAGTAGTGCTCAAGAGCAAGGCTACACAAGCCAAACTAGAGAGCTCAAAATTACTTAGCTACACAAACAAACTAGCACAAGAGAGAAAAACTAGCTAACTACACAAGCACACTAGTTACACACGAGCAACTACAACAAACTAGCACAAGTAAATGAGCAAGTAAATACAATCTTGTGTTTGTCTAGAAAATCCGGTACCACTGATTTTCCAAATCTGGTGCCACCGGTTTTGCCCGGGCAGTGAACTCCCAAACTGAAGAATGAGGCTAGAGAGCTCTGAATCAAGCCAAACTTGGAGATGATGATTGAATTTACTTCCTCAAATATATCTCCATGTTCCTGCACTCAAAACACAAGCACCACAATATCGAGCAACTTCATCACAAATGTAATTTATGCATAAAGAAAATCAAACTAGCGGGGAGACACAAGATTTTGTCCCGAGATTCACTTGGCTGCCACCAAGCTAGTCCCCGTTGAGACAAGCTCCAAGGTTGCCGCCGGTCCTCTTGCTAGTGGTGACTCTCAAGTCACACTCTCCCACGTGGAGTGCTCGCACCGAGCACTAGCACATGATCCGACCAGACCACTTGTTGCTCTTCGCGTCACGCTCAACTAGAGTTGCTCTTCGTGACTCCCGTGGGGTGAGCACAATACCCCTCACAATCACTTCTCTGGAGCACCGCACAATCTTCTTGCGTACTTCACGACGAAGACACACCACCAAACCATTTAGGAGGTGGCAACCTCCAAGAGTAACAAGCACCACGAGCTTGCAACTCGATCACCTAGTGCCAAACTCTTGCAATCTCTCAATGCAACGCACTAGAATCGCTCTCTAACTTAGCGAATATGAATTGCTTTAAACACAAGTGAGTTAGAGGGCTCTCAAGCACTCTCACACAAGGACACCAAGTCCCCAAGGTGCTCAACCTCTCAAATGGCCGGCCACCACCTCTATTTATAGTGGGAGGCCCCAAACTAGCCGTTACACTCAAATCCCATGAAAACAGTGGTTTCGCGGATTGTCCGCCCCACAGGGATCGGATGGTCTGCCATTTCAAATCCAAAGGCTATATTCTCAATAAATGCTTCTCGAAGTCGACCGTTACAGCCCGGGCGGACGGACCGCCTCACAAATGGCGGATGGTCCGCAGTTCATTTGGACACCCTAGACAGAAAGACCAAGTTTCTGCGCTTGTTTCAGTTTTTAATGGCGGACCGTCCGTCCTGAAGGATCAGACATTCCGCAGTTCTTTTTGGACCACCATCCAGAGCCAAAATCAGTTTTGTTCGAGCTCATATGAGACAACAGCGGACCGTCCGCCCCCCAGGAGCGGACCGTCCGCAGGTCTATTTCCAGCAGAAATATACCTCGGTAAAACGGCCATAACTCTTTGCTCCAATGTCCAAATTAGGTGATCTTGGACTCTATAGAAAGATTATTCAGAGGGCTACACAACCCAACTGAATATTTGATCCAAAACACAATGGATCAAAGTAGTATTCTACTCCAAGAGCCAACCTAGTTTCCGGAGAACACCGAAAAACCTTTCTTGCTTCCCCAAGTTGATCAACATCAACTCCAACACTTTCTCCTTTGCAAATGTGCCAACAACACCAAGTGAACAACACCATGTGCATGTGTGTTAGTATTTTCACAATCATTTTCAAAGGATTTTCACTTGATCTCACCATGCCACTTGATCCTAACAACATCGCAATGCTATATCGCTCAAGTGGCACTAGATGACCGATATGCAAACAAGTTTGCCCCTCTTGATAATACGCCATCTATCCTAAATCTGTTCATGCACTTCTCTACACAACCTTTGACCGGTAAAATAAAATGTCCTACAAGTCATACCTTTGCCATGCGCATTCTATTTTATCTTTCCAAATGTTGATGCCACACAAGCACCAATTTCCATCAAGCCTTTTGATCATCATTATGAGTCAACACTTGGCTTGATCTTCCTTGAATGATATGACCCACTCCATATCATCCCATGACCTCTTTGGTCCATCGATCTTGACCTTGCTCGCTCTTCACCGTCGCCTCGGTCCATCGGTGCCAAGTCTTACCCAAACTTCACCACCTTGCGGTCCATCGCTTCAAAGTCTTGACTTGCCCTTCACCATTGCAACCGGTCCATCAAGCCAAGCCTTGTCTTGATCTTCTCCACTTTGGTCACATGACTCCATGTCATGTCTCATATGCAATGAGTTCCTTCATCACACTATATGAGTATAGCTTTAACACTTAGCCATTTCTCCTCCATGGCACATGTTGCTCATACTAGTGTCTTTGTGTGGACTAATCACCTGTGTATCTCAGCATAAATACTTATTAGTCCATCTAAGTTGTCACTCAATTACCAAAACCAAACAAGGGCCTTTCAGCTCGTCAAGGGCGGGGAGCAGCATGCTGCGGTGGCCGGTAGTGGGGTGCCGCCGGTGGTGGGGTGGCCGGCCGGTGTCTAGGGTTGCGTTTCAGTTCGTATCGATAGGAGACAGCAGCACGATAGGAGATAGCAGCAACAAGATGATTCGACGATTCGTCCAGAACATGATACAAATACAGATGGGCAAGAAAGACATTTCACCCTCCCAAATACCTGAAAAGAAAAAAAGAGAAGAGGAAAAATACCCTAAATGGCAGTATAATCAAGTGCCTAACGTTTGGAGTCTCGTTTTTACGAAGTCAATGTTTGGAATGGCAAAACTGTGAAGCGCAGCATTTAGAGTCCCAAACATGCAATTTTCTCTCGATTTTAGTTCCCTGCGTTTTTGGTTTTCTGCTATTTTTGAAGGTATTTTCGTGTGATTTTAGATTTGCGAGTTTTACTCCATCTCTTTATGATTTTTTCATGGTTCTGTTAGTCCTTGTTGCCGTGCTTCTATGACTCGAATTTCACTTTGATTCATTGAGATTTGAGCGAGTATTTGTGAATCGAAGTCTCGGATCTTCTTGTTCTTCCTCTATTTCTTCCTCTGTTTTTGGAGCGAGCTGTGAACAGGGGAGAGAGCCGCGGCGGTGGGCCAGCCGGACCGCGGCCAGCGTGCACCGGGACGCGTGCGGCGCTCACGCAGCCAGCCAGCCACTGGCGGCGCGCTGCTGCTGCGGTGCGACGGTGCAAGCTGCAAGGCGGTGGTGGCGGCGCCTGCCTCTCGTGTGACCTGAGGGACGCCAGGCACGAGTGGCAAACAGGCGCACTTGGGCCGGAAAAGGCACAACCCAGCAGAGGGGCCTTTTTTCTATTTTTATATTTTTTAAAAATGTTTTTTACAGAAATATATTTTTGGTTTCACAATTTACAGTTTTATACCCCTACCGCCCGGCAGGGGGGCGGCAGGGGGCCTACCGCCCGTCTGCGGGGCGGCCGCCCCTTGCCGCCCCCCTGCCGGGCGGTAGGGACCTATATGTAATTAAAATTTGAGTTCTATTGCATGGAGGCCCCTACCGCCCAGTGGAGGGGCGGCAGGCAGGCCGACCGCCCGGCAGGGGGGCGGCAGGCTCCCCCCAATATAAAAGCTGAGCCCCCCACACCTGCATTTGTAGCAAACAACATCCATAGAGGGAAAAATGAGAGACGTGGGGTGAGGGAGGGAGTTGCAACAGTGAAGCCCTGCCGGATTTTAGATCCGAACCACATGTAACCAATATATCTCAACTTTGTCATTCTAAATTTTTTGTATTTTTAATTCTATGATTAGTGTTTTTTTATAATTGTAACCGCTTAGGGTTCAGATTAGTGGTTATAATTGAAGCTGTACCATGGTTTTAGAAATTGGTTTAATTAAAATTAAGTCTTTGAATGGC
The DNA here is from genome assembly GCF_016808335.1 of Panicum virgatum. Classification (NCBI taxonomy): domain Eukaryota; kingdom Viridiplantae; phylum Streptophyta; class Magnoliopsida; order Poales; family Poaceae; genus Panicum; species Panicum virgatum. The sequence goes on along the minus strand of NC_053146.1, from coordinate 42,135,351 downwards.
CAGATATGTCGAGCAAGGTGGCGTTTCAAGTTCGTTACGGTGATTTATATAGAATTACTCGTGATTTCTATGGAGTAAATCTATCAGCATTGGAACGAAGACAGTGCAGTCTAGATAAACCCCTAGAGAGGAGTTTTGGTTCCATACGCAAATGGTTTCACGGGAAGTTCAATGTGAATCCAAAGACCCATTTGCTTACGGTTCATACCGTGACTTCCTGGGAAACAAATGGGGATTTCTGGGAGTTGACGCTTATAAGTAGTACGGAAGAATGGAAACATTACATACACACAGCTCTTCAAAGAGGGTAGCCTCTTGCAATGGTAATTCAGATTCACCAGAAGGTCGGTGATTTAGGTGAAGGATCAACACACACAACATATGACTGGAATGAAGAATTGGAAGAGGATAAAGAAGAAGAGAACGTACAAGCTCCAGAACCAAAACCAGAACCAGAACCACAAGGTTTAGCAGATGAAGGCGAGCTGATACCTAGAATTGTGGAGGACATGGAGAAAGAAGACTAGGATGCACAAATAATAGAGCAATGTGGGGACTCATCGGACGATGAGGACTATGAGCGCTTCCTAGTGCTAGGTGAATGGCGTGAAGAGGGTTTTGGGAATCTAGTGGTACAAGATATTAGATGTCCGGAGTTTGAATACAGAGTGAATAAGGTCATACAAGGGGCAAAGTATCGTACCATTTAAGATGTGAAGGATGCTGTGAAGGTCTGGGCTATATCTTTGAGGAAGGAATTCAGAGTGTTGAAGTCTAGCAGCAAAGAATATGAGGTGAGGTGTGCAGATAGAGACTATACATGGCGAGTGCATGGCTACAAGGGGAAGTTCAAAACACACTGGGAATGTTCAATTGTTACACCACAAACTTGTAGATTGATAGGTGTTGTGGGACATCACCGTAATATCACATCTACTTTCGTGGCCAAGAAGATGTATGTGGTGATTCTTGACAAAATGGATTACGAGTCTGCATTAATAATTAGGGACATTGAATAGAATTTCCAATATGTGATCAGCTATGCAAAGGCTTGGCGGGCTAAACAAAAAGTGTTTGAGATGCGGTTTGGCACTTATGAGGCTTCATATGACAACCTACCTCGTATGCTTGAAGCAATTGTGCACAGAAATTCTGGAAGTGCTTTTGATACATACAGTGTACCGAGCTTGTCAGGGGGGTCAAGCAGTTTGCTGCGAGCTTTCTTCTGCATTGGTGCATGTGTGAGGGCCTTCATTTACTCCCTTCCTATTCTGTGTATTGACAACACTTTCCTGACAGGGAAATATAAGGGAACAATATTGACGGCGATCAGAATTGATTGCAACAAGCAGATAGTTCCCATCGCCTTTGCCTTTGTTGAGAATGAGAACACAGAAAGCTGGTACTGGTTTCTTTAATGTTTGAAGAATCACGTTGTTGCTGGAAGGCCTAATGTTTGCCTTATCAGTGATAGGCATGCAGGTCTCCTTGCACCTATAAGGCAGCTCCAAGAAGGTAGTCCATTTTCACCTCCTATATGGCCAGATGGTTTCAGTAGGTGGTGTGTGAGGCATATGGCTGCTAATTTTTATGAGCGGTTCAAAAATAAGGATCTGATGAATTTGTTCAAGCGATTGTGCACTCAGAATCAGCAGAGGAAGTTCGATGCTTTGTGGGGTATAATTGATGACATGAGCGCCGAATTGCTTAAGAGCCAGACCTCATCATCCAGCAGGAGACGTTCTACAGATTCATTAGTTCGAACTACTAAACCATTTACACAGTGGATTGATGGTGCACCTAAAGAGAAGTGGTCACTTCTGTATGACACAGATGGGAGGCGTGACGGGATCGAGACGACCAACCATGCTGAGTGTTACAATATGGTAATGCATCATGTTCGTGGATTTCCTCTTGTTGGCATTGTTGAGTTCATCATGTATGGATGTGTAAGGTATTTTAGGGAGCGGTACGCATCAACCGCTTCCTTACTTCATGATCCAGGAGTGCGTTTTTACGGAAGGGTCAATGAGTACATGGAAAAAAAAGATGGAAAAGGCTCGATTTCACTCAGTTATATCGATGGGCATAAAAGAGCAAAGGTTTGAGGTATCATGCAGGGACAGGACCGGACAGGGTGTTCGCAGACAAAGGATAGTTCAAGAAGTTTTGATAACCATTGATGGGAGGGTGTTCTGCAGATGCCAGAAGCCAAAGGTGCATCACTTACCATGCTCCCATGTCATCGCAGCTTGTTCTGTATCTGTACCGAGGCTGGACCTTCTGGGAATCCGACGGATGGATCGGCTCCACCTACAAGAATTCACCGCATCTAGTTGTGCACGCAACAGCTTGCAAAGTATTTGTGTGTATGAAATTAAGTATATTATGTATATACTATGTCTAGATGTCTTGTTTAATTAGTTGGCAGTGCGTATTTCTCTCGAATTTGGTTGTAACGAATAAAACCTTCAATGTAATATGTTATGTGGTATTTTGTTTAACGTTCTATTTATATTTCATTCATTGTATCTTATGTGGTATTGTATCATAGAGCCACACGAGGTTCAAGATTCACAAATAAATATAATCATTGCAATCAAACATAGCAAACATATAAGTATTGCAATTAAAGGTACAGGAGGTCTGCTGTCCCGTCACAATTTATATCACAATCTAAAACCGATGAACATCATATGTTATATATCATGTCATGAAATCATCGAGGTCGTCATCCCAGTTGACAGATGGTGGTGCTGCAGGTGGTGTAGCGTGACTTGACGAACCTCTCGACTTTCCCTTTCTCTCTTTTCTGGTTCTAGGTTCATGTACAGGGGGACAAACATCATGTGTTGGAGGCCATGATTTTGGGGCATGAAGTCATCCATATCGTCATCCCAGTTAACACAAGTTGGTGCTTGAGGTGGTGCAGCATTACTTGACGAACCTCTTGCCTTTCCCTTTCTCTCTTTTCTGGTTCTAGGTTCGTGTACAGGGGGAGGAATATCATGTGTTGGAGGCCATGGTTTGGAGGGCATGAAGTCATCCATATCGTCATCCCAGTTAACACAAGTTGGTGCTTGAGGTGGTGCAGCATGACTTGACGAACCTCCGGTCATCTGTTCTTGAGGAGGCCAAGAACTATCACCCGAAGATCTTCTTTACCTCCTTCGTCTAGTTTGTGGCATAAATCCACCGAAGATACATACCAATTTACGAAAATTTGGTATCAATTTGTTAATCAACTCCGTGTCCTCGGGATAATCCTAGCATATAATTACACAATAATTTTACTATTTCGTAAATATGGATTACAAATGACGGACGGGATTAGAACTGAATAAGAGTTACCTTAATCTGCATCTCATACACCTCTGACTGCATCCATATCTTACAAGTATTTTGTAAGAATCTAATAACATTAGGATGATTCGCTAGTTCACGTATCCTCATGTATATCTTCCGACGTTCTAGCAGGTGTTCCTTTACATCTTGCGTTGTAATACCACGAAATAATGTAAAATCTTTAAACTCAACTAATTTGGACAACACCATCTCTATCGTACCATCTGCTAATACATCCAACTTCTTACTGATTACAAGATGTGTCATGATCTCAAGTATTATACTAGATTTTTCTTCGGTCCATGAAAATCCTTCAAAATTGGAGGCAGCTATTGCCTTATGCTGCAATATTTAGAAACAAGTTTAATACTATATTTCACTATCCAAAACTTAATTCTATTTAATTTATAATTAATTTAGAAACAAGTCTGTAATAAACTGAAATTTTAATACTGAAATGAAATTTTAATACTATAGCATTAATTAAATTAAATTATTTTACAATATTAATGGATTCATACATAACTTACCTGCAGATCACAAGTGCGGAATCCGACAGAACTTCGCTGTTGCAACTCCCTCCCTCACACCACGTCTCTCCTTTTTCCCTCTATGGATGTTGTTTGCTGCAAATGCAGGTGGGGGGAACCTCAGCTTTTATATTGGGGGAGCCTGCCGCCCCTCCACCGGGCAGTAGGGGCCTCCATGCAATAGAACTCAAATTTTAATTACATATAGGTCCCTACTGCCCGGCAGGGGGCGGCAGGGGGCCGCCCGCCCCGCAGACGGGCGGTAGGCACCCTGCCGCCCCCCTGCTGGGCGGTAGGGATATAGAACTGTAAATTGTGAAATAAAAAATATATTTTTATAAAAAATGTTTTTAAAAATATAAAAATAGAAAAAACGCCAGCAGAGGGCAGGCGTGACCCAGGAGGGCGCTGCTGGTGGCCCAGGAGCACTAGCGCTGCTAGCAGGCCTGATCCACGTGAAGGTACAGCACGTGGCCCATGGTGAGCCTTTTCCCTTTTTATTTTCTCACGTTTGTTTATTTTCTACTTTGATGCTAATTATTTTTTGTTCTTGGGGGTGAATCCTTACCTGGTTAGTTAGCTTCAGTTAATTACTTTTTGCTTGTTAATCCTTGCTTGCATGCTTAGCTAGTCAGTTTTAATAAGTTTTAATCTAGCTAATTTTAGCTAACTCTTGCTTGCCTATTTAAAAGAAAAAAAAGAATTAGTTAGATTTTGTTCTATTTTCTTTGGAGAGTGTTTTTGGTAGTAGATTTTCGGCTTCCACTTTGTGTCAAGGATTCCTAATCATTTCTAGAAAGAGCGTGTCACCAGTTGACTCGTGTTATCTTGGCGATTAGAAGAGAGGGTTTTGGGGCAGTGAGTTGGAGTCAGCTTTTTCACTGAGTTTTTGAAGGCTCCCATTCATCCCCCTCTGGTCGCCCGTTCCGTTCCCACAATCTTGAATCTTGAAATTGATCGAATATTTTTCAAATGTTTTTGAAAAACAAATTTCTGATGCACATATATATCTAGTAGCCCTCGAGCCTTGTTCCCGAATTCCCAAATTTGGAGAGAAGGGTCCAAAACATCGTGGCATACTTAGATTAATATGTACACTGATTCAATTATAGCAATAAATCAATAGTCTCCTTTTTCGAGACAGGTCCAAGAAAAAGCGACTCGTCGGATTTGCAGCGATTACTATGTGAAAGCACATCTGCTTGGTGAAAACTGCTTCAGCTTCCATAATATTACCCATTTGCCATCCCGCTGGCTATTTAACCCCGCGGTGACCTAGGGTTATTTCACTTGCCTCTTGACTATATCATCCCCACTTCTCACAGTGCTGCCATTTCGAGATCTCGCCTCATTTGACCTCCCCCTTTACTCAGACCCTTCCCCTTCCCGCCCCCGAGTTTTAGAATCCACCCGTGGAGGAGGAAATGGCAGGGAAGAAGGGCACTCCGAAGGGGAAGCCACAAGAAACATCGCCGCCCAAGGGCAAATAGAGCAAAAGTAAGTGTGACGAATCTACCCTGCTTCGTCTTGTGAAAGAGGGTTTGCTTCAGCCTAAGAAAGTAGTGCAGTGGTGAGCCCCCGAGTATGATTTAGTGCCTTACGATAATGTTGATGAACTTGTCATTTTTCAACATTTCGTCGAGAGCGGACTTGCTCTTACAGCCTCTAACTATCTTCAGGGTTTTCTTTCTTTTTATGGGGTTCAGATCCATCATTTGAATCCTAATTCCATTATGCACATTTCTATCTATGTTGATTTTTGTGAAACCTTTCTTGGGATCCAGCCCCACTGGAATCTCTTTCGTTATCTTTTCCACCTGAAACCTCAGCCAGATGGCAGGAATCCCCACAAGATAGGGGGTTATGGTTTTCAGTTGCATCAGGGTCGGGGGCCTGAGTACGTCGAGAAACTCCGAGTAGTTTGTTAGGATGGAAAGATTGCTAGTTCTACATAGGGAACCACTCACCTCAATTGCTTGATTAGACTCACGAAGTGCCCAAGCCAAATGATAATTGGAAGTCCGAGTCGAGGAATCAGATATGCCTAATGTTCGGGATATGCTCAAGTAGATCCAAGAGATGAGGGAGGTTGGAGTTATCGGCGCCTCGGTGGTGTTGTCGTGGTTGCAAAGGCGAGTGTAGCCTCTGCAGAAGCAAAACCACTTTGGATATCAATATGTTGGGGCCAGGTATCCTTCCCGCTTGTCTGCTGAAGAATTGGACAGTGGGTTGGCCTTGAAGATGGTGAAGAGAGCGCTTTTTGGCATCAGCGCCCTTCCTGACCTCCCCGAGTTGTTTTCCGCCGAGAAGCCGCCGGAACCGGTAAACTCCTTGCCTGGCCTCTTTGCTCGAGTACTTTTCTATGCTCCTATGCGTTTTTCCTGATCTTGTATCTACTTGTATGCAGGAACATGTAGGTATGTACCAGAGTCATCCTCCCCGGGCAATTTTTACCCGTGCGTACCGTTTCAGTACTCAAGCCTGTTGGAGCAAGGACCTTGCGGTAGCTTGAGTAGTCGACTTTAAGAAATGCCTTTAATTCTATGTTATCCTGTAGTGGCTGGTGCCGGACCCAGATGGAGGCCTCGCCTTTGGCCGCCTAGTCAATCCAGTGGATGCAATGCAATGCCAATGCCAATGCAGCATGCAAGGCTCTGGGCTCTGGCTCTCGTTAATTAATTGTCGGCGGTGGGGCACTGCTGCTCCAGGGTTTCACAAGCCCTGGGCATTCGGGTAATTTCGGTCGGGTAATTCGAGTATTGAAAAGTTCGGGTAATTAGAAATGCTACCCGAAATCTACCCGAAAAAAGGAATTCCCGAAATTTCGGGTACCCGAAAATATCGGGTTCGAGTTTCCCCGAAATACCCGATCAACTGCTAAGTGTTTGTCTTTCCCATTAGGCAATAAGTAAAAAAGAGGATCAAATACAAAAGTAAGATCAATATATTACTATTATTGTACAAATCAAACAAACAAGCAATCAAAAAATCAAACTAATAAATTTCTTATTGGGTTGTTGGGATCAAGTGAGTGGATTAGGCCATGACATATTGGGTTTTCAGTAAAGTTCGGGTAATTCGGATACCGAGAGTCGATACCCAAATTACCCGAATTAAATTCGGGTTTCTTAACTTCCTACCCGAAATATTGATCGGGTAATTCGGGATCGGGTTTGGGTAATTCGGGTTCGGGTTCGGGTAATTGTGCCCACCCCTAGTTATTGTGGTCGCCGTGCGGCCACGCGCCGTGGGAGGGCCGAAGGGGAGCGGGGGAAGGGCGGAAGGCCGGAACCGGAAGGGATGGGATAAAATAAACAAAACAACCAAAAGAAATCAACCGCCTAGGCCAAGCAGCAGGGGCAGCCAGAGGCAGACGCGGTGGCCGGGCTCTCTCTCTCTCTCTCTCTCTCTCCCCCCATGTGTTGTGTGGATGCGACGCGGCCGCCGGCCGATCCCCTCTTTGTCATGGACCGGGCAGCGTCTGGGCCATCTTGGGCTGAGTCTTATATCATGGCAAGGCCCGTTGTAACTCTGGTAAGCTTGTGGTATAAAGGCCACCATTGATTACTGTCTGGGTTATGAACTGAATAGAGAAAGAACTCATTCCCCATTCTCTGTTCTTCCTTGGTGACGGGGGTGTAAACTCGGGACCCCTGACGGGCTTGACTCGTGCAGGGACAGCCCAACCAGTCTCCTGGGTCGGACACGGCGCGGCCCACAACCAGCGTAGGCAGTTCCCTTCGCTCATAAGCCAACACAGCTGGGAGTGTTATCACCATAAATTAACAGGTTAATTAATGGGCCGCGAGTGAGTTGGGCTTAATGAGGAAATTAAAGGAGGCTTACGAATCAGCTCCTGCGTGAGTGTTTAGGCCATGTGGGCCATGTATCTTTAGATTTAGTTCAGTTTGACAATCTGCGACGTATTAGATGCTTTGCCTTGATCTTGATAGGGATTGATCCGGGAATCGGCTTTCGCATGTTCTTAGGCCTCTTTTCTGGTTAAGGTTTAGTTATCGTTTACGCTTGTTAGGCCTAACTACGTGTAGGATGTTCCGATCTAGCAGTGAAGCTGTTACCGTCATGGATTAGATTAGCTAGGTTTAATTGAAGCAGTTTTTGCAGTTATTTGCTTTATCCATTACCATCTGGATATGCAGATCCAATCTGACACCGGGACTCGATCATCTCTTTAAAGCCGATGCAAGAGTCGTCCCGGGGAGCCGACCACGGCTCGGACTAATGTTTACACATGTCTGTGTTTGTAGGCAAATCGTCAAAGGCACGTTCGCACCCTCTTGATCGGGTATAGATCAGGTGGCACGTCCTTCATCTCCAGAAGCGACGGCGTGTGCCAGGATCTGTGCCGTTGACCGAGGGACCGGTGCCAGCCAACGCCCCGGCAGCCTCCTGGCTCCTCGTGTTGCCTGTCACTACTCGCCGGTGGGTTTTGACTGACAACACATTCTGGCACGCCTGGTTGGACACTCATCGGCAACAACGTCCACCGCCGGAATGACTGGACCTCAGAGCCAAGCGCCGATTACCAGCCCTGTCACGTATGAAGAGCTGACCCCCGAGCACAAGCAGAAATACGATGAGCTCAAAGCTTAGTTCGAAGCCAATCTCATCGGCTCTTTCGAGAGGACCCGCAACCACGACATCAGGTGGAAGGGGTTCTCACCTGAAGGCGCTCTCGACAACGTTGACTTGTCCGTACCATCAGAGGAGCGCACCAGAGACCTGCGCCAGGAGATGAACTACATGTTGGCTCACACGCTTCATCGACACTCAGAAAGCCTGGTGAATGAGCTCGAGCGTGTGGCACATCGTGTCGTCCATGAGGTGATCAAGAACCAGTACTCCCCATCAGGACCAATCCTGGGGAGTCACAGGGGAGAGGACTCACTTCAATCTAGGCCGCCAATATCGTATTCGATCACAAATCCAGGTCCGCAGGCTTCGCCGATCTACGTCGTCCACAAGATCGGCGGTGATCCCGGGGAGGGCCAGTTCCTGAACGAGCCGCCTAAGGAGATCCCGCACGGCTACACGTGCGTGTACATACCTGACAGCATCAGTCCAACACGCGCGGGACATTTGGTGGGTACAGGAGCTTCAGGGGCAGATGCGGAGAAACAGGCATGGCTAGCGAAGTACGCTACCGGGCCGAGTGCTGAGCCCTCGGCCCCAGGAGTTCTTAGTGTGGATCAGATCAGCGCAATACTAAGGGTTCAGTTCAACATTCTACCCAAGAGAAAGGCGATCGGCTATTCCAAGCCGTACCCAAGCGAATACGACTTGATCCCGTTACCACTCAAGTATCGGCTCCCGAAGTTCACCAAGTTCAGCGGGTCAGAAGGGGCTAGCTCCATCGAACATGTGAGCCGATACCTAACTCAGCTCGGGATGATTTCGGTATCGGATCCTCTGAGGGTCCGATTCTTCTGTCAGTATCTCACGGGCTCAGCCTTTGGATGGTACACATCATTGGCCCCAGATTCGATCCGCACTTGGAGGTAGCTGGAAGATCAGTTCCACACCCAGTATCACTCAGAGGCTGTTGAAACCGGGATTGCCGACCTCGCCGAAGTCAAGCAGAACCGGGGGGAAAGTGTGTCAGAGTACGTGCAGTGCTTCAGAGAGGTTAAGAATCGATGCTACTCATCGCGCATCACAGAAAAGGAGGCAGTCAATTTGGCAGATCTGGGGCTCGCTAAGCCGATCAAGGATCTGGCTTTTCAGTTGGAATTCACCTCACTGGCGCACATGGTACAGAAGCTCATGACACATGAACATTATCACCCTGAGCTGTACCAGGAAAAATTCAAGCGCCATGTGAATATGGCCCAAGCAGATGATTCTGATGATTCTAGCGGGGAACAAGAAATGGCTATGGCAGAGTGGACCCGGGGGGCAAACCCCGTCCCGTGCAAGTGGGTCAAACAGAAGGGGCTTGTGAAGGGCTTTGATTTTGACGTGGCCAAGGTAGAGCAGATATTCGACTTACTGCTCAAGGAAAAGCAGTTGAAGCTCCCAGAGAATCAAAAGCTGCCAACGACGCAAGAGCTGCAGGGGAGGCTGTACTGCAAGTGGCATCACTCGTTCACCCATGCCACGACTGACTGCAAGGAGCTGCGTCGGCAGATCCAATCGGCTATCGAGCAAGGCCGATTAATTCTGGCCCAACACACGATGAAGGTGGACAATCAACCATTCCCACAAGCTATGGTGGTGGAGCTGTCGGATTTTAGACCTGAGGGCCAGAACTTGGCGTTCCAGATTAACATGGCGGGACTCATGCGCCACCGTGACGAGCAGAGGAAAGAGGCCGCTTCTGGCAAATGGCCCCAGGATGAAGACAAGCTGGAGTAGCAACATGTTACTGAAGAACAAGTGCGTCACATCCGCAATCAACTCCTAGCTTCCAATCGGCTTCTGGAAAAATACCAGTATCAGTACAAGTTGCACCGCCGATATGAATCGGAAGAGGAGGAGTATGATCACCGCACAGGGAGGACGCTGGGGAGGCGCCAAGCTATACGTGACCACTGGCATTGCCCGTTCTTCAGGTACTGTTGGAATTCCGGCAAGAGCCGATTGCCTACTATCGATGATTGCTAGGAGTGCAGGCCTTGGGGACGCCAGCCAGGCGAGACGTCAGTGTTCCAGCGCTTGGGGCCCAAAGCATGTCACGACGACCATTTTGAGCGGCCATCCAGGGATGATCTTGAGCTAGAAGGGGAAGATAAGTATCATCGTCCACGATGGTGTCCTGACGGGCTCAGTGTTGATGCTCCTTAGCGCTCCCGATTTGTATACCACAAGCGCACAGTTCATGTAGCTTTTCCCTTAGAGTATTCCCCCAAGGTTTATCAATCCATGGAACCAAAGATACAAGAAACAATCTACTAGCATAGAGATTCCTTTGTGTTGAGATGGTGAAAAACGAATCTAATCTACTAAAAACGACAAACACCGAAGGTAGCAAGAGAAAGTTAGAGATAACCAATCTAGATCACCTAGATCATGTATATGTTATAGTTCCAGCTAGATGTAGTGAAGTAAGATAGATGTGAATCTCAATGAAAAGCATCTTTAAACTCAAAATCTCCAATCCGATCCCTCGATACCCCACCTACTCAGTGGCAACGCCCTGTCACGACGCCCCCCTTTGGACGAAAGTACCCTGAAGCAAGTCGAACCCCCTTTGGTAGTTCCGCCATGAACCTCTAGCCACCATGACTACTAGATCATGCTAAGCGATCTATCTCGATAATAGATCTAGGATGAAGCAAACCCAAAGAAAAGAACGAAATCGAAAGAGAGAACATGGTCGCTAAACATTCGGAATCACAAATAACTTCACCATGAATGATTGTACATCACAAGATCACAACCGGGGCCCTACCTTGATCTTGATGATCCTAGCTCCAGAACTCTGACGCGGTCTTCCTTGCAAGGTTCCCATGTCGGCTAGGGAAGCTCCTAGACAACTAGCACGACCCTCGGCTCTCCGAGAGGTGTCCCTCTATCTTCTCTGCTCCTTGGCGTCGTCTCCCGAATTGATCTCTTCGTGAACCTTGGGGAGGGGTCTTTAAATAGCCTCAGGAAACCCTAGGTCAAAGGGGAGGCCGAACCGCCTCAAAAAGGGGCTGGGCCGGCCGGCCCAATGGACCCAAGCCAGCCGGCCTAGCCCATTTCTTCGCCGCCTCGTGTCCTCCTTTCTCCCTAAGTCTCCTGGAGTCTTCTAGAGTTTATGCCTTTCACGATTGCACCCCATTAGACGTCGTTATCTTCGAGATTTCTTCGAGGAAAAGGATAGGGTGGAAAATCCTTCCTTAAATCTCTCTTTACTTTGCTTAGCCCCGAAGTATCTTGATCTTATCTTGTGGGCTTTGTCCTTTGGGCTTCATTGGAGGGTGGATGTGCACGAACGGGCCTCTAATCATCATGGCCTTCGGTCCTTTGTTCGGGCTTTGGCCTTCGTCTTTCTTCGTGTCATCGCGTGATCGTGGGCCTCCTCATTTCATGCTCCAAAATTGGTCAAAAACCTGCAAAAATGAAGTACCTCCAAAATATATGTGCAAACGCGAAAATGACCAATAATTGGGCCGAGGTTAGGATGGTTAGTGATTTTGATATTAAATTCATGCCATTATCAAAGTTAAATAGTGGATAAAATAGATACTTAAGGAGCGCCAACACTCAGCCGCTCACAGAAGCGAAGAGTGCAGCGCTTACACAATCTCGAGGAGGCAGAAGCAAGGTACCTCGACGTGCTGAGAAAAGCGCGTCCGGATCTCGCAGAGCAAGTCAGGCACCCGCGAATGGTGGAATGGCGCCCCCCATGGAGGGAGTGGCGCCCCAAGCAGCCAAGAGCCGATGAAAAGCCATCGGCTGATGTGAATATGGTGTTCGTGCCCCCGTCGGAGTTTCGGGCGCCCCAACCGGAGGAATTGACCGTCGCGCAGCTGGATCTTGGCCCACAGCCGATCATCTTCGAGAAGCCCAAGGAGAAAAGCTACAAGCACCTAAAGGGATTATATCTCAAGGGTCTCATCGATGGCAAGCCTGTGAATAGGATGTTGGTCGACACTGGTGCCGCGGTCAATCTAATGTTGTACTCAGTATTGCGCCGATTGGGTCGTTCTGCTGCTGATCTTATCAAGACCAACGTGATGCTCAATGATTTCAACGTCCAGCCGTCGGAGGCACAGGGCGTCCTCAATGTGGAGCTGACAGTTGGCCGCAAGACCGTCCCAACCTCATTCTTCATCATCAATAGTAAGAGTACGTACACAGTGCTACTTGGGAGGGATTGGATTCGCGCCAATTATTGTGTTCCTTCCACGATGCACCAGTGTTTGGTCCAATGGGATGGCGATGAAGTGGAGCTGGTCCGTACAGATGACTCCAGCGAGGTTTCGCTCGCAGACATGAATGCCTGGGACGCGGAAGGGCAAGAGCCGATCTCAGGGATTGCGCTGGAAGACTGTGATCGGATCGAAGCGACAAAAAACAGATTGAGGCTGGTCTTATCCATTGGCCTCACAGAATAAATACATCCTGGCACGCTACGGAGCCTAGCAAGTTTAGAGAGGCCGGTCCCAGCGACCGGCCCCAAAAAAATAGACAATTCTTGTTTAGGGTCGAAACTGTTACATTGTGGACAGACTTTAGCCTCCTATGGCAGTTGGTTAATTAATGAGCATTCAGTTTCGAGGGGTAATATAGAGACGGCCGGCCCGTTCGGTCGGTCGAAAATTTTCTTTTGTCATCTCCCCGTGTTTGCTGTCGACATGGCAGATGATGACGAGTCGCCTGCATCCACAATCGATTTTACAGGCGACAGCAAGTTGGGGTTTGGGTTTATATCAGCTGACGATTTGGAGGAAGTTGATATCGGTCCTGGGGATAAGCTTCGACCAACATTTATCAGCAAGAAGCTAGACCCGGGCCTGCGTGAGCTGATGATAGCACTGTTGAAGGAATACCGGGATTGTTTCGCGTGGGATTATACTGAAATGCCTGGTCTGGATAGAAGCATCGTCGAACATCGGCTCCCACTTAAGAAAGGATTTCAGCCGTTTCAACAACGACCAAGGCAGATGAAGGCTGAAGTCCTGGAGGAGGTCAAGAAAGAGGTGCAAAAGATGTTGGACGCAGGGTTCATCAGGCCATGTAGATATGCGGAATGGATCTCCAGTGTGGTCCCTGTACAGAAGAAGGATGGCCGATGGAGAGTCTGCGTGGATTTCAGAGACCTCAACAGAGTGACGCCAAAGGACGAATATCTGATGCTCGTCGCAGAAACGTTGATCAATGCCGCTGCCGGTCACAAAATGCTGAGCTTTATGGATGGTAACGCCGGCTACAACCAGATCTTCATGGCCCTAGAGGATATAAGCAAGACCGCGTTCAGAGTACCAGGCGCGGTCGGCTTGTTCGAGTACTTGGTTATGACATTTGGATTGAAAAAAGCTGGCGCAACGTATCAACGCGCCATGAATTACATTTTTCACGATCTCATCGGCAAGCTGGTAGAAATCTACATTTAGGATGTCGTGGTCAAGTCCACATCGGCTGGGGGGCATCTAGAAGATTTGCGTAAGGTTTTGGAGCGAACTCGAAAGTTTGGGCTCAAAATGAACCCGAAGAAATGTGCCTTTGGTGTATCGGCCGGTCAGTTCTTAGGATTCCTGGTACATGAGCGAGGAATCGAGATCGGCTTGAAGAGTCAAGAAGCGATGAAGATAATGAAGCCGCCTACTACGAAGAAGGAGTTATAGAAGCTCATCGGCAAAATCAACTTTGTCAGATGATTTATCTCCAATCTGTCTAGGCGTATCGAGCCGTTCATGGGTCTGGTGAAGATCAAGTCCGAGGATGAGTTTCACTGGGGGGCAGAACAGTAGCAGGCTTTTGTTGAAATCAAGGAATATTTGTCGAAGCCTCCAGTATTGGTTCTGCCTCAACATGATAGGCCTTTCTACGTGTACTTGTCCGTGGGTGACACTTCCATCGCCTCGGTTCTGATTCAGAAACATGACAATCAGGAGAGGATTGTCTTCTACCTCAGCAGGCGCATGTTGGACACCGAGACGAGGTATCCTAAAATTGAAAAGCTTTGCCTTTGTTTATTCTTTACATGTACAAAGCTTCGACATATTTTGCTCTCGGCGGAAACGATCGTCATATGTAAATCGGATGTCATCAAGCATATGCTGTCGGCACCTATTCTAAAAGGCCGACTAGGAAAATGGATGTTTGCGTTGTCAGAATTCGATATCCGATATCAACCTGCAAAGGCAGTCAAGGGACAGGCACTGGCGGATCTCATTGCAAACAGGGTCAACACTGACGTGTCTGCACTTTTTGTATGTGCCTGGGCCATGTTTTTCGACGGATCGTCTTGTGATGATGGGTGTGGCGTAGGAATTCTTTTGGTATCGCCTCGTGGGTCGACTTATTCTTTTTTCATCAGGATGGCTACTCCATGCACCAATAATTTAGTAGAGTATGAGGCCGTTCGCAAGGGGATGGAATTACTCCTGGAAGCTAGTGCAGAAGCAGTGGAAATATTTGGGGATTCGAAACTGGTGATTTCTCATCTCACGGAAGAATATAAATGTGAGAGCGAGCTTCTTTTTCCGATATGGATGCAGTGCCGTGAGTTGATGTGACAATTCAGGTACATTAATTTCCACTGGATACGAAGGGCTTTGAACAGTGAAGCCAATGACTTGGCACAGATAGCTTCCGGATACAAGGAAACAGCCGATGGGGTCGATGTAGAGGTTCAGTTTCTAGAACCTGGAGACTGGAGAGCCAATATCTTCAATTATTTGAAGGATTCGGCTCGGGGGGCACCCAGAAGGATAAGACTCAAAGCTCTGAAGTATGTTCTGATAGGGGACGACATGTTCTACAGGACTTTGGAAGGACTGCTGCTTAAATGTTTAGGGCCATCGGAGTTGAATCGGCTCTTGCATGAGGTTCATGAAGGAGCCTGCGGTACTCATTAATCGGCTCATAAGATGAAATGACTGATTAGACGATCGGGATATTACTGGCCTACCATGCTTGAGGATTGCTTTAAATATTACAAAGGATGTCAGGCATGTCAGAGATTCGGCAAGATTCAGATGGTGCCGGCATCAGTAATGAATCCTATCATTAAGCCATGGCCGTTCAGGGTTGGGCCATGGATATGATTGGCCAGATTAACCCGCCATCTAGCAATGGTCACCAATGGGTGTTAGCTGTCACGGATTATTTCAAAAAATGGGTGGAGGCGGTACCCATGAGGTCGGTGGCATCGAAAGAAGTGATCAGTTTCGTTAAAGAGCACATCATTCAATGGTTTGGGATTCCTCAGACCATGACCGATGGAGGATCGGTCTTTATATCGGAGGAATTTAGAAAGTTTGCCGATGACATGGGGTTCAAGCTGATCAGATCATCCCCATATTATGCCCAGGCTAATGGACAGGCTGAAGCATCCAACCAGAGCCTTAT
Source organism: Panicum virgatum (assembly GCF_016808335.1). NCBI lineage: Eukaryota > Viridiplantae > Streptophyta > Magnoliopsida > Poales > Poaceae > Panicum > Panicum virgatum. The sequence continues at coordinate 42,119,455 of NC_053146.1, read as the reverse complement.
CAAGCTGATCAAAAGGAAGATCGATGAATATCCTAGGCGCTAGCATGAGGTGTTGTCAGAGGCTTTGTGGGCATGTCGTATTTCGTGTCACAGATCCATCAAGACGTCACCATACCATCTGGTCTACGGTCAAGACGCTGTGTTGCCATGGGAGATCACGGCCAGATCAAGGCATGTTGAGTTTCAGAATGATCTATCGGCTGAAGAGTATGCAGCCTTGATGAGCGATAATGTGGAGGATCTTACAGAGCTAAGACTTTGGTCACTTGAGAAGATCAAGGAAAACAAGGCTAAAGTTGCTCGTGCATACAACAAAAAGGTCAAGCCGAAAGAATTCCAGGTTGGAGACCTAGTTTGGGAGGCAGTACTACCATTGGGAACTAAAGACAGGAAGTATGGTAAGTGGTCTCCTACTTGGCATGGACCGTACAAGGTTGATCAGGTCCTGCCTGGAAATGCGTACATGCTTGAAGAATTAGATGGTGTCAAGTTTCTGTAGCCGTCAATGGCCAACCCCTCAAGAAATATTTTCTGAGCATGTGGGAAGGCGACTAACAAGAGCCGATGAGATCCATCTGGCTGCATTATAAAAGGCCAACATGTTGAGTTGGCCAGTAAAAAAATGAGATAGGCCAACACATTGAGTTAGCTAGTAAAAAAAATATGAGATAGGTCAACACATTGAGTTGGCCAGTAAAAAAAAGGGCAAAAGTGAGAAAGGCCAACACGTTGAGTTGGCCAGCAAGTAAAAATTATATGAGAAGCAAGGCAGCCGATGTGTAACCATCGACTTAAGATGTTTTTAATAGATACAAGTTTCAGTGTAACAGGCGACATTAAATGTTTTCTGAATTATTCTACTAGTTCAGGAATCCTTCTATGGCATGGATGGCTTCTGCGCGTACGGCGTCGGCTCTTGCTATGACTGCTTCATCGTCTTTGTCATCGCCCGTTACTATCTGTTGACTCAATGTGTTGATTTCTGCAAACTCTGCCTGTATTTGCTTGGTTATTTCATGGGCTTCTTGCTTGGAGTTTGCAATCGAGGCTTTCTCCTCTTGGATCAGTCTCTGTGTGGTGCGGACTTTTTCTTCGAGTTCTGCTAGTTCTTTCTCCAGGAGGCTGAGTCGCCTTGTACTCGCTGAGATATCGGCTTTGGCATCCAGAGTTGCCTTCTTCTGGTTTAGCATCTTGCACTTATCAGCGATGTCGGCTTTTAGAGGAATTTGAGAATGCCTTAATTCTATCCTCTATTGCGCTGCTTTCACCTCTGCCCGAAAGAAGGGAAGATGGCCGGCTGGCCAGAGCTTGACCCGAAGTGACTCTGGGAGTTGGGATTCTATCTGCTCAAGGACTTTCTGTATTTCGCTGGAGTCATCAACCAGGGTACTGATTGGAGTAGATAGCAGATTTTTGATGTGTTGAAGCTGGTCCGCGAGGTCAATCGGCTGTTGTGGTGGTGGTACCTTCGCTCCAGGGGCGATCAGACCTATTGATGCCCGGTCAAAGGAGAGCAAATCTGAAATATTGAAGCCCTGTGGAGATATCAGAGTTAGTTTTGGCAGCAAGGTATATCAACAGAGTTATCGGCTGATTTAGAATCAGCTCATGCGGTGTTACATGATGTGAGGAAGAAGCGATGGTCGGTCCGAGTGTGATCGGCTCAGTTGGGGCAATAACAGCGACATCGGCTATTGCAGTTTCTTCACTGCGAATTTCTGCTGGGATGATGGGTGGTTCTCGCTATTCTTGGACTTCAGTTGTTCCAGTATCGACTTCATGAGCGGCGGTTCTCTGTTGTGATGGGCTTCCAGTGCTAAGGATGTCTTCAGCTGTGTCCTGGAGGAAAGATTACAATCAACCAGAGTACATGTGCATAAGAAAGGAATTTTTCAGAAAAGTTTCGGAGAGTGAATTACCTGGTTGGTATTGGATTCTGATCGATCTGAGGGAGGCTGTGCTGTCTTCTTGATGATTCGTCGTGTGAAGATCTTTCTTTTCTTAGTTGGGACTCGGGGGGGCAGCACTTTCAGAGATTTGTCTCCGCTTAGAGGCCGACTGGGGTGAGTCTGGCTGAACAGTCATTATCACTTTCTTCATTGGAGGTGATCCCTTGCAAAAAAGAACATCAGGGGCGGTTGGGAGAAAGTGGAATGGCTCCCTGTTACTGGTCATGGGTTCTGGACCATCTTGCTGCTGTAAACAAGGTGAGCAAGGTTAGCCAAGTAAAGCAATAGAAGGCTTAGAAAGAATAGGTGCATGGATTCAGTACCTCTGCCTCGGGGATTGTATATTCAGGATCAATTTGTTGCAGTAGAGGGCCTAAAGCTCTTCTGAATACATGAGTTTTCCACATTCCCCACCATGTGTTAAAGCCGGTTGACGAGGGAGTAAGAGATAGATCGGCTGGTATTGGAATGTGGAGATTGTCAAACTTGTTGTAGCATCTTGAACTGGTAAGACCGTCAGGTAGATCGGCTCTACTCTCCACCAAGTGGTGAATATGGAAGTGGGGAGGGACTTGTCCTAGGCCGAATTGCCGAGCTGGTATAACTGGTTGATAGGTTTCATAACCTGGTTTGATGATTCTGTTGGAAGTGCTTATGTCGACAGGAAGGAAGCCAGGTCGGATCATTTGAGAATATAGATGCCGAGTGCTATTGTCATCGGCAAAGTTATCTAGCCTGAAGGTAGTTGGGTTCTCAAAGGCTTCAGATTCAGTGAATGGAAAGTAGAGGGGATTCTCTAGGCCTTTGTAGAAAACTCTGAACCATTTTGCTACATCTGTTGAGTTCAGTTTAATGCCAGGGAGGCTGAATAAGGCTTGGCCATAGCTGGTGCATCTAATCGGCTTGCCATTCTCGTCAGGGAAGGAATTCTTGACTAGGCTTTGAAAGTTTGGAATCTGGTGCTGGAAGTGGAGTTGTGCCCATAACTGAATGAACCACCAAGGGCCTCCAGTTCTGAGTTTCCTTTGGCTGAGCAAGCTAGTTGTCATCAAATGGAGCCATCTGTATGTTTCTCCGAGGAAAAGCTTGCCCAGGCTGGTGCGGTTGCCAAGGGCCAGATGGTAAGCCAAAGGAAGATAATTCTTGGTTGGGGCTAAGGAAGGACCACAGAAGATGAAATGTTCTAACCAAAAATTTAGAAAGGCTATGTGTTCCTTTTTACCTACTGGACCTTTCATTTTCATGTGCTGGTTCATGTAAGTGCTCCAGTTTGTGAAGTCTATTTTAGATGAAAGTTTGAAGGGGACTTCTACCATTCTGTGAGCTGCAGGATCAGGGGACATAATGTCTAGGCCAGTAATCATGGTAACATCTAGCAGAGTAGGGGTCATGGGTCCATGACCAAAGAGGAAACAGTTCAGAGCGTCGGACCAGAAATAGCCGATGGTCTTCAGAAGGTTTTCATCTTTATCTAGGGAGGACAATGATAGACTGAGTGCATCAGCTATGTTTAGTTCTTGACACAAGGGCATGTAGGTTTTTGCTACTTTGCTATACCATGTAATCCAGCTTTTAGGTGGATTAGGCCAGGCTCTTAAGCAGTCGGCCCAAGAATTTAAATTGATGTCTTGACACATGAAAGGGATTCTATTCGCTTCACAGGAGATCAGATCCGTGGGATTTTCATAAGCTCGTGGACCAAGACAAAAGGAGTTGAGATTGGAAGGATGCGGCAAAAGGATGTCTGAAGCATGGAGTTTCAAAAATTCAGAAATTTGTATATGGTGTCATATTTCAGTGCTTAATTTATTCGGAGGATTGATGAGCTGAAAAAAGTTGAAAGGATGGGCTGAATATTACCTTCAGGCCGAAGATTGCCATATCGATGTTTGGAGATCTCGTTGTTTGAGCTTCAGAGTCCGCCATGGTTTAGATCTACTAACTTAGGGTTTGGTTGTTTTGCGGGCTCTGGTTCAAGTTTTGGATGCTGTGAGTTTTCGTTCAAACTTATGAAGCGGCATTCTCGAATTGCGCTCGGATTTGGAATATCTGTTTCGAGTTGGGTTCAAAGTGGAGGTGATGTTCTGTTCTTATACTGGTTGTTTCCAATTTTGAATTCCGTCGGCTCTTGGTTATTGGTAAAGCTCGATGCGGTGCGATCGGCTTTTGGAGGGTTGTCCGAGCAAGAAACTAAGAGATGAGGGACTTTAATCATTAAAGGTAAAGTCTTTACAAGGGAAAGAGCCGATTTGACAAAGGAACGAATCCTTCGACTCAATCTATGCTACAGTACTACCCTACAGTACTTCCTACCACCCGTAGGTGCCTAATGCCTACGGCGCTTGGGACTTCGCGCCGGCATGTCTCTGCCGCTGCTGTCGTCGCCATCGTTGTCGCTACCACTGCTCTCGTCGGTGCTGCTGCCGTTGCTAGCTTCGTCGTCGCCGCTCCAGCCGCCGCCGCCGCCATCACTGTTTTCCTTGCTTTCCTCCTCGGAGGAGCCAAGGAACCGGAAGGCCCTTTCGGCCATCGGGTTCTCCTCAACAGAGGAGGAGTCGATTTCTTCTTCCGAGGAGGAGTCAGCTCCGTCCCAGGAGAAACAATCGTCACTGTTCTCCTCCGGCTCTTCCTGGAACAGGAGCCGGAGGTCTTCGTCATCGGTCTTGGGTTCATCGTCCTCGGAGACGACTTCGAAGTCGAACTCCGCTGCGTACCAATGCAGAGGAGCGAGTGCCTCGTGCGCCACCATTGGATCATACTCCGGCGTCGGTTCCCGGCTCTCGGAGATGGGGTCGAGGGAAGAGGCGGAGGAACTCGAGGAAGAGGGGGAGAGAGGAGAGCCGAATGAGTTGAAGACAGAGGAGGAGGAGATCGCCATGGCTACAGGAAGTTGGGGTTTTCTGCGCTGTTGGCTGAGGGAGGAAGATGAATTTGTGGCGAAAGGAGTCGGTTCCGGGTGAGATTAAATAAGGAAAAAAAATGGAAGATGGATCGGCACTTTCACATTCCACGAGGAGCCAGTTGCAGAGACGTTGTGTCTTCCATGGTGGTTATAGTGCGCTTTAATGAGTATCAACGGGAAGATGAAGCGACGAAGTGGTTTTGGAATTATCATTGCCAAAACCAGGGGGCATGTGTTATCGCCATAAATTAACAGGTTAATTAATGGGCCGCGAGTGAGTTGGGCTTAATGAAGAAATTAAAGGAGGCTTACGAATCGGCTCCTGCGTGAGCGTTTGGGCCAAGTGGGCCATGTATCTTTAGATTTAGTTCAGTTTGAGCTTGAGATAGAGTCCGATATGGACACATTAGTTTAGATTGTTGTCCAAGTCTCCGGACTATAAATATGTACTCTATGACATTTGTCAAGGAAGAACGTCATCACGTTTTTCAAACAATAACTCTCAGCACACCGCCACCCCTAATTCTAGGGTTTCGTCCAAGTAAGCGCCATGCTGCACTGATCGTACTGAAGTGTTTTTGATGGCGAGTAGTGCTAGTTATCCTGATTTTCGTAGCATGATTTTTAGTAGATTCATCGTGCTTTTGGTGCTTATCATCTACGAACATCATGTCATCTCTGCGCGATCATGTTTTAATCTTATACTAATTCTCGTTGCACGGAATTAGTCATGTAGAGATGACACCTTGCTTCTTTTCTATCTAGTAGATCTAATCTGTTATGGTTTGTTCTTATACTTAAGAATTGTCGTAATATCTGCTACTTTAGGCCTTGCAAACAGGTTGGACGATCCGGCGACGTATTAGATGCTTTGCCTTGATCTTAATAGGGATTGATCCGGGAATCGTCTTTCGCTTGTTCTTAGGCCTCTTTTCTGGTTAAGGTTCGGTTATCTTTTACGCACGTTAGGCCTAACTATGTGTAGGATGTTTCGATCTAGCAATGAAGCTTTTACCATCATGGATTAGATTAGCTAGGTTTAATTGAAGCAGTTTTTGCAGTTATTTGCTTTATCCATTACCATATGGATATGCAGATCCAATCTGACACTGGGACTCGATCGGCTCTTTAAAGCCGATGCAAGAGTCGTCCCGGGGAGCCGACCATGGCTCGGACTAATGTTTACACGTGTCTGTGTTTGTAGGCAAATCGTCAAAGGCACGTTCGCACCCTCCTGATCGGGTATAGATTAGGTGGCACGCCCTGCATCTCCGGAAGCGACGGCGTGTGCCAGGATCTGGGCCGTTGACCGAGGGACCGGTGCGGGCCAGTGCCCCGGCAGCCTCCCGGCTCCTCGTGTTGCCTATCACTACTCGTCGGTGGGTTTTGACCGACAAAAGGGAGCCCGACCTCCTGGGACACGTGGAGGCTCCCTGACCTAGCGCCCCGGGTCAGAGCCGTACTGGACGACCCGGGCCGTGCGCTCCAAGATTGCCGCCCCGCCTGACAGGCGTATCGGTCAAGACAGGCGCCCGTACTGGATCCATGACGCCTGTTCCCCTTATCTTGCGGCATAGACATAGGCTACAGGGCTCTCTGACAGAGGGACTGCACCGCAAGTGCGGGCCCCGTGACACTACGGGAGAGAGCGTCAACGGACGTCGCCTCCCACGTGTTGGTATTTCTTAACGTTCACAGAATAATCCGCAAGCGCACGGAAGATACCGTTGTAGCACTTCACCCGGAGAGTATTCAGGGTATCGTATTTTCACAGGGAATAGAGGTGTAATGATTTTCTGCCTAGTTTCAACCCAGGAGAATAAGAAGTTGGCGAGGTTTGGGTAGTGTGGTTTATCTAAGGTTAAGGATCAAGGCAAGGTAAACTTAGGCTCGTCACTTGTGTACTTCGGGCACCGGTCTGACCCAGGTACTGTTAGGGACCTCCGGCTTGTGGCTCTACACCGTATTCGGACAGGGGGGGAGTGCACTAACCACGAAGCAGCTTCGTAGCGGACCGACAGGGGTGTCACCACCTGCGGTCTACCCCGCAATACTGTGGAACACGAGGCAAACAAAGGCAATCTAGGACCTAAGCACCACGCTTAAGCCTTCGACTACGTACTCTAGCATTGCGCAGGGTTACCCGTCTTTATCAGGGGCCCTCTAGTAGAGTATCCATTACGAGAACGGATGATGAACCCGTAAACAAATGAATAACTTAAGAATACTAAACCAAAAACTTAACGAAAGATGAATTCCGGATACTTACTCAAATGATTCGTACCTGTCGAGGTACAAGACGAAGAGAGACCGACACGGCCGGCTCTTCTCTGATCCTTCTCCTCGCACACTCCCTCTACTCTAATTATACAAGTGGAGTCCTACTACTACTTCTCCAACAAGTGAATGGAATGGTGAATGGGAATGCTTGAGAGAGAGTGTGAAGGCCCTTTTTATAGCTCCAAAGGTCGGTTCCCACCCTTAACAGATATGAGAACATTGACAACCGCCTTTTGGAGGATAAGAACGACGTTCCCTTCAAAACTCAGCCTGAGTCTCTTCCATGTGGTGTTGGCCGAACCTCTATGGTCGCCTCTGGCCACCGCCTTCGTCTGGGTCTCTGCTTGGTGGGTCCTGATGTCAGATTGGTCGGTGCCGGGGCTAGTTTGTGGGCCTTCTTTGTTGGTATGACGCAACGTCAAATATTCTGTGCAATTGTGTTGCATCTATCGTCTGTTTTTGCTCTATTCCGGGTATGGGTGCCTGCAATCCAAGAATCACCAAAACTCGTGGAAATGATTAGAAATAAGCCCTATAACTACTTTTGGAGTTCGAAAGTTATGAAAAGATGCAGGAGTTGACGGCTTTATTTCTGACTTAAGGACTGTCAACAACACCCCCACACTTAGCCTTTGCTCGTCCTCGAGTAAAGAGGCAAAGACTAAAGTGGATGCAACTCCTTCGAAGAAACCTGCATACAAGTTATTCCAAGTTTTCTCCCAGACTTGTGAACTTTTTAAGTGTCTACCATGATTATCTTGGTAATTGAAACTTGGAACGGTTTAAACTTCAGGTTCCTTAGTCTCCCGAGCTTAGATACTTAGGTTTTATGAATTTTCAAAATCAAAACATAGCTCAGCTCCTCATTTGTACTCTCGGATCTCTGTTTTGCTTTTTGAATCCCTCACCAAGGCAAATTATTGCCTTCTTTTTCTCCTACCTCTAGAAAGGCTTATGTGAAGCTCAGGGTAGGGAAAAATTGAAGGCATACCTGTCCCTCTTGTGTTGCTAAGTCAAAGACCGGATCCTTTAGGAGAAACAAGTCATAAACCTTGATCAAGATGTGCAAGTGTGTGGAATTTGTGGATGATATATGAACTCCTTTCATGAGCTACTTCTCTCTTATTTTCTTTTGGACATGGGCTAACTTTTTTTTTGAAACACATTGGACCTTCATGTGTCCAAATTTCTTTTCTTTCTCTTTTGAATGCTTTGGACCTTCATGTGTCCATTTTTTTACTAGCCCATGTCCTTTCAACTTGGAGAGAATAGCTATGAATAACATGGAGTTTTTATATTGTGGAATGGATGCACAACTTCCAGTGTAGAAGTTGGTAAAATATGTGGAGTGTATGTGATCTTGATCATGGGAATATGAAATGCATCTCTCAAAAGGGTCACAACAATTTGACAAAGCTCAAAGAGATAACAAGTTGCATATGTGGAAGGTTTTAAGTTTGAACAATATATGGTCTTGGATAGGAATTTTATAAACAAACAAGGAGCCATGCTATCAAGTTTTTATTTTTTTAAAAGGAATTTTAAGTACTTTGCAAGGGAGAACTAGGTTCCATTTGTTTAAACCATATCTCAAGAGTCAATTACCAGATTATCATGGGGTCCCTATCATGGATTGGTTCACAAGAATTGAGGTAAAACAAGGAATAAAGAGTATGCAAATTTTATCATGAAGTGCATGGAATGCATGGTTCTTTTTAATTTTTTATTTGTTTGTGTAGGATTTTCATTGGAACATTGGGGAAACATAAGTAGAGATACAAACCGGGGTCTAGGAGAAAGTTGGGCCGAGGTGGGCTCTCCTTGGGCTCGGCCAAACCCATGGGTCGGCCAGCCCAAGGGTGGCCCCTCTGGCCTTGTCCTTTTTGTGTGTGGCCCGTCTCAGTGCTGTGTGTTGTGTTAGCTACGTGCTGCTCCCCCACACTGGTCTTTTGCCTGCGATCTTATTCAAAAACACATGGAAACAAAAGAAAACTCTGCCGGTTTGAAAACCGGGGAGTTGATCTTTTATTGAATTATCAAATATGGGGCACATTGAAGGGAAATACATGAAAAATAAATACTGAAAGTAAACGTGGTAATGTGCCCAAAGGATACAGCGAAGGGTGATGTGCAATCTACTGGTTGCCCTTCTCAACACGTTTCTCTAGGCGTTCTATCTTAACGCCTAGACCGCAGCGGAGCGTATTGTAGTCGTCCTTGACGGACTTGAACTCTAGAGTGAGCTCCGCTACGCGGTCGCTAAGCTCCTTATGCCCATTGCGCTGTTTGATCACTGTGCGGAGGAGCTGGGCGACCTTAGGCCCCATGAGGACTTGCTCGTCATCGCTCTCATACTGCCCACTGGGACGTGTGATCGGAGGAGGGAGGATGTGCCTCTTGACACACTTGGCACCCTTAGGGGAGGATGCCACAGACTCAGCTTCTCCTTTATCCTTAGGAGAGAGTCCGGGCATCAACCCCTTGCCGTACCCACCGCCTGGGGTACGGATGCCCACAACGTGAAAACGTTGTGGAGGCGAGGGTGTCGTGGTTGTGCGTGTGGGTGTAGTTACATAGTTATGGCTAACGACATCCCCACTCTTTGTGTACAGCAAATATATGTGTTCCTGTCCCTCCTCTAACGGCATCGGCGGAAGTGGGTCGGCGAAGAGGCGCTTAGAGATGTCCTTCGGTGCGAGCATCCCCATTGTCGGACGTGCAGAACCTCCTGAGCCCGGGCACCTGCCCCTCTTGGCGGAGATCTTCCTGACGGTGCGCGGCGTCGAGTGGGAGGCCAAGGGGCCGCCGGGGTGGTTCGGCCGAACCAAGGGTTCGGCTGGCCCCCTGTCGGGGCCCCTCACCTCCCCCTTCGGTGCTGGTGCAGGGATGACCACCAATGGTGTCTTGGCGATGTGCTCGGCCTCCAGATCGACTTCCATGGCTGCAAGGGCAAGATTCGCCGGCGAGGGCTCTCCCCCGAGGGCGAATGTGGACGAAGCTTTGTTGAACGGGATGATCACCTTGCCAGCCATGGGGAATGATCAGAGCTGTGGAAGGGATGAGAGCAAGAAGATCAAGATGGAGGTGAGGAAGAAAGGAGAAGGAGAGGATCATTTTAAAGCCAAAACCGGGAGAAAATTTCCTTTCTGCAGCCCGGCACATATGGAAATGAGAAGTGGCCGTTTGTGGGGACTCGAATATGAAATTTGAAGTGCTGCAGCTGCCAGGTGGGATCGGCCGACCCAGGAGTTTGGCCGGCCCCACTTGGGCCCCTCTGGCTCTCATTTTTCTCTCATTGGTCGGGAGGCACGAGGTGGCCCCCATGCAAGTGGTTTTGGATTTTATTTTGGGGCTGAGGAGTTCGATATGTGTTGAATTCTACTAAATTTATAATATCAAACTCTTCACTGGAGTTATATGGCATATGAAAAACTTTTAAACGCTGGCCATTTACCTTGAATAACTTACCTTCGTCGTCTTGGAGTGTGACGGCTCCATGTGATGATGCGTTGATGATGGTATATGGCCCCTTCCACTTGCTTCGGAGCTTTCCTTCGCTAAAGAGCCCTGGAATTAAACAATAGTACCTTATCTCCGGGTTTGAATTCCTTCGGTTTGATCCTCTTGTCGTGCCATCTTTTTGTTCTGTCCTTGTAAATCTTGGCACTGTGGTAAGCCTTCTGTCTCCATTCTTCTAATTCTGCCAGGTGAATCTGTCGATTCTTTCTGGCTTGCTTCAAATCTATGTTCCATTGCCGGATGGCCCAGTGGGCTCTGTGTTCTAGTTCCACTGGCAGATGGCATGTTTTGCCATAAACAAGTTGAAATTGGGACATTCCGATGGGGGTCTTGTATGCTTTCCTGTATGCCAAGAGTGCATCAGGCAACTTACTTTTCCACCCCTACCCCATCTCGTTGATGGTCTTCTGCAGAATATTTTTGATTTTTTTGTTGGATGTCTCTTACTGACCGTTGGTTTGTGGGTGGTATGGAGTGGCAATGTTGTGCTTGGTTCCTAACTCCCTGAGGTAGTTTCGGAAGGTCTTGTCCATGAAGTGTGACCCTCCATCACTTATGACCATTCTTGGAGTTCCAAATCGAGGGAAGATGACTTCTTGGAACATCTTCCGGGCGTGTTTGGTGTCAGCAGCTTTGCATGGTAATGCTTCCACCCACTTGGATATGTACTCCACTGCCACCAGTATGTACTTGCAATCCTGGGACTTTGGGAATGGTCCCATGAAATTGATGCCCCAGACATCGAATAGTTCGACTTGGAGATTGTTTGTGAGGGGCATTGCATTGCGAGTTGTTATGCCACCATGCATCTGGCATCTGCAACACCTTCGAATTAATTCTCTGGTGTCTTCATACATTGTTGGCCAGAAGAAACCACTTTGCCAGATTTTTGCTTGCGTTCTGAATGCTCCATTGTGGCCTCCATACGCTGCAGTGGCATTTCTCGATGATTTGTATGGCTTCTGCTGTGGGTACGCATCGTCTCAGCAGACCATCTGAGCATACCCTATATAGGTATGGATCGTCCCAAAGGTGTCGACGGCTCTCGTAGATCAGCTTTTTCTTATTCTCCCCTGGTGGCACATATCCTGCAACCATAAAGTTCACGATATTTGCATACCATGGGGTAGAGTCCGTCACCTTTAGAAGCATGTCATCGCGTAGAAAGTCGTTTATCGGAGGTTCCTGCAAGTTAGTAACCTGCATTCGTGATAGATGATCTGCAACCGTATTCTCTACTCCCTTTTTATCTTTTATTTCAAGGTCAAATTCTTAGAGCAAGAGAATCCATCTTATTAAATGAGGTTTAGCATCTTTTTTGGTGAGCAAGTATTTTAATGCTACATGATCAGTGTAAACAATGACTTTTGCTCTAACCAGATAAGATCTAAACTTGTATATAACAAAGACAACTGCCAAGAGCTCCTTCTCTGTGGTTGCATAATTAAGTTGGGCTCCAGTTAGTGTCTTGCTAGCGTAAGCGATTGCGTGATGCTTTTTATCTTTGGTTTGGCCTAAGACTGCCCCAACAGCAAAGTCACTGGCATCACACATTATTTCGAAGGGAAGGCTCAAATCCGGAGGTTGGATGATCGGAGCCGAGACGAGTGCCTTTTTTAGAGTGTTAAAGGCTTTTAAGCACTCATCGGTGAACTTGAAGGGTGCGTCTTTAGCTAACAGGCTTGTGAGGGGTCTAGCAGTTTGTGAAAAGTCTTTAATGAATCTTCTGTAGAACCCCGCATGACCTAGGAAGCTGCGAATGCCCTTAATGTTCACTGGAGGTGGAAGCTGTTCTATGACCTCAATTTTGGCTTTATCCACCTCAATTCCTCTTTCGGACACTAAGTGTCCGAGGACGATGCCTTCACGGACCATGAAATGGCATTTTTCCCAATTGAGAACCAGGTCCTTCTCTTGGCATCTTTGTAAGACCCTGTCCAAAATTTCTAGACAATGATCGAAAGTTTTTCCATAGACGGAGAAATCGTCCATGAAAACTTCCATGATTTCCTCGATCATGTCGGAAAAGATAGACATCATGCATCTTTGGAATGATGCAGGAGCGTTACATAGCCCAAACGACATCCTACAATAAGCATAGGTTCCATAGGGGCATGCAAACATGGTCTTACTCTGGTCGTCAGGATGGATAGGAATCTGATGATAACCCGAATACCCATCGAGAAAACAGAAGAAGGAGTGTTTAGCTAGCCGTTCTAACATTTTGTCAATGAACAGAAGCAGAAAGTGATCCTTCTTTGTGGCTGCATTGAGTTTTCGGTAATCAATGCACATCCTCCATCCCGTGATGGTTCGTTGAGGGATTAGCTCATTTTTATTATTTTCAACGACCGTCATACCTCTGTTGACGTTCACTAACGCCCCCGATTTGTATACCGCAAGCGCACGGTTCGTGGTAGCTTTTCCCTTAGAGTATTCCCCCAAGGTTTATCAATCCGTGGATCAACAATGAACTTACTAAGGTTTTCCATCTAATCTAATGGATCTATCCTAACATGAAGCATTAATTGCATATAAAAGGTGAACCTTTGATAGATATGAGTGATGTACGAAGGTTGATCTCATCCATGAACATCGGTAAGGATAAAGCATGACCGAAGGCATGACTAAACCTATCACACGCATTCTAGTTGTAGTTCTAGCTAAACGAGTAAGCTCAACATGCATCTCATCCAAAGCCTCTTTAAATCAAAACCTCCAATCCGATCCCTCGCTACCCAACCTACTCTATGGAGATGGCCTGTCACGACGCCCCCCTTTTCAACGGGATACCCTGAAGCAAGTCGAACCCCCTTTGGGTAGATCCGGTATGAACTCCTAGCCACCATAGCTACAAGAACACCCCATGCAATCTATCTCGAGAATAGATCTAGGAATAAGCGCACCCAAAGCAAGAACGAAATCGAAAGAGGAGAGACATGATCGCTAAATAGATCGGATGACATGAAGACATTACTCACATAATAGATTCGTTTGGATCGCCACCACCGCGTATACACCATTGACGACTCCAACTAGCTCATGAACTCCACCATGACACAACCACGTAGGGAGGCCATGGCGGCTAGGGATGGCCTAAGCCATCTCCTAGACAACTTCGAAGACTTGCGGCGGCCGTCGTCTCCCTCCGGTCTTGGCCCTAGGTTTTCGTCGAGTTCTGGTTGGATGGATGCCCCGAGTTGAATAAGGTGGGAGTTATTTATAAGCCGAGGAAGCCACCGGTCGAAGGGGAAGGCAAACCAACTCGAAAACAGGCTGGGCCGGCCGGCCCCATAGGCCTAGGCCGGCCGGCCTACCCCTTTTCGGGCTCGCCTCGGTCTCATTTTTCACGTGTAGACTCCTCGCATCTTCTAGAGTTTCTGTCCTTCACAATTGCACCCCTTTGGACATCGTTATCTTGGAGATATCTTCGAGGAAAGGATAGGATAGGGAATCCTTCCTTAAATCTTCATTTGCTTTGCTTAATCCCGAAGTATCTTGATCTCATCTTCGTGGGCTTGGTCCTTTGGGCTCTCTTGGACGATAGATGTGCATGAATGTGCTTCGAATCAACATGGGCTTTGGTCCTTCCTTTGGGCTTTGGCCTTCGTCTTTCTCTGTGTTAGCGCTCGATCACGGGCCTCGTCATTTCATGCTCCAAAATAGGCCAAAAACCTGCAAAAACGAAGTTCCTCCAAAATATATGTGCATATGTGAAAATGACAAATAATTAGGCCGGGGTTAGGACGGCTAGTGATTTTGATATTGAATTCATGCCATTATCAAGGATAAACAAGGGATAAAACGGATACTTAAGGAGCGCCAACATTCCCCCCATGCTTAAACCTTGCTCGTCCTCGAGTAAGTCCAGGAGCTTTGCTTATAAAGAAATCAGCGTTGCCCCTCAATGTCCTCTCTGCACTTAGTCATACATGACAAGACATATTGCTCTCTCAAGTATTTAGCATTTAAGTTCATGTTGTGACCGGCTACTTTTTCATTATGGAAGATAGACTAGCAATTAAAGAACAAGCCACAATAATAAATAAATGCAATGCTCTCAAACTTAAGCGAACTTCAAACCTTTACCTTGTTTCATCGTTAAGAGTTTTCAAAAGAATGCATATCAAACATAAGTGAGGTTCTCTTGCAAAAGATCATGGAAATACTCATCTCATCAAGTCGCTCAAGCCTACATTAGATTGTTTTCAACCTATTCTACTCATATGTAAAAGTGGAAGGCTTATGTGGAGCTTGGTAGGTAAAAACAATCCTAGCAAAACATTATACTTGAAATATTATCAAACTAAGAGAGAGATCTAATGGAATTACCGAGACTAGTCAAAAAGGCCATTGGAAAGTAATGTTGGAGAGGAAGAAAGATGAAAAAAAAACATTTAGATAGGTGGACATGTGCAAGTGGCAAATGGATGATCCCGAGACACAAATGAAGTTCTCGTTATCGGATTGCACATGGTTGGAAGATTTGAGTATGGAATAATTCTTCAAAGTAACTTGGAAAATTAATGAAGCCAAAAAGAGCTAAGGAGCATTTTATTCTTCCCTTTTTTTCTTTCATTTTTCTTTTCTTTTCTCCTTTTTTTTCATTTTTCCATTTTTCTGCTCCTTAGAACTTTTGATAGCATAGAATACTTACCCAACCATCCCCCCATGCTTGAACGAATGCTCGTCCTCGAGTATGAATAGTGGGAGAACCAACTAGCTAGGGTAAGTATCTCAAATTCACCTTCTTCTTCATAGAACCTCTTGAATCTCCGAAGAGCCTTGTCTCCCAAAACTTTTCTTTATATAGTGCCCTTGATTCTTTTGATTCCGTCGAAATGATAATCCATACTCAAATTGGGTTGTGGTCAAGGAGGTAATCACAAAAAGATATTTTTGGTTTAGGGTGGATATCCAGCGAGGTTTGCAAAATTCCCGAAGTGGAAACTCACAATGCATGGATAGATAGGCTAGCAAAAAGAAGGTTACACAAAAAGAACGGAATGACCAGCTTCTTAGTCTCATACCAAAGAAATCAATCTTAATCCAACTCATCAAAATATAAGTTTGCAATCTAAAGGTTTCATCATGAAAGAATGTGTATGTATAGGCTTTGGTAGGTAGAACTTTGCAAGAGATTCACGAATGTAGATATAGCATAGGAATTAAGTTTTCAAATTAAACAATCACAAGGTGTAAGGTCATCGGTAGACTTAAATCAAAGAGCAACATAGAATATGTGGGTTTAGAGTTTAGTCATTTAACCTCCACAAATAAAAGAGCCGGTATTTAATCATTTTAATTCCATTTAATTGAGAGCAAATGGTCAAGTCATATACAACATAGCGTAGGTAAAACAAAGAAGCAACTTTCATCATTTTTCCATAAGCATAAGGCATTGCCAAAATGTATCAATGTGGTGAGCTCAAAGTGATGGTGATCCTACACTTATTGAAAACAAAAACAAAACTAGGTTGTCCTCCTAGAAGCCATGTCATAGGTTGAGAGATATATACAAAGGTTGCATCTATGGTTGAAGGCATATATGTACAAGCATTTAGAAAAAAAAAGTTGAGGAAGAATTACCGTCCTTCTCGATGCTCGTAATGAAGTGTAGCGCGGCCTCCCCCATACTTAAGCATTGTGCTAAGCATGGAAGAAGAATCATAAGCATCTTGTGGCAACCGTGATTATCTTACTCCATGAGATCTTTCTTCCTTATCCACGAAATCCTCCCCCATGCTTAGCATGATGCTAGGCGTGGAAGGAGAAGATGGACCATCTTGAAATTCTTGAAGTCCTTCCCTCATGTGTATGAATATCATCTTCAATGTGTCTTCACCTTTGTTTCCTCAATTTCCTTCAACTTCTTCTTGTACTAAGTCATGGTCCCAATCATTGCTTCACATCGTCGTCGCCACCTTCAATTCCTTGTTGTCTCATTGCTGCCGCATCTTCACGAATTTTTCTTTCAATTTCCAGAACAGAACCTGTACTAAAACATTGCTCCATTGCGAAGTGCACGGATTTTTCTTTCCAACGAGTCCTTATTCGCCCAAAATTGATTCCGAACAAGAGAGTTATGTTCATTTTATCCAAGCGCTGCAATTTATCCCGACGAATTTCAGAACGCGCAACGTCCAATGTTCTTGCCATATCTCCTTGTACGGGTCTTCAAATTCATTGATCTTGAATGCGTTGGAATGAAAATTTGATGGAGCTTCTGAATATCAACTTTTTGCTTCTTGTACAGCTCTGAACATGTTCTCAAATTGGTGAAAACAGCTGCGTCCTTCTCGGGTTTCGACGATGTTGACGATCTTGATTGAAATTCTTTTGGTCTTGAACTCATGGGAGCGCTTCTTCATGCCTGCAAAACATTTTAAACACACACTACCCCTGGGGTGACGGTTGGGAGTAGAAATAAATGCCAACAAACCTACCATTCCTAAGATCTCAATTTGTGGCAAAGTTAGCTTAGCGAAACTAGTGAGTGTACGTGTGTGCTAGTGTAAATGCAAATGAGAGGAAGGTATATAAACAAAGACAATGTTTACACCTAGTTCTAAACACCATGTTTACAACTAGATTGCCGAACTTCTCCATAGCCACAAAGACTTATTTAACCAAGGTCAAAACACCATGTCTATCCCAAGATCAGTAGGCCTTCATAGCACAAGAAAAAATAAAGCGCATTGCAAAGTTTATAAACCAACCAAATGCAATATCATAGCTTGGTAACTAAATGATGATGGTCTTCAATCATGTCTAAACACCATGTTTACACAAAATTGCAAAAAGGAAAATGCTATCATGATAAGCATTACATGGATAGGAAAGCATACATCAATAAGATTGAGACCAAGCTAGCAAAATGAGGGCACGAACAATGGAATGGATGCAAAGTGCAAATGCAGAGTTAGCAAAAACAAGTGTTAGCAAGATTGAAAGGATCTTTCGATGTTGTTCCGCAACTAGCTTATTCAAAAACAATTGCTAAGAGTGACAAAAAGCCTTCGCGACACTTCATAAGAAGTGAGGCTTTTGTCAATGAAAAGGTTATTCATCGAAAAAGGGTCAAGCAACCGAGCTAACAAGGTTTTAGAAGTAGGTTTATGGGTTTCCTATATTTTTAGCTTAAAAAATTTTTTTGAAGAGAGAGAGTGTTGGGTATAGAAATTCTATCTAAGGTGGTTTCAAAAAAAAACTAGAGAGAAACAAAAGTTAGCCTTTTTTTTGAATGAAAAACATACCCTATGGTTTTAGGATTGCTCTATGAGTGGTTTTCCTAAGGGTTTTAGGATCTCAAAAGCGAGGCTAGTCAATGTTTTTAGAAAAGTTTTTTTTAAATGCAACATGCAATGCAATGCAAGGGTGAGACGAACAACATGGTATGCAATGCAACACGGGGTGGGTGAACAAAATGATATGACATGATGAGGTGGTCTAAAACAAAACAAAAAGTTAGCCTAAGTTAACTAGCCACAAGTTTAGAATCAAAGGGTGGTGCAATGCTTCATAAATCTCTCTAAAAAGACACAAATAAAAAGACTCTAAACACTAATAGGCACACAAAAAGGTCTACAAGTTTCCCAAGAGCAAATAACAAAGTGCTCCCTCAATAACATTTAGAATGAACAACATGAAGTTGTGGTTTTTGTTAGAGCAATGGTACAATGTTACTTGATATTCCAATTAAAGAGTGCAATGTAGACGGTCATATTAATATATATAAAATAAAAGATCGGGTTGCCTCCCGCAAAGCGCTTCATTTAGAGTCATAGAGCTCGACTTTCTTACATACCTTCTCATTGATGCGAAGCCATGGTCCTTCATGCAAGAGGTGAAGGTGTTCCATGCAGCTCTTATTCCACTTCCCATGTTGGACATAATCAATCACGCTTAATGGAAAACTTGCCCAATCATCTCTCACATCATCGTCACCTCCTTCTTTGTTGTCCTTCGTCGCTACCTTTCTTTTCATGAATTTTCCTCTCTGTCCAGATTGGGAGTTGCACCAACCAACTGATCCAATGCAAGGTGCACGAAATCTTATTTCCAACAAGTCTTCATTTACCCAAAACGCATTCCAATTGAGGGAGTTATGCCCCTTTTTCCCCGATTACTGCAATCTGCCTCGTGCTGATTTCAGCACGCGCATCTCCGATGTTTGAGACATAGCTCCTCCCGTGGGTTTTCGATTGTATCGATCATGGATGCGTTGAACCGAGGACTTGATGGAGATCCTGAATATTCAACTTTCTTGCATTGCAAATCTCTGGACTTGTGCACAAAATTGATTAGGCTTAGCGACCTCCGTTCTTGAAACTTGAAGATGTTGATGATGGTGTTCAAAATTTTGGGCACAGTTTCCCTCCTCATCATTTGAGTTTCTTGTCCTGCATGGTTAGTGAAATTCGGGGCTTCTCCCGACATGTGCTCTTTTATGGTCATGAGCTTGACCAAGCGCAAAGCAAGATCGAGATTTGCAATTATTTGTAAACATATGCAACATAATCACATCCTCAATTAATTTTCATCAACAAGACATGGTGTAATTAAATGCAGCATGTGTTTCTTGCATAGTGCGGAGCTCATTATTAGGAAAAGGTTCTTTAAGCATGAAATCAACCTTCTCAAGAAACTCTAGCCTATCATCATGAAAAGAACAAGGCATAGAATTTAAACTTTCATTCCGACTATCGGTTCGAGCATGAGATTTTTAAAGATTATCAACAAAACCAATAGAAGCTTGAGAATTCACTGTATACCTTAGCCTCAGAGCTTTTTCATACTCATTGGAGTTGTGGTGCTTTGTGCGAGATGTCATCTTGATGCACTCTTCGTGGTCCGTCGTGATTTGCTTCTCACGTCTCCATGTGTTGAATGTTGCGCTCTTGTAATCCGTCGTGGTTTGTTTGCAACATCTTCATTTGTCTAAGGTCGACCGCTTGTGCCTTCATTTGCCAATGTCATTGGGGTTCTTCCTCTGCTCCAAGCCTATGAATTTTATCATGTACGCTTGATGAAAACATCGCCCAAGCTCCTCTTCATTGTTGTCATCGTCATCTTTTCTATCTTGTTCTCTTCGCGTTGCTCCTGCCTCTTCTTCATAGAATCTCTCCTGTACAATCAACAGAACATATACCAAAATATAGATCTATTGAAATTTTTATGAAATTACCTTTCCAACGAGTGGTCACTCGCTTTAAACGTAGTCCAAACGAGAGAGTTATGACCGTTTTACTTTAGCGCTGCGTGCTGTCTAGAAAATTTCAGAGTGCACGACTTTTGATGTTTTGGTCATAACTTCTTGTGGGAAACTTCGATTGACTTCATTCTTGATTCGTTGGAATCGGAACTTCGTGGAGCTTTTGAATATCCAAAAACATACTGCAATTTTCTTCTGAGGTCGAGCAGAATATTGATGAGAATAGTATCTTCTTGTGAATTCATCCGAAGATGTCAATGATCTCAATCATGTGGTCTTTGGAGCGTCTTGTCGTGCGTCCTTGGCTTCAAGGTCATCACCATTGATTTACCAGCACATAGCATGGCTTCAATGATGTGTCTTCTCCATGATTCTTGCTTTACCCAAGGTATCGGGATTAGTGGAGGCTCCCGTGCTTTGTGTTGATGATCTGACCGGTTTTCTTCCTTGATAGCATCACTCGACTAGAAGTATATCGAGCATCCCACTGGAGAAGATAGGTGGTGTCATGATTCTTCTAATCTTGTTGCCTCCAGCTTTGGTCAACTTCAAATCAACATCTTTTGTGCACTCGGCCTTCCAATCATCCTTTGACATCGTCATCACTTTCTCCGTTGTTTGCTGCTGCACCTTTCTTCGTTGAATTGCTCCTTTGTTCAGTGCAGAACATGTACCAAACTCCAAGCTCATTGTGAGGTGTATCAAATCATGTTTCCAACAAGTGGTCATTTACCCAAATTGGACCTCGGATGGAAAAGTTATGCTTGTTTTACTCCGGTGCTACGCTTCGTCCCGAGAGATTTCAGAACGCGCAGCGTTGAAAGATCTTTCCATAACTCTTCACACCGATCTCCAAATTAATGATTTTTGATGCGTTGGAAAGAAGACTTGACGGAACTTCATAATAATCTATTATTTCCTCATGGCACATATCTGATCTTGGACGAAAAACTCATCACAACAGCGACACTTCATAGATGATGATGATCCAATCGCACGATTTTCTTTTCGGACATGCTTCATACATATTGCTTGAGCAAACAAATCTTCCCAAAAACATTAGTCTTTAAAATCAATTGACATGGCGGCGTACCTTATTTATCATCTTTTGCTTTAGGGAGTGGGGACTCAATAGCGGATGCTGGGCCACTAACAAAAGTTAGCACCTACCACTAAAGAGCGAAACTTGATGTTTTTCACATCTTGTCGAAGTGGATCTAGGGTTTTCGATGTTGATGTCGAGAACTCCTCGATCGTCTTGTCGTCGATTGTCGAAGTTTGTTGGAGCGGGTTGTGGACTTCTCGAAGCCCAAGTTTGGTGTCTAGCTTTTTCCACCTGCTTTCAAGGACACGAACAAGAAAACAAGGGTATATGCAATAATAAAATTTAGGGTTAGCCCAAAAAAATTAGATAGATCGCCCTAGGGTTCGAGTTGCTGATTCCCGGCAACGGCGCTAGAAAAGCTTGTTGACGTTCACTAACGCCCCCGATTTGTATACCGCAAGCGCACGGTTCGTGGTAGCTTTTCCCTTAGAGTATTCCCCCAAGGTTTATCAATCCGTGGATCGACAATGAACTTACTAGGGTTTTCCATCTAATCTAATGGATCTATCCTAACATGAAGCATTAATTGCATATAAAAGCTGAACCTTTGATAAATATGAGTGATGTACGAAGGTTGATCTCATCCATGAACATCGGTAAGGATAAAGCATGACCGAAGGCATGACTAAACCTATCACACGCATTCTAGTTGTAGTTCTAGCTAAACGAGTAAGCTCAACATGCATCTCATCCAAAGCCTCTTTAAATCAAAACCTCCAATCCGATCCCTCGATACCCAACCTACTCTGTGGAGACGGCCTGTCACGACGCCCCCCTTTTCAACGGGATACCCTGAAGCAAGTCGAACCCCCTTTGGGTAGATCCGGTATGAACTCCTAGCCACCATAGCTACAAGAACACCCCATGCAATCTATCTCGAGAATAGATCTAGGAATAAGCGCACCCAAAGCAAGAACAAAATCGAAAGAGGAGAGACATGATCGCTAAATAGATCAGATGACATGAAGACATTACTCACATAATAGATTCGTTTGGATCGCCACCACCGCGTATACACCATTGATGACTCCAACTAGCTCATGAACTCCACCATGACACAACCACGTAGGGAGGCCATGGCGGCTAGGGATGGCCTAAGCCATCTCCTAGACAACTTCGAAGACTTGCGGCGGCCGTCGTCTCCCTCCGGTCTTGGCCCTAGGTTTTCGTCGAGTTCTGGTTGGATGGATGCCCCGAGTTGAGTAAGGTGGGAGCTATTTATAAGCCCAGGAAGCCACCGGTCGAAGGGGAAGGCAAACCGACTCGAAAACGGGCTGGGCCGGCCGGCCCCATAGGCCTAGGCCGGCCGGCCTACCCCTTTTCGGGCTCGCCTCGGTCTCATTTTTCACGTGTAGACTCCTCGCATCTTCTAGAGTTTCTGTCCTTCACAATTGCACCCCTTTGGACATCGTTATCTTGGAGATATCTTCGAGGAAAGGATAGGATAGGGAATCCTTCCTTAAATCTTCATTTGCTTTGCTTAATCCCGAAGTATCTTGATCTCATCTTCGTGGGCTTGGTCCTTTGGGCTCTCTTGGAGGATAGATGTGCATGAATGTGCTTCGAATCAACATGGGCTTTGGTCCTTCCTTTGGGCTTCGGCCTTCGTCTTTCTCCGTGTTAGCGCTCGATCACGGGCCTCGTCATTTCATGCTCCAAAATAGGCCAAAAACCTGCAAAAATGAAGTTCCTCCAAAATATATGTGCATATGTGAAAATGACCAATAATTAGGCCGGGGTTAGGACGGTTAGTGATTTTGATATTGAATTCATGCCATTATCAAGGATAAACAAGGGATAAAACGGATACTTAAGGAGCGCCAACAACCTCCCTTCTTCGGCACTACCTGGACTGGACTAACCCACTCGCTATGTGGCACGGGATAGATTATCCCGTCATGAAGGAGTTTCAGGACCTCTTTCTTGACAACCTCTCGCATCGTATGGTTGAGCCTACGCTAAGGCTCTCTGGAAGGTGTTTTTGTAGGATCTATCGGAATACGATGCATGCAAAGGGTAGCGCTGATTCCCTTAAGGTCTTGGAGTGAGTAGCCGAACACGGCCATATGCTTTTCCAGAACAGCAATTAATGTTGCTGTTTCCTCGTCAGATAGCTTGTCGCTAATGATGACGGGGGGTTTCAGTGTTATCATTTAGAAAAGCGTAGCGGAGTCCAGAGGGAAGAGGTTTCAATTCTATGGGTTGACGAGGAGGTTGTTCATCAGTAGGTAACTCAATTGTTTCATCCCGATCGTCCTCTTCTTCAGTAAAGAGTTCGGCATCGTTTTCTAAGGAAGATTCAGGAGTTTCTATGGGAAGGATGGCTTCAACCTCATCAACTATTTCCTCTTGGGGTGTAGGTTCGGTCAAGGAATCCTTTGCCCAGAGGATTCGCAAGCTAATGTCCTTACCCCCAAGAGTTACATCGAGTGATCCTAAAGTGGAATGTTTTGGAACATCTTCTCGACGGGATGCCCAATCAGAATTTCGAAGTCTTGGACTTCGAAAATATGAAAGTCTAGAGCAAGCTCAGTTTTATCATACCAAACAGGTATGTCATGCAAGATTCCGACCCCTTCCATGGTGGAGCGAGGTCCACTCCAGAGGGATCTTGAGGTCGGGTGCAATGGGTTGTCGCTTAGGTGGCTAAGCGCAAAGGATGCAAACATGATGTTTGCTCCGACCATGGGGCTGTAGTGAGCTGAGACAGCAGTTCCTTGGATGAAACAAGGAAGGGTATATAAGGGGGTTTGTAATCGAATTGCTTCGAGTGACATCTCCCCTTCGTGTACCCATTCATTGTTCATGATAGCTGTCACCCCCTTAACGGCTTCTTGTAAGGAAGCTTTGTCTGGAGGGGTTACTGGGTCCCTGGGAACTGGAGGTCTCTTTTCACATGGATATATCGAGGTGTTTCCAAAGTTTTGGAAAACGTCTTCCTCGATGTTGAAGGGAAACTCTGGAGGTTGAATTTCTTCTTCCTCCATTGTTTCTAGTTCGGGGGAAATTTCGGTGGTTGGTTCTATGGGATTTGGTGGTGGATTTGTGGAATCAACCATCAGAACTTCCACATGGCTTGAGGATTCTGCTGCCGGAAGGGTTTTTGTGAAGGATGTGTTCTCTAGGATACGATCCAGGAGAGCTTCTCCTTCGGCTGTGGTTTTATGGGTGAACAATCCAGTTCGACCCCACAGCTCCTTCTCCACCTGTTGGCGGTTTCGTGCAGACACCCCTGGCATCCTTCCCGATGTCACCTTTTCTTCCGACCGGGTTGTTTGCCAGCCCTACTGCTACTTCCACTTCTGCTCCGGCACCTACCCCATAGCCTAGTGTTTGGACTGCCGAGCAGCGTGCAGAGTTCCTTAGGCAGCAGCAGATTCTACACCAGCTCCAGCACCCGTCAGCTCAGTCCCTCACGTTCGAGTCACCTTCACAGGCTGAGGTGCTCCGTCCGTCCGTTGTGCGCCCCACTCAGCCAGACCTGACTCCCGTCACGTCTGCTCCTCCGATGGACTCCACAGTCGTCGCCGAGCCAGCTTCTACCGCTACTCCAGCTACTTCTGCAGCTCCGACGACTCCGGTCGAGCAGAAGTCCTCTTCGGTCGACGACGACTGGACGAACGACGACGCCGACGACTCCGCCGCTCAGTTTTCCACCAGACCCAGCCTGAAGACCCCACCTTCTCTAGCTCAGGATTAGATCGCCTTCCTTTTTGGTGCTTTGTTGCCAAAGGGGGAGATAGATAGGGGAGTAGAGATAGGGGAGCTTGGTGGTTTGTGGCGTGATTGGATCTTCATGGATTTTGTGTATGGACATGTTATTTGGATATTGTGTATGCTCTGTATTGACATGTCCCTACATGTGTTTTATTTCGAGTAATGCATGCTTGTTTTTCGCTTTCAATTTCATATCTTGTGTATCTCTACTTTGTGTTGTCATCAATCACCAAAAAGGGGGAGATTGAAGCGCATCTAGGCCGATAGATGCTAATGGTAAGTTTTGGTGATTAATGACAACCATATGCGACTAACGTGTGTTTTAAAGGAAAAATCAATGACTGGATTAGTCTCATATGAAATATGGAAGGAGACCCCTCAATTCGAAACAATCATGCGTGCCAAGGACTCAATTTGAAAGATTAAGGACCTTTCTAGTCTCAAGTGTCACAAGGAGATGAAGGACACTTGATTTAGCTAGGTTTTATAGTTTCTAGTTCTTGATCGTACTATTAAGAGGGGTTCATGAGTTAGTAGCTTGATCAAAATTGAGTTGGCCTTAGAAATCTTGCACACTCGCTCAAAAATAGTCTAAGATGGTCAATAGAAGTTAACACAACGCTTGGAGGAAGAAACAATCGAAGTTACATTCAAATCCAAGTCAATTCAGCTGAAAACAAAGAAAAACAGCAGCACCGGTTGAACCGATGCCCTAGCATCGGAGCATCCGATGCATGGTGGAAGGACCGATGCCCTGTCGGTCTATCTTCTCTGGATGAAGGCAGGAATCAAGTCAAAAGCTCTATAGCACCGGTTCAACCGATGGTCAAAAGATAAGCACCGGTGCAATGGAAGTACTTTGTTCCAGAGACTATGTTTTGGGGCACCTCAACTCCTCTTCAGCACCGGTTGAACCGACGCTTCAGAATCAAAGCATCGGTGCATTGAATGTACTATGTTCCAGAATGCTTGTTTGAGTTGATCAGTGAACCTCTTCAACACCGGTTGAACCGATGCCCCTACGGAGCATGCACCGGTGCAATGACGCAAGCCTGGATACTGTGTCAGAACCCCAACGGCTACAATTCGGACACAGAGAGACCGGTTGAACCGACGCCTCAACTTTGTCACCCGTCGGTTCTTCCGGTGGTCACGGTTTTTCTGCAGTAAACTTCCAACGGCTATGTGACCTCTTCCACTCTATATAAGGGCACCCCCTGGCTCATTTCAGTTGCCTTTGACACCTTGAAAACCTGAGGCCACCCTTGAGAAGAAGAGAAAGTGCTTTGAGCAAAAGAGAGAAGATCTAGTGTTTTGTTTGTGCTTCAACCTTGAAGAATTCATCCTTTGCAAGTGTAGCAAGTGTGCTTGAGCTAGGGCCAACTGAGTGTAGGTCAAGTGAAGGCTTAGGAGCTTGTTACTCTTGGTGATTGGCAGCACCTAGACGATCTTGGTGATTGAAGGTGTTTCTTCTGGAGCTTGCCAACGATTGTGGGAGCCCAAAGAAGTTTGTACGTGGCTTGAGCTCCACCACGCCGGGATGGTGAACGGAGACTCTTAGTGAGCGCCCAAGTCTCGGTGACATGGGAGGTGACAAGACTCTTAGTGAGTGTCACAATGTGGATTAAGGGTGTGTGCCAACACATCGACACCACGGGAAAAAAATCCGGTTGTCTCTTGCCCACTCTTTCATTTCAAGCACTTACTTTCTTGCAATCATTCATGTGCTTGACCTTAGAGACCATAACTTAGCTCTACCTTGCTTAGTTTCTTATCTTTGTTAGCTTGTGTAGTTTGCTTAGTTAGCCGGTTGGTGAATTGAGCCTTTCTAGCATTGCATAGGTTAAGGTTGCTTTAATTGTTTTAGAAATTTGAAAAAGGCCCAATTCACCCCCCCTCTTGGTCCATCGATCCTTACAATTGGTATCAGAGCCTCGTTGCTCATTTGGATCATTAGGCTTCACCGCCTAGAGCTATGGCCAAGATGGGAGGTTCGCCGCCTCACTTCGAGGGCAAGAACTTTGCCTATTGGAAAGTTCATATGGCCGCATACCTTGATGCGATTGCCCCCGAAGTGTGGTTGGCAACAAAGACCGGGTTCACCGGAACTCCCACCTTGGAGCAATTAAAATGGAATGCTAAGGCTAGAAATGTAATTTTTGAAGCCATTAGTGAGGAAGTCTTTGCTAGAGTAAATGGCATGGACTTAGCAAGTGATATATGGAAAGAGCTAATTGAAATTCATGAAGGCTCCACAAAAGTCTGTGAACAAAAATATCACTTGTTTAGAGCCAAGTATGATTCCTTTAAGATGCTAGCTCACGAAAATTACAATGATATGTATTCTTGCTTGAATGTCATTGTCAAGGACATTAATGCTCTTGAAGTTTCTAAAATTGACAGT
Organism: Panicum virgatum; assembly: GCF_016808335.1. Taxonomy (NCBI): domain Eukaryota; kingdom Viridiplantae; phylum Streptophyta; class Magnoliopsida; order Poales; family Poaceae; genus Panicum; species Panicum virgatum. Next base: position 42,092,365 of record NC_053146.1, on the reverse strand, counting down.
GGCTCCATCAACCGCAAGATTCTCATGCTCCTTCCGAAGCCCAAGTATAACATCATCAATGCTATGCTTCAAAAGGAGAATCTTGATACAATGGAAGTGGGAGAGCTTGTGGGCGAAATTCGCACTCATGAAATGGGTATCCTTGGTATGTCCGAAGAGCCAACTACAAGCAAGTCAATCGCTCTCAAAACCAAGGTAAACAAGCCCCGCAAGCTCAAGATGATTAAGCAAGAATCAAGCTCAAGCAATGAAGAAGAAGATCATCATGAAAGCTCATCCGATGATGATGAAGATGGAGAACTTGCTCTCATGATGAGAAAGTTCACACGCTTGAGTGACAAGATCAACAAGAAGGGTTACAACTTTGACCCTAAAAGAAGAATGTTTCGGCCAAGGGAAGATATCAAGAACAAAACTTGCTACAATTGTGGAGAAAAAGGTCACATCTCTCCAAATTGCCCCAAGCCGGACAAGAGAAAGAAGGACAACAAGAGCAAGCATCGCCATGATTCAAGCGATGATGATGATGAAGATGAAAAGAAGAACAAAAACAAGAAACATGGGAAGAAGAAGAGCCATGACAAGAAGACCAAGCTCTTCCCAAAGAAAAAGGGCAACGCCAAGAGAAGCTTCTTGGTAGAAAAATAAGAGTGGGTGACCGATGTCTCATCAAGCGAAGAGTCAAGTGATGAGGAAGAAGATATCGTCACCATCGCCCTCACCAATGAAGAATCATCGCTACCTCCACCTCCCATGTGCCTCATGGCAAAAGGTAAAACAAAGGTATGTGAGGAGGATAGTGATAGTGATAATAATAGTGATGATGAGCTTGACCCTTTTGAGTTTACTAACCTCATTAATGAGTATACATCCGTTATCAAGAGGGAAAAGGGCAAAGTCCAGATTCTTGAGAGCACTCATGCCAAGTTAGAGCTTGCCCACTCCGACTTGCTTGGCAAGTACAATGACTTGCTCAAAAAGCACAATGAGTCACTTGTACTTGCTAAGCAAGTTGAAGAGAGCCACAAAAAGCTTAAACAAGAGCATAGGGAGTTGGCTCACAAATATCAAGAACTTGAATTTGCCTATGAAGCAATTGACCCAAGTCTTGAGAACTTTGTCAATGAAACTATTGAAAAGGTCAATGCTTCTACTTCATGTGGTGACCTACTCATTAATGCAAATGCCACTAATATTGTGCCCGAGCTTGCGTGTAACACCCGGTTTATAAAAGAACATAAACCGAGCAATCATATACGTGCCAGGATCAAGTCACACGTATATACAACAGAATGAACAGTATATCACAGCACATATCACGAATAAGACATAATAAATCGAAATACGAATGTTATTTATTACAATAATGACATAAATGTCTGATACAGCGGAAGCGAAGTACAAAATACGAAAAAGCTCTCCGAAGCTGAAGCAGGGCGCCACAGGGACATCGACTGGGAGACGAAGCACCTAGAAGTCCTCGTAGTCCTGGTAGCGCTGGACGAACTCCCTCGTGTCGGCAGGAACTGAGCAGCAGTAGCGTAGCCAAGAGGAAAAAGTAGAGAAGAGGCAAGGGTGAGTACACAACTTGTACTCAACAAGTATAACACAAACTATGAGGCTCTAAGGTTGGCTGACTCAACTGCATTAGCTTTTAAGTGTTGGCAAAATTTTATTAAAGCTATTTACTACGAGTTGATGAATTACCATTAACCCAGTTACATAGTAATTAATCAAGTTTAATCATGTGACTACTGAGAAACCAAACCAAAACCAAGCCACCAAGGTAACCCCGAGAAGCACCTCCCTCGTCGGAAGAAGATAACTCCACTAATCAAAAGGAGGATCTGGGCCGCTCATAACCGTGAGCACGGCTAGTATACCAGTTTTACACTCTGCAGAGGTTGCACATCTTTACCCACAAGCCGTGAGCTACGCTAGAGGTTCATCACACTTCCTTAGGTGAGATGACTAGCGACCCACTACGAGGCCTTTACAAAGAATCTCGTTGGTAAGGCGTAACCGCGAGAGTTAGGTCGGCGACGATGGGGCCCACCTCCGGGGGTACAAGCACAGGAGCGCAATCCAAGCACAGACCAAGCCGGAGGAGCAGGGACCATTGAAGCTTACTACTCTTGCCCCGCAGGTAAGTTACTCCAAACCAAAAAGATCTAATTATTACGCCAAGTCTATCCCATTCTAGCCTTGTGGTAGCGCTGTTGTCCCAGGTTGTCGCTCTATGAACCGGTCCTTATGGAGAGTGGCCAACCAGGCAGTAAGCACCGTGCTGGCCCCCTAAACCATGTTTCTACAAAAACCATCTTTTAACGAGACGTGAGCCACTCAAGCCACACAGAGGGCCACTCTCAGGATTAAGTTCAAGTAAACCATTAATCAAATTAATTAAAAAGGACCAAAGTGTGTTATAGCGCAGCAACCTAGAACAACTAACCAAAATGCAACCCAAAGGTATATATAAAGTGGCTAGGAAAGTCCTTATAGGCATACAGTATTAAAATGCAGTATGAAAATGTATTTAAAAATGATAGGTTGTTCATGTTATACTTGCCTTCCTCGTACTGCTCCTGCTGCTGCTCAAAGTGCTCGGAAGACGGCTGCTCCGGGTACTGGTACTGGGGCTCCTCAGATGGATCAACGTCTACTCACGAACACATGGCCAAAACAATGCACGAAAATAAGCATACAAACAAACATTAAAAAAAACTAAGAAACAGTACATCAATACATAAAAACAGCACACTAAACTACTCTAATACTGTTCTACGCGTTACAACGATCGTGTGGACATAAAGAACGCTAAAAACGGAGCTAAAACGCATTTTCTAGGCTAAAAACAAGTCCTAGGGGCTTTTCTGCGAGAAAAACTAAGTTCCAGGGGGTTTCCTGCAAAAACTGAGGGCTTAAACGTATTTAAACTAAAGCTTCAGGGTCTAACTCGCAAAAACGTCAAGCGTGGACTGCGGGTACTAAATCTAGAAAGGTCAGGGGGCTAAGCGCTAAAATCTGGGCCTCGGTGTAAATATTTTTACACTATATAGGATCGCGGGTTGAATACGAAGAAAGGTAGGGGTTCTTTAGCAAGTTTGCCAGGCCGAACCGGTATCTAGGGTTCTGGGCCGTTGGATCCGGATCTGAGGGTTGGGATTTGATCGGTTTGGGATCTAATCACGGGCGTACATCTCGGATCGGATGGCCAGGGTTGAACGCGACTGACGGCGGCGGCGGGACTCGCCGGGATTCCTCTCCCGCGGCGGGGGATCGCCGGCGTAAGCCGAAATCGACGCTCAGGGTCTCGATTCGACGCGGGTTAGTGTCTAGGATGGACTACGCGTCATGCGTAGTCCACCTGGGACCTTGGCGGGCCTCTGGGAGGTCCGTGGCGGTGAGAGCAAGGACGGCGGCGGCTCTGCACGGTGGCTCTCGCCGGCGAGCCGCGTTCTGGCGCCCAGGGTGTGCCTTGGCTACGGGAAGTAGCGCAGAAGCAAGAGGGGTCGGGGCGCAGCTCACCGAGGGGGTCGAGGTGGTCGGACTTGCAGCGTAGAGGCCCGGCGACTTCGACCGGCGGTGGTGAAGGGGCGGCGTTCGTGGTCCGGGCGGCGCGGGGTTCCTCCAGGCGCCTGGATTCCTTGGATCGACGCGTGGCGGCTCTACGAAGCAAGACCGGGGGTCAGCGGGGCACGGGAGACGCCGGCGGCGTGAACCCAAGCGAGCGGCGCAACTCACCATCGAGCGATTCGCGCGCGAATTCCGGCGAGGTGGGGCCTGGTCTCTGGGGCAAAGACCTTGGGGAGGTCCCCGGGTGCACGGCGGTTCTCCTGCGGGGTCTTGCGGAGTTGGTGGCGCAGCGGTGTGGCGTGGCCATGGCGACGCTGAGGGCTCTGCGCGGCGGAGCGAGCAGAGCGGGATGGAGGCGGCGCTAGGGTTCGTGGGGCGGCGCTCTGTTGGATTGGGAGAGGGCGCAGAGGATTGGGGCGGTTTAAAGGAGGCAGGCCGGGGATCTCGGCGTGGGAGCAAGGAAGGGAATCCCGGCGAACTCGGCGGGATTCAGGCGCGGGCGTTGCGCTGCGGGGGAGAAGAAGCTGGCAGGCGGGCCCGGGCTGCAGCGAGAGGAGAGGGGCGCTGGCTCGCTGGCGTGTGGGCCTAGGAGCGACGCGGGTCTTGCGAGCGACCGAGCGGGCCGGCGCGAAGCAGGCCGGGAGTGGGAGGGGGCCTGACGAGCGGGGCCCGGTGGCAGGCGGTGAGAGCGGGTCCGTGCGGGATGTCGCGCGCGGGCTGGGCTGCGCGTGAGGGAGAGCGTTGGGCCGCGGGGAAGTGGTGCGCTCGCGGGCTGAAGGGTGGCGTGCGGGCTGGGCCGAAGTGGGCCCGCGGAAAGGGAGAGGGCTTGGGCTGCTGGGTTGGGCTCGGGCCGGACTGGGGAGAGAGGTGGGCTGCGGGTTGGGTTTGCTTTGGGTTTTTCCTTTTCTATTTCTATTTCTATTCTATGTCTCACTCAAGCTCAACTATTTGAATTCAAAATAAATTTTGAATTCAAACCCCTATGAAATCAAACAATTAAAACAATGCATCAGCATGAATGCATTAACAAAGTTAAACCTAAGAAAATTTTTAATTACTTGTGAAACAAAAGCTAGATTAAATGCAAGTCTAACACAATAAACCTTAGAAATTTAAATAAAGCCAATTAAATTTATTAATAAATGCTGAAATTTAAATTAGGGTGTTACAGACCCTACCCCCTTAAAGAAATCTCGTCCCCGAGATTTAGCTGGGCTGGCTAGCAAAGAGATCTGGATACGTCTTCTTCAACTCATCTTCTCGCTCCCAAGTAGCCTCAGCTTCACTGTGGTGACTCCACTGAACTCTGCACATCTTGATGCGCTTGTTCCGAGTGACCCTCTCTGATGTCTCCAGAATCTTCACCGGATGCTCGGTATAAGTCAGATCTTCCTGGACATCCACTCCATCCAGGGGTGCCTGCTCCTCGGGTACTCGCAGACACCTCTTCAGCTGAGATATATGGAAGACATCATGAACTCCTGAGAGGCTGAGAGGTAACTCCAGGCGATAAGCAATTTGGCCTTTCCGCTCTAGCACCTTGAATGGCCCCACATAACGAGGTGCTAACTTCCCTTTGACATTAAATCTGCGGATTCCTCTCATCGGAGACACCTTCAGGTATACATAATCACCGACACTGAAAGTCAGGTCCCTCCGTTTGCCATCAGCATAGCTCTTCTGTCTGCTCTGTGCAATCCTCAGATTTTCTCGCACAGCCTGAACCATCTGCTCTGCATCATCTATGATCTCAGGGCCAAAGAGCTGCTTTTCACCAATCTGATCCCAATAGAGAGGAGTCCTGCACTTTCTGCCATACAATGCCTCAAAGGGGGACTTTTTCAGACTGGCCTGATAGCTGTTGTTATATGAGAACTCAGCATATGACAGGCACTTATCCCAACTAGTACCATACTGAATAGCACAAGCTCTCAGCATATCCTCCAACACTTGGTTGGTCCTCTCTGTCTGCCCATCTGTCTGAGGGTGATAAGCCGTACTGAAATGCAGCTTCGTATCCAACGAATCATGGAGCTGCTCCCAGAACCGAGAAGTGAACTGAGACCCTCTGTCAGATATAATCTTCTTCGGCACACCATGCAAGCAGACAATCCGAGAGATGTACAACTCTGCAAGTCTGGCACCGGAGTAAGTAGTGTTCACTGGAATGAAGTGAGCAACCTTCGTCAATCGATCCACTACTACCCAAATGGAGTTGTACCCTTTCTGAGTACGAGGCAATCCAACAATGAAATCCATAGTGATTTCCTCCCATTTCCACTCTGGAATCTTCAAAGGCTGTAACAGACCTGCTGGCCTCTGATGCTCAGCCTTGACACGTTGACAGGTGTCACAAATAGCCACGTACTCTGCCACTGAACGCTTCATCCCATACCACCAGAAACGTTCCTTCAGATCATAGTACATCTTCGTGCTGCCCGGATGAATAGAGTAAGCTGTATCATGGGCCTCACTCAGAATCAACTTCCGAAGATCCTTCACATCTGGAACACAGATCCGGTTCTTGTACCACAAAGTACCCTGATCATCCTCTCTGAAATAAGGAGCCTTGCCCTTCTTGAGCAACTCACGGATCTCCTGCAGCTTCTCATCATCTTTCTGATGCTGCCTGATCTCTGACTCTAGAGTCGGTACTGCCTCAAAAGCTGCACTAGAGGTATGATGCAAGAAGCCCAGACTCAACTGCTCGAACTCCTCGCATAACTCTGGAGGCATCTGGAAAGCCACGGCCATGTTGACATAACTTCTTCTGCTCAGAGCATCTGCTACAACATTGGCTTTGCCCGGATGATAGTGAATCTCCAGGTCATAATCCTTGACCAACTCTAGCCATCTTCTCTGCCGCATGTTCAGCTCATTCTGCGTGAAAATATACTTGAGGCTCTTGTGATCAGTGTAGATATCACACCGCTGCCCATACAAGTAATGCCTCCAAATCTTCAGAGCATGCACAACTGCGGCTAACTCAAGATCATGAGTAGGGTAATTCAGCTCATGCCGACGTAACTGCCGTGAAGCATAAGCTATCACTCTGCCCTCCTGCATCAGAACACACCCAAGACCATCCTTCGAAGCATCACAATACACCGTGAACCTCTTCGTCTGGTCTGGCAGAGTCAGGACTGGCGCCGTAGTCAACCTTTTCTTCAGCTCATCAAAGGCCATCTGACGCTCATCAGTCCATACAAAAGCCACATTCTTTTCTAGCAAAGAAGTCAAAGGCTTCGCGATCTTGGAGAAATTCTCAATGAACCTCCGATAATATCCAGCTAAGCCCAAGAAAGACCTGACTTCCTTCACTGTATGCGGTGTCTCCCACTCGAGCACATCCTTCACCTTGCTCGGATCAACAGCAATGCCTCCCTGAGAGATAACATGACCGAGGAATGGAACCTCGTCAATCTAGAACTCGCACTTGCTGAACTTGGCATACAGCTGATGCTCTCTCAATCTCTGCAACACGAGCCTCAGATGCTCTTCATGCTCTTCCTCTGTCTTGGAGAAGATCAGAATATCATCAATAAAGATCACCACGAAAACATCCAGATAATCCATGAAGACCATGTTCATCAGATGCATGAAGTAAGCCGGGGCATTAGTCAGGCCGAAGGACATGACTGTATACTCATATAGCCCGTACTTGCAGGTGAATGCCGTCTTCGGAATATCCCCAGGACGGATCCTCAGCTGAAAATAACCCGAACGAAGATCAATCTTCGAGAATATACGAGCACCTCGAAGTAGATCGAAGAGATCCTCAATACGGGGCAGTGGATGCTTGTTCTTGATAGTGACTGCATTCAGCTCACGATAATCCACACACATCCTCTTCGAGCCATCCTTCTTACCTACCAGCAACAATGGAAAAGCCCAAGGAGAGAAGCTGCGACGGATATAGCCCTTGGCTAGCAACTCATCAATAGTCTTCTTAACTTCTTCATGCTCTATAGGTGCCATACGGTAGGGCCGCTTTGCAATAGGAGTTGTGCCAGGCAAGAGATCAATACAAAACTCAATGGCGCGTTCAGGCAGCATACCTGGCAGATCATCCGGAAAGACATCCGGGAATTCAGACACCACGCGAATACCATCCGTGGGTCTAGCCTCCATCTGATGAAGAAATCCAGAAGGCTCTACTGCACTGATAACAACCTCTTGGCCACTGGAAGTTGATAGCAAGACTGTCCTCTGAGCACAATCTATCCGAACTCCCCATTTGGCCAGAGTCTCCATTCCCAGAATGACATCAATGCCCTTGGTGTCTAGCACCATCAGATCAGTACAGAACTCTACTCCCCTCAAAGAAACACTGACTCTCGGGCAGTAAGTGTGAGACCTCAACTGTCCTCCCGGTGAAGATACTAACAGGCACCTCTTTAATGTGCTAGTATGAATACCATGATGCTCGACAAAAGACTGAGTAATGAAGGAATGCGTAGCACCAGTATCAAAAAGCACTGTAGCTGGATATGAATTAACCATGAACGTACCAATAACCACGTTGGGAGCCTCGGCCGCTGACTCGGCCGTCACGTGGTTCACCCTGCCCTGTGCTGGCGCCCTGGGCTGAGCTGGGCGCCCCTGCTGTCCCGCCTGCGCCTTCCGGGGGCAAGCATTGGCGTAGTGCCCCGGCTGGCCGCAGTGAAAGCAGGTGCGAGGAGGTCCCTGAGCCTGCTGTCCGGTAGGAGCTGCCGGACGTGGAGCCTGTGGTGCCGGTGGAGCACGAGCCGGAGGTGCCGGTAACCTCTGGCCCTGACCTGCCTGCTGCTGTCGAGGCGGGTACTGCTGCGGTGGCCTCTGCTGGTACTGCTGAGGAGGCCGGTACTGCTGCTGGTACTGCTGGGGCGGCTGGAGTCGAGGACGAGTGTTGCTGCCGGAAGCAACGGGGACAACCTTCCTCTTCTTGTCCTCCATCTCCAGGTGCTTACGCTCAGTGTTGAGCGCACTGTCAACCAGATGGTTGAAGTCGTCGAAGCGGAGGTTGAGCAGCGCGTACTGGAGGTAGTCCTCAAGACCCTCCATGAAGTGCTCCTGCTTCTTGCGGTCATCCGCAACCTCGGCAGGGGCGTAGCGAGCCAGCTGAAGAAAGCGATCACGATACTCCGTGACCGACATAGTCCCCTGAAGTGACAAGGACAGATAGATGTCGAAAGATTAACTCAAGTTTTCATAAGGATAGAACAAGGGGGCATTAGCTCAAAAGAAAACGCTGAATGATTATACTCAAGGTTACCTGCTTCAGTGCAAGGAACTCCTTCTGCTTCATCTTCATAACGCCCGCGGGGACGTTGTGGCTACGGAAACGCTCCCTGAACTGGAGCCAGGTGAGAGTCTCGCGGTCGTGAACTGGGTGGGACTCCCACCAGTCCAAAGCTGCCCCTCGCAGCTGTCCTGCTGCGTACAAGACGCGCTCACGATCATCGCACTGGGCGATGTCCAGCTGACGCTCCACTGCACGGAGCCAGTCGTCGGCCTGAAGAGGGTCGGACGTGTGAGAAAACGTCGGCGGGTGACCCCTCAGGAACTCTGCACGCCTGTCGCGTGGCTGCGGCGGTGGAGGAGGCGGAGGCTGAGTGTGAGCGTGCTGAAGAGCCTGAACGGTGTTGTTTAGGGTAGCCATCATCTGCATCTGGAGCTGGAAGTACTGCTCCGGAGTCAAGGGTGGAGGCATCAGGATCCCGGTACTCTGGTTGTTCTGACCCTGTTGCTGGCCAGAACCGGAACCGGTGATCCTGGTGTTCACCATCTGATTTGAATAAAAGATTTCACGAGTAAGGATATTGCAGGAATAAATTCAGATGGATATGATAACTCTTTGCAGAAAAAGACTCAGCCATGATAAAGTAGACAGGATAGAGTTGACTGTTTTACCCCCAACGATCTAACTCATTTTATTAATTAGTTAACTTTAACATCCGAGTGATTTTCTTTAAACAAATTCAAGCTACTAAGCTATGCAATCATTCAAAAATCCAAATCAAGCATGTAGCATAATAACAAGCAGACAATTTTCACAACTTAGCCGAGTTTAACATACGACTCGACTAACACAACGCGTCGCAGAACGTGCTATCGTGTTATTATAAAAAGGTCACCTAGCTATACTCAAGGTGGTCAGATGACTGATTCAGGCCAAATCTACGAGAACTATTCTTCAGAGAGAGAAATCAAGGCAAGAAGGGTAAAAGTCATAGAAGTCAAGGGGTATAATAGTGAAATAATTTCAGCAGGCAAGGATTGGTGAGAAGAAGTCCTAAAACTCGACCAGTTCTATCTAGGCTTCGTCCTACAGTCGATACGGCTCTGATACCACTCTGTAACACCCGGTTTATAAAAGAACATAAACCGAGCAATCATATACGTGCCAGGATCAAGTCACACGTATATACAACAGAATGAACAGTATATCACAGCACATATCACGAATAAGACATAATAAATCGAAATACGAATGTTATTTATTACAATAATGACATAAATGTCTGATACAGCGGAAGCGAAGTACAAAATACGAAAAAGCTCTCCGAAGCTGAAGCAGGGCGCCACAGGGACGTCGACTGGGAGACGAAGCACCTAGAAGTCCTCGTAGTCCTGGTAGCGCTGGACGAACTCCCTCGTGTCGGCAGGAACTGAGCAGCAGTAGCGTAGCCAAGAGGAAAAAGTAGAGAAGAGGCAAGGGTGAGTACACAACTTGTACTCAACAAGTATAACACAAACTATGAGGCTCTAAGGTTGGCTGACTCAACTGCATTAGCTTTTAAGTGTTGGCAAAATTTTATTAAAGCTATTTACTACGAGTTGATGAATTACCATTAACCCAGTTACATAGTAATTAATCAAGTTTAATCATGTGACTACTGAGAAACCAAACCAAAACCAAGCCACCAAGGTAACCCCGAGAAGCACCTCCCTCGTCGGAAGAAGATAACTCCACTAATCAAAAGGAGGATCTGGGCCGCTCATAACCGTGAGCACGGCTAGTATACCAGTTTTACACTCTGCAGAGGTTGCACATCTTTACCCACAAGCCGTGAGCTACGCTAGAGGTTCATCACACTTCCTTAGGTGAGATGACTAGCGACCCACTACGAGGCCTTTACAAAGAATCTCGTTGGTAAGGTGTAACCGCGAGAGTTAGGTCGGCGACGATGGGGCCCACCTCCGGGGGTACAAGCACAGGAGCGCAATCCAAGCACAGACCAAGCCGGAGGAGCAGGGACCATTGAAGCTTACTACTCTTGCCCCGCAGGTAAGTTACTCCAAACCAAAAAGATCTAATTATTACGCCAAGTCTATCCCATTCTAGCCTTGTGGTAGCGCTGTTGTCCCAGGTTGTCGCTCTATGAACCGGTCCTTATGGAGAGTGGCCAACCAGGCAGTAAGCACCGTGCTGGCCCCCTAAACCATGTTTCTACAAAAACCATCTTTTAACGAGACGTGAGCCACTCAAGCCACACAGAGGGCCACTCTCAGGATTAAGTTCAAGTAAACCATTAATCAAATTAATTAAAAAGGACCAAAGTGTGTTATAGCGCAGCAACCTAGAACAACTAACCAAAATGCAACCCAAAGGTATATATAAAGGATATAAAGTGGCTAGGAAAGTCCTTATAGGCATACAGTATTAAAATGCAGTATGAAAATGTATTTAAAAATGATAGGTTGTTCATGTTATACTTGCCTTCCTCGTACTGCTCCTGCTGCTGCTCAAAGTGCTCGGAAGACGGCTGCTCCGGGTACTGGTACTGGGGCTCCTCAGATGGATCAACGTCTACTCACGAACACATGGCCAAAACAATGCACGAAAATAAGCATACAAACAAACATTAAAAAAAACTAAGAAACAGTACATCAATACATAAAAACAGCACACTAAACTACTCTAATACTGTTCTACGCGTTACAACGATCGCGTGGACATAAAGAACGCTAAAAACGGAGCTAAAACGCATTTTCTAGGCTAAAAACAAGTCCTAGGGGCTTTTCTGCGAGAAAAACTAAGTTCCAGGGGGTTTCCTGCAAAAACTGAGGGCTTAAACGTATTTAAACTAAAGCTTCAGGGTCTAACTCGCAAAAACGTCAAGCGTGGACTGCGGGTACTAAATCTAGAAAGGTCAGGGGGCTAAGCGCTAAAATCTGGGCCTCGGTGTAAATATTTTTACACTATATAGGATCGCGGGTTGAATACGAAGAAAGGTAGGGGTTCTTTAGCAAGTTTGCCAGGCCGAACCGGTATCTAGGGTTCTGGGCCGTTGGATCCGGATCTGAGGGTTGGGATTTGATCGGTTTGGGATCTAATCACGGGCGTACATCTCGGATCGGATGGCCAGGGTTGAACGCGACTGACGGCGGCGGCGGGACTCGCCGGGATTCCTCTCCCGCGGCGGGGGATCGCCGGCGTAAGCCGAAATCGACGCTCAGGGTCTCGATTCGACGCGGGTTAGTGTCTAGGATGGACTACGCGTCATGCGTAGTCCACCTGGGACCTTGGCGGGCCTCTGGGAGGTCCGTGGCGGTGAGAGCAAGGACGGCGGCGGCTCTGCACGGTGGCTCTCGCCGGCGAGCCGCGTTCTGGCGCCCAGGGTGTGCCTTGGCTACGGGAAGTAGCGCAGAAGCAAGAGGGGTCGGGGCGCAGCTCACCGAGGGGGTCGAGGCGGTCGGACTTGCAGCGTAGAGGCCCGGCGACTTCGACCGGCGGCGGTGAAGGGGCGGCGTTCGTGGTCCGGGCGGCGCGGGGTTCCTCCAGGCGCCTGGATTCCTTGGATCGACGCGTGGCGGCTCTACGAAGCAAGACCGGGGGTCAGCGGGGCACGGGAGACGCCGGCGGCGTGAACCCAAGCGAGCGGCGCAACTCACCGTCGAGCGATTCGCGCGCGAATTCCGGCGAGGTGGGGCCTGGTCTCTGGGGCAAAGACCTTGGGGAGGTCCCCGGGTGCACGGCGGTTCTCCTGCGGGGTCTTGCGGAGTTGGTGGCGCAGCGGTGTGGCGTGGCCACGGCGGCGCTGAGGGCTCTGCGCGGCGGAGCGAGCAGAGCGGGATGGAGGCGGCGCTAGGGTTCGTGGGGCGGCGCTCTGTTGGATTGGGAGAGGGCGCAGAGGATTGGGGCGGTTTAAAGGAGGCAGGCCGGGGATCTCGGCGTGGGAGCAAGGAAGGGAATCCCGGCGAACTCGGCGGGATTCAGGCGTGGGCGTTGCGCTGCGGGGGAGAAGAAGCTGGCAGGCGGGCCCGGGCTGCAGCGAGAGGAGAGGGGCGCTGGCTCGCTGGCGTGTGGGCCTAGGAGCGACGCGGGTCTTGCGAGCGACCGAGCGGGCCGGCGCGAAGCAGGCCGGGAGTGGGAGGGGGCCTGACGAGCGGGGCCCGGTGGCAGGCGGTGAGAGCGGGTCCGTGCGGGATGTCGCGCGCGGGCTGGGCTGCGCGTGAGGGACAGCGTTGGGCCGCGGGGAAGTGGTGCGCTTGCGGGCTGAAGGGTGGCGTGCGGGCTGGGCCGAAGTGGGCCCACGGAAAGGGAGAGGGCTTGGGCTGCTGGGTTGGGCTCGGGCCGGACTGGGGAGAGAGGTGGGCTGCGGGTTGGGTTTGCTTTGGGTTTTTCCTTTTCTATTTCTATTTCTATTCTATGTCTCACTCAAGCTCAACTATTTGAATTCAAAATAAATTTTGAATTCAAACCCCTATGAAATCAAACAATTAAAACAATGCATCAGCATGAATGCATTAACAAAGTTAAACCTAAGAAAATTTTTAATTACTTGTGAAACAAAAGCTAGATTAAATGCAAGTCTAACACAATAAACCTTAGAAATTTAAATAAAGCCAATTAAATTTATTAATAAATGCTGAAATTTAAATTAGGGTGTTACATTGCGCCTTCTAGGGAAAAGGAATTGATGGATCAAGTGGCAAGCCTCAAGAGTAGTGTGGAGAAGCTCTCAAGAGGAGAATACATCAACAAGGAAATTCTCTTCAACAATGCACATGACTATGGCAAGAGAGGTCTTGGTTCATTTCCGGAGCCAAATCAAGGCACTACTCCATCTCCGGAGATCAAGACTAGCTTCATCAAGGAAGTTGGTTCATATTGCCAACATTGCCAAGTCACCGGGCACCACACTAGGGAGTGCACCTTACCATCACGCCCTCTTCCCACTTTACCAACGAATTACTCATCAATGTTTCAAAATAACCATTTTCTTTTGAGTAAAGTGAAGGGAAAGGTGAAGGCCAAATTCATTGGCAAAATTGCTAAGGAGTCAAAGAAGAAGCTCCCCAAATAACTTTGGGTCCCAAAAGCTCTTGTCACACATGTGCAAGGCCCAAAGCTTGTTTTGGTTCCAAAAACTCAAAAGTGAATTCTCATGTGTGTAGGTGAACTACAAAGCCGGTGGAAAACATTGGGTACTTGATAGCGGTTGCTCTCAACACATGACCGGCAATGATAGCATGTTCACCTCTCTTGAAGACCCCGGCGATCATGAACATGTCACCTATGGTGATAACTCAAGGGGAAAAGTTTTAGGTTTGGGTAGAATAGCAATCTCTAAAGATTTATCTATTTCTAATTTCTTGTTTGTAGAAGCACTTAGTTTTAATCTCATTTCTATTGCTCAATTATGTGATCTTGGACTAACGTGTACCTTTGACAAGAATGGTGTTGTAGTAACTCTTGAAGAACACAAGTCATTGGTATTCACGGGGTTTAGGCATGGTAACATTTACTTGGTGGATTTCTCTTCAAAGCAAACAAGCTCCATGACATGCCTCTTCACCAAGTCGTCTCTTGGGTAGCTTTGGCATAGAAGAATTGCTCATATTGGCATGAGCAACCTCAAGAAAGCCCACAAGAGAGGGATGATCACCGGCTTGAAGGACGTCACATTTGACAAGAACAAGCTATGTAAAGCATGTCAAGCCGGGAAGCAAGTTGCAACACATCATCCCATCAAGACGATGTTGTCTACCTCCAAGCCGCTCGAGCTACTACACATGGATCTCTTTGGTCCAACTACATACAAGAGCATTGGTGGTAACCTCTATTGCCTAGTAATCGTTGATGATTTTTCACGTTATACTTGGGTTATGTTTCTAGGCGATAAGGGTGAAACTCCGGAAATCTTCAAGACATTTGCAAGAAGAGCTCAAAGGGAGTACAACTCCCCAATTGTGAAGATCCGGAGTGACAACGGCACCGAGTTCAAAAATATGAAGATTGAAGAATGGTGCGATGAAGAGGGCATCAAGCATGAATTCTCCGCCACCTACACGCCTCAACAAAATGGAGTGGTGGAAAGAAAGAACAAGACACTCATCACTCTAGCAAGAGCAATGTTGGATAATTATGGCACGTCCGAGAAGTTTTGGGCGGAAGCAATCAACACGGCGTGTCATGCATCCAACTGAGTGTATCCTCACCGACTCCTCAAGAAAACTCCATATGAGCTCATCACCGGGAAGAAACCAAATATATCATACTTTCGAGTCTTTGGTTGCAAATGCTTCATCTATAAGAAGAAAAGGCTCGGTAAGTTTGAGAGTAGATGTGATGAAGGTTTCTTTCTTGGTTATGCATCAAACTCCAAAGCATATAGAGTATTCAATCAAACCTCCGGGTTAGTTGAAGAAACATGTGATGTGGAGTTTGATGAATCTAATGGCTCCCAAGAGGAGGTTGTTGGCTATGACGATGTAGGTGATGAGGAGATTGATGAAGCTTTGAAGAAGATGTCCATTGGGGATATCAAGCCGGAAGAGGTGCATGAAGGCAATGATCAAGGGGGAGGACCTTTCTCATCTACACCAAGCACCTCTACGGCACCCCAAATGGATGAAGATCAAGAAAAAGATGATCCACAAACTCAAGAAAATGTGCCAACGCCAACACCCCAAGTCCAAGAACAAGAAGAGCAAATTGTTCCACCACAAGCACAAGTCACCAATGATCCACCCCAACAAGGATCCACGCAAGTACCACTAGTGAAGCATGGTCGCATCACCAAGGATCATCCAATTGATCAAATCATTGGTAGTCCTTCCAAGGGAATAAGAACTCGCTCTAAGCATGCTTCATTTTGCAAATATTACTCGTTTGTTTCTTGTATTGAACCCGCTAGCATAGAGGAAGCACTTGAGGACTCGGATTGGGTGATGGCCATGCAAGAAGAATTGAACAACTTCACCCGCAATGAAGTTTGGGTCCTCGAAGCTCCTCCGAAAGACAAGAACAGCATCGGCACAAACTGGGTCTTCCGAAACAAGCAAGATGAACATGGGGTGGTGATACACAACAAAGCAAGACTTGTGGCAAAAGGGTTCTCTCAAGTCGAAGGTTTGGCTTTTGGTGAAACTTTTGCTCCGGTCGCAAGACTTGAAGCTATCCGCATCCTTCTTGCTTACTCTTCACATCATAATATCAAGTTATATCAAATGGATGTGAAAAGTGCATTCTTAAATGGCGTTATTAACGAACTTGTTTATGTTGAGCAACCTCCCGGGTTTGAAGATCCGAGGAATCCTAACCATGTTTATAGGTTGCACAAGGCACTCTATGGGCTCAAACAAGCTCCAAGGGCTTGGTATGAGAGGCTTCGTGACTTCCTAATCATGCAAGGCTTCAAGATCGGGAGGGTGGACACCACATTGTTCACAAAAGACGTCAACGGGGATCTTTTCATTTGTCAAATTTATGTTGATGATATTATCTTTGGCTCAACTAATGATTCTCTAAGCCATGAGTTTGCTACCATGATGTCTAGGGAATTCGAGATGTCCATGATCGGCGAATTGACTTTCTTCCTTGGTTTTCAAGTCAAACAAATGAAGGAAGGGACATTCATCCATCAAGAAAAGTACACTAAAGATATCTTGAAGAAGTTCAAGATGGATGAATGCAAGCCGATCAAGACACCCATGGCAACCAATGGGCATCTCGACTTGGATGTGGACGGTAAACCGATTGATCAATCCCTCTATCATTCTATGATAGGGTCTTTGCTTTACCTTACCGCATCTAGGCCTGATATAATGTTTAGTGTGTGCTTGGGTGCCCGCTTTCAAGCAAACCCAAAGGAATCACACCTCTCGGCTGTGAATAGGATCCTTCGGTATCTCAAGCACACCCCAAGCATAGGCTTGTGGTACCCCAAAGGCGCTAGCTTAGATCTCTTGGGATACTCGGATTCGGATTTTGCCGAAAGCCGGGTGGATCGCAAGAGTACCTCCGGGGGTTGCCACTTGCTTGGGCGTTCTCTAGTTTCTTGGTCGAGTAAGAAGCAAAATTCCGTGGCTTTGTCCACCGCGGAAGCGGAATATATAGCGGCCGGTGCATGTTGTGCCCAAATCCTATATATGAAGCAAACCCTTTTGGACTTTGGTGTGAAACTAGATAGGATCCCACTCCTTTGTGACAATGAAAGTGCCGTAAAAATTGCCAAAAATCTGGTTCAACACTCACGCACAAAGCACATTGATATTCGCCATCACTTCTTGCGTGATCACGAAGCTAAAGGAGACATGTCTCTTCAAGGTGTGAGATCCGAGGAGCAATTGACGGATATTTTCACAAAACCATTAGACGAGAGTACTTTTGTTAGGCTAAGGAATGAGCTTAATGTATTAGATGCGGTAAACGTCATGTAAGTTGCCTTGTCATATAGAAAAATGCATACATATAGGACACTTGTCTAACCTTGTGAAGATAGTGATGAACATGGGTCTTGCATGAGCCGGTGGTCTTCGTTTCGCTCATGGCATGAAGAATGGTTCATCATGAAGAAGCTTACCAAGGGTTCAAACTTGACAAGATAGATTTAAATTTGTGCAATGCATGAGCTTGTCATATAGAATGCATCCATGTTTAATTTCTAGCTTTGCATTGGCATTGCATCACGTTAGTAGCATCACAAGGGAGCAAATCACACTTCGAGAAAGATATTAATGCTAAATATGATATATCATCTCTACAAGGGTGATAAGATCAATGTTGCGCTTTCATGCCTTTTGAGTCACGTCCTATCGAACTTAAAGTTTCAGTCTCTAAGTTCATAGGCAAAGTGGCTCATACATTTGGTTTTTGTGTTTAAACCTCGCTTGGATCTTAATTTGCCTATGTTAATATAAAAGCTTGCGAGCACTAAGTATGAGTGTTTGAGGAGTGAGGTTGTCCCTCGAAAATGGTCCAAATTGAGTGTTTATGGCTTTGGTTTTGAAAATTTGGATCAGAAGTAGAGTTTGTAGTTCAGCAGAAAATTCTCTTCACCACCGGTTAAACCGACGCCCTTGTTTTTCCCTGCATCAGTTCAACCAGTGCTTAAGTCTTCGTGGCTCGGGTTCTCCATCGTCTCTGGAACAAACTCCGACCGTTACACCGATGGCCACCAGTGCATCCGATGGTTGGCGGATGAACAGACGCCTTTGCATCGGTTCAACCGGTGCTACTGCGTGGAGTTTTGGCCCTTGCAGTGTCTCTGGACCTTACTCCTGATGTTGCACCGACGCCCGTCGGATGTTCCGATGCCTCAGTGGCGGTTCTTCCGGTGCCCCTAATGACCACGTTTTTCAACATATTCAGATCTGGTCAACCTTACACCGGTGGATACACCGACGCCTATTTCTCCGAACCATCGGACCTTCCGGTGCTTTAGGGTTGGCGGGCCCGCACGTTCTGTTTCACTTAATCTTTCCGCGGGCCCCGCGCGTCAGTCTCAACGACTCTTTTCTTCCTCCTCGCAAAACCGCCGCCCTCGCACCCGCGCCTCAGCCTGTACGCCGCTCCGCCGCCTCTCGCGCGCCGCTCCACCCCAGCTCGCACGCGCGCCGCCGCCGCAGCACTCCGCGCCCGCGCCGAGCCTTCACTGCGCCCGCGCCTCGCCCACGCCGCGCCTGCATCACCCGCGCGCCGCCCGCTCCGAGCCTGCGCCGCCCGTCCGCCGCCACGCCATTGCTGCTCCTCTGCGCTGCCGTTCGCCGCCGCCCGCAGCGCCAGCACACCTTCCTCACACTCCCACGCGCGTACATTCAAGGCCATTTCAAGTTCACTCCACCCTTGATACAAGTGCACGCAAGGTGTTCGAGGAATTGCCTCTTAGGCTTTTTCTTCGATTTCTTCCCTGATTTGTAAGGGTATGGCTTACACACTCTTTGGCATGTGAGGTTCCTTTGATACATCATCCTTTGCACACATACACATATACACACACACCCTTTCTTGATCCTGCAAACCCCTTTTTAGTGTGATGTTCGACAGATATCCACTAAATTTCGTGCTTTAGGCTCATTAGATGCTATGCTTCTATGACAGATGGCAGGAGACAAGAAGGGCAAGGGTAAGATGGTTGTGCAGAAGAAGAAGAAGCGCACCCGTGAGGATCGCGAGCGAGAGCAGGCTGAGGCAGTTGCAGATGCTGCAGACAGGCAGGGATCACTTCGAATCAGAGATCCTCAGACTCAGGGGGAGCCACAGCAGCAGTTACGTCGCTCAGGACGTACTCGTCAGCTAGAGACAGCGCAGACCACACCTGAGTCCCGCTCTCGTCCACGGACTGGAGGTGGTGGCACTCAGAGGGGAGCAGGTCCTGCACAGCAGCAGCACACCGGCAGTGGCACTGAGACAGGAGGTCAGGACAGTGGTGAGGAGCTGCCCGAGGTAGAGTTATTGGATCTCAGGGGCATTCCAGGACCTAGGGTCAAGAGATTGAGATATGTGACCCCGGAGCAGTGGTTTCCCGAGCAGAGGGACGTTGGAGTTGATCGTCGCTTTCACACTCTGCTCCAGGAGTCTTTTTACCATGCCTATTGCCAGTTGGATATCAAGATCAGTGAGCACAAGATGCTCCACTGGGTGGCTATGCGTGTGGCAGCAGGAGGGATTCCAGTGCTTCCTCTCTTCGAGAGATATGATGGATTGCCTGCTCTACTCAGTGAGAGGTCCAGATACATTCGAGAGTGGGTTCGAGTCTTCTACGCCACGCTGTTTATTGAGGAGGACTGACAGTTTATTGACTTCATGTTCCAGGAGAGGCACTATCGTCTAACTCGAGCACGTTTGGCTACTTTACTTGGAGTTCAGATTGCCGAGGAGCCACACTACTTACACTACATGGCCTATGGCAACATGGTGCCCCCTCGTCGCCCTCACGAGACTCTCTTCCCGTCTGACGAGGAAGTCAGCATTCTCTTTTAGCAGCCCTTCATACCTGGCACACCGAGGACTCCGGACAGGCTGACTCCCGTGGCACACTCTGTCCACCTAGCTTTGAGGAAGAGTCTGTTGTACCGGATTGGATACAACGAGGGGATTACAGCTCTGCAACAGTGGCTCTTGTCGACTTCTTCATCTGCGAGCTAGAGGACGTGATCATGGGTGGGATGACTGTTCACCATTGTCACCCCTTCGCTCATTGGATCTGTTGGATACTTTCTCAGCTCAGTCAGAATGCACAGGACGTTCTTTAGCTTCTATTCACCTTCTGCTCCTCGAGACGGTCGCCGCGGTCTGAGAGGCCAGCGCCGAGCACAGCGGATTCTGGATGAGCGTGTCTTGGCTGAGGGCAGAGTCGCAGATGATCCGACAGCAGCCGAGGATGCCTCACTAGCAGCAGCGGAGGCCCAGCTCCCACACTATCTAGTCACAGACTCAGAGGACTCGGAGGATGACGAGGAATATATTCCCACTATTACTGTTCCTCGAGGTGCTCATGACGATGAGGCAGGATCCTCCGGTGCAGCACGAGCCCCTGCTCCCCCAGTTACCACTGCTCCGGTCACACAGCCAGATTCTCTTGCAGCTATACTTTCTCGGCTATCAGACCAGCAGGACAGATTTGCTGTAGCTCAGCTGAGTATGCAAGCCGAGCAGGTTCACTAGCAGGAGGCACAGACTCTAGTCCTTGAGGGGATCCGTCAGCAGCAGGAGGCCATGAGGCTACAGCTACAGCAGCAGTCCCAGATTCAGCAGCAGATGTTCACATTCTTCTCGGGATGCTTCGGTCAGCTATACCGTCACACTGGACTGCCTGAGCCTCAGCTCCCTACACCCCAGCAGCTCCAGTTCGACCCCACAGCTCCTGCTCCACCTGTTGGCGGTTTCGTGCAGACACCCCTGGCATCCTTCCCGATGTCACCTTTTCTTCCGACCGGCTTGTTTGCTAGCCCTGCTGCTACTTCCACTTCTGCTCCGGCACCTGCCCCACAGCCTAGTGTTTGGACTGCCGAGCAGCGTGCAGAGTTCCTTAGGCAGCAGCAGATTCTACACCAGCTCCAGCACCCGTCAGCTCAGTCCCTCACGTTCGAGTCACCTTCACAGCCTGAGGTGCTCTGTCCGTCCGTTGTGCGCCCCACTCAGCCAGACCTGACACCTGTCATGTCTGCTCCTCCGACGGACTCCACGGTCGTCGCCGAGCCAGCTTCTACCGCTACTCCAGCTACTTCTGCTGCTTCGACGAGTAAGATCAACATGCATCTCATCCAAAGCCTCTTTAAATCAAAACCTCCAATCCGATCCCTTGATACCCAACCTACTTAGTGGCAACGGCCTGTCACGACGCCACCCCTTTCAACGGGATACCCTGAAGCAAGTCGAACCCCCTTTGGGTAGATCCGGTATGAACTCCTAGCCACCATAGCTACAAGAACACCCCATGCAATCTATCTCGAGAATAGATCTAGGAATAAGCGCACCCAAAGCAAGAACGAAATCGAAAGAGGAGAGACATGATCGCTAAATAGATCGGATGACATGAAGACATTACTTACATAATAGATTCGTTTGGATCGCCACCACCGCGTATACACCATTGACGACTCCAACTAGCTCATGAACTCCACCATGACACAACCACGCAGGGAGGCCATGGCGGCTAGGGATGGCCTAAGCCATCTCCTAGACAACTTCGAAGACTTGCGGCGGCCGTCGTCTCCCTCCGGTCTTGGCCCTAGGTTTTCGTCGAGTTCTGGTTGGATGGATGCTTCGAGTTGAATAAGGTGCGAGCTATTTATAAGCCGAGGAAGCCACCGGTCGAAGGGGAAGGCAAACCGCCTCAGAAAAGGGCTGGGCCGGCCGGCCCCATGGGCCTAGGCCGGCCGGCCTACCCCTTTTCGGGCTCGCCTCGGTCTCATTTTTGGCGTGTAGACTCCTCGCATCTTCTAGAGTTTCTGTCCTTCATGATTGCACCCCTTTGGACGTTGTTATCTTGGAGATATCTTCGAGAAAAGGATAGGATAGGGAATCCTTCCTTAAATCTTCATTTGCTTTGCTTAATCCCGAAGTATCTTGATCTCATCTTCGTGGGCTTGGTCCTTTGGGCTCTCTTGGAGGATGGATGTGCATGAATGTGCTTCGAATCAACATGGGCTTTGGTCCTTCCTTTGGGCTTTGGCCTTCGTCTTTCTCCATGTTAGCGCTCGATCACGGGCCTCGTCATTTCATGCTCCAAAATAAGCCAAAAACCTGCAAAAACGAAGTTCCTCCAAAATATATGTGCATATGTGAAAATGACCAATAATTAGGCCGGGGTTAGGACGGTTAGTGATTTTGATATAGAATTCATGCCATTATCAAGGATAAACAAGGGATAAAACGGGTACTTAAGGAGTGCCAACATTCCCCCCATGCTTAAACCTTGCTCGTCCTCGAGTAAGTCCAGGAGCTTTGCTTATAAAGAAATCAGCGTTGCCCCTCAATGTCCTCTCTGCACTTAGTCATACATAACAAGACATATTGCTCTCTCAAGTATTTAGCATTTAAGTTCATGTTGTGACCGGCTACTTCTTCATTATGGAAGATAGACTAGCAATTAAAGAACAAGCCACAATAATAAATAAATGCAATGCTCTCAAACTTAAGCGAACTTCAAACCTTTACCTTGTTTCATCGTGAAGAGTTTTCAAAAGAATGCATATCAAACATAAGTGAGGTTCTCTTGCAAAAGATCATGGAAATACTCATCTCATCAAGTCGCTCAAGCCTACATTAGATTGTTTTCAACCTATTCTACTCATATGTAAAAGTGGAAGGCTTATGTGGAGCTTGGTAGGTAAAAACAATCCTAGCAAAACAATATATCTGAAATATTGTCAAACTAAGAGAGAGATCTAATGGGATTACCGAGACTAGTCAAAATGGCCATTGGAAAATAATGTTGGAGAGGGGGAAAGATGAAACACACACATTTAGATAGGTGGACATGTGCAAGTGGCAAATGGATGATCCCGAGACACAAATGAAGTTCTCGTTATCGGATTGCACATGGTTGGAAGATTTGAGTATGGAATAATTCTTCAAAGTAACTTGGAAAATTAATGAAACCAAAAAGAACTAAGGAGCATTTTATTCTTCTCTTTTTTTTTCTTTTCTCCACTTTTTTTCATTTTTCATTTTTTTCTTTCTTTTTGCTCCTTAGAACTTTTGATAACATAGAATACTTACCCAGCCATCCCCCCATGCTTGAACGAATGCTCGTCCTCGAGTATGAATAGTGGGAGAACCAACTAGCTAGGGTAAGTATCTCAAATTCACCTTCTTCTTCGTAAAACCGCTTGAAGGTGTGTTCCAGGATCAAAACCTTTCCCTCCCGCATACTGTCACTACACGAGGATAATCGGTAACGAACAACAAGAACACGATAGTTGATGTACTCTAGGTAAACCATGCAAGAGCAAAGCAAACCCAAAGCGAAGTCGCGATTCTATTAGGCATCAAAGTATCTCCGGGGAGCCTTGTCTCCCAAAACTTTTCTTTATATGGTGCCCTTGATTCTTTTGATTCCGTCGAAATGATAATCCATACTCAAATTGGGTTGTGGTCAAGGAGGTAATCACAAAAAGATATTTTTGGTTTAGGGTGGATATCCAGCGAGGTTTGTAAAATTCCCGAAGTGGAAACTCACAATGCATGGATAGATAGGCTAGCAAAAAGAAGGTTACACAAAAAGAACGGAATGACCAGCTTCTTAGTCTCATACCAAAGAAATCAATCTTAATCCAACTCATCAAAATATAAGTTTGCAATCTAAAGGTTTCATCATGAAAGAATATGTGTGTATAGGCTTTGGTAGGTAGAACTTTGCAAGAGATTCACAAATGTAGATAGCATAGGAATTAAGTTTTCAAATTAAACAATCACAAGGTGTAAGGTCATCGGTAGACTTAAATCAAAGAGCAACATAGAATATGTGGGTTTAGAATTTAGTCATTTAACCTCCACAAATAAAAGAGCCGATATTTAATCATTTTAATTCTATTTAATTGAGAGCAAATGGTCAAGTCATATACAACATAGCGTAGGTAAAACAAAGCGGCAACTTCCATCATTTTTCCATAAGCATAAGGCATTGCCAAAATGTATCAATGTGGTGAGCACAAAGTGATGGTGGTCCTATACTTATTGAAAACAAAAACAAAACTAGGTTGTCCTCCTAGAAGCCATGTGATAGGTTGAGAGATATATACAAAGGTTGCATCTATGGTTGAAGGCATATATGTACAAGCATTTAGAAAAAGAGAGAGTTGAGGAAGAATTACCGTCCTTCTCGATGCTCGTAATGAAGTGTAGCGCGGCCTCCTCCATACTTAAGCATTGTGCTAAGCATGGAAGAAGAATCATAAGCATCTTGTGGCAACCGTGATTATCTTACTCCATGAGATCTTTCTTCCTTGTCCCCGAAATCCTCCCCCATGCTTAGCATGATGCTAGGCGTGGAAGGAGAAGATGGACCATCTTGAAATTCTTGAAGTCCTTCCCTCATGTGTATGAATATCATCTTCAATGTGTCTTCACCTTTGTTGCCTCAATTTCCTTCAACTTCTTCTTGTACTAAATCATGGTCCCAATCATTGCTTCACGTCGTCGTCGCCACCTTCAATTCCTTGTTGTCTCATTGCTGCCGCATCTTCACGAATTTTTCTTTCAATTTCCAGAACAGAACCTGTACTAAAACATTGCTCCATTGCGAAGTGCACGAATTTTTCTTTCCAACGAGTCCTATTCGCCCAAAATTGATTCCAAACAAGAGAGTTATGTTCATTTTATCCAAGCGCTGCAATCTGTCCCGACGAATTTCAGAACGCGCAACGTCCAATGTTCTTGCCATATCTCCTTGTACGGGTCTTCAAATTCATTGATCTTGAATGCGTTGGAATGAGAATTTGATGGAGCTTCTGAATATCAACTTTTTGCTTCTTGTACAGCTCTGAACATGTTCTCAAATTGGTGAAAACAGCTGCGTCCTTCTCGGGTTTCGACGATGTTGATGATCTTGATTGAAATTCTTTTGGTCTTGAACTCATGGGAGCGCTTCTTCATACCTGCAAAACATTTTAAACACACACTACCCCCGGGGTGACGGTCGGGAGTAGAAACAAATGCCAACAAACCTACCATTCCTAAGATCTCAATTTGTGGCAAAGTTAGCTTAGCGAAACTAGTGAGTGTATGTGTGTGCTAGTGTAAATGCAAATGAGAGGAAGGTATATAAACAAAGACAATGTTTACACCTAGTTCTAAACACCATGTTTACAACTAGATTGCCGAACTTCTTCATAGCCACAAAGACTTATTTAACCAAGGTCAAAACACCATGTCTATCCCAAGATCAATAGGTCTTCATAGCACAAGAAAAAAAATAAAGCGCATTGCAAAGCTTATAAACCAACCAAATGCAACCTCATAGCTTGGTAACTAAATGATGATGGTTTACAATCATGTCTAAACACCATGTTTACACAAGATTGCAAAAAGGAAAATGGTCACGTGAAGCATTAACATGGATATGAAAGCTTTCATCAATAAAGTTGAGACCAAGCTAGCAAAATGAGTGCATGAACAATGGAATGGACGCAAAGTGCAAATGCAAAGTTAGCAAAAACAAGAGTTAGCAAGATTGAAAGGACCTTTCGATATTGTTCCGCAACTAGCATATTCAAAAACAACTGCTAAGAGTGACAAAAAACCTTCGCGGCACTTCATAAGAAGTGAGGCTTTTGTCAATGAAAAAGGTTATTTATCAAAAAAGGATCAAGCAACCGAGCTAACAAGGTTTTAGAAGTAGGTTTATGGGTTTCCTATATTTTTTGCTTAAAACAAAAATTTTGAAGAGAGAGAGTGTTGGGTATAGAAATTCTATCTAAGGTGGTTTCAAAAAAAAACTAGAGAGAAACAAGAGTTAGATTTTTTTTGAATGAAAAACATACTCTATGGTTTTGGGATTGCTCTATGAGTGGTTTTTCTAAGGGTTTTAGGATCTCAAAAACGAGGCTAGTCAATGTTTTTTTAGAAAAGGTTTTTTTTCTTAAATGCAACATGCAATGCAATGTAAAGGTGAGATGAACAACATGGTATGCAATGCAACACGGGGTGGGTGAACAAAATGATATGACATGATGAGGTGGTCTAAAACAAAACAAAAAGTTAGCCTAAGTTAACTAGCCACAAGTTTAGAATCAAAGGGTGGTGCAATGCTTCATAAATCTCTCTAAAAAGACACAAAGAAAAAGACTCTAAACACTAATAGGCACACAAAAAGGTCTACAAGTTTCCCAAGAGCAAATAACAAAGTGCTCCCTCAATAACATTTAGAATGAACAACATGAAGTTGTGGTTTTTGTTAGAGCAATGGTACAATGTTACTTGATATTCCGATTAAAGAGTGCAATGTAGACGGTCATATTAATATATAAAATAAAAGATCGGGTTGCCTCCCGCAAAGCGCTTCATTTAAAGTCATAGAGCTCGACTTTCTTACATACCTTCTCATTGATGCGAAGCCATGGTCCTTCATGCAAGAGGTGAAGGTGTTCCATGCAGCTCTTATTTCACTTCCCATGTTGGACATGATCAATCACGCTTAATGGAAAACTTGCCCAATCGTCTCTCACATCATGATCACCTCCTTCTTTGTTGTCCTTCATCGCTACCTTTCTTTTCACGGATTTTCCTCTCTGTCCAAATTGGAAGTTGCACCAACCAATTGATCCAATGCAAGGTGCACGAAATCTTCTTTCCAACAAGTCTTCATTTACCCAAAACGCATTCCAATTGAGGGAGTTATGCCCCTTTTTCCCCGTTACTGCAATCTGCCTCGTGCTGATTTCAGCACGTGCATCTCCGATGTTTGAGACATAGCTCCTCCCGTGGGTTTTCAATTGTATCGATCATGGATGCGTTGAACCGAGGACTTGATGGAGATCCTGAATATTCAACTTTCTTGCATTGTAAACCTCTGGACTTGTGCACAAAATTGATGAAACTTAGCGACGTCCATTCTTGAAACTTGAATATGTTGATGATGGTGTTCAAAATTTTGGGCACAGTTTCCCTCCTCATCATTTGAGTTTCTTGTCCTGCATGGTTAGTGAAATTCGGGGCTTCTCCCGACATGTGCTCTTTTAGGGTCATGAGCTTGACCAAGCACAAAGCAAGATCGAGATTTGTAATTATTTGTAAACATACGCAACATAATCACATCCTCAATTAATTTTCATCAACAAGACATGGTGTAATTAAATGCAGCATGTGTTTCTTGCATAGTGTGGAGCTCATTATTAGGCAAAGGTTCTTTAAGCATGAAATCAACCTTCTCAAGAAACTCTAGCCTATCATCATGAAAAGAACAAGGCATAGAATTTAAACTTTCATTCCGACTATCGGTTCGAGCATGAGATTTTTAAAGATTATCAACAAAACCAATAGAAGCTTGAGAATTCACTGTATACCTTAGCCTCAGAGCTTTTTCATACTCATTGGAGTCGTGGTGCTTTGTGCGAGATGTCATCTTGATGCACTCTTCGTGGTCTGTCGTGATTTGCTTCTCACGTCTCCATGTGTTGAATGTTGCGCTCTTGTAATCCGTCGTGGTTTGTTTGCAACATCTTCATTTGTCTAAGGTCGACCGCTTGTGCCTTCATTTGCCAATGTCATTGGGGTTCTTCCTCTGCTCCAAGCCTCTGAATTTTATCATGTACGCTTGATGAAAACATCGCCCAAGCTCCTCTTCATTGTTGTCATCGTCATCTTTTCTATCTTGTTCTCTTCGCGTTGCTCCTGCCTCTTCTTCGTAGAATCTCTCCTGTACAATCAACAGAACATATACCAAAATATAGATCTATTGAAAAGTTTATGAAATTACCTTTCCAACGAGTGGTCACTCTCTTTAAACGGAGTCCAAACGAGAGAGTTATGACCGTTTTACTTTAGCGCTGCGTGCTGTCCAGAAAATTTTAGAGTGCACGACTTTTGATGTTTTGGCCATAACTTCTTGTGGGAAACTTCGATTGACTTCATTCTTGATTCGTTGGAATCGGAACTTCGTGGAGCTTTTGAATATCCAAAAATATACTGCAATTTTCTTCTGAGGTCGAGCAGAATATTGATGAGAATAGTATCTTCTTGTGAATTCATCCGAAGATGTCAATGATCTCAATCATGTGGTCTTTGGAGCGTCTTGTCGTGCGTCCTTGGCTTCAAGGTCATCACCATTGATTTACTAACACATAGCATGGCTTCAATGATGTGTCTTCTCCATGATTCTTGATTTACCCAAGGTATCGGGATTAGTGGAGGCTCACGTGCTTTGTGTTGATGATCTGAGCGGTTTTCTTCCTTGATAGCATCACTCGACTAGAAGTATATCGAGCATCCCACTGGAGAAGATAGGTGGTGTCATGATTCTTCTAATCTTGTTGCCTCCAGCTTTGGTCAACTTCAAATCATCATCTTTTGTGCAGTCGGCCTTCCAATCATCCTTTGACATCGTCATCACTTTCTCCGTTGTTTGCTGCTGCACCTTTCTTCGTTGAATTGCTCCTTTGTCTAGTTGTAGTTCTAGCTAAACGAGTAAGATAAACATGCATCTCATCCAAAGCCTCTTTAAATCAAAACCTCCAATCCGATCCCTTGATACCCAACCTACTTAGTGGCAACGGCCTGTCACGACGCCACCCCTTTCAACGGGATACCCTGAAGCAAGTCGAACCCCCTTTGGGTAGATCCGGTATGAACTCCTAGCCACCATAGCTACAAGAACACCACATGCAATCTATCTCAAGAATAGATCTAGGAATAAGCGCACCCAAAGCAAGAACGAAATCGAAAGAGGAGAGACATGATCGCTAAATAGATCGGATGACATGAAGACATTACTCACATAATAGATTCGTTTGGATCGCCACCACCGCGTATACACCATTGACGACTCCAACTAGCTCATGAACTCCACCATGACACAACCACGCAGGGAGGCCATGGCGGCTAGGGATGGCCTAAGCCATCTCCTAGACAACTTCGAAGACTTGCGGCGGCCGTCGTCTCCCTCCGGTCTTGGCCCTAGGTTTTCGTCGAGTTCTGGTTGGATGGATGCTTCGAGTTGAATAAGGTGCGAGCTATTTATAAGCCGAGGAAGCCACTGGTCGAAGGGGAAGGCAAACCGCCTCAGAAAAGGGCTGGGCCGGCCGGCCCCATGGGCCTAGGCTGGCCGGCCTACCCCTTTTCGGGCTCGCCTCGGTCTCATTTTTGGCGTGTAGACTCCTCGCATCTTCTAGAGTTTCTGTCCTTCACGATTGCACCCCTTTGGACGTTGTTATCTTGGAGATATCTTCGAGAAAAGGATAGGATAGGGAATCCTTCCTTAAATCTTCATTTGCTTTGCTTAATCCCGAAGTATCTTGATCTCATCTTCGTGGGCTTGGTCCTTTGGGCTCTCTTGGAGGATGGATGTGCATGAATGTGCTTCGAATCAACATGGGCTTTGGTCCTTCCTTTGGGCTTTGGCCTTCGTCTTTCTCCATGTTAGCGCTCGATCACGGGCCTCGTCATTTCATGCTCGAAAATAAGCCAAAAACCTGCAAAAACGAAGTTCCTCCAAAATATATGTGCATATGTGAAAATGACCAATAATTAGGCCGGGGTTGGGACGGTTAGTGATTTTGATATAGAATTCATGCCATTATCAAGGATAAACAAGGGATAAAACGGGTACTTAAGGAGCGCCAACAAGGACACTTGATTTAGCTAGGTTTTATAGTTTCTAGTTCTTGATCGTACTATTAAGAGGGGTTCATGAGTTAGTAGCTTGATCAAAATTGAGTTGGCCTTCGAATCTTGCACACTCGCTCAAAAACAGTCTAAGATGGTCAATAGAAGTTAACACAACGCTTGGAAGAAGAAACAATCGAAGTTACATTCAAATCCAAGCCAATTCAGCTGAAAACAAAGAAAAACAGTAGCACCGGTTGAACCGATGCCCTTGCATCGGAGCATCCAATGCATGGCGGAAGGACCGATGCCCTGTCGGTCTATCTTCTCTGGATGAAGGCAGGAATCAAGTCAAAAGCTCTATAGCACCGGTTGAACCGATGGTTAAAAGATAAGCACCGGTGCAATGGAAGTACTTTGTTCCAGAGAGTATGTTTTGGGGGACCTCAACTCCTCTTCAGCACCGGTTGAACCGACGCTTCAGAATCAAAGCACCGGTGCATTGAATGTACTATGTTCCAGAACGCTTGTTTGAGTTGATCAGTGAACCTCTTCAGCATCGGTTGAACCGATGCCCCTATGGAGCATGCACCGGTGCAATGACGCAAGCCTGGATACTGTGTTAGAACCCCAATGGCTACAATTTGGACACAGAGAGACCAGTTGAACCGACGCCTCAACTTTGTCACCCGTCGGTTCTTCCGGTGGTCACGGTTTTTCTGTAGTAAACTTCCAACAGCTATGTGACCTCCTCCACTCTATATAAGGGCACCCCTGGCTCATTTCAGTTGCCTTTGACACCTTGAATACCTGAGGCCACCCTTGAGAAGAAGAGAAAGTGCTTTGAGCAAAAGAGAGAAGATCTAGTGTTTTGTTTGTGCTTCAACCTTGAAGAATTCATCCTTTGCAAGTGTAGCAAGTGTGCTTGAGGTAGGGCCAACTGAGTGTAGGTCAAGTGAAGGCTTAGGAGCTTGTTACTCTTGGTGATTGGCAGAACCTAGACGATCTTGGTGATTGAAGGTGTTTCTTCCGGAGCTTGCCAACGATTGTGGGAGCCCGAAGAAGTTTGTACGTGGCTTGAGCTCCACCACGCCGGGATGGTGAACGGAGACTCTTAGTGAGTGCCCAAGTCTCGGTGACATGGGAGGTGACAAGACTCTTAGTGAGTGTCACAACGTGGATTAGGGGTGTGTGCCAACACATCGACACCACGGGAAAAAAAATCCGGTTGTCTCTTGCCCACTCTTTCATTTCAAGCACTTACTTTCTTGCAATCATTCATGTGCTTGACCTTAGAGACCATAACTTAGCTCTACCTTGCTTAGTTTCTTATCTTTGTTAGCTTGTATAGTTTGCTTAGTTAGCCGGTTGGTGAATTGAGCCTTTCTAGCATTGCATAGGTTAAGGTAGCTTTAATTGTTTTAGAAATTTGAAAAAGGCCCAATTCACCCCCCCTCTTGGTCCATCGATCCTTACAGCCCTAATCATAAGTGTTGGAGCAACACGTGGTCAGGGATAGACAAGTCTGGGCCGGCATGCGTAAGCTGTGAAAACCTGGCCCAGGCTGCACCTAAGGATTCCTTCTCATCCTTATGAAAGTCAAGGATTTCTTTTTGTAGGGAAGTGATGCGAGAAATGGGGAAGAACGTGAGACAGAATCTGTCCCGTAGTTCTTCCCATTCTCTGTTTACCTTTCCTACGTTATGGGCGTACCATTGTCTCGCCCTCTCATTGAGAGAGAAAGGAAACAACTTCCACCGAAGTGTTTTTTGTGCCATGCCTGCGATTGACAGGCATGAGCACAATTGCTCGAACTCTCGTAGGTGGTGGTAAGGATTTTCGTTATCAAATCTTGAGAAGGTTTGTTCCCGAACCATGGCTATAAAGCCAGAGCGGAGTTCAAAGCTAGGAGTTGTGATTGGCTTCAAAGATTGTGGTGCCTTTACAAATCCGCCCTTGGGAGCAGAAAGGTTTTGGATAGAAAGGTTTTCCATGATAAAAGAAAAGGATAAAATAAAAGAAAAGAAAAGGTAAAAGAAAAGATACACGGGCAAACTAGGTTCGAAGATAACTATAGCAACCATTCCCCGGCAACAGCGCCAGAAATGCTTGTTGATATTTCTTAACGTTCATAGAATAATCCGCAAGAACACGGAAGATACCATTGTAGCACTTCACCCGGAGAGTATTCAGGGTATTGTATTTTCACAGGGAACGGAGGTGTAACGATCTTCTGCCTAGTTTCAACCCAGGAGAATAAGAAGTAGGCGAGCTTTTGGGTAGTGTGGTTTATCTATGGTTAAGGATCAAGGCAAGGTAAACTTAGGCTCGTCACTTGTTTACTTCGGGCACCGGTCTGACCCAGGTACTGTTAGGGACCTCCGGCTTGTGGCTCTACACCGTACTCGGACAAGGGGGTGCACTAATCATGAAGCAGCTTCATAGCGGACCGACAGGGCTGTCGCCACATGTGGTCTACCCCGCAATACTGTGGAACACGAGGCAAACAAAGGCAATCTAGTACCTAAGTACCACGCTTAAGCCTTCGACTACGTACTCTAGCGTTGCGCAGGGTTACCCGTCTTTATCAGGGGCCCTCTACTAGAGTATCCGTTACGAGAACGGACGATGAACCCATAAACAAATGAATAACTTAAGAATACTAAACCAAGAACTTAACGAAAGATGAACTCCGGATACTTACTCAAATGATTCGTACCCGTCGAGGTACAAGACGAAGAGAGGCCAACACATCCGGCTCTTCTCCGATCCTTCTCCTTGCACACTCCCTCTACTCTAATGATACAAGTGGAGTCCTACAACTACTTCTCCAACAAGTGAATGGAATGGTGAATGGGAATGCTTGAGAGAGTGTGTGAAGGCCCTTTTTATAGCTCCAAAGGTCGGTTCCCGCCCTCAACAGATATGAGAACATTGACAACCGCCTTCTGGAGGATAAGAACGACGTTCCCGCCAAAACTCAGCCTGAGTCTCTGCCATGTGGGGTTGGCCGAACCCCTATGGCCGCCTCTGGCCACCTCCTTTGTCTGGGTCTCTGCTTGGTGGGTCCTGATGTCAGATTGGTCGGTGCCGGGGCTGGTTTGTGGGCCCTCTTTGTTGGTATGACGCAGCATCGCATATTCTATGCAATTGTGTTGCGTCTTTCGTCTGTTTTTGCTCTATTCCGGGTATGGGTGCCTGCAATCCAAGAATCACCAATTCCAGGTTATGGAAGACGGCCTCCACAGCGACATCACCACGCCTGGGCTTCGACGGGATGTTGGAGAAGGGAGCAGAGGCGAGAGCAGTAACGAGCGAGAGCAAGGAAGAGGATGGACACTAGAGGCGGCTGAGAGAGAAGGCAAGAGCCAGGCAAAGGGGGAGGTAAACCCCTCACTCCACGTACTAAAGGGCCAAAGGGTTTAGACTAGTGGGCCCCACCGGCCGGCGAGAAATCCGAAGTGGCACAGCATCAAGTGTGTTCGGCGCGTACCCCCGTTAGGCAGGAAGTAGGCTGGGCCCGATGGGCCGAATGCCCGTTGCGCGACGCCGAAGCCTGTCCATTCCCGACCTCCCTTGGGTGACGACCGACCCCGCGAGTCTGTGAAGTCTGAAGCCAATGACGGGACGGTCGCGGGGGTAACGGTCCCTTGTGGCCCCATCTTCCACAACAAAGAATGGCACTCACTCGAGACAAGACATGTTGGTTGATTGGTATGCGGAAATAGCGACACCAAGTCAAATTACACGGGATAAATGCACTTCCGATCAATTCCATTAAAACAATCTGCCAGAAGCCGTTACAATAGACGAAGACTAGCCATCCCCGACTCAAGGAAACAGCAGATACAATGAATCAAATCCATCTAATCCCTCGAAGGGGCGACTGTTATTGCCATAAATTAACAGGATTACTTTATGGGCCGAAAGCAAGATGGGCTTAAAACTGAAGATTAAAAAAACTTGTAAATCGGCTCCTGCGTGAGCGTCTGGGCCACATGGGCCATGTATCTTAGATTTAGTTTAAAAGACTAGAGATAGAGTCCGATCGGGACAAGATTAGTTTAGATTGTTTCCCAAGTCTCCGGACTATAAATATGTACCCTTTGTTATTCGTAAAGGAGAGTGTCATCACGTCTCGCAAACAACAACTCTCGGCGCATCGCCACCCCTAATTCTAGGGTTTCATCCAAGTAAGCGCCATGCTGCCCTGATTGCTTCTCGCGATCAGGGCAGTGTTGTTCTTGCTTTTACCTTGGTATTACTCGTACTGAAGCGTTTTTTATGGCGAGTAATGCTAGTTATCTTCATGTTCGTAGCATGGCTTTTAGTAGATCTATCGTGCCTTGTTGTTTATCATCTACGAATATCATGTTGTCTCTGTGCAGTCACGTTTCAATCTTATGCTAGTTCTTGTCATATAGGATTAGTTGCACAGAGACGACACCCTGCTTCTTTCATGTTTAGTAGATCTGATCTGTTACGGTTTGCTCTTGTTCTTAAGAGTTGGCGTAATATCTGCTAGGTTAGGCCATGCAAATGGGTTGGACGATCCGGTGGCGTCTTAGATGCTTTGCTTTAGTCTTAACAGGGAATTGATCCGGGAATCGGCTCTTGCTAGTTCTTAGGCCTCTGTTTTGGTTATGGTTTAGTTATCTGTTATGTTTATTAGGCCCAGTCACGTGTAGCATGTTCCGATCTAGCAGTGAAGCCTTTATCGTCGTGGATTAGATCAATTAGATTTAATTGAAGCAGCTTTACAGTTATTTGCTTTATTCATCAATATCCGGATAAATACAGATCTCATCTGACACCGGGACTCGATCGGCTCTTTAAAGCCGATGCAAGAGTCGTCCCGGGGAGCCGACCACGGCTCGGACTTATATTTCCATGTGTTTGTGTGTGCAGGTCAATCATCGCAATCACGTCCGCACCTTCCTGATCGGGTATAGGTCAGGTGGCACGCCCTGCGTCTTCACAAGCTGCGGCGCGTTGCTGGAATTGTGGGCCGTCGACGAGGGAGCAGTGCCTGCCAGCGCCCCGGCGACCTCCCGGCTCTTCGTGTTGCCTGTCGCTGCTCGCCGGTGGGTTTCGACCGACAACACATTATGGCACACCCGGTGGGACCCTTCTCGGCAACAACGTCCACCGCAACAATGACTGGAGCTCAAGATCAAGAACCCACTCCCAAGCCCGTCACAAATGAAGAGCTCCCTCCTGAACACAAGAAGAAGTATGATGAGATCAAAGCTCTGCTGGAAGCCGATCTCATCGGCTCTTTTGAGAAGACCCGCAACCATGGCATCAGGTGGAAGGGGTTCTCACCAGAAGGCACTCTTGACAATGTAGATCTGTCTGTGCCATCAGAAGAGCGCACCAGAGCCCTGCGTCAGGAGATGAATTACATGGTGGCCCATGCACTTCATCGGCACTCTCAGAGCCTGATGAACGAACTCGAGCGCATGGCGCATCGCGTCATCCAGGAGATAATCAAGAACCAGTACTCTCCATCGGGGCCAACCCTAGGGAGTCACACAGAGGAAGCTGCACTGCATTCTAGACCGATATTGCCGTTCTCATTTGCGGCTCCAAAACCACAAAATTCGCCGATCTACGTCGTCCACAAGATCGGCGGCGATCCTGGAGAAGGCCAATTCCTCACCGAGCCACCCAAGGAGATTCCGCACGGCTACACGTGCGCCTACATCCCTGACAGCGTCAATCCAACACGCTCGGTGCAGATGGTAAACCCAGGAGCTTCTGGAGCAGACGCGGAGAAACAAGCGTGGCTGGCAAAGTATGCTACTGGGCCGAGTGCTAAGCCATCGGTCCTAGGAGTTCTTAGTGTGGAGCAGGTCAGTGCAATACTGAGAGACCAATTCGGCATCCTGCCCAAGAGGAAAGCGATCGGCTATTCCAAGCCGTATCCAAGTGATTATGACTTGATCCCACTGCCACCCAAGTATCGGCTTCCTGAGTTCACCAAGTTCAACGGGTCAGAAGGAGCCAGCTCCATCGAGCACGTGAGCCGATACTTAACGCAGCTTGGGATGATCTCAGTGTCGGATCCGTTGAGGGTCCAGTTCTTCGGCTAATCCCTTATAGGCCTAGCTTTTGGATGGTATGCATCACTGGCTCCGGATTCGATTCGAACTTGGAGGCAGCTTGAAGATCAATTCCATACCCAGTACCACTCGGAGGCTGCTGAAGCTGGAATTGCCGACCTCGCCCAAGTCAGGCAGATGCGAGGAGAGACTGTGTCAGAATATATACAGCGCTTCAGGGAGGTCAAGAACCGATGCTACTCGTCGCGCATCACAGAGAAGGAGGCAGTCGATCTGGCTGTCCTGGGACTCGCTGTAACACCCTAATTTTAAATTTCAGTATTTATTAATAAATTAATTGGCTTTATTTAATTTTCTAAGGTTTATTGTGTTTAGTTGGCATTTAATCTAA
Organism: Panicum virgatum; assembly: GCF_016808335.1. NCBI lineage: Eukaryota > Viridiplantae > Streptophyta > Magnoliopsida > Poales > Poaceae > Panicum > Panicum virgatum. The sequence continues at coordinate 42,056,358 of NC_053146.1, read as the reverse complement.
TTTTTGGTTCCTTGTTTAATTAAAATTTATCATAGGTTTAAATTTTTGTTGCATTCATGCTGGTGCATAATTTTTATTTGAGTGTGGTTTGGATTCAAATTCAAATTTGAATTCAAACTTTGTTTGGATTAGGTTTTGAATTGAGAGAGTAAATAGAAAATAGAAAGGAAAATTAGAAAACCCAGTCCGGCCCAAACCTTCAACCCAACCCAACCCGGCCGGCCCACCCCGGCCCAGCTAACTCTCCCTCTCTCTCGCCTCAGCCCGCGCGGAGCGCTCGCCCGCACCACCCGCTGCCACGCCGGGCCCACGCGTCAGACGCTCCTTCTACCTCGCGCAACCGCCGCGCCCATCACGCCGAGATCCCCGGCGAGTTCCCATCTGGGGCACGCCTGCCCAGGATCGCCCGCCTAGTTTAAAACGCGCCCCCGCGGCCCCTGCTCCCTATCCCGCAAGCCATCGCCGCCCCCAAAACCCTAACTAGCCGCGCCACGCCTCTGCTCCACCACCGAGCTCCATTCGCCGCCGCCACGCCACTCCGGCGGACCCCAACCCCACCGGAGCCACGCAGAGGCTTTGCCTCAACGCCGTGAAGCTCCCTGGAGCCTCCACACTCGTCCTAGATCCCTGCAGCGCCGGGATTTCGCCGGACCTCTCTCCGGTGAGTTTTCCCCCGCCCGCTCAATTTCTCGCCGCCGGCGCCGTTCGACCCGCGTTGACCCCTGCCCCAACTTTGCAGGAGTCCCACGAGCCGAACCGCAGGATCCCGAAGCCCGGAAGACCACCGCGCCGCCCTGTCCGCGAGCTCCACCCTGACCACGCCGCCGACCAACGTCGCCGCCGACCCTGCATCACGAATCCGCCGTCCCGAGTTTCTGGTGAGCCTCCCCGTGCTCCAATCTTGCCTCCAATCGTTTAGCGCTTCGAATTTATCCCTGGCACGGCGGGAACGACCGACTCCGGCGAGCCCGTCGCCGCAGCGCCGTCTCCACCGCCGAGCCCCACGCTCCGGCCATCCCCGGCCCACGCACGAGGTCCCAGTAGATCACACGTGTTTCCCTCATCCTTTTGCACCAGATCGCGACCCAAACGGGCCCCTGTAGCGGCCGAACGGCCAGCTCCGGCCGAGCGCCGCCGCGGAGCTCTGCTCCGGCGGTGTTCCGCCGCCGGCCGCGCGCCCTCTTGTCCCTGGCCACAGGATCAAGATCCAACGGCCTGAGTCAAGCCCGCCCGAAGTCAAAAAGAAAAGTTACCGGTCAGCGCCCGCGAATTTTCAAAAGAGCCCCTCCGTTTCTTTAGAATCAACCCGCGCTCCTTGCTAGTTCAAAAATATTTACAGATCGGCCCAAAACTTTGCACAGAACCCCCTAAGCTTTCTAGAAATCAAACCCGCCGTCCAAGGCCGCCGGTTTTGCGCGTTAGCCCCTGAAACTAAGGTTTAATTATGTTTAGGCCCTCGGTTTTAGCAGAAAAGTCCCTGGAACCCTGTTTTTATTACAAATAAGCCCCTGAACCTTGTTTTTAGCCTAGATTACGCGTTTTAACTCCGTTTTGGGCGTTCTTTATGTCCACGCGATCGTTGTAACGCGTAGAATAGTTTTAGACTAGTTTAGTGTGTTGTTTTTATGTATTGTTGTACTGTTTATTAGTGTTAGCCTTTGTTTGCTTGTATGTTTATGTTGTGAACTGTTTTTGGCCATGTGATCGTGAGTAGACGTTGATCCATCTGAGGAGCCCCAGTACCAGTACCCGGAGCAGCAGCCGTCTTCTGAGCACTTTGAGCAGCAGCCAGAGCAGTACGAGGAAGGCAAGTATAACATGAACAACCCATCACTTTTAAATACAATTTCATACTGCATTTTAATACTGTATGCCTTTAAGGATTTCCTAGCCACTTTATATCCTTTATATATACCTTTGGGTTGCATTTTGGTTAGTTGTGCTAGGTTGCTGCGCTATAACACACTCTGGTCCTTTTAATTAAATTGATTAATGGTTTACTTGAACTTAATTCTGAGAGTGGCACTCTGTGTGGCTTGAGTGGCTCACTTCTCGTTAAAAGATGTTTTTTTTAGAAACATGGTTTAGGGGGCCAGCACGGTGCTTACTGCCTGGTTGGCCACTCTCCATAAGGACCGGTTCATAGAGCGACAACCTGGGACAACAGCGCTACCACAAGGCTAGAATGGGATAGACTTGGCGTAATAATTAGATCTTTTTGGTTTGGAGTAACTTACCTGCGGGGCAAGAGTAGTAAGCTTCAATGGTCCCTGCTCCTCCGGCTTGGTCTGTGCTTGGATTGCGCTCCTGTGCTTGTACCCCCGGAGGTGGGCCCCATCGTCGCCGACCTAACTCTCGCGGTTACGCCTTACCAACGAGATTCTTTCTAAAGGCCTCGTAGTGAGTCGCTAGTCATCTCACCTAAGGAAGTGTGATGAACAACTGGCGTAGCTCACGACTTGTGGGTAAAGATGTGCAACCTCTGCAGAGTGTAAAACTGGTATACTAGCCGTGCTCACGGTTATGAGCGGCCCAGATCCTCCTTTTGATTAGTGAAGTTATCTCCTTCCGACGAGGGAGGTGCTTCTCGGGGTTTACCTTGGTGGCTTGGTCTTGGTTTGGATCTCAGTAGTAGTATAATTAAATTTGATTAATTACTATGTAACTGGGTAAATGGTAATTCATCAACTCGTAGTAAATAGCTTTAATAAAATTTTGCCAACACTTAAAAGCTAATGCAGTTGAGTCAGCCAGCCTAGAGCCTCATAGTTTGTGTTATACTTGTTGAGTACAAGTTGTGTACTCACTCTTGCCTCTTCTCTACTTTTTTTTTTCCTCTTGGCTACGCTACTGCTGCTCAGTTCCTGCCGACACGAGGGAGTTCGTCCAGCGCTACCAGGACTACGAGGACTTCTAGGTGCTTCGTCTCCCAGTCGACGTCCCTGTGGCGCCCTGTTTCAGCTTCGGAGAGCTTTTATTCGTATTTTGTACTTCGCTTCCGCTGTATCAGACATTTTGTCATTATTGTAATAAATAACACTCGTATTTCGCTTTATTATATCTTTTTACGTGATATGTGCTATGATATACTGTTCATTCTATTGTATATACGTGTGACTTGATCCTGGCACGTATATGATTGCTCGGTTTATGTTCTTTTATAAACCGGGTGTTACAGAGTGGTATCAGAGCCATATCGACTGTAGGACGAAGCCTAGATAGAACTGGTCGAGTTTTAGGACTTCTTCTCTCCAATCCTTGACTGCTGAAACTATTTTACTATTATACCCCTTGACTTCTATGGCTTTTTACCCTTCTTGCCTTGATTTCTCTCTCTGAAGAATAGTTTTCGTAGATTTTGGCCTGAATCAGTCATCTGACCACCATGAGTTAGCTAGGTGACCTTTTTATAATAACACGATAGCACGTTCTGCGACGCGTTGTGTTAGTCGAGTCTTTTGCTAAACTCGGCTAAGTCGTGAAAATTGTCTGCTTGTTATTATGCTACATGTTTGATTTGGATTTTTGAATGATTGCATAGCTTAGTAGTTTAAATTTGTTTAAAGAAAATCACTCAGATGTTAAAGTTAACTAATTAATAAAATGAGTTAGATCGTTGGGGGTAAAACAGTCAACTCTATCCTGTCCACTTTATCATGGCTGAGTCTTTTTCCGCTAAGAGTTATCATATCCATCTGAATTTATTCCTGCAATATCCTTACCCGTGAAATCTTTTGTTCAAATCAGATGGTGAACACCAGGAGCACCGGTTCAGGTTCTGGCCAGCAGCAGGGTCAGAACAACCAGGGTACTGGGATCCCGATGCCTCCACCCTTGACTCCGGAGCAGTACTTCCAGCTCCAGATGCAGATGATGGCTACCCTGAACAACACCGTTCAGGCTCTCCAGCACGCTCACACTCAGCCTCCGCCTCCTCCACCGCCGCAGCCTCGCGACAGGCGTGCTGAGTTCCTGAGGGGTCACCCGCCGACGTTCTCTCACACGTCCGACCCTCTTCAGGCCGACGACTGGCTCCGTGCAGTGGAGCGTCAGCTGGACATCGCCCAGTGCGATGATCGTGAGCGAGTTCTGTACGCAGCAGGACAGCTGCGAGGGGCAGCTTTGGACTGGTGGGAGTCCCACCCAGTTCACGACCGCGAGGCTCTCACCTGGCTCCAGTTCAGGGAGCGTTTCCGCAGCCACAACGTCCCCGCGGGCGTTATGAAGATGAAGCAGAAGGAGTTCCTTGCACTGAAGCAGGTAATCTTAAGTATAATCATTCAGCGGTTCCTTTTGAGCTAATGCCCCTTGTTCTATCCTTATGAATCTTGAGTTAATTTTCCGATATCTATCTGTCTTTGTGAATTCAGGGGACTATGTCGGTCACGGAGTATCGTGATCGTTTTCTTCAGCTGGCACGCTACGCCCCTGCCGAGGTTGCGGATGACCGCAAGAAGCAGGAGCACTTCATGGAGGGTCTTGAGGACTACCTCCAGTACGCGCTGCTCAACCTCCGCTTCGACGACTTCAACCATCTGGTTGACAGTGCGCTCAACACTGAGCGTAAGCACCTGGAGATGGAGGACAAGAAGAGGAAGGTTGTCCCCGTTGCTTCCGGCAGCAACACTCGTCCACGACTCCAGCAGCCTCAGCCGTACCAGCAGCAGTACCGGCCTCCTCAGCAGTACCAGCAGAGGCCACCGCAGCAGTACCCGCCTCGACAGCAGCAGGCAGGTCAGGGCCCGAGGTTACCGGCACCTCCGGCTCGTGCTCCACCAGCACCGCAGGCTCCACGTCCGGCAGCTCCTACCGGACAGCAGGCTCAGGGACCTCCTCGCACCTGCTTTCACTGCGGCCAGCCGGGGCACTACGCCAACGCTTGCCCCCGGAAGGCGCAGGCGGGACAGCAGGGGCGCCCAGCTCAGCCCAGGGCGCCAGCACAGGGCAGGGTGAACCACGTGACGGCCGAGTCAGCGGCCGAGGCTCCCAACGTGGTTATTGGTACGTTCATGGTTAATTCATATCCAGCTACAGTGCTTTTTGATACTGGTGCTACGCATTCCTTCATTACTCAGTCTTTTGTCGAGCATCATGGTATTCATACTAGCACATTAAAGAGGTGCCTGTTAGTATCTTCACCGGGAGGACAGTTGAGGTCTCACACTTACTGCCCGAGAGTCAGTATTTCTTTGAGGGGAGTAGAGTTCTGTACTGATCTGATGGTGCTAGACACCAAGGGTATTGATGTCATTCTGGGAATGGAGACTCTGGCCAAATGGGGAGTTCGTATAGATTGTGCTCAGAGGACAGTCTTGTTATCAGCTTCCAGTGGCCAAGAGGTTGTTATCAGTGCAGTAGAGCCTTCTGGATTTCTTCATCAGATGGAGGCTAGACCCACGGACGGTATTCGCGTGGTGTCTGAATTCCCGGATGTCTTTCCGGATGATCTGCCAGGTATGCCGCCTGAACGCGCCATTGAGTTTTGTATTGATCTCTTGCCTGGCACAGCTCCTATTGCAAAGCGGCCCTACCGTATGGCGCCTATAGAGCATGAAGAAGTTAAGAAGACTATTGATGAGTTGCTAGCCAAGGGCTATATCCGTCGCAGCTTCTCTCCTTGGGCTTTTCCGTTGCTGTTAGTAGATAAGAAGGATGGCTCGAAGAGGATGTGTGTGGATTATCGGGAGCTGAATGCAGTTACTATCAAGAACAAGCATCCACTGCCCCGTATTGAGGATCTCTTCGATTTGCTTCGAGGTGCTCGTATATTCTCGAAGATTGATCTTCGTTCGGGTTATTTTCAGCTGAGGATCCGTCCTGGGGATATTCCGAAGACGGCATTCACCTGCAAGTACGGGCTATATGAGTATACAGTCATGTCCTTCGGCTTGACTAATGCCCCGGCTTTCTTCATGCATCTGATGAACATGGTCTTCATGGATTATCTGGATGTCTTCGTGGTGATTTTCATTGATGATATTCTGATCTTCTCTAAGACAGAAGAAGAGCATGAGGAGCATCTGAGACTCGTGTTGCAGAGATTGAGAGAGCATCAGCTGTATGCCAAGTTCAGCAAGTGCGAGTTCTGGATTGACGAGGTTCCATTCCTCGGTCATGTTATCTCTCAGGGAGGCATTGCTGTTGATCCGAGCAAGGTGAAGGATGTGCTCGAGTGGGAGACACCGCAGACAGTGAAGGAAGTCAGATCTTTCTTGGGCTTAGCTGGATATTATCGGAGGTTCATTGAGAATTTCTCCAAGATCGCAAAGCCTTTGACTTCTTTGCTAGAGAAGAATGTGGCTTTTGTATGGACTGATGAGCGTCAGATGGCCTTCGATGAGTTGAAGAAAAGGTTGACTACGGCGCCAGTCCTGACTCTGCCAGACCAGACGAAGAGGTTCACGGTATATTGTGATGCTTCGAAGGATGGTCTTGGGTGTGTTCTGATGCAGGAGGGCAGAGTGATTGCTTATGCTTCACGGCAGTTACGCCGGCATGAGCTGAATTATCCTACTCATGATCTTGAGTTAGCCGCAGTTGTGCATGCTCTGAAGATTTGGAGGCATTACTTGTATGGGCAGCGATGTGATATCTACACTGATCACAAGAGCCTCAAGTATATTTTCACGCAGAATGAGCTGAATATGCGGCAGAGAAGATGGCTAGAGTTGGTCAAGGATTATGATCTGGAGATTCACTACCATCCGGGCAAGGCCAATGTTGTAGCAGATGCTTTGAGCAGAAGGAGTTATGTCAACATGGCTGTTGCTTTCCAGATGTCTCCAGAGTTATGCGAGGAGTTCGAGCAGTTGAGTCTGGGCTTCTTGCATCATACTTCGAGTGCAGCATTCGAGGCAGTACCGACTCTAGAGTCAGAGATCAGGCAGCATCAGAAAGATGATGAGAAGCTGCAGGAGATTCGTGAGTTGCTCAAGAAGGGCAAGGCTCCTCATTTCAGAGAGGATGATCAGGGTACCTTGTGGTACAAGAACCGGATCTGCGTGCCTGATGTGCATGATCTTCGGAAGTTGATTCTGAGTGAGGCCCATGATACAGCTTATTCTATTCATCCGGGCAGCACAAAGATGTATTATGATCTGAAGGAACGTTTCTGGTGGTATGGGATGAAGCGTTCAGTGGCAGAGTACGTGGCTATTTGTGACACCTGTCAGCGTGTCAAGGCTGAGCATCAGAGGCCAGCAGGTCTGTTACAGCCTTTGAAGATTCCAGAGTGGAAATGGGAGGAAATCACGATGGACTTCATTGTTGGATTGCCTCGTACTCAGAAAGGGTACAACTCCATCTGGGTAGTAGTGGATCGTCTGACGAAGGTTGCTCACTTCATTCCAGTGAACACTACTTACTCCGGTGCTAGACTAGCAGAGTTGTACATCTCTCGGATTGTCTGCTTGCATGGTGTGCCCAAGAAGATCATATCTGACAGAGGGTCTCAGTTCACTTCTCGGTTCTGGGAGCAGCTTCATGACTCGTTGGATACGAAGCTGCGATTCAGTACGGCTTATCACCCTCAGACAGATGGACAGACAGAGAGAACCAACCAAGTGTTGGAGGATATGCTGAGAGCTTGTGCTATTCAGTATGGTACTAGTTGGGATAAGTGCCTGTCATTTGCTGAGTTTTCATATAACAACAGCTATCAGGCCAGTCTGAAGAAGTCACCATTTGAGGCATTGTATGGCAGAAAGTGCAGGACTCCTCTCTATTGGGATCAGATCGGTGAGAAGCAGTTCTTTGGTCCTGAGATCATAGATGATGCAGAGCAGATGGTTCAGGCTGTGCGAGAAAATCTGAGGATTGCACAGAGCAGGCAGAAGAGCTATGCAGATGGCAAACGGAGAGACCTGACTTTCAGTGTCGGTGATTATGTGTATCTGAAGGTGTCTCCGATGAGAGGAATCCGCAGATTTAATGTCAAAGGGAAGTTAGCACCTCGGTATGTGGGGCCATTCAAGGTGCTAGAGCGGAAAGGCGAAGTTGCTTATCGCCTGGAGTTACCTCTCAGCCTCTCAGGAATTCATGATGTCTTCCATATATCTCAGCTGAAGAGGTGTTTGCGAGTACCCGAGGAGCAGGCACCCCTGGATGGAGTAGATGTCCAGGAGGACCTGACTTATACTGAGCATCCGGTGAAGATTCTGGAGACATCAGAGAGGGTTACTCGGAACAAGCGCATCAAGATGTGCAGAGTTCAGTGGAGTCACCACAGTGAAGCTGAGGCTACTTGGGAGCGAGAAGATGAGCTGATGAAGACATATCCAGATCTCTTTGCTAGCCAGCCCAGCTAAATCTCGGGACGAGATTTCTTTAAGGGGGTAGGGTCTGTAACACCCTAATTTTAAATTTCAGTATTTATTAATAAATTAATTGGCTTTATTTAATTTTCTAAGGTTTATTGTGTTTAGTTGGCATTTAATCTAATTTTTGGTTCCTTGTTTAATTAAAATTTATCATAGGTTTAAATTTTTGTTGCATTCATGCTGGTGCATAATTTTTATTTGAGTGTGGTTTGGATTCAAATTCAAATTTGAATTCAAACTTTGTTTGGATTAGGTTTTGAATTGAGAGAGTAAATAGAAAATAGAAAGGAAAATTAGAAAACCCAGTCCGGCCCAAACCTTCAACCCAACCCAACCCGGCCGGCCCACCCCGGCCCAGCTAACTCTCCCTCTCTCTCGCCTCAGCCCGCGCGGAGCGCTCGCCCGCACCACCCGCTGCCACGCCGGGCCCACGCGTCAGACGCTCCTTCTACCTCGCGCAACCGCCGCGCCCATCACGCCGAGATCCCCGGCGAGTTCCCATCTGGGGCACGCCTGCCCAGGATCGCCCGCCTAGTTTAAAACGCGCCCCCGCGGCCCCTGCTCCCTATCCCGCAAGCCATCGCCGCCCCCAAAACCCTAACTAGCCGCGCCACGCCTCTGCTCCACCACCGAGCTCCATTCGCCGCCGCCACGCCACTCCGGCGGACCCCAACCCCACCGGAGCCACGCAGAGGCTTTGCCTCAACGCCGTGAAGCTCCCTGGAGCCTCCACACTCGTCCTAGATCCCTGCAGCGCCGGGATTTCGCCGGACCTCTCTCCGGTGAGTTTTCCCCCGCCCGCTCAATTTCTCGCCGCCGGCGCCGTTCGACCCGCGTTGACCCCTGCCCCAACTTTGCAGGAGTCCCACGAGCCGAACCGCAGGATCCCGAAGCCCGGAAGACCACCGCGCCGCCCTGTCCGCGAGCTCCACCCTGACCACGCCGCCGACCAACGTCGCCGCCGACCCTGCATCACGAATCCGCCGTCCCGAGTTTCTGGTGAGCCTCCCCGTGCTCCAATCTTGCCTCCAATCGTTTAGCGCTTCGAATTTATCCCTGGCACGGCGGGAACGACCGACTCCGGCGAGCCCGTCGCCGCAGCGCCGTCTCCACCGCCGAGCCCCACGCTCCGGCCATCCCCGGCCCACGCACGAGGTCCCAGTAGATCACACGTGTTTCCCTCATCCTTTTGCACCAGATCGCGACCCAAACGGGCCCCTGTAGCGGCCGAACGGCCAGCTCCGGCCGAGCGCCGCCGCGGAGCTCTGCTCCGGCGGTGTTCCGCCGCCGGCCGCGCGCCCTCTTGTCCCTGGCCACAGGATCAAGATCCAACGGCCTGAGTCAAGCCCGCCCGAAGTCAAAAAGAAAAGTTACCGGTCAGCGCCCGCGAATTTTCAAAAGAGCCCCTCCGTTTCTTTAGAATCAACCCGCGCTCCTTGCTAGTTCAAAAATATTTACAGATCGGCCCAAAACTTTGCACAGAACCCCCTAAGCTTTCTAGAAATCAAACCCGCCGTCCAAGGCCGCCGGTTTTGCGCGTTAGCCCCTGAAACTAAGGTTTAATTATGTTTAGGCCCTCGGTTTTAGCAGAAAAGTCCCTGGAACCCTGTTTTTATTACAAATAAGCCCCTGAACCTTGTTTTTAGCCTAGATTACGCGTTTTAACTCCGTTTTGGGCGTTCTTTATGTCCACGCGATCGTTGTAACGCGTAGAATAGTTTTAGACTAGTTTAGTGTGTTGTTTTTATGTATTGTTGTACTGTTTATTAGTGTTAGCCTTTGTTTGCTTGTATGTTTATGTTGTGAACTGTTTTTGGCCATGTGATCGTGAGTAGACGTTGATCCATCTGAGGAGCCCCAGTACCAGTACCCGGAGCAGCAGCCGTCTTCTGAGCACTTTGAGCAGCAGCCAGAGCAGTACGAGGAAGGCAAGTATAACATGAACAACCCATCACTTTTAAATACAATTTCATACTGCATTTTAATACTGTATGCCTTTAAGGATTTCCTAGCCACTTTATATCCTTTATATATACCTTTGGGTTGCATTTTGGTTAGTTGTGCTAGGTTGCTGCGCTATAACACACTCTGGTCCTTTTAATTAAATTGATTAATGGTTTACTTGAACTTAATTCTGAGAGTGGCACTCTGTGTGGCTTGAGTGGCTCACTTCTCGTTAAAAGATGTTTTTTTTAGAAACATGGTTTAGGGGGCCAGCACGGTGCTTACTGCCTGGTTGGCCACTCTCCATAAGGACCGGTTCATAGAGCGACAACCTGGGACAACAGCGCTACCACAAGGCTAGAATGGGATAGACTTGGCGTAATAATTAGATCTTTTTGGTTTGGAGTAACTTACCTGCGGGGCAAGAGTAGTAAGCTTCAATGGTCCCTGCTCCTCCGGCTTGGTCTGTGCTTGGATTGCGCTCCTGTGCTTGTACCCCCGGAGGTGGGCCCCATCGTCGCCGACCTAACTCTCGCGGTTACGCCTTACCAACGAGATTCTTTCTAAAGGCCTCGTAGTGAGTCGCTAGTCATCTCACCTAAGGAAGTGTGATGAACAACTGGCGTAGCTCACGACTTGTGGGTAAAGATGTGCAACCTCTGCAGAGTGTAAAACTGGTATACTAGCCGTGCTCACGGTTATGAGCGGCCCAGATCCTCCTTTTGATTAGTGAAGTTATCTCCTTCCGACGAGGGAGGTGCTTCTCGGGGTTTACCTTGGTGGCTTGGTCTTGGTTTGGATCTCAGTAGTAGTATAATTAAATTTGATTAATTACTATGTAACTGGGTAAATGGTAATTCATCAACTCGTAGTAAATAGCTTTAATAAAATTTTGCCAACACTTAAAAGCTAATGCAGTTGAGTCAGCCAGCCTAGAGCCTCATAGTTTGTGTTATACTTGTTGAGTACAAGTTGTGTACTCACTCTTGCCTCTTCTCTACTTTTTTTTTCCTCTTGGCTACGCTACTGCTGCTCAGTTCCTGCCGACACGAGGGAGTTCGTCCAGCGCTACCAGGACTACGAGGACTTCTAGGTGCTTCGTCTCCCAGTCGACGTCCCTGTGGCGCCCTGTTTCAGCTTCGGAGAGCTTTTATTCGTATTTTGTACTTCGCTTCCGCTGTATCAGACATTTTGTCATTATTGTAATAAATAACACTCGTATTTCGCTTTATTATATCTTTTTACGTGATATGTGCTATGATATACTGTTCATTCTGTTGTATATACGTGTGACTTGATCCTGGCACGTATATGATTGCTCGGTTTATGTTCTTTTATAAACCGGGTGTTACACTCGCTAAGCCGATCAAGGATGCGGCTTTTCAGTTGGAGTTCACATCTTTGGCGCACCTGGTGCAGAAGCTTACAGCATACGAACATTATCATCCTGAGCTGTACCAGGACAAGTTCAAGTACCATGTAAACATGGCCCAGGCGGAAGAATCTGATGACTCTGGCGAGGAGCAAGAAGTAGCCGTGGCAGAGTGGACCCGGGGGACAAACCCTGTCCCGTGTAAGTGGGTCAAATAGCAGGGGCTTGTGAAGGGCTTCGACTTCGACGTGACCAAGGCAGAGCAGATATTTGATCTGCTCCTCAAAGAAAAACAGCTGAAGCTCCCAGAAAATCACAAGTTACCAACGGCACAAGAGCTGCAGGGAAGACTGTACTGCAAATGGCACCACTCGTTCACTCATTCCACGGGTGAATGCAAGGAGCTACGTCATTAGATACAATCGGCTATCGAGCAAGGCCGATTAATCCTGGCTCAACACACGATGAAGGTTGACACAAAGCCCTTCCCACAAGCTAACGTAGCAGAGCTGTCAGATTTTGGATCCAAGGGCCAGGATTTGGCGTTCCAGGTCAACATGGTGGGGTCCATGCGCCGCCATGACAAGCAGAGGAGAGAGGTCGCTTCTGGCAAACGGCCGCAGGATGAACGCAAGTTGGAACAGCATCATGTGACTGAGGAGCAGGTGCGTCACATCCGCAATCAGCTTCCAGCCTCTAATCGGCTTCTGGAAAAGTACCAGTACCAGTACAAGTTGCGCCGCCGATACAAATCGGAAGAGGATGAGTACGAGCACCGCTCAGGAAGGACACTGGGGAGACGCCAGGCTATACGCGACCACTGGCACTGCCCGTTCTTCAGGTACTGTTGGAATTCTGGCATGAGTTGATTGCCTACTATAGATGATTGCTTGGAGTGCAGGCCTCGAGGACACCAGCAGGACGAGACATCAGTGTTCCAGCGCTTAGGGCCCGGAACACGTCATGATGATCGTGTGAGGAGGCCAACCAGGGGTGATTCCAAGCAAGAAGAAGAAGAAGATAGGTACCATCGTCCACGATGGTGTCCTGACGGGCTTAATCGCTCGCAGAAGCGCAGAGTGCAGCGCTTGCGCAATCTGGAAGAGGCGGAAGCAAAGTACATCGACGTGCTGAGGAAAGCGCGTCCGGATCTCGCGGAGCAAGTAAGGCGACCGCGGAGGGAGGAAAGGCGCCCTCCGAGAAAAGAGTGGTGCCCCAAGCAGACAAAAGCCGATGAGAAGCCATCGGCTGATGTGAACATGGTGTTCGTGCTCCCATCGGAGTTTCGGGCACCCCAACCGGAAGAATCGGCTATCGCACAGCTGGATCTGGGCCCACAGCCAATCATCTTCGAGAAGCCCAAGGAGAAAAGCTACAAGCACCTAAAGGGATTGTATCTCAAGGGCTTCATCAATGGCAAGCCTATAAACAGTATGTTGGTCGACACTGGTGCCGCAGTCAACCTGATGCCGTATTCTGTGCTACGCCGATTGGGTCGTTCTTCTGCCGATCTGATCAAGACCAATGTGATGCTCAATGACTTCAAAGGACAACCATCAGAGGCAATGGGGGTCCTTAATGTGGAGTTGACAGTGGGCCGCAAGACAATCCCAACTTCGTTCTTCATCGTCAACAGCAAAAGTACATACACGGTATTGCTTGGGAGGGATTGGATTCACGCCAACTGTTGTATCCCTTCTACAATGCATCAGTATCTCGTCCAATGAGATGGCGATGAAGTGGAGGTGGCCCGTGCAGATGACTCTAGCGAGGTCTCGCTCGCAGACATGAACGCCTGGGATGCGGAAGGGCAGGAGCCGATCTCAGGGATCACCCTGGAAGACTGTGATCGGATCGAGGCGACAAAAAATGGACTGAGGCTGGTCTTATCCACTGGCCTCACAGAATAGATGCATCCTGGCATGCCATAGGATGTAATAGAAATAGAGAGGCTGATCCCAGCGATCGGCCCCAAAAAATAGAAAAATCCTGTTTTGGTTCGGAGTTGTTACATCATGTACACACGATGGCCTGCTCTGGCAGTTGGCCACTCATCGACAATTTGGTTTCGAATGATAATGGAATTATAGAGGTGGCCAGCCCGTGCGGTTGGCCAGATAATTTTTCTTGTCATCTCCCTGTGTTTGCCGCTGATCTTGTGGATAACGAAGACTCGCTTGCGTTCGCAGCTGGTTTTTCAGATGACGGCAAACTCGGATATGGGTTCACATCAGCTGATGATTTGGAAGAGGTTGACATCGGTCCTGGGGATAAGCCACGGCCGACATTTATCAGCAAGAAGTTGGATCCGGCCTTGCGAGAGGAGATGATTGCACTACTGAAAGAGTACCGGGACTGTTTTGCATGGGACTACACCGAGATGCCTGGTCTGGATAGAAGCATCGTCGAGCATCGGCTCCCGCTTGAGAAAGGGTTTCGGCCATTTCAGCAACGAGCACGTCAGATGAAGGCCGAAGTCCTAGAAGAAGTCAAGAAAGAGGTGGAGAAGATGCTGGATGCTGGGTTCATCAGGCCGTGCCGGTATGCAGAATGGATCTCTAGTGTGGTACCGGTGCAAAAGAAGGATGGCCGATGGCGTGTTTGCGTCGATTTTAGAGATCTCAACAGAGCGACGCCAAAGGACGAGTACCCGATGCCTGTTGCGGAGACATTGATCAACGCAGCTGCCGGCCACAAGATGATGAGTTTTATGGACGGTAATGCTGGTTACAACCAGATCTTCATGGCCCCAGAAGATGTGAACAAGACTGCGTTCAGAGTACCAGACGCAGTCGGCTTGTTCGAATATTTGGTTATGACCTTTGGACTGAAAAATGCCGGTGCAACGTACCAACGTGCCATGAATTATATTTTTCATGATCTCATCGGCAAACTGGTAGAGATTTATTTTGATGATGTCGTGGTCAAGTCCAAGTCAGCTGGGGGCATCTAGAAGATCTGCGCCAAGTTTTGGAACGGACTCGAAGGTTTGGGCTCAAAATGAACCCAAAGAAGTGTGCCTTTGGCGTGTCGGCCGGTCAATTTTTGGGATTCCTGGTGCATGAATGGGGAATTGAGATCGGCCTGAAGAGTCAAGAAGCTGTGAAGACGATGAAGCCACCAACTACGAAGAAAGAGTTGCAGAAGCTCATTGGTAAAATTAACTTTGTCAGGCGATTTATTTCTAATCTGTCTGGGCGCATCGAACCGTTCATGGGTTTAGTAAAGATCAAATCCGATGACGAGTTTCGCTGGGGGCAGAACAGCAGCAAGTTTTCGATGAAATCAAGGAATATTTGTCAAAGCCTCCAGTGTTGGTTCCTCCTCAGCAAGATAGGCCATTCTACGTGTACCTATCCGTGGGTGACACTTCCATTGCTTCGGTGTTAGTCCAGAAGCACGACGGCCAGGAGAGGGTGGTTTTCTACCTCAACAGGCGCATGTTAGACGCCGAGACCAGGTACCCTGAAATTGAGAAGCTTTGTCTTTGCTTATACTTTACATGTACAAAGCTTCGCCATATTTTGCTCTCGGCGGAAACAATTGTCATATGCAAATCGGATGTCATAAAACACATGTTGTCGGCTTCTGTCCTGAAAGGCCGGCTAGGAAAATGGATGTTTGCATTGTCAGAGCGATATTCGGTATCAGCCTGCGAAAGCGGTCAAAGGACAAGCACTGACGGATCTTGTTGCAGACAGAATCAGCACTGATATTGCTGCATTATTTATTCGTGCTTGGGCTATGTTTTTCGATGGATCGGCTTGTGATGATGGATGCGGTGTGGGAATTCTGTTGGTCTCGCCGTGTCGGGCGACTTACTCCTTTTCCATCAGAATGACCGCCCCATGCACCAATAATTTAGTGGAATATGAAGCCGTTCACAAAGGGATGGAACTGCTCCTCGAAGCTGGTGCAGAAGTGGTGGAAATTTTTGGAGATTCAAAGTTGGTGATTTCTCAGCTCACGGAAGAATATAGATGTGAGTGTGAGGCTCTATTTCCGATATGGATGCAGTGCCGTGAGTTGATGTCACAATTCAGGTACATCAATTTCCACTGGATACGCAGAACTCTGAACAATGAAGCCAATGATTTGGCACAGATGGCTTCCGGGTACAGGGAAACAGCCGATGGAGTTGACGTGGAGGTTCAGTTTCTAGAACCCGGAGACTGGAGAGCCGATATCTTCAATTACTTGAAGGATTCGGCTCGGGGGCACCCAGAAGGATAAGACTCAAGGCCATGAAGTATGTTCTGATAGGGGATAACATGTTCTACAGGACCTTGGAAGGACTACTGCTTAAGTGTCTGGGACCTTCAGAGTCAAATCGGCTCTTGCATGAGGTTCATGAAGGAGCCTGCAGTACTCATCAATCGGCTCACAAGATGAAGTGGCTGATTAGGCGATCGGGTTATTACTGGCCTACTATGATTGAAGATTGTTTCAAATATTACAAAGGATGTCAGGCATGTCAGAGGTTTGGCAAAATTCAGATAGTGCCAGCGTCAGTAATGAATCCTATCATCAAACCGTGGCCATTCAGAGGTTGGGCCATGGACATGATTGGTCAGATCAATCCGTCGTCTAGCAAGGGTCACCAATGGGTCTTAGCTGCCATAGATTATTTCACAAAGTGGGTGGAGGCAGTACCCATGAGGTCAGTAGCGTCGAAAGATGTGATCGGCTTTGTCAAAGAGCATATCGTTCACAGATTTGGGATTCCTCAGACCATTACGACCGATGGAGGGTCGGTTTTTATATCAGAGGAATTTAGGAAGTTTGCCGATGACATGGGAATTAAGCTGATCAGATCATCTCCATATTATGCCCAAGCTAATGGACAGGCTGAAGCATCCAACCAGAGCCTCATCAAGCTTACAAAGAGAAAGATCGATGAATATCCTAGGCGTTGGCATGAGGTGTTATCAGAAGCTTTGTGGGCATATCGTATTTCATGTCATGGGTCCACCAAGACGTCGCCATACCATCTAGTCTACGGCCAGGACGCTGTATTACCATGGGAAATCACGGCGGGATCAAGGCGTGTTGAGTTCCAGAATGATCTATCCGCTGAACAGTATGCAGCCTTGATAAATGACAACGTGGAGGACCTGACAGAGCTAAGGCTTTGGTCGCTGGAGAAGATCAAAGAAAATAAGGTTAAAGTTGCTCGTGCGTACAACAAGAAGGTCAGGCCTAAGGATTTCCAGGTTGGAGACTTGGTTTGGGAGGCAGTATTGCCATTGGGAACTAAAGATAAAAAGTTTGGTAAATGGTCTCCAACTTGGCATGGGCCGTACAAGGTTGATCAGGTCTTGCCTGGGAATGCATACATGCTCGAGGAATTGGACGGCGTCAAGTTTCCTGTTGCTGTCAATGGCCAACATCTCAAGAAGTTTTTCCCGAGCATGTGGGAAGGCGAGCAATGAAAAGCCGATGAGATCCATCTGGCTGCAGTGTAATAGGCCAACACATTGAGTTGGCCGCAAAAAAAAATAAAAATAATCATGATAGGCCAACACGTTGAGTTGGCCAATAAAAAAAAGGAAAATGACAGGCCAACACGTTGAGTTGGCCAGTAAGAAAAAAAAAAGGGGAAAAGTAAAGAGATAGGCCAACACGTTGAGTTGGCCAGTAAAAAAAATGGAGACAGGCCAACACGTTGAGTGGCCAGTAAAAAAAAGGAGAGAAGGGGCCAACACGTTGAGTTGGCTAGTAAAATATATATATAAAGCAAGACAGCCGATGTCTAACCATCGACTTAAGATGTTTTTTAAAAAACAGTTACAAGTTTCAGGTTAACAGGCAGTACTAATTGTATCTTGAGCCTATCTACTGGTTCAGGAATTCTTCTATGACATGGATGGCTTCTGTGCGGACGGCGTCTGCTCGTGCTATGATTGCTTCGTCATCCTTGTCATCGCCTGTTACTATCTGCCGGCTCAAGGTGCTTATCTCTGCAAACTCTGCTTGTATCTGCTCGGTTATTTCCTGGGTCTCTTGTTCGGAGTTTGCGATGGAAGTTTCTTCGGCCTGGATGAGTTCCTTGGTGGTGCGGACTTTTTCTTCGAGTTCCGCCAGTTCTTTCTTCAGGAGGTCGAGTCGTTTCTTGTTGGCAGACACGTCACCTTTGGTATCTAGAGTTGCCTTCTTCTGGTTGAGGGCCTTGCACTTTTGGGTAATGTCAGCTTTCAGAGAAGCTTGAGAGCGACGTGCTTCCATCCGTTGTTGTGCTTTATTCACTTCTATCCGAAAGAATGGAAGGTTGCTGGCTGGCCAGAGCTTGATTTGCAACGGCTCCGGGAGTTGGGTTTCTATTTGCTCGAAGATGTTCTTTATCTTGCTGGAATCATCAACCAGAGCAGTGATCGGAGTGGATAGTAGATCCTTGAAGAGTTGAAACTTATGTGCCAAGTTAGCTGATTGCTGCAAAGATGATGAGGGAGAGTCAGACCCATTGATGCCGGGTCAAAGGAAAGTAAACCTGAAATGTCAAAATCCTATGGACATATCTGGAGTTAGAGCAGGATGCATCTATGGAGCTATTGGCTGATTCAGAATTGGTTTTGTAATGTTACCTGTTCTGAAGAAGTGTTGGGCGGTTCAGAAGCAACCGTCCTGTTGGAGCTGGTGTTGACGTCAAGAACATTGACTGTATCGGCTTGTTCCTCGTTTACATCCATCAGTGCATCAGGAGTTGCAGCCATCTCATGTTGATCCGGGCTTTCTACATTGGGAATTTCTTCAGCTGCGTCCTGAAAATAGAATTACAGTCAACCAGAGTACACATGTATGAGATAAAGAAGAAGTTTCAGAAAAATGAGTTACTTGGTTGGTGTTGGACTCTGATGGACTCGGAGAAGCTGGTGCTGGTTTCTTGATCACTCGCCCCGTGATCATCTTCCTTTTCTTGGTCAAGACTCGGGGGGGCAACGCTTGCGGGAGTTTGTCTTCGTTTGGAAGCCGACTGAAGTAAGTCTGGCTGAACAGTCATTATAACTTTCTTCATTGTTGGTGATCCCTTGCAGAAGAGTACATCAGGGGCAGTTGGAAGAAAGTGGAATGGCTCCCCGTTGCTGGTCATAGGTTCTGGACCATCTTGTTGCTGCAAGCAGAGTGAGTTAGAATTAGACAAATGGAAGGATGGATGATCTGGAAAGAGCAAAATGTATAAATTCAATACCTCTTCTTCGGGGATTGCATATTCAGGATCAATCAGCTGCAGTCGAGGACCTAGAGCTTTCCTGAATGCATGTGTTTTCCACATGTTCCACCAAGTATCAAAGCCGATTGATGAAGAGGTAAAGGACAGATCGGCTGGTATTGGGATGTGGAGGTCATCAAACATGCTGTAGCATCTTGAACTGGTGAGACCATCAGGCAGATCGGCTCTACTCTCCACCAAGTGGTGAATATGGAAGTGGGGAGGGACCTGTCCTAGGCCAAATTGTCGAGCTGTTATGACTGGTTGGTAAGATTCATAACCTGGCTTGATAATTCTGTTAGAAGTGCTAATGCCAATAGGGAGGAAGCCAGGTCGGATCATTAAAGAGTATAAATGCCGAGTACTGTCGTCATCAGCAAAGTTATCTAATCTGAAGGCAGTTGGGTTCTCAAAGGATTCAGATTTAGTAAATGGGAAATAGAGTGGATTATCTAGTCCTTTGTAGAAGATTCTGAACCAATTTGGTGCATCTGCTGAATTTAGCTTGCTGCCAGGAAGACTAAATAAAGCTTGGCCATAGCTGGTACATCTGATTGGTTTGCCACTTTCGTCAGGAAAAGAGTTCTTGGTCAGGCCTTGGAAGTTTGGGATATGGTGCTGAAAGTACAGTTGTGCCCACAACTGAATAAACCACCAAGGGCCTCCAGTTCTCAGTTTCTTTTGGTTAAGCAAGTTGGATGTCATCAAATGGAGATATCTGTAGGTTTCTCCAAGGAAAAGTTTACCTAGGCCGGTGCGATTGCCATGGGCCAGGTGATAGGCCAAGGGAAGATAGTTTTTGGTTGGAGCTAAAGAAGGACCACAGAAGATGAAGTGTTCTAGCCAAAGAATTAAGAAGGCTGTGTGTTCCTTCTCAGTCACTGGACCTTTTGTTTTCAGATGCTGACTCATGTAAGTGCCCCAGTTTGTGCAGTTAACCTTGGAAGACAGCTTGAAGGGGACTTCTGCCATTTTGTGAGCAGCAGGATTAGGAGAACTAATGTCTAGGCCAATGATCACGGTGATATCCAACAGAGTAATGGTCATGGGTCCATGACCAAAAAGGAAGCAGTTCAGAGCATCAAACCAGAAATAGCCGATGGTTTTCAGAAGATTTTCATCTTTGTCAAGTGGAGACAATGATAAGCTAAGTGCATCGGCTATGTTCAAATCCTGCCATAAGGGCATGTGAGCTTTTGCTACTCTGTTGTACCATGTAATCCAGCTCTCAGGGGGATTAGGCCAGGCTCTTAAGCAGTCGGCCCAGAGGTTCAGATCGATGTTTTGACTCACAAAAGGGATCCTATTTACTTCACAAGAGACCAAATCTATGGGATTTTCATGGGTTTGTGGGCCAAGACAGAAAGATTTTGGATTGGAGGGATGCGGCAGAAGGATGTCTGACACCTGAAGTTCAAAAATTCAGAAGTATGCGTATGGTGTCAAGTTTCAAAGTTTTAGTTTCAGAGGCTTGGTAAGCTGAAGAAAACTAAAAGATTAGGCCGAATATTACCTTCAGGCCGTAGATTGCCGCATCGTCGGTTGCTGAGCTTGTTGTCTGAGCTGCAGAATCCGCCATGGTTCAGATCTGTTGACTTGAGGTTTAGTTGCTGTGGGTTCTGATTCGAATTCCGACTGCTTGGAGAGTTCTTGCTCGAGTTTATGGTGTTTGGTTTTTGAATTGTGCTCGGATTCAAGAGTTCGGTTCAAGCTGGAAGTGATGTTCTACTCTTGTGCGGGTTGCTTTTAGTTTGAATTCCGTCGGCTCTTGGATATTTATAGAAGCCTGATGCATTGCCATCGGCTTTTTGGAAGATAAACGAAGACACATGGAATTGAAGGGAAACTCAATTTCATTAAAGGAAACTGATTTCATTAATACGAAATCATTACAAGGAAAGCCGATTTTACAAAGGAATCGATCCTTCGGCTTTGTGATTCTACCCCTACAATGCTACCTACATCTACCAGTCGTAGGTGTCTGAATTCCTACGGCGCTTCGGTCTTCGCGACGGTGTGTCTCCGCCGTCGTCATCGTCATCATCGCCGTCGTCGCCGCTGCTGCTGCCGTCATCCTCGCCGCTGCTAATGCTTCGCCCGCCGCCGCTGCTGCTTCCCTCTTCGCTTCCCTCCGTGTGGGCTTTGAGGAACTGGTGGGGGTTTCCTCCTGTCGCCGTGTCATCGCTGGAAGAAGAGCCGATCTCTTCGGAGGAGTCAGCTCCTTCCCAAGAGAAGGCGTCGTCTTCACTGCTCTCCAGTTCCTCTTGGAAGAGGAACTGGAGGTCTACCTCTCCCTCAGTTGTGGGTTCATCTTCCTCGGAGGCGACCCCGAAGTCGAACTCCTCTGCATCCCAGTGCAGAGGAGCCAGCGCCTCGTAGGCTACTGTCGGGTCCCATTCGGGGGTCGGCTCTCGGCTCTCTGAGATAGGATCAATGGAGGAGGCGAAAAGGGAAGAAGAGGAAGAGGGAGAAGAGGAAGAAGAGGAATCTCCAAAGGAGTTGGATACGGAGGAAGAAGAGATGGCCATGGCTGGTGAAGGATTGGGGTTTTCTGCGCTACTGGCTATGGGAGGAAGAAGGAGTTTGATGTGGAGAAGAGCCGATTCGGGTGAGATTAAATAGTGAAAAGATGGGAGTCGGAACGGCTGTTTTCACATTCTACGAGAAGCCAGTTGCAGAGACGTTGCGTCTTCCTTGGTGGTTGCAGTGTGTTTAATGAGCATTAACGGGAAGATGAAGCGACGGATTGGTTTTGGAACTATCATTGCCAAAACCAGGGGGCATGTGTTATCGCCATAAATTAACATGATTAATTTATGGGCCGAAAGCAAGATGGGCTTAAAGCAGAAGATTAAAAAGAATTTTAAATCGGCTCCTGCGTGAGCGTCTGGGCCACATGGGCCATGTATCTTAGATTTAGTTTAAAAGACTAGAGATAGAGTCCGATCGGGACAAGATTAGTTTAGATTGTTTCCCAAGTCTCCGGACTATAAATATGTACCCTTTGTTATTCGTAAAGGAGAGCGTCATCACATCTCGCAAACAACAACTCTCGGCGCATCGCCATCCCTAATTCTAGGGTTTCATCCAAGTAAGCGCCATGCTGCCCTGATTGCTTCTCGCGATCAGGGCAGCGTTGTTCTTGCTTTTACCTTGGTATTACTCGTACTGAAGCGTTTTTTATGGCGAGTAATGCTAGTTATCTTGATGTTCGTAGCATGGCTTTTAGTAGATCTATCATGCCTTGTTGTTTATCATCTACGAATATCATGTTGTCTCTGTGCAGTCACGTTTCAATCTTATGCTAGTTCTTGTCATATAGGATTAGTTGCACAGAGACGACACCCTGCTTCTTTCATGTTTAGTAGATCTGATCTGTTACGGTTTGCTCTTGTTCTTAAGAGTTGGCGTAATATCTGCTAGGTTAGGCCTTGCAAACGGGTTGGACGATCCGGTGGCGCCTTAGATGCTTTGCTTTAGTCTTAACAGGGAATTGATCCGGGAATCGTCTCTTGCTAGTTCTTAGGCCTCTGTTTTGGTTATGGTTTAGTTATCTGTTACGTTTATTAGGCCCAGTCACGTGTAGGATGTTCCGATCTAGCAGTGAAGCCTTTATCGTCGTGGATTAGATCAATTAGATTTAATTGAAGCAGCTTTATAGTTATTTGCTTTATTCATCAATATCCGGATAAATACAGATCCCATCTGACACCGGGACTCGATCGGCTCTTTAAAGTCGATGCAAGAGTCGTCCCGGGGAGCCGACCACGGCTCGGACTTATATTTCCACGTGTTTTGTGTGCAGGTCAATCATCGCAAGCACGTCCGCACCTTCCTGATCGGGTATAGGTCAGGTGGCACGCCCTGCGTCTTCACAAGCCGCGGCGCGTTGCTAGAATTGCGGGCCGTCGACGAGGGAGCAGTGCCTGCCAGCGCCCCGGTGACCTCCCGGCTTTTCGTGTTGCCTGTCGCTGCTCGCCTGTGGGTTTCGAACGACAACAGCGACAAAGAAGGCGCCCTCGGGAACCCATTCTCCGGCTACGACCTTCCCCCTCAACTGCTGAAGAAAAAGGCAACGGGCACTGCGGACGGAGGTAGAGGACATGCTCAAGGAACCCCACGGGGACCTTTCAGGCATCCTCGCCGACCCATCCCCCCGGCGTCCGTCTCACCAAGGGACCTCCAGTGGCGAAAAAGTGGGGTGCCGCGGCACGGGAAGACTCCAAAGCCGACGCGAGCCCGAGTGTCTCGTCGAGGCCCCCTCCTGACTCCTTGCCGAGCCCTTCGCCAGACCGGCACCAAAGGAATACCAAGGGAGCCACAAGCGAGATATGGCCACTTACTACGCCCCTTGGAAAGGGAACCAGTGGCCTGGCTTGCCTAACTCCAGTAGGCAGCCCCCGGGTCCATTGGCGCCGGGTCGCGATTCGCGGAAGGAGCGCGATATCGGGCCCATGTCTGAGGAAGATCTCCCGCCGCTCGCAAGCATTCTTCTAGCACCAGAGACATAGGACATGCTCGCTCTCATCTGGGGGGCGGGTGTGGGGTGTGAAGAAGAAAACTACCAAAGGAATTTCCATGATCCGTTTTCTCGTGTGGAACCATATCTCCATAATGCCCCTATTTATAGGCAAGAGTGGACACGAACGGCCCCAGCACCCAACGGGCTGGTCAAACATGGCATGCCAAAAGTCTTCACCAAACAGAACCCCTCTCTTAAATACTGGTGGAACGGGGCCGGCTCGCCGAGCGACCGCCGCGCCACTCGGGCATGGGCACCGCACGACCCACCAATGAGGGGCGGTCCCGAGCAGGGGGGAAGCCGAGGCGCCCGCAGCGCGGTGATAACACACGACGGCAGGCCTCGAGATTCCACGGCACCCGCGCTCCAGCCGGCCATCAAGACCGGCACGACTCCGTCACGCCAGCACTGGCGCCCACTGGGAATGCGGACAGGTAGATGGGACACCCCGGCCAGGGGTCATCAAACCAAGTCCAGCGGCTCCGCGGTTATCAAAATCGCAGAGCCACTTGGGGGGCCTTTGATGGGGGTGTAAACCCGGGACCCCCGACGGGCTTGACTCGTGCAGGGACAGCCCAACCAGTCTCCTGGGCCGGACGCGGCGCAGCCCACCAACCAGCGTAGGCAGTTGCCTTCGTTCATAAGCCAACACGGCTGGGAGCCCGACCTCCCAGGACACGTAGAGGCTCCCCGACCTAGCGCTCCGGGTCAGAGCCGTACCGGACGACCCAGGCCGTGAGCTCCAAGATTGCCTCCCCGCCTGACAGGCGTGCTGATCAAGACAGGCCCCCGTACAGGCTCCACGACGCCTGTTCCCCTTATCTTGCGCCGTAGACATAGGCTACAGGGCTCTCTGACAGAGGGACAGCACCGCAAGTGCGGGCCCCGCGACACTGCGGAAGAGGGCGTCAACGGACGTCGCCTCCTACGCCGTAATGATGGTTGCCCCTGCGCACCACTCCATTACGCCAGCGAGCGTGACCGGACGTCTCCCACCAGACCTCGGTAAGGCACCCCTCACCGGGCGCGCTGCCCTACGGGCAGGGGTTACGAAAGGAGGAGGTGAGGTAGCCCTGCAGATAAGGGGCGTAGACCCAGGCGGATAAGACAGGAGGTGATCCCCGAGCGATCATCCGAGTGACCAGGCTGTCCCGACTGGTCGAAGATGGGACAGTGCTTGGACAACCCGTTGCCCATGAAAACCAGCCAGACTCGAGCCTCCCCACTCCCGACTGACCGAGTGGGCCCCGACGACTGACGAGGACGAAGGACTCCTAGACAAAGCCAAGACACATCGCTAGATATATGTAAATGGGGGGCCCCACCTTGGACTATACAAGGAAAAGACCCCCACGTAGGAAATGTTTGGACTCCTAGATGTTCGATACTAGTTGACACCGCTTGTAAGCTCCTCTCAGAACTTTGAGCACCCGGGCTCGAGAGCAATAGAGTAAGAACACCACCCCCATACTGAACGTAGGGCATTTTTGGCCCGAACAAGTCTAAATCCTCGAGTCTTTGTGTGCTAGACCATAAGCACACAACAAACGAGCAATCGAGTAGTTTAGTAGTCGCTCATTTCCCGCAGCGACACTTGGTCTCCATGTTCTTCTCCTATTCCTCTCGATTCTCCCCAGATTTCCTCATCTTATCTAGTTTATCCGAGTAGGTTCATAACAATCGGTAATCAGAGCCTTGTTCTTCAGAATCCATCAATTTTTCCCCCAAATCAGACCCAAGCGCGGCTGAATTTGAGAGTGCCATGGCTCCACCTGTTCCTGCCGCTGCCGACGGGTTGCTATGGAAGATGGAGGAGGCGCTTGCAAGGATGCATACCACCCCAAGGTTATCGCGTCTACGACATGGTCATCAGCGCCCTCCGCTCCGATCTTGACACAGGTCGCGGCATCGGCACCCTCCACTCCAACCTCGGCGCAGGTCGCCGCCAGCCCTGCGTCGGCACCTTCACCTACACCCGCGGGTGCCACGATGGCTGGCGCTCATCGACTGCTCCTTCGCCTACAACCACGGCCGCCACGACGACCAGCGTTGTCTGCACCAACTCGCCCTCGACGACAACTCCACCGACCTCCAAGGATGCATCCCCAGCCTCCTTTGCTGCCCATGACACATCCACCTCGAGAAGTGCCCGGAAGATGTTCGATGGAATGCTTTGCAAGCCTGCAACAAGCACTCTTCACATCAAGGTGGCCAAGTACATAGAAGATAAAACGACTACATGCGTGGTTTTTTGCACGTCCATGCCCACCGCATCGACAAGATTTTGATGAAGCGGCTCAGGCACCTCAACCGGAAGCTTGCGGCATCCTCGGCTCCGACCACGGCGCCGACCACACCCGCTGCTGTTCTAACAATTGGGCGGGGCGCACCACCAATGGCACCAGCGCCCACCCATTCCCAGGCTCAATCAGGTGCTAAAGATGGAGTCACAAGTTCCACGCCAACATCCACACAAGCAACAACTGCTTCGAGTTCAGAGGATATGGGTTCCCCAGCAGATCACCCACCACGTGCTCAATGCAAATTTAGAGCACCATCATGCCAATAGCGCTAGCGAGCAACTCTGCAGCAACATTAGTGGATTCCACATTGGACACCAATGAGGGCAACTCATTTGAGTGCAATCAGATCAGGTACATCACCAACACCATCCCTGAGTGCTCAATTGGTGTTGTTTGTGATGCCGAGAAGGTGTTTGGGAGAATCATTGCTCAGAACCCGTCACCTGCTACTTTAGTCAAGGGACAAAGGTCATCTACTTGGAATCCTAAGAAAGTTGACATTGTGCCAAAAACCCCCATGGTCAGTGATTTGTCTAGATGGCGCTAGATCCAAGGGAGTGTTAGTTGACCTTAGGCATGAGTGTGTTTTTACTACTCAGATTGCATGGATGCTATGGCCACATCTTCAGAGGGACAGTAACACCTTGCTCAGACCATTACTGGCCATCCTTCAATTGTCATATATTGGTTATGCTGTTGGAAAAGTTGTTGCCAATAATGTTTTGTTATTCAGTCAGTAAGTGCAAGATGAAGTTGCTAACTGAAGGAATCAGAGAGCTTCTTGCGGTTAGCTACACAGAAAGTGTGTGTCTGTTCCAGGGGTTTGAGCAACTATTTCAATGGGATAGAACCTATCTTACAGTAGTAGTTCCTAATTCCATTTGGTGGAGTGAAGTCAAGATCAATGCCATAGTATGCATGCTGGACAGTTTCAAGTGCAATGGTGGTATGGCCAAATCTTTCAGAGTGTTTGTTCTGTCAGCCTTGGTTCAGTCAAGGAATTGGGCACTGATTGTTTAGCAAGGTGGTTTATAGCTGCTAGTTGAACTGAAGCAATGGCCTCCTCTGGTGAATTTTTTCTATGTCAGGCAAACAACAAGCTTTTGCATTATACAACTGATGGATGTCTATTTCTTGTCCTGCAATTACTACAAAGACTGTATTTCAGAGGACTACATTTTTGCAACTGCAAATAAAAGGAACAAGAAGGTACTGGACCTTGACCTCTACTGCTTTGTATTTGCATATGGAATCCTACAGATGTGTCCCAAATTCCATGTTTGGCCTATTCTTCAGAGAATGTGGTTGTGCATTCACATGATCAGATTGCTTGAGCATTATTGAACAAAAGCCAGGTGTGGCTAACACAGCATTTATGGAAGTTCCATGCTTCAATTTGCAAGCTCTGAAGTCTTACAAATGAGTGACAATATCATCAGTGTGCTCCTAACAAAGCATCTTGTGTCTACATGGTTACTGTCTCAACCAAGTTAGCCCATTCAGTTTGGTGCATCAGTTTGGTGCATATTCAGTCAAGCAACCGGCATGAAACTGGGGAGGCTTGCGATGAACTATTTGCATGTTCAGTCAATAGAGTTGGGTGCATTGAGCGTATAAGTGCCAGCATGTGTAGAGAACAACAAGGTGGCTTCAACAGCAGCGGCTTGAGGGCAAGCCACATTTTAGACGGGAGAGAATGTCACGGACCGGGCAGTGTCTGGGCCATCTTGGGCTGAGTCTTATATCTGGGCGTGTAGACCGGTTGCCCAAACCGGTCAGATCGGTTCTGATCAAGGATGCCTAGAAAAACTGAAATCAGAGTGTCCTAAAGCAAATGGGGGGTAAAGACCATTTTAAGCACAAGAGCAGAAAGCCAAAGCTCAGTTTTGATGAACTTCTAGCTAAATACCTAAAAGAGAATGAGGCCAAACGTGCTAATCAGTCAAATGATGTTAACTCATCAAGATTGCCTCTGAACATAAATCTAGGAGTTGCAATTGGCAAAGGAAAAACTTTCATTCAGCAGCATCATATTCTCCTTCGGAGCCATCAATGCCAATTCCATATGCTCCACATCCCACTGGTTTTCATCGTTATTCATCACGGGGGTGGGATGATCCATGGGCACATACTCCTTCATATTTTAGACCATATTATGTGAAGTATGCAGCGCCAGTAGAGCCATCATGTGCAAGGCAGCCGTGTGTTGAGAATGACCGACTTAAGCCAAAGGATCGGTCTAGAGTTCGAAATAAGAAAAAGGTTATCAAGCAGGTTTATGTGGTAAAAAAGGAAATCCGCAATAATATAAGTTCAGATCTGAATTCAATTAGTGAAAAGCCGATTGATGTATTGAAAAATTCGGCTATTGATAGCAAACAAAGGGGAAAATTAGCTATTGATTCTCCAAGTGCTAAATCTGAACAAAGTAAGTTGAAAGATCCAAATATCAAGAAAGTAGTGGTGCATCCAAAACTGAAGTACAACCGAGATGCTTGCTCGGTTCATCAAATTGGCAAAAGAGGAAGCTCCAGAGACTTAGTGCCCAGGAGCTGAAAGAAAAGGCATGGCATGGGTTCCTAAAGGAAGCAATCAAACTCAAGACAAAGATGATGTTCACATAAAAGGTGCAGTACAACTGAAGAAGAAGAGAAGGTCCAAGAGGCAATCTTCAAACATGAGGTTTGCCCCAAATCATCAAAATTATTGGTCAACGCATCATCTGTTTGATCTACACAATGTTTTTAAGGCGGTAAGGCGAAGCGCGGCGACTCAGCCCTTTGAGTCGACTAGGCGCTTAAGGCGCGCGGCGAGGCGACGCCATACAGATGTCCTAGCATGTAGGAAAAGAGCAGAAACATACCTTGTTGGTGCCAATTTTCCAGCTCTCTTCTTTCCAATTTCTCTTACTTGATGTAGCATGTACTTGCAACATGTTGTGAGTGATAATGAATGTAAGAAACAAGTTATAATGCAATTAATTAGCTATGTAAATATGGATCAAGTGTACCTTGTTCTTGCTGATGATTTGTGATCTCTTTTATTCTCCCAAGCACCAAGCTAAAAAAAATAGAGAAATTTAGCAATATGTGGTCACAATCCACAATAGTAGTATATGGGAAAGTTCACAAGTAGCATAATGGGTAAAAATATAGCATAAGTAACATCAATACATCAGTCCATAAACTTAGATACTAGTGGGATAATTTGCAGCATAAGTAGCATAACTTAGATACATCAGTCCATAAAAATACAGCATAAGTAACATCTCTCAAAAGCCAACCCCAGCTCAAAAGACAACCCCAACTCAATATCCATCATCAAACTCATCATGGTTATTTGCAGCTTGCAATCCTTCCATGCTTTCTCCACCATCGGGAGGAGCATCCTCAGAATCTGTCACATAAGCATCATCATGTGGGTCTTCATCTTCTTCCTCTTCATTGCCTAAACCTGATTCATCTTCATCCAACCTTGGGTTTGAATTTGTTGCACACCTACTGCTTGCATTCCTTGGGAGATTGCGTCCTCGAAGTGAGTTTGATGCACCAAGAGCTTCATCAACAGCAGCCCATGTGAGGTCATTTTCATCACACCCACGTGCACCTTGAGGGTGTACATACGACGAGTCAGCCCACTCATTATCCCGATTGAACTCTTCAATGACTAAAGGGTCAAAGCTTTTCCCTTTCTTCTCCCGCCTTATTTGAAACCTAGTCTTCATCTTTCGATTGTAGGAAATGTAGACAATATCATTCAACCTCTTATGCAGTAACCTATTTCTTTTTTTGGTGTGGATCTGAAAATGGGGGAAGACATAAAGAGAATGGTTAACATGCTGAAACTAAACAAAAACTGAGCAGGGGAAATGGTACTCACAAACTCGAACGTGCTCCAGTTTCTCTCACAGCCGGATGATGAAGCACATAGGCTAACAATGCGCCTAGCAAACCTTTGAAGGTCAATAGCACGACCACCATATGAGGCCCACCAATCAACTACATGACCAAATATAATCATATATTAGGAATTATGAATGAAATGGACTTGCTGCAATAAATTTACTATTATGCAAGCTGCTGAAATTACATGTAAAAACATGACTTACGAGGACTCATTTTCTCAAGGTTTTGCTTAGCTCTTATATTTGAGAATGCTTCTCCTCTAAGGGCTTCATAGTCCAAAGACTGAGCATCAATCTTGTCTTGGGTATCTCTATCTTCCACCATTCTTCCAAGAACTTCAAGGAAGCAACCTCTTAGCTGCCCAACAGTGGCATCATCATCATCTCTTATGAGGGGATGTAATTTTCCTGGGTTCAAATACAATGCAGCCCCATACAAAGGATGGTCCATTGCTTCACCCAACGCTTCTCAATAATATCTATGATTTTCTTGAGCAATATTTTCTTAGTTGGGATAGCAAAGCTTTGCTTGATCCTATCTTTTGCTTGATTCATTAATGCTGCAACCTCTGGCATGGCAGGCTTCTCATCACTATCAACCACCCTAAGAACAATGAGAAGAGGGGCTGAAGCACTAAGGCAGTCCTCAACCTTGTTCCAAAACTCAGTAGAGAGCACAATGTCATGCACATCCTCACCAGCTTTAGTTTTTGCCAATTTATTCCCAGTCCATACTTCACTGACAAAAAGAGATTTCAAAGAATCTCTATGCTTGTGCAAACTTTTTAAAGTGAGGAAAGCTGTGGCAAACCTTGTGGCTGCAGGTCTCACAAGATCAGACCCACCTGTCTTTTCTCTCATTGCACTAAGGATTCTCCCATGTCTATAGATGAAAGTTGTTACACGCCTTGCACCTGCTATGGGCTTCTTAAATTCCTTCAACCCTCCTATATCTTCTAGCATAAGATCC
Organism: Panicum virgatum; assembly: GCF_016808335.1. Classification (NCBI taxonomy): domain Eukaryota; kingdom Viridiplantae; phylum Streptophyta; class Magnoliopsida; order Poales; family Poaceae; genus Panicum; species Panicum virgatum. The sequence goes on along the minus strand of NC_053146.1, from coordinate 42,025,818 downwards.
AGACAATGTGCAACACATGGGCTCCAAAACAGTGAAGGAATTCTCTCCATTAGATGCTTACCCGCTGCCTTGTAGTTAGCTCCATTATCAGTAATAACTTGAACGACCTTTTCCTTTCCAATCTCCTCAATTCTTTTCTCCAACAAATCAGCAAGCATATATGCATCGTGGGCCTCGCTTGATGCATCGACAGACTCTAAGAAGAAAGTCCCCTCTAGGCTATTGACAAGGAAGTTAATCAAATGTCGTCCCCTCCTATCAGTCCATCCATCTGACATGAGAGTGCAGCCAAAATGCTTCCATGCTCTCTCATGGTCCTCCCTCATGGTACTTGTCAACTTCACTGCATCTTTAAGCAACGGTTCCCCAAACTGATATGGAGAAGGAGGCTTGTACCCTGAACCAAACTGTGTTGTTGCCTCAACTGCCACCTGAAATTGTCTTGATGCTGCTGCATTGAATGGTATGCCACACTCATAGAAAAACAGGGCCCATTGCATATCCACATAATGATGTTGCTCCTTGGTCTTAGTGCTGGACTGAATTGGGGGCTGGTAAGACCCTTTACGCCTTTCATCGACTATTTCTTCAGGTGATTTTCTTAACATCTCAAGAATTGTCTTGTTTCCCTTTGGCTTTTCCTTGCCTTTGCTCACTGCTACAGCCTTGAATGAATAGGTTGCACGCCTTTTCTTTGCTGCTGTCCCTGAACTTGGCATCACTTTAGAGGCCTGGGATTCAACTTCATTCACAGGTGCACTTGCCTCTACCACGACCACATCTGCTTCTCCATTCTCCTCTACCTGCTCTTCCTCATCATCTAGGTACATTGGCCTTTGCCTCTTGTGTTTTTCCAAGTAATTTGTCATCTCCACCCTAATCTCTGTAGTAGTTTCGCTGCATATTTTTGAATCTCCAAAGCCACTTGCTAGATGTTGCTTCAGCCTTTTTATGCCCCCATGAACCATTGTGCCACATAGGGTACATGTCACCTCATCTCGGTTACCAAGGTCTGCCCAATATCCATACTTCCAGCCTGGGTCCTTAGACCTTTTGGGCTTCCTGGCTGGATCAGTCTTGGGATCATATGCAGGGTTGACAGAGGCAGCTGGAGTTGCCATTTTTTGTTGCTAGATAGTACATGAAAAGAGCCAACCACCATAGACATAATTAAAATATGATGAGGACAATAGTGCATATTAAAAGATCAAGCTAGCAGACAAGATATAATTGACCAGATTAAACTAATCACTTAATCAGGTGAGCACATAGTTCAGAGCACTAGACAGCCAAAGCACAAAGCACAGAGTAAATTGAATAAGAAATTAGCAGAGCGCCATGGATCAATCAATAAACTAAACACAATGTACAGGCCTACAGGGCACAAATAGTTGAGCAATGGGCATAGCAGTATAGCACCAAGTTGTAAACAAAGCAAAGCAGAAAGCAAAGCAGTGGCATCGCAATTAGTAAACAAAGCAAAGCAGAAAGCAACAATATATAATAACAGAGGCAGAGAGTACAGACTAAAGCAACATCGTTTGAGCTGCTAGAATGGACTGCACTCAAACCTGAACTTGGCCTTTTGGTACCTTGAGGACCTAGCGTCCATAGCAGACAGACCGAGGGCATGGCGAGGTGGGGAAAAGAGAGGGGTGGAGAAGGGGGACTCATTTGAGGGCTCACCGACGCTGGAGGACCACGTGGATGGCAGATCTGCTGTTCATGGCGCTCGATGGCCGGAGGTCCAGCTTATTGCAGAGTGGAGGGGGATGCGAGAGCGGCAGAGTCGGCGGCGAGCGCGCCGGGGAGGCAAGAGCGAAGAGCGAGGGGGAGGGCGAAGCGGCGCCCAGGCGCGTGAGAGCGGCGGCGGCGAGCGCGGGTGTCGAGCGCGTGAGACTAGAGCAAAGAGAGGATTCCTGGGCTCCTTGGTGGAAGCTGCTGGTGAGGAAGCGGAGAAGAGGAAGGAAAGGACCGGCAGAAGATCCGCCGGAGTCGGAGAAGAAGGGGAGGGAAAGGCTAGACGGAGGCTGTCCGCCGCCGCCAACCTTCAGGTGCGCCGCCGCCCTCTCTCCCTTTTCTCTTCTTTCCCTATCTGAATCTCAGCTCTCGCCCTTCCCCCGCGCGGGTCATCCTTCCGCGCGCGCGCCTCCCCGCGCGGGTCGCGCTTTCCCGCGCGCTCCTCCCCGCGCGGGTCGCACTTTCCCGCGTGCTCCTCCCGCGCCGCTATTCCCCCGCGCGCTCCTCCCGCGCTGTGATATGGCGTCGTCTTCTACCCATGAGGCATCCAAAGTCGCCATATAGCGCCTAGGTGACGCCAAACTACCTAAGTCGGACGCCATACCTCGGATTGGTAAGTCGAGCGTGACGCCCAGTACCTGGAGGGCGACCGGACGACTAGGCGACGCCTAGGCGATGACTTTTAAACATTGGATCTACAAATGCCATACATGCCTATGTCTTGGAATTCATCCTTAGATACCAATTTTCTTATTTTGATCCTTGGATGCCATATGGGTCTTTATATCATTGAGGAGTACCACAAAATTGCTATGCATGTTGATTAATTTCAAAAGCCGAAATATTTAGTTCTTAGAGATGGTTCCCTATGTTGACGGCGCTTAAGTACCAATTTTATGCCGTCAATTTTTGCATAAATACATAAAATATGAGCATCAACCTAGTGGTAGGGGTTTATTACTAACCATTTCCACAAGTGTTGGTAAATATTTGTATGCAGGTGTAATAAGGCAGAAAACACATCTCAAAGAGCATGGAAACACACTCCTCAATCCAAGGCAAAAGGCGTCGACCAATCAGAGCACGCCATTCAACCTCACATGGATTCATGGGCCCACCAGAGCAAGTTACCAACTTAGACAAGAGCTATGGCACGTGGATTAGTGATGAGGGCCCACCTAGCAGCCACCTGGCCAAACTTGGGCCGATTCGGAGCTGACCAATGGTTGGCCCACCGGCCCGTGGGCCCAACCGACTTCAGCTTTGACGTGGTGCCTCCTGATTGGCTCCTAATGTCGGTTCAAGGAGGCATAGCCCCAACTCTCGGCCGAGCAAGCCTTGGCACCCATCTATAAATATGAGATGAGGGGGCTCAAATGGAGAACATCCATCAAGTGATCAACTTTCTCAAGAGAGGCTTATAGCCTTGCTTAGTTAGTGTCTTCAAAGTAGGGAGAGGGTAGAGGTACTCAGGAGGGGTGTCGGTTGTCGGCGCTCTTCTCCAAATTGTACCTCTACGAGAGTGAGGGAGTAATTCGGGAGAAGTGCCAGGGTGTCGGCACTCTGCCCCTAGCTTGTACCTCTACAGATGCTGCTACATTCTTCAGTGCTCAGTAAGCATTCATGGTTCCTATCTCTAGTTTTATACTTGGTATAGTATAGCTAGTAGTGCTTGTAGTTGAGTGAGATCAGTTCTATTACTCGCGGGTTCATCGCTCTGTATTTATACAGAGTACTGTAGTTTGCTACGGGGATCCATACGTAGTTAGACTGCAGTAGTAAACCATAGCGTAGGTGTGATGTCTAGGCTAAGGATTGTCCTTCGCTTGCCTTATATCCCACGGTTCGTTAGAGGTAGCCCATAGGTTGTGATAGTCCTATTGGTCCTTCCTAATCCTCCACGTCCGGATATAGCGTAGAGCTATTGGCCAGAGTCACCTGTCAAACCAGGTGTAAGCCGGTGCCCGAAGCGAGTATTGTGCCCGAGAGATCAACCTTTAACTCAGCTATAGCACTATCTTAGGAGTCCTCTCTACCCTGTGACCTATCTTGGACCGACTAGAATAGAAGTTAGTGCACACACGTTCCCTGTGGATTCGATAACCCTTGAAATACTCTGAGGTGAAAGCTACAATGGTATCCGTGTGCTTGTGAATTTATTCATGACGCTAAAATACCCAACACTCTACACTTTATTTCGATTATACATGTTCTTATGGATGAATTCACTATGGATGATAATTTATATCGTCCTTAGTAACATATACGGCCGATGAATGTCTTTGACCATCATCCTAAAGCATTAAGCTTACCAATAAGATATCACTTAGTTGCTTTAATGCTCAGGGGGCAGGGTATTAGCAAAATGTGTATTTTTCCCCTATGGATTTTATACTTTATTGAATCGGCTTGAAAGAGTTCTCAAGGCATTGGTGTTGTTTTGTTTCATCAAGTGGTGCTATTTTGAGACGTGTAGCCAGTTTAAATATCTTTATATCAATAATTAAGCCGAATATGAAGTTTAGAATTCGAGCTATAAATCTTGAGATCCATAGGTGTGAAATATTCAAAAGTTTTTGTTGATTCAATATTGATAGGTGCAGCAAGTACCTAAGTTGAACTAATGCTTACTTGGATCACAAAAGGATTATCATGAGAATGTCTAGATGTGATATTTTACTTTGCTGAATTCGTCATTTATCATATATCTAGACATGTCAATAACGGAGCTAACATTTTGACACATCAAACATCTGGCTATATGATTAGAAAAGGTCAATTTCATATCAAAGGCCGATGTTTGTTGATGTCAAAGTGTGCTCTCTGGACAAATTGGTCCAACTGGCTCATGAGACCAGTCTGACCGGGTTCCAAGACCGGTCAGACCGCTTGTAAAACCGGTCTTTTTATTTTTCAAGCAGAAAAATACTAAGTCGGCTATGGTAGTCCAAAATCATAATGCAGCCAAGGTTAGTGTTTGGGGAAAATCTTTTATCACCAGAGTTCTAGCTGTATAAAGGTTTGTCATTTCGCATTCAGTTATATTTTGATGATGAGTTATGCCATCAAGATGCCAAAGGTTCATTCTTGACAGTAATCTAATCTTGGCCATTTGCATCATGATTGTGGCATATTCATTTATGAGGCCGATTTGGAATATTTTCACTAAAAAGCAAGCCGAATATGGTTCTTTTATTTCGGCTAGAGGTTTATGATTCATGGATGTAAGGCTGCTGGATGCTATCTTTATTCATTATATGCTCTCAATTTTGATTCTAGAAGACATTGCAAACACCAATTGCTATTCATTGTAATTGGGTCAATTTGTGCATCCATGGTCATTTGAAGTGTGAGATTGACTTTGAATCGTATTTCAAACAATTATAGCCGAGGTGGTGTGTACTCAGGCTCATATCTCACTGGAGATGCAAGAATATGAGCAGCAAGGTGAAACCATTGTCTTGAGCCATATCAAGATATGTGATTAATCGGATTCCTTCATCATTAGAGACAGGTGTGATTGCTGCATAGGTTGGAGAAATGTTTCTTGGTACGCAAGCTTTACCAAGAAACAGGGGGCATATGTGATTAATCATTGTTTCAGTGCAGTTTTGGCTTGGAGAAATGTTTCTTGGTACGCAAGCTTTACCAAGAAACAGGGGGCATATGTTGACACCCAAAATTGGCACAAGTCAAGGTTTGCTGGGCGAACCGGTCAGACCGGTCTAGATAAAGTTGTCAAATGATCAATTGGACAGCACCATTGTATAGATCTCATCGAGACGATCGAAATGCATATATGGAACGTCCAATTTGGAGTCCGGATGAGGAAGTTATGCCTCCAAGAAGACCTACACCTCGGTCTGACCGGACAGACCAATTCGAAGACCGGTTAGACCGATCTGAAAAGCCCAATCCGAGTTATGAGTTGTAATTTGACATGGGATTTGTAAGGGTTTCGACTCCTAATGGGTACAGACCACCCCCACCCTATAAATATAAAGGGTTACGGGCGATTGAGACACATCCAATCGAATCAATCTACTATACATCTACTTTTTACTCTAATTCTCTTCCAACCTCAACATGTTGTTCGTCTACTGATCTCCACGACCAGAGATGGCATCCTAAGGCTTGCTGGTCAACCTAGGGTACGTCCGGCGACGTTCACGCCCTGACGGGGTCCCTCCCGGGCGAGAGCTTCGACGATCTTTACTAGTTTGCTCGTAAACTAGTCGTTCTTCGTCATGTAAGCACATTGGTTATCCTTTGCTAGTTTGCTTGTAAACCTTGTCATCTTTCACCACGTAAGTGTGATAGTTATCCCTCGAAACAACAGATTCTGGCGAAACCCTAGAAACCGGTCCGACCGGTTTGCTCAACCGGTCTAACCGATCTGCGCGGCCTCGCTGCCCTTCGGTCCATTTGTGACTTGCACGATCGAGTGCTCTCGTGTGTTGACCGGAATTTGCGTCAACACATAGTTGTTCGCCGCCCACTCGGGCCCCACCCCTCCGGCGCCTGGACGACGCCATCGTGGAGATGCTCGGCGGCCGAGGAGGAGGAGACGTGGATCCGCGGATCACGACCACGGCCATGGTGGAGGCGAGGTGGATCCATGGATCCCAGACACTGTGGAGGCGAGGTGTGGGCTAAGGGACCGGCGGCCTTGGGGGCCAGCAATGGCTGCGGTGGTCTACGCAGGGAACGAGTCTGCGGTGGATGGGTGTGGGCGGACGCGAAAGGGGGTGGAGGTGGTGTGGGCTGACGCGAGAGGGAAGTTAACGGGATTGAAATGAAAATTTGGGTCCGGGAACTGGTGGTGGATAACGGACATTCCGTGGCCCGTTACCACAAATATTAAAGGTAACGGACGTTAATGAACACCCGTTACCAATAAGGCTGGGCTGCAGTCTGGAGGCCTTATGGGTAACGGACGTAGACTCATTGGTAACGGGCGTTAATGACGCCGTTACCTTTAATATTTTTTTGTAACGGGCCACATAAGCCCGTTACTAATGCCGCGTTACCTATTTGAGGTTTTTACGTTGTGATAAAAACTAAATTGACAAAACCAAAATCATACCTCAAAATTACAAAATATTACAAATACTTCCATTAATTCAATCAGACCTAAAGAAAAGACATCATGCATAACACATACAACTTTAATATTGAAATAAGAAACACGTAGCTCAGGTTGGTTAGGTTCTTTAATCAAACCTACCATTCTGGATTCAAGTCAACGACTCAGCAAGGAGCTCATATTGTCCTAGACTTATTTAAGGTAATGGGTTATTCTTTCAGTGGTACATGACGTGCTTGTTAACACAGAGACAACCTTCGTAATGACTTTGTTAATCTCAAGATCTTTGGTAAAGTCTCGGAGATGCTCATAGGGTAGGACTGTATACGTCTATTCATAGGGTGAGCTTATGTGCATACTTTGTAACAAGCACGTCATGTACCACTGAAGCTGACCCTATGACCTGACCTGACCTGACTTGATCGCAGGCACGTTACCTAAATTTGGAAAAGACTAACACATAAAAATGAACCATCTACGAACTAGAACTCAAATATCTCTAAAAAATCCAGAGAAACTATCAAACTTTTTCAACACCCACAGTGTGTGTAGAAATCCCGCACGAAGAACCCTAATTTTTTAACAGATTCTAATCGCTATATCCTTTATTTAGGGGTTTCTCATCGCTATATCCGATACTGTTCTAACAGACACCGAGGACTGGGGCCTCAAGTGGGACCACTACAGCCCAATCTTGAACCCCTGAGAGTACGTACATTGCAACACGCATGCAATGCCACCTAGAATTTTTAGAGGTTTCTAAACACTACTCCCTCCATTCCTAAATAACTGTCATTTTCGTTTTTCGAGAAATAACTTTGATTAATTTTATATAAAAATATTAATATTTATGATACATAATTAATATCATTAGATTGATCTTTTAATTTAGTTTTTTACCAATTTTATTTGGAGATACAAATATTGCACGGTTTTTTCTACAAATCGAGTCAAATTTGTGTTACGCACACCGACGGCGAGACTTAAAAGGACAGAGGGAGTATATCCGATACTGTTCAACATCTTTTTCGTTAAGAAACGGGCCGCCGAGAAATGATACTCAAACATCGAGAGTTCTGCGTTTACATACAAGGAAACAAAATGATAACAAATGATGAATTTTGGGCCTTCCCTGGAAATAGTCCAGGTCGTACGCACGACCTAGAGAAGCTTCTCTCCCTCTTCGGGCTTTGTCTTTCTTTTTTCTTTCGCTGCTTCCAGCCCATGATTCGTTAGCCCAACTGCTCATATGGTGCATGGGGTTCCGTTCTTCAGTGTAAAGAAAGATTCAAATGAAAAAAAATCCATAGTTATCAAATTAACTATCCAAATTAAATTATGATCATATTATTATATTTTCAGTGACGAGATCTTCAAAATAAGGCTACACTTGACTACACTCCAAAAAGTTTAAAGATGGAACAATTTTATTTTAGAGCTAGAACAATTGTTCCCTTTCAAGAAAAAAATGTTAAACCTTAAAAGTTATTTAAATATAGTCAATAGGAACCTTATTTTGAAGATTTCATGAAAAAATTTAATGTGCAATCCAAATTTGATCTGAAAATTTAATTGAAAATTACAAATTCATTTACTTCAAATTTTCTTTTATATGTTTTCTCAGGAGTTGCGCCCGTAGGCCTGCCCGCTGACTGCTGCCAGTCCGCGTGCTACCCTAGTAGCGCTCCCCTTCCCCGTAGTTAAGGATGAGAAACGGATACTAGATATCCGAATTATTCGATATCCGTATCCGCTTAAACATCAATATGGATATCCGTATCTGTATTCGAATTAAATGTGGTAGTAAAGTGGATACATTCGAATCCAATTTTCATTGATTTTCTCTATCCGATTTCACATCCGTATTCGATAATATCCGACACTATCCGTATCCGTCTCATTCAAAACTATTTAAATATTATATTTATTTCTCATCACCCATATTATTATTATTTTATTAAATTTACTTTTATGTATTCTTATTTTATCTTCAAATTACCTCTATATTTTTTTATTTATATATAATAAAAATTGTTTATATGTTTATTGCAATATAATTTTTTTCTAATTTTATTTATATGTATTTATTTATTAACATATTTATTGATAAATAAAATATTTTTAACTAGCTATATTTATTGTAATATTATTATACTTTAGTTTTTACGTGTATAACGGTTTTATAACCTAAAACTATTACTAAAGAAAATAGCTAAATGTTAGCTCATATAGTAAGTCAATATCCGAATTAGAATCCGAATCCGAGGCATTTGTTTTGTATTTGTATCCGATAATATTCGAATTTGTATTCGTATTCGATTTAAAATATGATAAAAGGTGCTATCCAAATCCGATTCCATGCGAATCCGATCTGTTTCCATCCTTACCCGTAGTAGAGAGCCCCCAGAAGAACAGAGATTGAAATCGATGACAGCTTACTATGAGGCCATTAAATAGTCCCACTGATAATGTTGTCGCATCTTGTTTTAATTTGGTCTACTCTTGAAAAACTAATTACCATTGACTTTAGGATATGATGGATTCATGATCATAAGCCACAAAGCTTGGATCAAGCCAGGCCTTGTTTCTGCTTCAGTTCAGTCCAAGGAGATTCTCCCTGCCTTGGCAATTTGGAATGGTCTCAACCCATCCTTTCCAAATTCAAGT